>NC_087516.1:20693380-21314636 GCF_963921805.1 Phalacrocorax carbo | reverse complement strand
AATCCATTCCTACAGGCCAAGAGCCACAGGGCACCTTTTCTTGCCTTCTCTCTTTCCTCAGTTCCGCAGGTACATTACTGTTTTCTTAGTTTTTGTTTCACATATCAGGCAGACTTAGCCATTACCCCGAGCTGCATTTTCAATTTAGAAATCAGAAGTCTGAATCTCATGTTCTGGAAGATATCCATCTCTACTCACCAAATGCTCCTTACCTCATTTACGTTGTCAAAAAAATCATCTCATCAGACTTAAAGTCATCCTGATATTCTGGCTCTTCAGAAAATATTAATTCATCCCTGGGGGTTGGGCTGGAAGCATTTCCAGGAGAACCTCTGCAAAAGGCTACCTACAGCAAGTTTTGGCTCACCAGTACAGGTCTCCTCTGTCCTGGAAGGCAGGTCAGCCCTGCTTATCCAGAAAGGGATGTCTTTCTCCCATCTGCTCCAGCCCCAGAACCTCTTTGGGAAACAGAGAAAAGGATAACCACTGCCAATTCAGCACTCTGCTCCTGCCCCCTCATGCACCATCCCCAGCTGCCAAGCAATTTGATATTCAGTTGGCAGCAACCATCTTGTTCTCTCAGAGAAAGTAAACTAATTGCCTTCATTATTACTGTTGTTTCTCATATCCCATTTGTGCTTTGTGCCACTTGGCTCTTTTGATCATTCATCTTAAATATACACAGACTTCACTCAATTTAGAATTACCAGTGTTGTATTCTGCAGGTTATTACTCTTTCCAGAAATAAGATTTCTTATAGTTAGATAGTATTTGGATAAGTAAGGAGTCAGAGTCTCCCTTTGCACCTTATTTACTTTTCCCCTCCCTCTACCTATCGGTTAATAAAAAAATATGGATGCAAAGTGTAAGAAAATCTTGGGAGATAAGAATGACTGCAGAAACATACAGAGAAGCTAAACACCATCACCTAGCAAATCAATAGCAAAGTCGGAAAAACTTCCAATCTCTTCATCTAAATCCTAGACAGTCTCAAAAAAACTACTTTATTTCTATCACCTTGGTTTCATTTATGACACATTTCTCATTTCAGTTGCTTGAAATACTTTCAACAGTGAAAGAAAAAATACATGAAGAGTTCTTCTTTATTTTCACAGTTTAGTTTTAAATTAAAAAGAACATAGCATGATCCCTAAATCCTTTATTTCAAAATTTATGTTTGATTATGAAAGGAGAGATCAAAGGGACAGCAGAAAGTATGGAGCTTTTTTGTTTAAAATGAGGCAATTTTTTAATAAAATGGAAAGAAAATCCCTACAAGTATTTCTCAACTATAATATGCTAAAGATAGACTTAAATACAAACATTTGGCTCCAATTTGGTGTACAGAATAACAACTACATAAAAACAACAGTCAAAACCTAAGGGTCCAGTCCTCAGGATCTTCTAATAAAGAAAACTTTACTTTAGGAGCATTTTTGGCCAACTATTTGATGGATGAAAGAGATACATACACCCAAAATGATCAGAGCAAATAGAACAGCAACCACGTAGCCTTCAAGTTGTCATTTAACAGACTCAGACAGCAAAAAAATATAGCCAGCAAGGCAGCTGAATGCACAAGTTATTTCCAGTCTCTTTGCTCATATTAAAGGCTATTTCTCTGTCATAGCAGCAACATTCATTATATTTGGAGCAGTGAAACAATGAAAACATCATCACACTGTAATTGGCCTGGGGAAACTGGCATTAGGGCATGTCAATCCTTTCAGTCAAAGGAAGATTGTGGTTCATTCCTCCAGTGATCTCCACTGTGCTGGTTTTGGCTGGGACAGAGTTTATTTTCTTCACAGTAGCTAGTATGGGGCTGTGTTTTGAATTTGTGCTGGAAACAGTGTTGATAATACAGGGATGCTTTCATTACTGCTGAGCAGGGCTTACACAGAGCCAAGGCCTTTTCTGCTTCTTCCCCCACCCCACCAGCGAGTGGGCTGGGGGTGCACAAGGAGCTGGGAGGGGACACAGCTGGGACAGCTGACCCCAGCTGACCCAAGGGATATTCCACACCATACGACATCATGCTCAGCATATAGAGCTTAGTGAAGAAGGAAGGGAGGGGCGTTCGGAGTGATGGTGTTTTATCTTCCCAAGTAACCGTTACGTATGATGGAGCCCTGCTTTCCTGGGGATGGCTGAGCACCTGCCTGCCCATGGGAAGCAGTAAATGAATTCCTTGTTTTCCTTTGCTTACGTGCACAGCTTTTGCTTTACTTATTAAACTCTCTTTAAACCAACCCACGAGTTTTCTCACTTTTAGTCTTCTGATTCTTTCCCCCATCCCACCACGGGGGGGAGGTGAGCAAGCAGCTGTGTGAGGCTTGGTTGCCAGGTGGGGTTAAACCACAACACCCACCCAGAAACAGCTCCACAGCCAAGAGCTCCTCCACCTTTATTATAGCTATTAGTTTATCCCATCAGGCTTAGATATCATAAAACACAGTAAGCAAACTCACAACAAGCAGTCAGTCATCTCCACTGGATTCCACTTTGGCTTGTAACAAATTGTGGGTTTTATGAGCAATTTCAATTAAATCATTTTGTGATGAAACTTTTATTGAGAGGCACCATAGGAACAAAACCAGCAGCATAATTCAATTTGTTTTCTTACTAAAGATACATGGTTGATCAGTATTTTTCAAATGAAGGCCTTCTACCCTTGTGTCTTGTAAAAAGACAGAGGACATTTCTCTAACCTCATTAAGTTCATAACAAAGACCAGAAGGAATACTGTCTTCAGTTTTCAAAAGATGACATATGGTGTGTTCCACAGGATTGTCAGAACTAATCTCTGAAATCTTCACCTTAAATTGGCTGACAACTGTGCTAAGCTAAATTTATTTTTGTATTAACCCTTAGGAATACAAGCACTTTCTAGATTGCCAGCAAATAGTAAAACTAGTAACCTTTGCAATTCCATTTTGCTGTTCATCTGAAAGCCTCAAAGCAGTATACATGTGCCAATCTTCAGAACATCCAGTAGGAGAGATCCTAAAGCCACTTTAAAGATAGAAACATAGAGTAACAAATAGAGGAAATTAGATGGCAAGGTAAGATTACAATTCAAGGACAAAGCTTTGGAGCTAATTCCCCAAGTCCTAGCTCATAGCTGGAGAAAGTCTTACCATTAAAGCAAGTATTTCCTAAGTATTTCCTGAGCAAAGACCTTAAAGTGAGATGCTCAAAAATATTAAGCAACTTGTTTCGCCTACCCACCCCCCAAATCTATAAATGGATAAAACATCATTCTGTACTTCACACAGTGTATGAAGGCGGCTGATTAAATACTAAGATACTCAGTTATAACAGCCAGCAAACACGCAGACAGGACAAGATTTTACTAAAAGGAACGTTTTTCCATTAAGTGCAGAGTCACCAGGTAAAACTTCTCATTCCATCATTTCAGATAGTCTCTTCTAGCTTTTGCTGAAGGCTGTTTCTAGCATTACTTTGTACAGCATGTGAGGCTATCTAAAAAGATCAATAAGATCAGCGAGCGCTAGCAAAATCAGTTTTAACAACACATCCAGACTTATATTTCTCAGAAACCAGACAACATAGGCATTCTTTGGCTTAGTAGCAGAGAAAAGGAGAGCTTACATCTCTAGAAATTATTTCCCTTTGATCATTCCTTGATCAGACACAACAGCTTCCCTCAACTCCATCTAGAGAAGTTTTCTTAACTCTTCCTAGATTTTCTTCACACTAAGGCATATCGCAACATACTACTCTTCCAAGGTCAGGCATTTTTCTCATAAAACATTGAACTAGAAGACAAGCCTTTTTGGAAGTGAGGAATATCTGTTGTCCCCAAGATATTTTTGTCACCTCAACTGTAAATTAGAGGTTCTTCTGCATTGTTACCTCTAAACCTAACTCCTGACAGCTTCTTCCTAGCTGTATTTCCATAAATGGCTACAACCCATACTTATTTTTGATCTACATGTTCATTGTGCTTGACTGTAGTGTTAGAAATCACAGCCCATCCAGGTATGGCTTTTTTCTTTATCTGACTACTGTTTATTATGGCTAGCGAGAATTTGCCTCTGCTTTCCTCCCCAAGCTGTGAATATGGTTATTCAATCATGATATATAAAGATCATTTCAGAGATAATCTCAGATTCAATTAAAAGTATAGGCAAAAAGTATAGGCATTCATTTCATGAACAAAACAAAAGCTTCAGCTGGTGGTGTTCAGGCAACATCAACCTACATGGAGTCTTTGGGAGACATTGCTTGGATTCTCTGTGAATAGAGACAAGTTTCCAGAGCCAGACACACTTTGTCATGCACCAAAAATTAATCTTGCAAGCTCCTCTAGGCAGAGAGGAAGAAACAAAGAAAACATTCAAATCCCTTTTACATCACATACACATAATACACAAGTGAAGGAGCAAAAATAACACCAGTATAAACCCTTCATGTAGCAGCTCATCACCTCCATTAGAATTGCTAAAGCAAAGACTTTGTGTCAGCTTCATATTGATCACAGATGGAAATCGGTTAACCATTTTCCCCTCACAAAGATTCTCACCATGAAACAGCAAGCATCTTTGTGATATAAAAGTTACTTGCTCAACAACAGAAAAGAAGCTTTAGCTTCAACAGTCCTGAAAATTAGGCCGCTAACTCCATTGTGCCACGGCCTACATTCAAAACTCACGGCATTCAAAGGAATTAGAAATGTCTATCTACTGTTCAAAATGATACCTGTTGATTTTTGGGGGGTTTTTTTGCTGCCGTACAGTCATAATAGCATAGGTATGTCTAGATTTTTGTAAAATTTATTTCAATTATTCCCTAAAAATTAATGGTGACCTTTTGCAGTAGGCTAGTATACGTTTAGTATCTATAGACTTTCTTACAGAGCTCTGCAGAGGCATTCTCAAAAGAAAGACATTATTGTTGAAATTCACATCGTCAGAATACATGAAGTGTTACACCGGAGAATACTGTAAGGTTGTAAGATCAGACAGGCACAGTTGGCCTATAATTAATATTATTGCACTGACAAGGGTATGTGTGTATGTACTGAAAATTAGTTATATGCATAAAATGTTTGTTCTTGAATGATATTTACATATAAAGTAATATGTAATATGAAGAATTCTCTCCTGCAATGATAATGGCTTCCAGTTAGACCTCATATACAGTAAAAGCTTATGTCTGTGACAAAGCATGTATGAGCACCTTTACACTAAGTCAACACCTCAACACTCTATCAGCAAAGCATTTGGGAGCCAGCAGGCCCTGGCTTCTCAAACATCTTTGAAACCAAGCTTGTTTTACACCAGCTATATTGACAGAAGTGTTTTGTTTTTAAACCAAAGCCTTGACCTTTGTAGGGCAAAAAATCTTCTACTGTGCATTGGTATTTCCAAATACAGGCAGAAATAGTCCTGTCTGTACCGGGTTCACAGAGAGGTATTCCCGTTCATTTTCAAGTGAAATGCAAACCTATTTTCCCAAGCAAAAGAGTGAAACGCCAAAGATAGGGGAAACAGTTACTGCTGGTCTTCAGTAAGATGATGTCTACTATGTGAAGCTACATAGCTGACCAGGGCCTAGGTGCCCCAAGACATGTTCAGGACAGCCTCCCAAAAGTACAGAGACTGATAAGATACTGTTTTGACAGCATTTGAAGGCCCTAGCTTACACAATCTTTCCTACTGGTTTCAGCAGTCCAATTGGGTTTACAGTGCAAGTCTTCTGGCCACCCCCTGGGTAGGCTCAGACTCCCCAGATGTGTTCAGCCCTGCCTCTTTAGGAGGGGAAGCAGCTCTCTAAAAAAACAGTAAGCTCTAGTATGAGTATGTGCTGGGCTGTCCATTTCCAGCAGCAACAAGGAGGCGCGCTCACCCCTCCCTCACCACATTCCCACACTTCGGTGTTTTAGCAAAAGCTTCATCTTCATGACCGTGACATATTCAGAATTCTCCTTGATGACTGTAGAACAGGACCACACACACACATGCTGCCTTCTCCTGACTTTCAAGTCAGCAAAATTTTAACTAAATCCTATCATTTAATAATTATTACATTAACATGAACACTTGCCACCACTGTGTTGCTTACTCTCCTCGCATCTCCATCAGGTCCATTTAACTTATAGCATCTCTGAGATGAGGACTAATAATTGCTTTGTGTTTGCACTCCAGCATGACTGATCCCTACTTAGGAACATTTAAGATTATAATTGCATACCTGTATCAATTGCCACAGAGACAATTCAGGCACAACCACTTTCCTCAGTGCATGTAAAAATCTCACTTTACTTTGCTGTTATTTGGAAAACAAGATAAAGCATAGAGGACAATAGGAATTAGCAAAAAAATATATTTATATAAATATATATTGAAGTCTTTGTCTAAAAACTTCAGGACCTAGGATCAAATTTTCATGCTTAAATCTTTTCCTATCTGAACCAACCCTCTAGTGAAGGTGGGAAACAATTAAATGAACCTCATGAAGATGAAATTCCATGCAATTTTTATTATTTATTTTCCACTATTTAGGGTTGAATTAGCTTAACATTTGCAAGATATAGGTATTATTGGGTCTAAACTAGAAACTACATCTGATCTGGCCTTAAGTATCACAAACACAATCAAGTCCCTAATGTTTTATCTAGGAGAGCAGATTTTTGCATGGAAAAGAAGTTAAAATGTTAGTAGCTCCAGTTTGACCCAGTACTTCATATAAATGATGGCATACCTTAACAGCACACAAACTTTCCAAAGAGTTCATGATAGAAACATTTCAGCATTCATGCATCAGTGTTTCAAATTAATTCATAGTATCATCACAACTAATTATTTGTTGTTCTCTCCACCAGACTATGAAGAGTTATGCTGGCTTAGCTTTGGGTTTTTCTAAAGCAAAGAACCTGAGAAAGAATGGATATTTTGATCTATGTAAATATAAAACTACACAAAATGATGATGAGACAGTTACAGTTATAAAGATTATTAAATTAACCTTCTTCAACAGCCCATGAGGAAGGAAAGCTGGGCTATCAAAATCAGCTGTAATTGCTTAATGTGGATGAAAGCCAACAATTCAGAACTAACACTCACACACTAATGGTGGGTATCAATGTGCAATACCTACATGAGACAGGCTCTATTGATATATTTTGAAGATCCCAAAATCCATTTTTCATAGCAATTCTTTAGAGAGATGGGATTTAAACTATAGTTTAACATGTTAGAAAAGCCAACTCAGAATTTGAACAGCTTAATATATTGTTGTACTAAACACCCCAGTATTTTCAGTTTGCTTAATTTCCTGAGATGCTATAGATTAACACATTAAAATTGCATGGGAAAGCATAACTGTGCCCCCTTGTGTGCATTAGTAACATCATCATACGACAGGTCTTGAACACACTACATGCTTTTCTGCTGGCTTATTTTTCAGTTTATGAAACTTTTCATAGAATTTAGTTAACTCTGGGAATAATTCCATAACGAGCAGCACAAATGTGACAGGTAAGAGGCAGCAAAGGGAGATGCACTGTAGGCCAGCCCTCCATCCCTACCTCTCATGAGCGCTGTTTGCACATGATACTCCCCAACACCGCTCACAGGCAGAGAAAATTAAGAAATTGAATTCAAGGTGAAGGGAGGAACAAAGTACAATACGCCTGCAGCACATTACTCATTCAGTATCACTGCCCCCAGGCCAGCAATGTTGGGGAACAACACCACAGGCAGTGTTTAATGCCTTCTTTAATATGCTTAGCATAACTCTTTTCTTTTTTTTTTTTTTTTTGTAAATAGGCTATACTGAGTGAGATTTTTTTTTTAATTAACAATAATGGAGCACAGTCTCCAGAACACCAAAGAGTCTTTCTAATTAATGAGTAGCTGCAGTGACAGCCTCTGAGCTTTTCTAACACAGTGAAATAAGGTAATTTGGGTGTCATTGGAAAATGACAGTGGCTGCAGTATTCCACTCTGTCCACAGGCTGATTTACTCTCAGACAGGAGCTATTGATGATCTTCAGACAAATTTGTTCCCTGTTCAGCCACATGGCTAAATACCACTTAGATTAAGTCAAAACCAAAGGTTATCACTTCTCTCTGTTTTTAAACAAGCTAATTTTGAGATATTACATGGATAAACAGAGTACAAGAAAGTCTGGCTGGCTCCAGCGCTGGAGTTCTCTTTGTAGACAAGCTAGATTCCCTTCCTTCTCACAAATAATTTAAAAAAAGAAAAGATTTCTAATTTAGACAATCACAGAACCACACAGAATCCCAGGTTGGAAGGGACCTCAGGGATCATCTAATCCAACCTTTCTAGGAAGAGCACAGTCTAAACAAGATGAGGTTTAATTGTATAAAAATCATGTGTCTGGTACTACACAAAAGAAAAAAAACAACCACAACAAATTTTAGGAAGGTTTCAGTGTGTAAAGCAGGTAATAGTTTTCTTTGTTCCCTCCATCTCCCCACCAAAGTATTTGTACTCTGCAAAGTGTGACAAAGCAGTACCTTTAAACAGTAAGTAGGATATAATTGCTTTAAAATATATTTCAGTACTGACTAGGTATGACTAGTGTACAGCCTCACCACAAATGTTGGTGCCCAAATTATGGTCTACAGAAGAAGTATCGTCTACAGACAATTGCTTGATCTTTGTAGGAGGCTAAAGAACATGTTAGACCCTTTTCCCATCCAGACATTGTGTTCTCCCTATTGCTGGTTTTCTGGTTATCTGGTTATCATAACCGACAAAAACAAAAGAATTGCAGGTGAAAAGGTATTCCCAGTTATAGAAGTAACATTGCAATTATTGGGATTAAGGCAATGAACACAGACTTGTGGCCTCAAAAGTTTTCAAAGATAGTACCTAGAAATTGTGAGAACATAAGTATATTCTCATATTCAGATGTATGCACACAAGGAGAGTGAAGGTGTTGCCTAAAACACCACCTAACTTTCAAAAGTAATAGGATCTGACCCTTAAAAAGGAAGAAAAAAATTCTGAAAAAGTGTGACATTGAAAATACATTACCAAGCTACAAACCCGGTAGCTGCCCTAGATAACTGGTGTATTCTCTTTTCCATGCATATGACCTCCAAAGACACTCACCTCCCTGTGGGCATAAGTTGTCTCCCATGCTGTACCTACACCCTTGCGCTGTGCAACCAACCACGTGTGCTGCTTCAGGAGTCTCATTTGAGACACACAGACACTTGGAAAACAGAGTTAACCATGTCAGGTAGGCTGCTTTTGGGGCTTACACCAGGCTGCTTTCAATCTCCCCTGCTTCTACCTTCCCCATTCCAGCAACCATTATAGAGGGGGAAGAATGTAAGAGGAGAAAAACCCTGAAGCCTACAAGAGAAAAATTAAAAAATACCAAATCTAGGTCTGCAGAAGAGCAGGCAGAGCCTCATTGCCAGAAATGGAGGTGCCTGAGACAAGTTCAGCCATCCTGAATATTAGGAAAGATAGGCTTATTTGTGTCCAAAATCCTTCCACTCCAATTACTGCAAAAAAAAAAAAAAAATCATATTTTAAGAATCTGTGCAGATAAAGGGCATGGAAATTATTTTTGTAATCAGATCTTGTAATGTTTGAGGGTTTTTTTTCCATGGTGATTCAAGAACTAACATAGGCCTGTTCATATAAAACATCAGGTATTCACATGTATTATTCAGCAGACATTAGAAATGCTAAAAACTACTGAAATGTGGGCAAATTGGTATTTAGCTACAGCAAGAGAAGCTTAAAAACCTATTTCAACATGTAATGGAGAGAATTTTAGTGTACTGAACAAACTTTAAAAGTCCCATTCTTGTTCTGTTTGCAGAAAAGAAACCCCACAAATTACTCCCTGAAGCCAGAGTCTGCTCTGATGAGAGTTTTATGTGGCTAAGCATGATTTAAGATGGAATAGTCTTTTTTCCATATAATTTGCTGTTCCTCTCTATTCTTCCTCCACCCTAGAAGTTCATTTTGAAGCAAATCAAGAGAAATTGTTTTCCCTTGAATTGGATTTTAAACACTCATCATTACAATTCTGTTAAGTAACACTGCAAGAACAAATGCCTATCTCAGTCAGGAAAAATCTGTTGTGAGAATAAAATTTTAAAACTTTCATTTTCAGGTAGCTTTTTCACCTTCATTGCCTCTTTTTAAAAAGATGAAAATTCCATAATTCCTGACAATCAAGTCTGTAAATGGATCCAGTCTGTTCAAGGATCTCCAATCCCCTGCTGACAAAATAATCCTCTTTGTTTTCCAAGATCCTTCAGCTTCCAATGTGTGCCACCTATCCAATCTCAACTTTGCTGGTTTTGCTGTTTTCCATCATTAATAATGTTCTAGTGTTAATCATTGTTCAAAAACAGATGAATGGCGCATCTGCATGGATTTTGAAGCAGGAAATTGAATCTTTATTAGCTATTTAGTGATCTTCCTCTCCTAAAAACCCGATACCTTACTGAGTCCAGGCTGCAGTTAAATGATCTCTTACATCAGTCAAGGAATAACAGTTAACACTTTCAAAGGAAATCCCTTGATTCCTCTCCTCCTTATAAGGATAAGAATATACCAGCAATATCCTAAGACTGTTCATTATTTATCCCTGGAAGCTGGTTTTCTCAGCTTTACCTTCCTTAAAAGAGCTGTAAATTGATAAACTGTGTCCCTGTAATATGAAACAAATCCTATTCTCACTTCCCTTTAAAGCTAAACTGTCCCTTAAAATGGAAGCAGAGACACGGCCACCTGCTCTTTTCTCCCAGATTGAGAAAAACTCTTCAGGCCAAAAATACACAGGCAAATCAGGCATTTAGGGAGTGTGCGATATCTTCATCATATGGGAGAAGGACAGGCAATGCTAGCAGAACAACTGCCCAATTCTCAGAAGTGCCTGAAATCAAGAAAAGACTTGTCAGATTGCCCGTGGCTGCAGGAGGAAGACCAGGCCCTCTCCTCCTCCATAAACATAAGGTGAGTTAGTGTCCTATAAACACTGCATTTTAAGGGCAAAGCTACAAGGTGACTTAGCTAGGGACACATTTCAGGTAATCCAACAATGATGAAATGTTACAATTAATAACTCAGCAATATTCCAGCATGCAACAAACTCTACTGAAACTTCTTTTAATTCCAAAAGATTTACATTTATTCTGATTAATGCCCATTAATGCATGGGGGTTTAGCTTTTCCTTCACCTTCAGCATTTACTGTATTGTAATATTCCCTTTTAATAACTGAATTTGAGATGCAGCATAGACTATATATCTTTCCTCAGATAGTATTTTGAGAAGTACTCAACTTTAAATTATTTTTTTTCTGCTGGTCAGCTGGTAATAGAGCTTCCTTCAAAGGCTCTTTGCAGGTCTAAAATCATCAGACCTACAAATTGTTATATTGCATGTCCTAAAGCATTCTTATGCAACGTACATTTCTCACACCTCTCTTTCCTCTGCAGGCCTTACCACGTACAATGTTACAAACATCCCCTAAAACGGACGGCGCTTCTGTTAAAATATGTTTTCCACAGAGAAAAGCCTCAAATTGAGAATAAAAAAAAGAAAAAAAACATGAAAACTGACATCTCTCTTTTGATTAAAAGGCAAAATATTTGAGCAAATACTTTTTACTACGTTGTCTCCAGATTTTCGCAGTGAAACTACAGCAGCCCCACCAGGAAGCCAGCTTTAGCTTCTGGAAGCAGCCCTCACCAGGCCTTCCCCCACCGGGCTCTGCAGCAGCAAGGCAGCTCACCAAGGCAGGCAGTCGTAGGCACAGCACATTGGTTTCAAGAGGCAAGGTAAATCGTTTCAATCACTGTGTTCGAGTAGTAAAACACAAACGATATTGCTAAAGGAAAATGAGGGGAACACCGATACAGAGGAAGGTCAAAGCACACTAACTGACATCTCAGAGAGAAGCAAAGACAATTTTTCTTAATGTTATACAGGTGGGATAAGGGTGTTAACAAGGGTGGGGTAGATACAGATACTGTTTGCAGCTCATGTAAATAAAATTGTATGCAAATTTGGTAAAGTGGTGGGTGTAAAAGTTCTACTTTCTCTGGGATAAAATGCAAAGTCAAAAACCTTTTGTAAGACAGCTTCATAAAACACAAAGTCGAGAACCTTTTGTAAGATAGCTTCATTAACATTAAAAAGATATAAAAGTATGACATTCTTCTAGTACAGAGAGCAGCTACAAAGGTAGCAAACCTCACCTCCTGAACATCGCTTTATGCTACTTGATAGCAAAGCCCTGTGAAAAACACATTAAACAATATTAGCATAGTGCTTCCCACTTCAGAGAACAGAATCTCCTCATGGTGACTAGAGCAAGCTAGAAGAAAAATGATGTCACAAAAGGTGACCTCTGAATAGTTTTATAGAGAAGTGATAATATAAACCTATTCTCCCAAAATAGAACAGCACAAGAATTGTAGTTACAAGCTAAAGAGGATTAGTCCAATTGTCCTATAGCAAGAAGAATTTTGTTTAAAATTAAGCAAATACAAATTAAGAAATATTACTACATTAAGCAGAATTCAGTTTTGTATGACCTTTCCCATTGACAACAGGGTATGAGTAATCTAGAGAAACACCAGTCTTGTCATATCAAGCAGTGCATAGCAGCATTAATGCTGTAGACCTTCAAGACTCCCTAATGATAAATGGTTACGTTGCAGTAGCACTAGTTAGCATGCAGAGTGCCAAAATTCCCTTGAGAGTCGAAATATCCCCACAAATATGTATCACCAATTACAGTTTTATAAAGTAAACACAACAGATTTCTTACAAATTGAGCAACTGAAGGCAGTCTTCAGTTCTACTCAGTAATAGGGTTGATTTTTTTTAGAAGTGGTAAGAGTACAAATTCATACCAGTTTTAGGCAATAAGAGGCAGCTTTTACAGGCTCTGAGGATTTATACATTTGTGCTGAAGCTCAAGTATGAGGAAACTATTCTTTCACGCCTGTTTAAAAATATCTGAATCTTTAAGCCAAGTTTTTCATAAATTCAAATATTCATATTTTCCTGAAACTTTTACATTAAAAATTGTAGTTATTTAATCTTACTTATGCTTTTCACAGCTAAAAACCCTCAGCAGCATGGTTTTCCTATCATTTAATGTTTTCTAGAATGAAAGGACTTTGCTTAAGGGACCTTGGGAGCAGCAACCACCTCCAGCAGCTCCCTCCCAGGACCCTCCTGCCTGGCCACCGGAGCCTGGGCTGGTGCCAGGAGTCTCTGCCCAGGCTGAGAGACACAGCTTCTGCTTTCACATTTGCACATTCAACTTGTAGCAGAGCTGTGCACGTGCCCCAGAGACACAAATATGGATACAGTCATGCACAGGACACTGAAACAAATGGTCACACAGGCTGCCACTGACAAGCTGCTGCCTTCAACAGCACTTACATACAGAACTCATAAAACACAAGCCCCGCCAGCCAAGTACCCTGCCTTCCTCTTCACCTGGTAGAGACAGGAGGTCACCAGTGCAGACACACACGACGCACTCTAGGTTCGTGAGCACACGCACATTTGCAGATCTGCTGAGTACCGGCACAGTCCCTCTGTCCACCCAACACCCCTGCCCAGATCCTGGGCCCTCTTACGTGTCCCACAGGTCTCCTACTGGCCCTGCTTGATATTTGCTAGTGAATACACACACGCACCTGATTTGGGGGAGACACACACGCCCCCACAGCAGCCAGCACCAGGCTGTGACCCACAGTCCCGCTACAGCCCCTCGCTCACATTGTTCCTGCCCCAGTGGCCAGGGGTGAGACCCCCACTCAATCTCTCCAGTGGGCAGCACAGTGATCCCACTGGCTCCAGTAGCTGACACCACAGGCCAGGGGTGTCACACCCCCAGTCTGACTCCAGCAGCCCCAAATCCATTGACACCAACACCCCAGCAGCTGGCACTTAGCCCCTGCAGCATTCACACACACAAACGGGACACAGAGCAAGAGTACACAGAAAGATTGTTAAGAAATCATTTAACCAAAAGATCAGTCTGTGGTGATCAGGCACAGGGCTCAGACAGACAAGCATGTTGACCAGTCCCATTTTACAAGTGAGCAACCCCTTTTGTACCACTTTTTGTCTATGTCCCCTTTGTTCCTCCCTGTTCCCCTTCCCTTACACATTTCCCCATCCGTTTGTGCAGTACCACCGACGCCCTGCAGCATCCTGGACCCTCAGGTTTCAGCCTCATCAGTTGCAGTCCCAATTTGCTTAGAGTTTCCCCGACAGCCCAATAATTTTTGTTTGTTTCTTGTCTTTGTCCCATTATGTTTGTCTGTCAGGTCTGTGTCTCTCTATTTTAGTTATTGCTTTCCCCTTCCGATTTTCATCACATTCGACAAGGTCCTTGACCAGATATTCTTACAGAAACAAATGTTCCCATATCCCCACACCCTTTATGAGTCATGTGACATACCCCTACGTACTGCCACATACCCTTACAAACTTCTGATTGAAGTTAAGCGAAATCAAGTAAAAATGCACTTCAAAAGTATCCATGGATAAATTGCCATGGGAGCCTTCCACCTTCTGTTCTTGCTTCTGGTGCGCTCAGGCAAGGAGCACATTCACACTCATGTAGAGAATTTATACTCCCTGCATTTACAAAGTGGCTCCATTTTATTTCAAAGAATCCTTTGGGGAAGAAAGTTATACTCACTGTGAGTAAAGGATGCTTTCAACTCAAAACACTGCAATAAGCCAATCTTAGAGGAAAAAAAAAAAAAAAGGTCTAGATAGTCCACAAGCCAAAGGCAAGCATTTAGTCAACAATTCTACTTTCTGTGAGAAGGAAAAAATAAAAATTACACTTTTTCCGACATTGAGGAGAGGTTTGCAAGCCAATGCTATAGCTGTTTCACTCTCTTTTTAAACTACTAAAAATGTAGAAAGTTTTTGGTCAAATGTAGCATAATTTTGAAAGAAATTTTGTTGTTTCTTTCCCTCGTGTTCCAACAGTTATAGCTATGTGCCCAGCTAACTCTTCCCACCTTGCCAAGAAGGACAACATCAGTCTCCAGAGTACCACTAAAAAACAGTTCTTAAAAATCCCACAGCAGCAAACCCACTATAAAATTTAAAACAAACGGTAAGCACAGAGAGAGGATCTTTCCTAAATAGTTTTCATTTAGGAGTAGCAATAACGTACTGGCCAAGGATGACCAGGGATTGTAATGTGGGCAAAGAAAACACATACTAAACAGAAGAACTGGCATCATCAATGCTGGAGAAAAGGGGGGAAAAAATACATCTTTGGAATTCTGTACTCCCCTCCACAGCTCCAGAAAAAGATTCTAGACCCCAAATGTCTGATCTCCTAAAAAGTCTACTTTAATTGCCCCTCCTCCTGAAAGCATTTATTGCCTTTTTTCCCCCTGTAATCTAAAGTTCAGAAACACTGTCATGAGGACACAAGAGATTATGCTTAAATTTCATTACATTGGGTAACAAAGAAATTATATCCAATGTTCCAAAACAAAATTATTTGAATAAGAGTATCTAGGGCAGAGCTTTTGTCAAAGTGTTAATCTAGGTAACCGTCTAACTGTCAGACCAGCTCAATCCTTCTAGGTTTTACAATGCACCTGACAGATAGAACCCACACTTGCTCAGCATAGGCATACATATTTTAGCTTAAGAGAGTTGTTTCCTTACAAAGGTGGGTGAAGTGTCCCAGCTTCATGTTTAACATGCATTTTGTGTTAGAATTTAACTCCTCCATACGCAAAGAATTTGACATTATGCTGGTGGAAAGATTAACTCTTCCCAACCTCAACCTCTCGTAGGAGACTATGCGTCTGTGGCAGTTCATATACATTCCCAAAAAGGTGCTCCAAGTATCAGCATGTCACAGCAATTATACTTTACAAAATATTCTACAGCTTCTGAGTCAAGCAGTTTTTATGAAGAAAGGCTTTCCCCCCCCCCCCCTTAAAAAACACAGCTTATGAATTCTACCTGCTTACTAATAAATTTGACACTATTAGAAAAATAAGGCAGCTGACTTAGAAAACAAGAATTATTCACACTGGGGAGCTATACATCATTAACCATTTTTGTTTCTTAATCTTTTTTTCATGTGCCATAGATAGAACAATTCTGCCACCTAGAGTAAAATCCAGGACCAAGATAAAAAGATTTGGTGAACATGCACTATCTGCTTAACTAATTTGAAATGGAAGAGATACCTTCCGTGGCAGATAATTAAATGCAAATATTATGGGTTTATTCAAGTTTTTTAAATCGTGCTACAAAACATTTAGTAGGCTGCTTGCTATCAAAATCAGCAGCATTGCCAGAGAACTAGGTGAAATATATGATAAATACAGTTTAGATAATTTACATTTTTATTGGCCCTTTCATTACACACATCTCCAAATATTTCCAAAACTTCACAAAGTAGTTATCCATTTCCCCTCATAAACGGGACAGAATTCCTTTAATAAGGCTTTAAATTAGGAATTGGTCTATTTGTGCAATTCAGGAAACCGTAACCCAATTTAACAGAAAAATGGTTCCAGTTCATATATATATATATATATATCTCTCACATTTCCAAATACCTCTGATGCCAAAAAATGCTGCCAGTTGATATGTAAAACACTGTCCATTAGCTGGGAGGGAAGAAGTAAGGTAATAGCAAGGCAAATCAATTCTTTACAGAGAGCTGATGATCCTTAGTCTAATTTATATAAAAGCTAGGATTTTAGCATTAGATTAATAAGAATTAATGCATCTAACTCCAGTTCTCTGTCTCATAAGGGTGAGGAACTGATGTCTCCTTGGATATGAATCTGTGGTTTTAAAGATTCAGATAAATTTAAAGCAATAAATCATCCTATTCTGAGGGCTGAAAGGACATATGCTGAGCTCTTCCATGAGCAGTTATGTCAAAGTACCAAATAGCATATAATTTTTCCTCTAGTGACTGAAATACATTTGTCATCATGGTAGGAAGATATCTACTTCCAACTAATCAGATGAAAGATATTATTTTCTTCCTCTCTCTCAGGCAGAGGAAAACACCCTATGGAGGGTATGCAAGGTTAATCTCCTGGCTCACCAAGCGCTGGTTGAAAAGGCATGGCCTCTGAAGGGAATTCTTGTCAAGTTCTGGACATAACCTCTGAATCACAAAATCTTTAAAATATTTGTTGCTTGAAGCCAGGAGGGTTTGCCAGATAAAGCATCTGTCTTTCTGCAGTTCTTTTCCATAAACACCTGCTATTCCTGGAGCCTAGATAGTGAGATAGCTGGACCTTGGCACAACCCATCATGGCCATCCTCATGTGGTTGGTTTTGAGATAGGAAAAGCATCAAGAATGAGGTGTTGCTGGAACTAAAAATAGCTTGTGCTTATTGGCAATAATATGTTGCACCGCATGCACATAGCACACTTCATCTGAGGATCCAAGTGTTTTGCAAACATTAATTAAGCTCTGCACTGCTGTTATGATTCACAGAATGCCATTATCACACCCAAGGGATGCAGGAAAGTGAGGCATCGAAGCAAAGTATAGGGAAGCAAGCCCTTGAAAACACAATGACTCTAGTTTTATTTCAGATCACATCAACCTATATTCATCTCAGGACAAGGAAAGTAAAGTCAATGATTACTCAGAACAGAGCATTCCATTTTTATATAATTTGTGAAGCACAGATACTTTTAAAAAGTACTGGTTTCTTCTGACCATTCTTCCTTTTCTTGTCACTTGTGGGATTGCATATTATTAACACTTCCCAGTCTTATTATTATTTCTGTTTATCCTGACCTCTTCTCTTCCTAATCCTGAGTACATTCACCTTTCTTTTCAAATCTGCTAGTCTTGACCTACTTCAAATCATTTGTCCTTTGAGTATCACATTTCCTCCAAACACCTTATCCCTCACGTTCTTTCTCTTGACATTTCCTCCCAAAAGTCAGAGAACATTTTCCTCTCTCAACCTTTACCACATTTCTCAATACTGCACTAATCGTTTCTGACTCCCTGGAGAGCAAACTACTTTCTATTTCTAGGAACAGGGATTAAATAGGCACAGTGGAACTCGAGAGCAAAGGGTGGCAACCAACTTTCATTATCCTCCACTGTTTCTCTTCTTCTCATCTCCATTAAAGCAGAAACACACTAAAGGACATGTCCTCAGAGTTTCAATAACTGGTTAGTTTTGTGTTGTGATGCACGCCAACGCTCACAGCATGCAGAACAGACATTAAGACTTAGAGGTCCACATGCAGTTACAGGGCTATGATCTCATTGGGACCATGGAAACATGGTGGGATAGCTCACGCAACTCAGCTGCTGCAATGGGTGGGTACAGGGCACAACAGCAAGGAGGTGGAGTTGCCCTTGATGTGAGAGCACTGCAGTGATGCATGGAGCTCTGCATGGGGATGGGTGATGAGCCAGCTGATGGTTTATGGGTCAGAATCATTGGGCAGATCAAAACTGGTAATGTTGTGGTGAGTGCCTGCTACCAACCACCTGATCAAGTGGAAGTATTGGATGTTGTGGCCTTCTTCAGACAAATCAAGAAGCCTCTCATACACAGGCCCTGGTCCTCATGCAGACTTTGACCACCCCAATATCTGCTGGAGGGACAATACAGTAGAGCATAAGCAGTTGAGGATGTTTCAGGAGTACACTAATGACGACTTCCTGACACCAGTAATCAAGCAGCCAACAAGGGACTTTATACTTACAAAGAACGAACTGGTCAGGGGTGCTGTGATTTAACCTCCATAGGCAGCTCAGCCCCACCTATCTGCTTACTCACTCCCCCCACAGAGGGATGAGAGAGAGAACTGGAGGGGTTAAAGTGAGAAAACTTGTAGGTTGAGACAAAGACAGCTAAATAAGGGGTGGAAAAAGAGGGGGGAAAAACAAGAAAAAAAACCATGCAAAAGCAATTGCTTAGCACCAGCCAGCTGATGCCCAGCTAGTCCCCAAGCAACAGCAACCCCTGGAAAACTCCTCCCCAGTTTTATTGCTGAGAACAATGTTGTAATGGTTTGGAATATCCCTTTGGTCAGTTGGGGTCGGCTGTCCCAGCTGTGTACTCTCCCAGCCTCTTGCCACCTCCAACTTACACACTGTGTGGGGCAGAGTGAGAAACAGAGAAGGCCTTGACACTGTGTTAGCACTCTTCAGCAACAGTGAAAACGTTGATGTGTTATCAGCATTGCTTTTGTCACAAATCCAAAACATACCACCTTACAGGCTGCTATAAAGGAAATTAACTTCATCCCAGCCAGACCCAGTACAGGGGATGTGAAGGCTGGTGGCAGCCTTTGGCTGCAGCAACCACGAGGTGTGGAGTTCAGGATCCAGACAGGAGGGAACAAGGCAAACAAGGATCCTGAACTCCAGGAAAGCTGACTTTGGCCTGTTCAGGGGCCTGCTTGGAGGACTGATATAGAGTATGGTCCTGTAGAAAAGAGGGGTTCAGGAGAGCTGTTTGATTCTTTTGAAGGGTCACTTCCCCCAGGCTCAGGAATTGTCCGTCCCAACATGAAGAAAGCCAAGCAAAGTTGGCAGGAAATCTGCACAGATGAACAGGGTACTCCTGACAAAACTCAGCTTTCAAAAGGAAACATAACTAGTGATAGTAGCAGGGACAGGTGACCCAGGAAGAATACTGAGACACTGTCCGAGCGTGCAGTGACTAAGCCAGACCCTACACAGTGGTACACAGTGAAAGGACACAAGATAATGGCCATAAATTCAAAACAGGAATTTCCATTCAAAGCAAATACTGTTTTTACACTGGGGCTGATCACACACTGGTATGGGTTGCCCAGAGAGACACTGTGGAGTCTCCGTCTGCGGAGATACTCAAAACCAGAACTGAACACATTCATGAGCAACCTGCTGTAGGTGACCCTGCCTTCAGCAGGAGTGTTGGATTAGACAGTCTCCAGGGGCTCCTTCTGATCCTAAAAGTTATGTGGTCTGAGATCCATGTTCTGGGGGCTGAATAAGGCGGAAAAAAAATTAAAGGAAACTGACTGTTCCTCAATATGCTTCAAAATTATCATATGGAAAGAGATCAGAGACTGTTAGACCTTCTCAGGAAACGCACCCTAACTGCAATCCACCAGCAGGTTAAGCCGTCAGTCATCTCACCCAGAATAAGATACCAGAATACTTTTGAAACGCTAGGTAGGCCTGCTGAGCATGTTGAGTTCCAATGAAGTCAAGCTGCAAGGCTTGCCCAGGAAAGGAAACAAACACTCCAGAAACAGGGACTATGCTTTAGCAGACCACACACGTTAATATTTTCAGGTAATGAGCAGCAATAACAGGATAAGCTTGAACATTCTTCTCTCCTATTACTGTGTACTCCATTGATTTATAGCTGTTTAGAGAAGAACTAGCAACACAGATGTGAAATACATATAGAGCACTGTTGAAAGTCTTTGTGATTGTTCCATACCACTTACACTTCACTTTCTCAGTACATTTGTGTACTTTCCTTCCCCCTCATCGTGTCATTTTATGTAATTCCTTGTTTAAGATGAAGGAAGGTCAAATCTGCTCTTTATATTATACTCTTTCGTGGCTTTTCATTTTAGTTCCCACTCACCATTCCTGCCCCCACCCTCCCCCCAGTGAATAGGTTAGAGTACCCTAAAAGGACAGAGCAGAGTTTTATGTAGCTTTGAAAATCAAGAATTCCCTTTGCAAGACAAAATGCTTAGCTTTCAGGAGAGTTTTATCCCTTGGTCTGGTGAATTACTAATAATATCTAGAATTCATAATAGTACTTTCAATTAACAGAAGCTTAACATCCGCTCAACCCCTTGCTGGAAGCCAGTCACTATTGCCCTTATTTTACAGAACAAGTGAACTGTCTAATTAAAAGTTACAAAGCACATTTGTGACAATAAGAACTAGATTTCAACTTCGTGTCTGGAGCTTAACTAAGCATATTATGTTATCTATTTGTATTTTTTAAAGCAAAGATCCAAAGGTACTACCATTGTCAAAACTTGCCTTTGAAGGGCCAGAACACAACAGAAATCTTTCACTGCCAAGTGACAACAGACAAAACAGAATTTTTCACTTGAAAGATTGCTCTAAGGTGTAAGTGGGAATTTATATGGATCCTTAGCCATATATTTATTTTATATATGTGTGTAGATATATATATAAGAAACATACACACAGTTAGCTGAAGTTAAGTTTGAAGCAGACAATGTCAGTTTTCTGTTAAGGGCATTTGGGTGCTTGTTTTTCTTCCCTGTCTTACTACTGAGAAGATTGCCATGCTAGGTCGTAGCTATTTCTTTTAGACGGAACCTGGCTGAGGTGCTCTGGGTTGGTTCCCATCAGGTAAGGCCCTCAAAACATACAAAGCACAATCAGTAGCAGTCTAGGCAGAGCGATCAAATACTAACTTGGAGGGCACTGGGAAAGCTCAGCTGGGGCTGCTTTATCCGGCTGCTGACACAGAAAAGAACAAAGTCCTACTGCTTCATTAAAAGCAGCTTTGAAAGACCTGTAGTTTTGCAGAGTATTTCCAGAGCAGCCATCACCACATAAGAGGAAGAAGGCTGTGCAAGTAAAGTTCAGGAAGCGAACTTCTTGACAGCTGTGAGGAAGACATTATTGCTATGCTTTACCACCGAAAAACAAAAATAAAGAACACCACACTACCTCATTTTCACTAAGGACAGATTTGCAATAGTGCAAATTATATGTAAGTTATATTCTTACACTACAAAGACAAAAAGTGCAGTGTCATACACAGCAGCCATTTTCTATGTATTTCTACAATCCAATTCTACAGTACTGTGGACTGAAAGTGTAAATAAAAATTCAGCAATCCTGGTTGCACTTCCAGCATGACTTAGCAAGAATTTGCTGATTTAGGCTGACCACATCCTACTACCAGAGATGGGGGCAGAAGTGCAATAGAAACATTAGTAATCAACTTATTGGAAGACACATGATTTGGAAGAAATGCCCAAGGTAACTTGCAAGAGCTATCATTTCAAGTTGGCAAGTTGATGGAGCACTATTTAATTGTTTCAAATGTATAGGATACTATTTTAAATCAACTTAAACACCACAGGTGTGGGTAAATCTTTCTGGTGTCCATACACCAGTAAGCTATAAAAATTCAAGGAGGCTTCTGAGTATAGATTCACAATCCAACAATATTTTCCTGAAAAGTAATACCAACGTAATCTTTGAATTCCCGCCTTTTCTGTATTCTCTCTCCTCCTAATTCCTGATGGCTGTAACTACACCCTACAGCAGAGTACTGACCAAAGCAGGTGTCCTTTGCTGCTACAATCCCCTCTTTTCTGCATGGAAGTGCATCCCCAAAATCTTCGGTAGGCAAATTATTAATGGGATATATCATGAACATAGCACTAAACCAATGATTCACCAGTGCAAGACCCTCAAAAAAAGAAAGTGAACAGCTAGTGTTTCAGCAGAATTCAGACTGCATTTAAAGTGAGGGAACTGTTTGTTTAATTTCCAAGTCTTCCTGTTCAAATGTTTGACTTCTCCCAAACAGGGAATACAGTAAGAAATAAAAGGCTTTTTCACAAACAGCTAAGAAATTGAGCCGCCTGCTTAGTTTATACAATTCTTTGTAGAGAAGTCATCCTCTAATGTGCATACTAATTTTCCCTTGTGAAAAGGAGCAGCAATAATAACCAACAAGTTGAACGTTAGCATATTTGCGACCTAGCTGTCAAATCAAAATGTGCGAATTACAGTGCTGCTTTCTCATTGATGTTCAAAATTTAACATATGCCAGCTTACACAGTGCTTGGAGATGAAGAGCATCTTTAAAGGGATTGGAAAACATACGCCCCCTTCTCCCTCTGGAACATAAGAAGAAAATTAACGTTTGGTTGTAATGCAACAAAATCAATCACAGCTCTTTGATAATAGGTTTGTCTGAGCTCCCCTGGAAAATAGGACACCTGAGAATTCTTAACTACAGTAGACAGAAATCCAAAAGAGCCTTTGCAGTTGCAGCAAATTAGTGCCCAGGAAGGCTGAATTATTTCCATACAAATCTCAGAACAGTTTGGTTCCACAGGAATACTGAAAGATCTGGCAGAAGCCAAACGGACAAGAGGATCATCTGAATCAAAATACATGACCTTTTGCCTACAGATGCGTATGGCAGGTAAGCAGCATGGGGCAAATATTCCTCCTGAGTTTGGCAAAGGATATATCTAAGACAATCTAGAGAAAGGCATGAACAAGTCCATGTTGCTGGGGATCTTATGCTTAATTTTAATAGCTGCAGATAAAACGGGGGGCATAAGCAGCACAGCTATGTTGTCTGCTATACACTCAGGAGCAAGGCATGCAAAAGTATACGGTCTTTCACTGTGTTTAGAGAAAATGCCATCAGGAGTTTCTACTTCTGTGCAGCTCCCCTTTGCAGGACTCCTGCAGGACCTTTATTTTTAAATTACAGGATCTCCAGATAATCCTCAAATTATTAGCATTCAATGTTATTAATCAGGGCTCTGAACAGCAGGAGTCTTTTCAGACATGTGAAAGAGCCTGGTTTGGTTTCCTCTATAGCTTGCTCTCATGCTGAATACTACACTACATCTCTCAATGTGATTGATTCAAAAAGAAAAAAGTTAGCTCTTATAAGAGAAATTAGCAGCTAATTATTACCTTGCACAACTGGCCATACTTTAAATACCTTTATCACTGTATTTTCTACACACCCAATTCCAGTCCTGACATGGTGCATGTTCAAGTTGATTAGCAACTCAGCACCAAATTCTACATTGGGCTGCCAACTCTTCCCCAGGTTCTAAATTACATCTAGAGCATTCTAGGGTAAAGTAGTTGACATTTCTAACACACGTTTATCAAAACTCATCATCTAATCACTCTTCGACACTTGTTTATACATATTCCATCTTTCCCATCTTTAATGGAGTTAAATACCAATAAATCTAAATGGAGCCTTGAGGTGCCTTCACTGTTCCCATCAGCTATGCAAGCATATTACTCCTTTTAGTTTCTTAACTCTTGGATGCTGTGACATGAACACATTCTTTTGTAGCCCTCTGCAAGAGGAACGACTATGTTGTCCTTTAGTCACACTACTTTGGAATGTTGAAGGACAAAGTAATATTTTTTTTCTTTTAAAGAAAATTACCTCATTCAAGACTGCAGTAACTAGAGTTCCTTCAAGGCTTTTTCTTAATTTATATTGACATAATTTAGATAGAAAGAGCCTCCATATTTTGGTGAATGAGAGTTTTCTCCACTCTCTACCAAGCCTCAACTATCTATATATATAGTTATATATATAGTTATATATATATATATATATATATAAAACATAGTATACTTGCCTATGGCTAGGTCTTAGCAATGGCACTGAGTAGCTACAGCAGTTGTCTCAGACACGTGATCCCTAGCAATGCCCAGCAGCTCTGGCCAGACCTGCCAGGAATGAAGTGTTCCAGGCTTGACAAAACAAAATTCCAAAAAAAAACTTTTAACTTGCCAAAAAAACTTAGGTGTGCCTGTAACATGAGGAGATACAGCAAAGCAGCAGAGGAATCCCAGGCCCAATTTAGACAATGGAGGTTGCAGCAGTACACTTAAGGCATAAATTGCACTGCAAAAACTTTTCTTTGCATTACACAAGACGAGGTCGGATTTACTACAAAACATAACTTCATGTTTAGGTAAACTCTGGGAGTGATGGGTTGAGCAGCTTATCAAGAGAAATCAAGATCACTGATACACAACTAATTGTTATATTTAGCTATTTTACACTAGAAAACTTGTCTTAAAAGGATGTATTCTTTCCTATTTGAAGTTTCTCAATAGAGGTTATTGAGCTCAGGATTTGTTTGTTTTTTTTTTTTTTTACTTCTACATATTAAATTTGAAGGGTTTGCTGTTTACAAATCTGAAGACATACATCAAAGCAGAAAGTACACAGTTGAAGCACATCTTTGGCTGAACAATTCAGCAATGCCTAGACATATGAATGCAAGGACTTTTTAAAGTGTTATGAACCTCATTAGAAAAAGTCCACAATTCAGAATCCCTTTGCTTGTTCGGAACTGGTGATACAATAACTTCATCAACTTCTGTCAAAACTTGGTGTTTCTTTCTTATGCCTCTGCTGCTTCTTCCACCCTTGACAGAAATTAATCAAAATCTCTGGCAATGTGAGCTACAGTTATCCAGGCTGTATATGCTCTAAATAGGCAAGAGCATATTAAAGGAAGAAGACACTTTAACACCACAGGGTTTGGTGGTTGGGTTTTGTTTTTTCCTTGTAGTGATTTGGGGTATTCATCTATCTTGAAGCATTCCTGGAAGATAACATCAGATATACCATTGGAGACAGGATATTACTTCTGATATTTTATTCATCTTTCTGAAGCTATTTAATCTAAAATTGCTACAAAAAGATTAACACATTCTGTAGGTTGAGCAGAAACCAGAATGGATTCCCCCCCCCCCCCCCCCCCAAAACCGTATTTTCATTCAGAATCGTCTTCAGGATTTTCTCTCTACACCTTAAAAACAGGCTATATTTCTGAAAGCAGGAGTAAGGGAGGGGAAGGGGTGGGGGGGAAATGTGCTCCAGCAATTACATAGCCTGTGTTTGAACTTCCCTTGGATATACCTCATCTTCCCAACTGTTCTTCCAGACTCCTGCATTTCAGAGTACAAATAACAGCATACTCTTTCTCTTAGGCCCCTGTCTATGTATTCATATGCCTTCACCCACATGCTCTAATAGTGACTTAAAATTTCTGCAGTATTTTCCTATTGCTAAGCCTCCTCTGTATAAAACCAATGAGAACGTCAGGAGAACAAGTAGTTTTGTAAGATGTAAGTAGTATACAGAACAACTGGAAATCCAGCATGAGGTTCGGAAATTACTTCCCGAATATTATCGGCCACTAGCTGAAAGATAAGACCTCTTAGAATACAGTCAAACCCTAGCCTTCAGAACTTTAACTACGCTTATATTTTAGATTCATGAGTTTGCCATTTAACTTCCTCTTGGAAACACTGGGTAAATAGTGATAATTTTAAGAACAGGAGAGAAACAGGATTGAAGCAGACAAGTACCGCAGCATTAAGCTGATAGGAAACTCACCTAAACTTTACTTCAAATATAATAAATTCCTTGAATAAAGAAATATTTTCCACTGTATAGCTATGTTAGTGGATACTTAGCACATCCTTCGAAGGCACTCAAAAAGAACAGGGAGTCTGGGAGACCTTTATGAAGCTGACCCAGAACAGGCTTAGCTAGGAGCACTCTCTCCCCGGGAACAGCTCAACACCTGAAGGACCTTAACGAGAGACAACCTGTCCTATTTCAAGCCTATTCCACATTCTCCATCTCACCAAGGGCAAGCAGGATGCTATAGATTTTCACAAGCAATGTTATCACCCAGTAGAATTGGTAAAACTGTCATTTTAAAAGCCTAAATTTGGCAGGATAAGGAAGTGGACTTTAATTCAGCGGTAATCAAAAGCAGCTCATCTAGGGGAGAAAAGAAAAAAAAGTGACTTCAGCTTCTGAATACCAGCTTGCTGAACTTGCTAATTAACCAAAGCTCAGTAATATCCCATGGGATTAGAATGCTGTGTTCCACTTGCTTGGGTGCCAAATCTTGCAGTAAAATAAGATATCTCTTAGAAGCTATGCTGTAATAGCTCAATCAAAATTTGCAGGAGAAATTAATAGTAGGTCCTCAACAGAAAGGTGTTTAGCTCTCTGAAGATGAGAGCGCCAATTTAGGCTTTGCGAGCCTATATGCTTTTTCCATTGGAAAACAGTCCACACTGTTTAATCAAGAGCACTAAGGACAAACTGAAGTGAACCAGTGACCAGCTCACACGCACGAAGTTATAGCTTCTGAAGAGGGCTGTATTAGACAACTACAACTGAAAGAAATTTATATACAGATTCAATTAGCAATATCCTACTTCTATCAAGGAAAAAGTAAATATTTTGCACTCTAAGTTTTCTAAACACAATTCACATTGATCCCACAGTCCACAGCTCTATTGGCACTCAGTCATTTCTCACTGCAATCTTATCTCTGCATAGGTGGGACTTTTGGTTACTTTTAAAAAGCTATTTTTGATGTACAGCTAGTGTTTCTTCCTTCTCAAAGTCACTACCAGTTAAAAAGGAGCATTAAACAACAGCAAGGATTTTTGGGGTGGTTTTTTTTTGTTGGGGGTTTTCTTTTGTAGAGAGCTACAGGTTCTCAAACTAATCCTCATGCTCAAACTCAAAAGGCTATGCATTATTCCAATAGTCATTTGGAAAGGCATTTCACCTTGTTTGGAAGAAAAAACCCTAAATCTTCAAAATATGAAGAAACTTAAACTCAAAAAGGCTCTTTTAAGCAAAAGCAGTAAGACTTAGGATTTCCAAGGCTAACTGTAGCACCTCAGCTGCCAAAAAAGAGACTGTCTCCACCTTTCCCTTCCCAGTAATAAATATTACTGTTAAGCTTTAATAACAGCATGAAGCAAAGAAATATTGGCCAGAATCCTAAGCAGAACAAAGAAAATTTATCTCCAGTTTTTAAATAAATAAACATATAATCAAAGTTTATACACTCTGGGAACAGTCTAAGATGAATTAACATTACATAACATTTTCACTAACACAGGTTCACTTTTCAAAATGGAAGTCAGATTTATTCAACATTAAGTGTAACAACACATCAGAAATCAATATCCACTTATAAAATAAAGCAAAGTAACATGAATAAACACAGGAAAATACTGTCTGAGACTCTCCAAGCAGGACATTTCTCATAAGACTCATGGGGGCGGGGAGGGGGGGGGGAGAAGTTTATACGCAAACAGACTCATTTCCCAAAACCCCATTTTTTCCAGTTGTAAAGCAATATATAGCTAATGGGAGGTAAACTAGAAAGAGGAATGAAATGCATCATGCTGTACAACACCAAAGAAATACTCCAACTGCATTTGTGTACAGCTTTAACAACATGCAGTAGATGAGGTTAAAAGCAAGTACAGTGTGTATATATTAGAGAGACAGAAGCTAGTCAGTCTGAGGACTTTGTTTCTTATTTTAGTTCAACTAATGAAAACAAACAGAAGCCAAGAGCAAATAGAGGAAGAGCAGAATCTGCATGGAGAACAACATCTCTTCCCAGAACATCTTAAGCATCTTAAGTAAGATTACTAACTGTGCACATATTTACTTATCTTGGTCCTCTTCTTGCTCTGTCATTGAAACATACCTACATACCTAGATCCAATGACAGGCTTTATGCAAATATCTACATTTTTATAAAGCTGTAATTAAACAAAATAATGCAAGTCATTCAAATTCCGCTAATCTTTTAAGTCAGACATTAATATGCTGAACACTCACTACAGCTCAATGTTATTTAAATTAAAAATAAAAACAGGGTAAGACATCTCCCAGATAGCCTTGCTGAAATGTAGGTATTTTTACTGTTTTTGTTGCTTGGAGGAGAGCAATGTGAAAATACACATGCTACCCAACTCACTTCATTAAGAACTATTAAAACAATTCTTTTAGACAAAAAGCTGGGATCTTTGTTGGTTCTAGTCAGTTCACAGCCTGACAGATTTCTCTTGCCAGTCTCTTTTGTTTTTTTTAAACAGCCGTTTCTTTAAACAAACCCCCAAGATCTCCTAGAGCTTTTGTCAGCTATTGAAAAGCAAGCAAGCATAGTACACATGCAAGTTATTAGAATTAGATAGCCAAATATAATTAACTACAAAATTCCAAGCAGTAAGTACATCTACATTCCTCTGGGGAGACTCGGTCTTATTGGGAGATGGATTTGAAAGCTGATAAAGGACACAGGGTACCTGGGTCACTTCAGAAGTTGTCTGCCTTCCACCTGAAGACTTCGAGGAACCCACTCTACCACCTACCAAGCTAATAAGCTAGTACAAATATTCAAGGTTTTTATTAATTTCAGTAAGAATGGACTGATGGCTGACAACTGAAGACTGACTTTTGTAGGGCTGGACACACTGACCTTAATTTTAAATGAATTCAAGTCTGAAAATAATTGTGCAGCATCAAGTTAAGATACAAATAAAAAACAAACAAAAGAAAATTTAGGAAGCATAACTTTACCACTCATACACAAATTGCACCAGTCAATGCTGTACCTGGTTCAACTGAAATACAGCAGTATTTTGACAACAATATCCAACCATGATCTAGCCTTTTAAAAGCAACTATCTTCTACTTATCTATTAGTAATTCTCAGTTGAAAAAGAATACTGTATTCTAAACATGAACATGAATCAACTATCAGTACCTGTTTTTTTTTTAAAGAGTAGAGGGATCAGAAAGAACCAAGGTGAATTAAAATAAAAGGAATGTAAAGGAGAATCTTAATTCAGATGTCTTTAGCACATATTAAACCAAAATTGACTTTAAGACATGATATTGAAATCATTATCTGAAACTGCTCTGAGGTCTGGCAATCACCTAAGTTAGTGCTGTAACCACCAATTTTAATGCTGGGTCAAAAATAGGATAGAAATACGTAAGTAATGCCCTGCAGAGTACATCTAATGAAGAAAGGTTTTTCTTGGATAAAGACTTACTGATCTGAAAACTTTGAGATTGAATGTACCTCTCATCTCCAGCAATGTAAGTCATCAGCATTCCTTAGTCTTCTGACTTAGGAGCAGACTAAATACCTCTGAACTCTTTTTCATCCTCTGCAATGAGCAAGAGGAATTTCTTTTTACCTTGCTCAAATGTGCTTTCCTTAACACCTAATCAGAGACCAACCTTCCCACTTTCATTTCAGTGAACCATTAAACACACAGAACACACACAATTTGGTAAACTTGAGAGTCACAGTTGTACAGAAAAAAGGTAACATAAATCCCTTTTATTTCTGAAAGACTGAAGTGGACTGATAAGTACTGCCATCTTGCTTAAGTAATGTCAGATGCAAGAGCAACCAGGAATAATGGTTTAAAGGTAATATTGTTACCATTTATATGAATCAGTGCATTCTGTTTATGCAAGAGAGGACTAAGCGGAGTTTCAGATCAGCACCATCTCTACAGGGCTGCAAGGGAAAGCTATCTGTTGAAAACGTATATGACATGGTTGAACTGCTACTGAAGCCTCAGAGAATGGTTACCTAAACATTTACATGTTGTCGGGCAGTCAAACTCTAATGGCAAAAGCCTTTTTTGGCTACTGGTTATACCAACATCTGTGTTTAAGTCACTAGGAGAAAAGTTTACCAGCACTTAGAATCAAACAGCCTTAGTAGGTTCAACGATTATTCAGTGAAGATGCAACATCCAGGATTAAAATGCCTACCGCAATTCAGAGCAAGCAACGTTTCAAACATGAGATAGTAATGCATCACTGCAGTCAGTGCAACTGGAACAGATTAGAAAACTGTGTTTGTACAAGGAGATAAGCAAATAGTAAGGAGGCCCGAGAACCAGTAATTCCTCTATTTGGCTTTAAAAAAAAATTTAAGTTAAGCATTCAGTTTATTTACATTCTTCTCCACTGCTTGTAAGTAAATGAAAAATAAATGCTTCTTTGCATACATTATAAAATTAAGGTAGTAATCCCTCTCCAGTAATGTATCTTGGAAATGGAATGAAACTATCTTAAAGCACTAAAAGCTGGTGGTGAAATGCTAGTTAGAGCTCATCTTTCCTGTGCATGCTGTTTTCCCATACACTGGAAAGCAAAAGGGCAAAATCTTGAAAGCTTCAATTTCTAATTCATTTTATCTTTTTAGGCTTTCAGTCAGACTTAAGTTAATACCTAACTCTAGCCAGCATCCAAAAATATCATAAGAAAACTGAAGTCAAGTATCCCTGGCTTTACCATCTTCAAGGCTTCCAAATGAGGAACTGTATTCTTACTATAACGTTATTCCCGTAACTATCATGGATGATCTTCCCTTCTTCAGCAAACTGTCCATCAGAAAGTGCAGGATAATCTGCTACCTAGGTACCAGTGAAGTGGGGAAAGAAGAGTTGACACATGCCTGGAACTGCCAGTGAGCAATTTTAAATTCCATCACTGAGCAGGGGGAAAAAAGTCAACTGCTTTAATCTCAAAGTCCATCATAAACTGGTCAAAAGCATTCCCCACGGCAACCAGAAATACCTTTCCTAAATTTTTTACACTGTTAGGGAAGAACTGTCACATAGCTTTAGTAAGAATTGTGGAACGGTTTGGGTTTGTTCCGTTTGGAAGAATTGAAGGGTTTTTTTCTTTTTCTCTCTATAGAGCCACACACCTGACACTTCTTCCTTTTACACGTGAAAGTCTTAAATGGTAATCTCTTCAGTGAGAAGCCTTTTAGACAGTTTCCACAAAGGGGCTGCTGTCCTGACAAAGGCATCTAACAAAATATTTAAGCAAAGATTCTTACCTTCTGAGAAATAGTGGAGAATTTAAAATAGAATATGGATTTTAGCTATAAATGTTAAAAAAATATGATCACAAGCATTCTGAGTTTAGAGTTTAGGAAGCTCCTCAGCCATTTAAGGATGATGACACAAAATGATTGTCTCAAATGAATGACATGTCTTAAAGAAATCCTGGCTGGACTCACTGACTGCCAGCCAGCTCAAGTTACACCATAGGAAAAACAGAAGACATTTTAAAACACTCTGTCTCACTTCTGAGATGTTGACATATGTCAGGTACTACAACATTAAGACTGGATTTGATGTTTGCCAATGAGGATTTACCTTAGAGTCAGTGCTCAACACACCTTAGCAATAGGATGCCAACAGTTTCCGCAGTAGCTATAATAGGAGCAATGAAAGTCACTTAGACTGCGGACAATCTAAGATGGTGGCAGGATGTGCAAGGGCTCTACTAAAATAATTTTTAAAAACCCAACTCTATGAACTTATAGTTCATAGAAATTACAGTTCATGAAATTACAGTTTGGGCTCCAACATACAATACTCACCACTTCTGATCATATTAACTTAAGCTTTTAGTTCTATAATATTTATTAAGTAGCAGCTATAAAGTTACAGGACAGGTGGTGATAAACCGAGTGTTGAGAGCAGCCTGTGCTCCAAAGGTTTGCCATTTTGAAGCCAAAATCTAACGCTATCATGATTTCACCCGATTTGTTTGTACAACACCATAACTTATTTTTTTCCAGAAGACAGTTAAATTGTGCATTTTAAAAAGATACTTAACACACAAACTCACAGCCAGTGAACAGTCCAGCACCACCTCTATTTCAATTTGTAGTTGTACTTACTACAAAAAATTTGAATTTGTCTGTTCTGGCTTCTCAGTATTTGAGCTTGTCTGACTTCAACGTCAGCATGGAGAAGGGCTGTCCTCCCACTCCTGAGCACCAGATTTTTTTTCCCCTGTGTAAATATTTACTCTCCAGTATCAAAATGCCACTTCATCATCTTTGGTAGTGACAGAGATCCTCAAACCTCACACTGCAAGATCTACTATCCAGCCCCAGATCTTACTTGAAGCTCAATTATTGCTACAGCCTTCTCAAGTGCAAACATCAAAATTGAACATTTTTCTGGTAGCAGTCTTCTCCATGCTGTCTGGGAGGCAAAGTAAGTTCCCTACTATTATGTATTTTTGCGCTTTGTACACATTCAAGTACCTCATCAAGCTTTCGACTTCAACTCTGAAGGCTCAGCAGTGAGGTGGTTTTTTGGCACAAAGCCTTTTGCATTGCTGCTTTTTTTTGTCTGCCATGTACAGAGTGTACAATCTTTGTTCAAAGAGACCACTGTTACCTAGTGATGACATTTTTGCAGCTACAGATGTTTAATCTGATGATTCCAAGAGTAATGGAACAATAGCATGTTGTTCTTATTTTCTATTCCACCAATTTTTCTCTTCTCCAGACTTTACCAGTTGATTCATCCTATGCTTTTTCTGTAGAGATGACATATAATCATTCTTTGTTAGGCAGTGGAACTCTGGATTCCTTCTGTTCTCTTAAGGACTTGATCAAGGTACCAGGACTTCTAAGGTACTTGCACATGTAAGGTCTCCATCCAATTTTCTAACCCTCCTCTTCTAACCATTTCTCTAGCCACAGTAAACGCTTCTGTTAACATCACCACCACTTCGAGGACAGAACTAACATTGGTTACATATAGTGGAATCTAAATAGAAAATGATAGAAAAGACATGTATCACTTGATTTCAATTAGCTACAGGTTTTGAAGGCTCCTTACTAGAAAAAAAATTTAGGCAGTCAGTGAATTAATTCTTTCATACAGTACAGCACGGACATATTGGCAAGAAGTGAGCCCCTAACCACAGGTCCCTGGTAGTGGCGCCTGTTACTGAGGCAACTAGAATACCCCAATGGAAGAGCTGAAACTATTTAGTCATCACTGGGTAAGTTGCTTGTGTTCACTAGAGCAAGTAGTATTTCTTTGGAATGGACCTCAAAAGAAATTCCTGCTCAGTATTAATATTTTCAGACTAACTGAATAAAAGGCACTGTTGCTGATGCAGTACATTTGTTGACTCTTCAAAAAAACCTAAAAAGATGGTTTTGAACAACTAGCTACTGTTGCCCTACGAAGACTTCCTTGTTACCTTGTAGTAATTTAATCTCTCCCTATAAAAGCCTAACATAAAAATTGCTTTTATCTGAAGCATGTCGAGTCTCACCTTTGTATCTATCTTTATATCTAAAATTAGGAGTTAGTATAACAGTATGCATTATAAAATTATACCATTTACTTCAGACATGTCTGAACAGCTAAATCTTCAAACTATACAAAAATAAAGTGTATGAAATCTTACAAAAGGAGGACATTAAGACATTAATAGCTAATCCAAAAAATATAATAACTTATACACAGCAGTAAGCATAAGCAATGTAGCCTACAACAGCTTTCAATTAACAGGACCTCTGAAACAAGCATGAGCTAAAATTGGAACATTCCAAGCACAATAATGTTTCCAATTTTTTATCTTTACCATAGTACAAACTTTCACAAACCAAATGTCCATTGTCAGTCTGTAAACAAAAGCTACTATCCCCCTCCTCATTTTAAGAGGGTGAATATTTTCAGTCCTCAGTCAAGTTTCATATCCATCACTTGCATAAGGAATCAAGAGCTCTCCTCTTGTTAAATTAGGGGTGTGGGTTTTATTTTTTTTTTGTCATACAGCCTGCAGTGAAGTAAAATCACAGTGGAAGTCCTGGGAAAAACATGATCTTTACAGCAGGACTCGAACCATTCTAATAATAAATGCATCTAACAAAGCTTCCCATAATAAAAGCATGGCATTTCCATTTCCAGAAATCAAGTCAATTAGAAATCTTAAGTTCTACTTAAAAATCCCAAAAGATCAAAAAGTGAAAAGATTCTTCTTCTCAAATACAAGTCTTTCAGTTTCACTTGCAGAGAGACTTTTCCAGTCTGTAAAACAGTAGTGCAATTCAATTAGTTCTACTTTTTTTTTTCTCTGAAAGTCCAGTAGATGAATGTCCTAGCTCTATGGAAAGATAGGAAGATGCTCCAGTAAACAAGAAACTTTGGCAAGCCCAGGAAGGCTTACTAGTCCATTAAAGCTTAGAAGTCCAAAGTGGCTTTAAAAAATGGTTTATGAGTAAACTGGGAAAAAAAAAACCAACCCCAAAACCAACAGAAGTTTAAAAAACCAAAAACACTAAAAAAGGCAAACTAAAAAAAAAGAGAAATAAATAGGCAGAAATGTATGTAAACTGTCTGAACTTTTTAATGATTTCTCATTGACAGCTGGCATGACCTTTGACAGTACAGTCAGTTAAATATAGTTGACCTACAGAGCATTCCATTAGGGCATCCAGTCTGGAATGCTCAAATGGAATTACATTCCTACAGATTTAAAAAATAGAGTTCTTATAACATTACTATAGATTTCTTCTGCCCACCTCACTTACACTTCTTCTTAAAGAGGCTTTTAATTTTTGATGGCTTTTTGTTTTTTTCACCATTTTGGTACAGGTCCTGTGGGATGCTACTTATCCTAGGGACAGAAGCAGCTTCATGGCTGGGTTTACTATCACTGCTGGCTGAAGAACACGAGGTGTGCCGAGGCTTTGGGACTGGGATCCCAGTTGAAAGCTGGTTCATGCTGCAGGACTTCTCCAGGATTCCGTTATAAACTTTGCTTGCAGGACTAAAAATCATGCTCTTAGTTTCTGCCATGCCTACACAGTCAGGAGAGCCCCTAGAGATATCTGCAGTTAGAGAAGAGGAGTCTCCTGTAGATGATTCCTCCAGTGAGAATTCTTCCGGGGATACCTTCTGAGGAGAAAGTGTCTGGTACATCTCAAGACTTGCTGGCGGAGATTGCTTCCTTCCAGTAGATGAGTTTAAGGAGTCACATTCCGAACCTGTTTCCTGTACTTCCCTGAGTCAGAGGAAAGACAGGAGAAAACATAATGAAACTACTATTTCCTACAAGCAGTTAAAAAGGAAATCAATTTAGAATCAATTACATTAGTCTAAAAGCACCACCCACACTTTTCCTTAGTAGTTAATCAACAAAAAACATTACGTTAAACATTTTAACTTACAACTTGCATTACATCATTAACTAAACTTAAGGTAATTAATTTTTGCAATCTTGTTTCTGGTGGGCAGCAGGATCTGCCCACAATCAGTCATTTCTATCTCACTTCAAAGAACAAAAACTATTATCTTCTGGCACGTGAAGTCAGAAAAGTTATGAAAGCAGGAGATTGAAACCTATCATATACAAAAAGTTTCTTCAGGACAAGTGTCCCTACCTTTCAACAAGCTCATTTGCTCCTTCCAAAAGGAATTTAACCTTTTCCTATGAGGCCATGTAACAAGAGTAGGTACACGCTCAACATGCTGTAAGAATTGTGTTACCATCCATCTTCTCTTCGCCCAGTAGCTGACATTGCTTTTGATCCTAGTTTCAGATGTAAAAGCCAGTAACATATTGTAATGGAGAATCAGGGTTAGTTCAGTGCACCCTGGATTGTAACATTACTTAACTGTATATGACATGCTAGGTATTTACATACACATACCAGACAAGAACTCTCTCTGTTCCATGTGGACTATATTAAATTATATTGTCCTACAGACTACTTTAACTTTTAGAGGTTGAACCAAGCCAATTCTAAACTGTTAATCTCAAATAATCCTATCAGTTCCAACAAGTGCTGTTTGCTATTCTCCGTACCATTGTTTATCAGCAGAGAAGTAAATGGCTTCCTCCTCCTCTTCAGTTCGATAAAGAGCTGGGCAGCTCGACACAGAAAGGATGTCAGGGTCGGGGGAGTGCAAAGCATGCTGAGACTGTGGAGATGATGGCACAACACTGCGCCTTGATCGACACAAGCTACTGCTTCTTGCCAGTGTGCTGGGAGGTTTTACAATGGACCCTGAGGCAAAGAAAAAAACAAACCAAAACCCTCCAAGTGACATTGATGTTACCTGCTATTTAGTTTTCAGAGTAGATATTGCTATCTGCCTCGGCCAGTGATTCTTAAACAACTTTGACATTGCTCAACTGTTTAGAGGGAAGAAAGACTGGCATCACCTTATACATTCTCGAGTTAGAGGAAGCAGCTAGCCAAGATGCAGCTGGAGCAGTTTTGTGCCTGCCAAATATTATGCTGACCATGTTCACCAAAACTCTGGCTCACTATGCTCGTTTGACAAAGAGAAAGATTCTGCTGAAACTCCCAACCCTTTATAAACTAAAAATAGCAGTGCTGAAATTAGTAAGTTACACAATATCCTGTATTTTACTTGTTTGGCAGTTTAGAGCTTAAAAGAATATGCAAAAGTTTTGCAATGTAGATATACCTAACCAAACAGCCAACTGAAATACACTGCATTAGTTGAAAGTCATGTTAGACATGGAAAACAAACATCATCTATATAACATGATAGAAAATATGTAATTCAACTTCATTTTAAGCTCAATGATTTCCTATTTGATAACACTTTCTTTTGCCAGACTAACTATCAATTTCCAGAAACAAAAATACTCAGAATGGGTGGAGACAGCAACACAAGACTTGACTAGGAATGCATCTAACCGGAAGTGACAAACTAGAATGTTCTTAATCCGATTCCTCTTTCAAAAGATGGTTAGGCAGCAATACTTCTATTGAAAAAAAATCTGCAGACCTGTTTTCAGGCCAGCTGTTATGAGCATCAGGATTTCTCATACCCCTCCTCAAACTGTCCCACAGAATACATCACACTGCATAGGTAAGACAGACCATATCCTTACTGATATTCTAAATGTTTACCAAACACAACACACTAGAAAAATTCAAATTAGTTTTGTAGACAAGTATGTCTAGCCTGACAAAATGCATTTTATTTTTTGAGATGCCAGTTTAGCACCAGGTAAATTACAGTTTCCCTTCCTGGAATCTCAAAAAAGGTTGAGTCATTATTCTGCTTTTAGTGCAGGAAATCACAACTTCCACAAAACAGCAAGTAGCTGCACCTTCGCAAACACTTAGACTTTGTTTCCTTCCAGGCTGAGCGGAAAAGAAAGGTTTACGATGCCCAACTTGACAGTTGTCATGTAACTCAAAGTTTTGATTTTACTTTTGATGTAATCCCTACTGACTGAAAAAGCAGGTGTTGGCAGCTCAAAAATAAGCTTGTATCATTACAAAAATATTCCTAAAACCGCAAACTGAGATAAGAGACTATGAATCCCTTTAGGAAATTTGTACTATTCGTCCAGGTAAATCGGATGCCACCCTACTCACTGATGTAGAAAAGATCAAGAATGCACCATCAGCAGTGAATTCTGAAAGAAGTTACAAGCATTGTGGTTCCTTGTAGGTGTATATACACGGATTCTGAAGGATTCAGCTATGACAATTTAACATCTAGAATTTTCTAGTACAAATGAAACTCACTAAATCAAGGAATCAGCTGAATCCTGGTCAGTCAATGCAAAAGTAGAAGTTTCACTATCACCTTTGTTCCAGTCTCGTATATGTATTTCTTTATCCCCTTTCGTTCTCAGGATTAAACAAACAGATCTATTACTTCACACCATTTTAGCTTATCATCCCAACTGCTGTGGCACAAAGAAGCCCGTCTGAACGACTTCAAATTTTGTCAGTCTTAAGAGATCAAAGGATGCTGGGGCAAAGTAACAGCCTAGACAGTTCAGTTTATGTCCAGACACTGAAACACCCTTGCTCATAATTAACCTGTCTGCACACTGCATTTTGCCTGAAGCCTCAGGAGTGAGACAAGGCATTTTGCTTCTGTCCTTCCTCACGCGTATTTGTCATTTTTGTCTAAACAATGGGAATAATTTAGCAGTTACCAAACTAAACTGCAATAACTTGACTCCTGAACTGGTTTCAACAGTTCATTTAGCATATTTGCCCTCTCCTTCCCCACTCCCAAATGTTTCCAGGTTTCTTTTTCCACTAAGTAGACATTTTTAAAGCTAGTAAATGAAGGAGGAGCTACTTCCCTTGTGATCACTTTAGCAAAATCAGGCTCTCATGCCTTACCAAAATTCAGAAAAACACATTTAAAGCTTTTGTAATGTTACTAAGATTCAGATAACTTGCATCACTGACTGAAACAACATCCATTAGCTAAATACTTCCAAATGAACTGAACTTAAAAAAATTAAACTAGAATTGCAAAAGCATACACTGAAGTTTCAGCTAAGTATGCTCTTATAAACTGTACAGTCCTTCTCAAATCGTAATTCCTCTGAACCAACTGCACTTTGCTCTCTGGCTTCACTTCTATGCAAGACCTGAATGAGAACAGTGATTAAAAATTCACAAGTCTGAAGCCTTATATACATATCTAAGTGTTTTGTCATTTTAGACCATTTGGGAAGTCATCATAATAAGTGGAGCTCTTCATTTTGAAATCAGACCACAGGTTGCTCCATACAGACTTGGAAGTTCAACTCCAGCCATCCATATTTTACTGGGCCATTCAAGTCATTTCTTGCTAAGGTTTAAATCAAAGCCTTCACAGTGAAGACTAGAGAGACAGTATTCTTTAAGAAAGGTCAGAACTTGCAGGAAGTAGTGTTGCAAGGGGATTAATGAACTCAATGTGGCTTGTAGAAAAAAAGCTGATACATTCAAAAGAAAAACGTGTGCCCAAGGCACACTAAACAGAGCCAACAAAGTGCCAACTATTCTCATGCTTTTTAAAAATACAGTTCTAATTTCTTCTGAGAATCCCAGCCCTGGAAGAAAAATGTACACATATGACAATGTTTTCTTCCCTACTCATTCCTCAAGTTGATATTGCTTGTTTGAATAGCTACATGGGAGCTCATCTTTTTGATTTGCCTCTAGAGTCCAGTTTATCACAACTTCCATGAAACGAGCTCTTGTATTGACTCAGTGACTCAATATATGAGGGTGGTCTGAATCTCCAGTGTATATCTTTTGATCATAGTTTAACCAAAGCTGGATTTCCCTCCTCCGGCACTTGGCCTTTCTGCCTCACACCATCCCCCGCCCCACTGTATCCAAACACAAACATTCTGCCTGAAATCTTCCCTTGGACAACAACAGGATTTTGTTCCAGCCACTAAAGAATGTTTGAAAAGCTATGTAGCAGGCAGCCTCTCAAGGGGTGTAATCTTTCTAGTAGCTCAAGGGACCCTGGACTAACTCCATCTCTTCCATCTGAAAGAACAGACATGCTAAAAGAAATTCTGCTTTACTCGTTAAAAAATTTTTGTCTAAGTGGCAATCCAAGCACGACAAGCAGACTTTTAAAACCTCAGCTGGATTTGCCCCCCACTCCCTCACCTCCCCACTGAAGGCTTTTCCTTCATGTTGTTGTTATTGCAAAACCCAGTGTTCAGTTTATGGAAGTCCCAAAAGATGCATCTGAACTGCTAGATAGAATTCTGGTCCTTTTGACTTTGATCTAATTCTGTTTGATTTCAGCACTATTCTCCCACCTGACTTTAAAATCCCATGCCTCCAAAACTTTCCCCCTTTCTTTTAGTGAGCTTACCACTTACCATGAAACTGTGAAACTATTGGAGGAGTATCTTCATCTAAGTCATCAACTCCCCCTGCAATTGGGTAAGGAGGAATGGAAACTCGAGGCATAACTACCCAGCTGTGATCAGAGTAGAGAGAGGAGGTCAAGCTTGGGAGCCCAGAATTGTGTGCTATTTGAAAACCACAAATCTTCTCAATCTGTTGCCATCGATAAAGACGCTCCCGCAAACATGTCGTCAACTCAGAGAGTGCTTTCCTGAAGAAAAGCACACATTAAAATTACATACACTGTTCTAAATGATACAGCAGAGCAACACAAGTGCAGTCATTCCAGCATACTAGAAGAACCATTAGGACTCTCCAAATATTTGCACTTTAATATCTTTTAAACTGTTTTACTTAAAAGTGCAAAACTGTTAAGACACAAAATTCCATAACTCTCAAAATTCCATTTTTCCAGGAATGAATAACCACAGAAGAATATGCATCCTGGTAATACTCTTACTTTGCTTCAAGGATTTTATGGTCCACTTCATCCAGGGAGGAGCTGTGTGCAACATGTAATGTTCCAAATACAGTGCTTCTCTTCTTTTTTATCTTCTCTGCCTAAAAAGCAACATAAAATGAAATGCATAAAACTAGGATTTATATACTTAACACAGATGACAAAACGTTAGCAATATTGACAGGTAGCAAACAACTCAGAGGAGAAAATATATCCAAATGCTTATCTGAATAATTGGTATTCACTATTTCATAGATCTAGTAACGGATCAGGAAAGTCTTTAAGTAGCTGAACAGTAAGAGTTATTACCTCATCTTTGGCAATCGCTAATTGCATTTCTGCGTGCTGTCTTTTGATATTGTAATATTGTACTTCAACTTCATGTGTTAACTGAAGCCACTTCTGCAAAGCTTCAGGAACAGACCAGTTACTTCTCAGTTCAAACTCCTTCTCAGCCTTTTTTAAAGCCATGCGAACCTAGCAATCAAAAAGAAATAAAAGTGTCACCAAGGGTATCGTTAGAACTGACAGCAGAAGAAAGTGAAATATGAGCACCTTCCCTCCCCACAGCAACGTACTAAGGCTTTACAGAGCTTTGGTGTGTGCCAACTGCTGTCAGGAAGGCAGAACAGGCATTTCTGAAATACAGCATACGAATTTCCATATACTATATTATACTCAGGGTTTTCTATGATATTTAGTCCCTCACTCAAAGCTTAAATATTTTTGTAAGTCAGCATTTTTATTTAGTACAATAAATCCAATCTATTGCTACTCAGAAGAGTGAAACAAAGCTACTATCTCTCATCTGATAACAAGATAGGAAGAACAGCTTTTGTATATATTTTGTTCCATGAGTCCAACAATATTATGGTAAGCTAATATACAAAGTATGTCTTTTTCTAGTTTCAGGATTATTTTACTAGATAATAGCATGACTGACAATCATTAAGGGCTCTTAGAATTTTTCCATTCAAATCTAGCATCAGACAAATGCTGCTTTCAACACTCCTAAGGATCTAATAAAACCGGGACCACTTGAAAAAGTCAACACTAAAATTATAAACAGTTTGCTGATACCTGTACTAGCTCTTCCTCTGCATATTTGAGCCTGCTGAGCTCACATTCAGCCCCCTCCCTCAACTCCCTTAGGCGATGAGCTTCCCGTTTTGCATCGTTGATCTCATCCATCATTTTGCGCTCCAGATTTTGCTTTTCCACAGCAACATTTCTATTCTCTTCTTGTGCCTTCTCAAGCCTTCACAGTTGAACAAAAAATATGAGAAAATACACAGCACATTCGTTAAAAGCTGCAGTCCTGAGAAGCAAATGTGTCCAGCAACGGGGCAAGAGGCAATGGGCACAAACCACAACACAAGAGGTTCCGTCTGAACATCAGGAAACACTTTTTGCCCAGGGAGGTGGTAGAGTCTCCATCCTTGGACATATTCAGAAGCTGCCTGGACATGGTCCTGGGCAACCTATTATAGATGATCCTGCTTGAGCAGGTGGGGCTGGACAAGATGACCTCCAGTAGTCCCTTCCAACCTCAACCATTCTGTGATAATAAAGACTGTGCAAGTTTCATGAACCAGCAGCAAATTACATCACACAATGTGACATCCATGTCAGACAAAACATACAAACTTTTATATGAATCTTCATTAAAGGTGTAGTAAGATCAAAATACAAGTCTTTACAGACAACTGAGTTACCAGTATACCGAAGAAGACTATCGACTCTCACACTGCTAAATAAGCAACAAAAAGTAATCAGCCCAGGTCTGTTTCAATTTTAAGAGCTTAAAAACAGAAGCAATGTTCTAATTTCCATGTATGTAAGTACTCCAAAGTAAACTGTAATTATGTGAAAGTAACAGTACATAATTCTAAATCTGTAGCTAAAAAAGATTGAACATCTATTCTCTACCTTCATCCACAAGTTCATATTGCCTGCTAAAATACACGGAAGCAACTTCTATCCAAAAACCTATTGTCACTTAAATCAGGATTTTCATGCAAAATGAACAAAATCCAAAGGCAGCTTGATTTAAATAATGTATGACTGTAAGGATCTCTATTTGTATTTAACCTCAAAACAAAAGGACAAATAAATATTAACAACTTCAGTACCTTTCCTGCAAGTCAAGAAGACTTTGCTCTGCTGTTTGGAGACTTTCTAAGTCCTTCATCATTTTTGTGATATGTTCTCTTGAGGTTCTGTTCTGTGTATATGCAAACCAGCAGCCTCCAAAACCAATAACTATAGAAACCGTTAATATAAAATCCTTCATCCAGTTGTGAGGGGGACCTGTGCAGAGAATAACATGATCATTAAGTAGCTCATTGATACAGACCGACTATGGACTTTTTTCCCCCCACAGCCTAAAAGGTGACAGAACCTGATGCTAAACAGAATTCCAGCTCATTTATCTCAAACCATCTCCAACAACTACCGTTCAAACTTTCAAATGGATTCCAGAGCATTTTCTATACAACCTAAGCAACCCTAATACAATCTATTTAGTCTATACTAAAACATAAAATAGATTGAGGCAAGCTTATTAAACTTCTACAATACATAGTCTGTATCTTTATTTAAATGAGTTAAGAGAGAGTTTTCCCAATTACACTTTATCAGGCCAGTAGGAACTTCAGTTATGTTTGAATACGTTCTCCCAAGCGTATGCCCTCGGGAATACCCTATGCTGAGTTAAAAATGCACTTGTACAAAATAAAGTAGATTTTAAAAAGGGTAAGTAGCTAATAGCACCACTTCTTAAAAGCAAAACATGGATTGTTTAGTATTATATCCAAGATTCACATAATGCTTTTTTGTTAGTACAACTTTTACAGTCACTTGCACCTTTGTAAAACAAACTTTTACAGGACAGTTTCTGCTAGTGTTAAAGGTATAATGCAAACACAAAGTGCTTTTTTCCCCTAAAAATCTCCAGCTCAGGTCTGTCATCCACTGACATTGCGAAGTCATTCACTAGTGTCCGAACTGACCGCCCACCTATGGAAGGACCTCCTAGTTCAGGAATACCTGACACACACAGTAGCACAACAGATCTGTAACTGCATACAAGCAAGCATGTAGACCACTGGTGATATGGTAAGGAGATGTCTGCATATGCTAAAATGGGTCATACGTGGAACTGCTGCATTAAATTTAACTACACTTAAACTCGAGTCTGCACAAGAGACACTGGTACTGGATTTGCACCACCATCTCCTTTTTTCTTCCTTGGGGAAGGTCATCCCCTCTCATTTCAGCATCCCAGCTTACACTGTCCAAGCTAATTAGGAATTGAATGTAACGTGAGCTATAAGTGTTATTTAAACAATCAAAAACGTTGTGATACAAAAGCCAACATCAGGTGGGCTTGTACTAAAATTTCTACATAATCTCACACACGGAAGTGGACTTTGGTCCTGATGCCATCACCTTGATGACCTTTTCTAATTCAGTGCCTAGTTCCACAACACATGCCAAGCAATCCATCAGTATATCCAAAAAACAGATAAGCTGTCCTACGTACAAGTATCAAGAGTCACTGTTGAATTCTTACAAATAACAGGTAAGAAAAAACTCCAAGAAGCTACTAACGTGTAAGAGGTCCAAATAAAACAACGTCCAAGGCTTTAAGCTGAAGCTTCTGTCTATGGCTCCGGTCAATTATTTTCAAGTGAGAGATCATGAAAGCATGCTCATTTACTGCTATCCTGTTAATAGTAAGACAAAACATTACCTTTGGCACAAGCTACATTCAAAACCAAACTATGGAAAGAAATACATCACTAGTATTTCCCACAGCTATATAAATTTCTACATTACATTATAGTTATACAATTAAAAGTGAAAGATAAAATACAATTACAGTAGTGCTATTTAAAAAATATCAGCGTGTGGCAAAGGAAAAACATCAAATAGCTTCCCTAATTTTTTTTTTCTGGAATAATCATGAAATAAATCCATTTAGCATAGTTAAAGGTAACAGTATATTTGCAGGCTTGTGGCACCAACTGTCTGAAACACATGCAATACTCTGATTTAGTTGTTATGCTCAAGAAAAGGGGTTCTGCAGAGAGTTTATGTGTACCCATTCAATAGATCAGGAGTTGTTCAAAAGAAGGTTCTCTACCACACAGAATTATGTGATCATCGGTAAAAACTTCAATTGCAAGAAACAAAACTAAGATGAAAACAGTGGCAAGAAGCATTCACGTTTCAAAATACTTTGGCAGGAAAAAAAAAACGCAGCCAGCTCTTTAAAACTGTAAGGATGCTTATTGTTTCTTGCATTTGACCATATCTTACTATACTTTAGGTTCACATAGTTGTTCCCACACACAGACTAAAATAAGAACCTACAGGGAATTACTTGAAACTAACCCAGAAGGAACATTCACCTGGGAAGTGTTGTTCCATTGACATTGCTGTCTCTAAAATTCTTCTCGTATTGGGGCAGTTCAACAAATTCTGACAGCCACTGAAGAGTGTCCTCTTGAGTCCAGTTATGAACTGGAAGAAAAAAAAAATCAGTTTAACTACCTTTAATTTTTTGTAAAAATAAATAGCACGACATAGAAGACCAGCAGTAGAAAAGCAGGTTGGAGCGAGCAAGAGGGTTTAACCAAGTATAATTGCAGAAAAAATAGCATTAACATTCACCAAGGTGTTTCTGGCATTTTGCCTTTTTCATTATATGCTTCTCAGAGGAAGCTTAGGCAAACTATAAACAAACAAGCACGGAACCAATAGAAACGTTTATTAAAAATTCCACAGAATAATTTAATGTTTTGCTTTAGTTCAAGTCAGGACAGCATCTTGTGACTTTTATCTACTCAAACTGATCTCCGCCTCAATCCTTTTGTCCTTGCTACCCTTGCAGAACTAAACACATATCAGCAGGTGCTGTAACCATTTAAGACAAGGTACCAAGATCTTTCCCAGGATAATAGTTTAAAGAATTTTTTTTCACATGAATCTTCATAGTGGCTCACACCTCCTAACCACAGAATGGGAGCAGAGAAGAGAGGAAAAGAGGAGACCAAAAAAAAATACTGAAAAAGAGAGCAGAAATTTAACAGGAAAACAATTAAATCCCTCTCAAATATTCCAAAAGCAACTGTACTACATGCAATAATATTCCTGCTAAGAAAAATTATTTAAATCTCTATAACAGCAACAGTCTACATAACCTTTCATAGCTACAGATGTTCTAAGAAAATAAGGAAGTACGACCCATAGATTTTACCAAAAAAAAAAAAAAGCCACCCAAAAAACCAAACCACCTGCATATCTGGACCTTACAGGCCAGCTGCTACAGCTTACAGCTTCACACTGGCAAAGTTGAAGGGAAATTGTTCTCTCCGTTTATGAAGTCTGCAAAAGTTTGTCCACACACAAAAGAAAAAGTAACACCCTCCTTCTGGACAGACATCTTTGTGTGAACAAATATCTTTTTCTTTAAACACTGCTCTCTTTAAAACTATTTGCATGTGACAATACTGGGCAGAGATTTCTTTGGATACTTTATCGCAGGGACACATCCTCAGTGGTGAATTTTGACAATTATTCCTTCATAAAGAGCTGCTGAAAGCTTGGCAGGTAAGCTGCAGGCAATGAAAATTTTTATGAGTTCATATTTCAGTTCGTAGTGAAACTGAAATAAGGACTTCTAGGTCTCTTGCCTACACTCAGCATAGCTGAAAAATAAGCTTAAACACTTTGGGTTTTCATCTCTCCACATAACTAGAGACAAAGCATATTTCACAGACCCACTCATAGCTTTTAAAAAATATACTTGCAATACAAACCACTTGTATTGTATCTGCATCAATGGCTACACCTCCCTCCCAGCATGCTGTCCCATTTCTTCCTCTGCTTTTGAGCCACAAACTGTTTTCTAGGTATTGATCTTGCAACAGACTCAGTACGTCATATTACTATAAGCTTTTATGCAAAATGTCTGGGCTCTATTTGTAAACATATCATTGACATTGCAAAGATTCTTAAGTGCTTTGTGAATATTAAGTCATTCTAAGAATCTCACAAGGGTGGTAAAATCATCCAGAAAAATATCACCTTAACTGCATTCTGGAAATATGTTCATAAACTGATCCAAAGCAAAGGCATTTTTTTGATGTGACACAGGAAAACATCACCTAAAATAGCTACTACGCACTACAGAGCTTACCACTGACAATACAGAACCTGGGATTCTGGAAGCCACACAGTGCAGAGTTTATAAATTGAGAAGGAAGGAAGGGGAGGGCAGAAATCAAGAAGTTTCACTCCTACTGCTGAAAGTATTTTGTAGTCAGTGTGTCAAAATTGATGTAAATTTGTACTTTTTAAATAATTCAGTAGTAGTTTCAAACATATTACCATGGAAGAAATAAGGTACATATTGAAGTTGTTTACAGTAGAGTTAATCACATCTGTTCTACTGCTTAGACTGGTGTGATGTTTCCTTCATAGAATATCAAGGAATTTTCCCCCAAACAAACCAGGTACATTTAGGAAAATATCACTTTATTCATTATCTATCACTGTATCAGATATCTCCATTAGTACAGAAACTGCAAAAAGCAGCAACCAATCTATCCCGAACTAGAATCAGAACTTGCACTTTCTGTATTCTTCTTACATTGTTACCTGTTTACATAAAAGTTAATATCAATTACTTTTTGGTATATGCATATACAATATATATATATGCATATACACACCCACATATATGTGTGAGATACATATATATCGATAATTGGTGTACAGGGCTCAGTATTGGGGCCAGCACTGCTTAGTATCTTTAATCAATTATATGGATAGGGAGGGTGCAGCTGATCCCCTCAAGTTTACAGACAACATCATATTTCACAATTTATTAAGTAAACTAATTCCAGTGTCAGTGCCCCAAAACCCCCAACTTTTCCAGGTGGAACTGGACCCCAAACTACCCTGTCCTCCCTTTCCTACAGTACCACAGCAGAGCCCTGGGAGATTGATTTGTATCACTGAAAACTGAATGACTGTTTCTTCTTGAGAGCTGTAACCTGGGTAAAATCAAGGAAGACACTTGAGCCCTGGGGGAGCAAGTGAAAAACACTGGTGCCCAAGTGATCTTCTCTTCCATTTTGCTAGTCTAAGGGAAGGGAGCAGCCAGAAACAGGTGCATAATGTATATCAACTCCTGGCTACGTGACTGGTGCCACCATGAGGAGTTTGGCTTTTATGACAATGGGGTGTTCTTCAATGACTACAACATTCTAGGAGGGGATGTAATCCATCTGTTTAAAAGAGGTAAGGGAATCTTCAGCAGGAGGCTGGCTAATTTGGTGAGGCAGGCTTTAAACTGAAGGATTTGAAGGATGGGATCCATTGTGAAAATGCTCACACCAGCACATCCAACGGGGGAGTAAGTCAGGCCAAGCAGTGTGGTGACAAAGGTTCCTTAGCTGTCTCCCAAGAGGTGAAACAGAAGAGTAAACACCTCGAGTGTATGTGGACAAATGCACGCAGTCTAGGTAACAAACAGGAGGAACTGGAGCTCCGTGTCAACTCAGAAGGGTAGCATGTCATAGGAGTAACTGAAACATGGTGGGACAACTCAAGTGACTGGGGGATCGCAATGGACGGTTACAGGCTCTTTCGTAAGGACAGGCAGGGTAGAAGAGGTGGACGAGTTGCGCTCTACATCAAGGAACACCTTGAATGTATCGAAGTCAACTACGGTGATTGCAACTGCTCTATCGAATGCCTCTGGGTTAAAGTCAAAGGAGTCATCTCCAAGCAGGACCTCACAGTGGGAATCTGCTGTCGACCTCCTAACCACGATGACTGAGCTGACAAAGCGATACTTGGGGCACTAAAGCAAGCTTCTGGCCAACAGAACCTGGTCCTGATGGGTGACTTCAACTACCCAGACATCTGCTGGAAGAACAATACGGCAGCTCGCATGTCATCCACCAAGTTCCTGGAATGTGTAGAGGACTGCTTCCTCACACGAATGTCAGATGTGCCAACCAGGAAGGAGGCACTGCTGGACTTGCTATTCACAAACCGAGATAACCTGCTTTGTAATATCTCGGTTAGTGACAGCCCTGGCTGCAGTGACCACAATATTGTGGAGTTCGGGATCCTGCTGAGTGTGCTGAAGGTCAGCTCTAAGACCAGGGTTCTGGTTTTAGAAGAGCAAACTTCAGTTCACTCAGGGCTCACTTGGGAGGGATTCGATGGGAAGCTTCCATGGATGACAAAGGAGCTAGTGAGTGCTGGGAGTTCTTCAAGAACTCTATTGGAAGCACAAAGCCAATTTATCCCCTACAACGGAAAGGGAAGCAAGCAGAGCCAGAGGCCCCCTTGGCTCAACCACGACCTCCTGGGTCTACTCAAATCCAAAAGGGAAGCACACCAGAGATGGAGAAGTGGAGGATTACCCGTCAAGAGCTACAAGGGCATTGACAGAGCATGCAGAGACGCAGTTAGAAAAGCAAAAGCCCAGCTTAAATTAAAACTGGCTGTAGATGTCAAAAATAAGAAAGGTTTCTTCAGGTATGTCAACCATAAGCAGAAAAAGAAGGAAAACATAGACCCACTGTTAAATGGAAAAGGAGAGTCAATCACCAACGATGCTGAAAAGGCAGAGGTCCTCAGCACCTTCTTCACCTCTGTTTTTACCAGCACTGCCAGGTCCCAGGCTTTGGGAACAAAATTGCCAGTTGATCCAAACACTGACCCACCATCAGTGAAGGAAGAGTTAGTATATGAATTACCACAGGAGCTTGACCCCCACAAATTAATGGGCCCTGACACCATCCACCCAAGGCTGTTAAGAAAGCTGGGTGACATCATCGCAAGGCCACTCTCCATAATCTTCAAGAAGGTATGGAGAACAGGGGATGTCCCAGAGGACGGGAGGAAGGCAAATGTTACCCCTACCTACAAGAAAGGCTCGAAGGAGGACCCAGGTAACTATAGGCCCATCAGCCTTACTTCAAGCCCTGGCAAAGTTATGGAACGAATCCTCCTGGGGGCCATCACAAGTCAACTGAAGCACATGACTGGGAAAAGCCAACATGGCTTCACTAAAGGTAGATCGTGCTTAACTAACCCGGTGGCCTTCTATGACAAAGTGACTTGCCTGGTTGACATGGGGCAGGCAGTGGACATTGTTTACCTGGACTTCTCCAAGGCCTTTGATATGGCCCCCCACAGCCTCCTCCTGGAGAAATTAATGCGTTATAGACTAGACAAGTGGTCTGTGAAGTGGGTGGGGAACTGGCTGACAGGCCGCACCCAAAGGGTGGTGGTAAACAGCTTTTTCTCAAACTGCCAACCTGTCACTAGTGGAGTCCCCCAGGGATCGATATTGGGCCTGATGTTATTCAACATCTTTATAAGTGATCTGGATAATGGCATCAAGTGTAGCCTGATGAAGTTTACTGATGACACCAAGTTGAGTGGGGAAGTAGACACTCCAGAAGGGAGAGCTGCTCTGCAGGGAGATCTGGACAAGACTGGAAGAGTGGGCCAGCAAGAACCTTATGAAGTTCAACAAGGACAAGTGTAAGGTCATGCACCTGGGAAAACATAATCCAGGAGAGCAGCACAGACTGGGATCCACCTGGCTGGAGAGCAGCTCTGTGGAAAGGGACCTGGGGGTCCTGGTGGACAGGGAGCTCAACATGAGCGAACAGTGTGCTGCTGCGGCCAAGAAGGCCAACAGGATGCTGGGTTACATCAAAAAGGGCATCCCCAGCAGAGAGAAAGAAATAATTATCTCACTCTACTCAGCGCTTGTCAGGCCACACCGGGAATACTGTGCACAGTTCTGGTCCCCGCTATACAAAAAGCATGTGGACAGGCTGGAAGGGGTCCAGAGAAGGGCCACCAAGATGATCAGAGGTTTGAGAAGCCTGCCATATGAGGATAGGCTGGGAGAACTGGGTTTGTTCAGCCTTGAGAAAAGGAGGCTCAGAGGGGATCTCATTACCACGTACCAGTACTTAAGAGATGGCTACAAAGAAGATGGAAACTCCCCCTCTCTACAAGGAGTCACATGGGGAGGACAAGGGGGAATGGACACAGGTTGCTCTTGGGGAGATTCTGATTGGACACCAGAGGGAAATTTTTGACAGTGAGGACAGTCAACCCTTGGAATAATCTCCCTAGGGGAGTGGTTGACTCAGCCATGTTGAGCAGGTCAGCTGAAATTCATCTCAATCAGCACTGCGTATCAGAATGTGACAGCTCCTGCTAATTAGCTGAGGTGGTAACTTTTCCTTATTTTAATTGTCCAAAAGAATATAGCACTTCAGATATTGGAGTAGCAACTGACACCTACATTAAGTTAAATGCACGTAGCATTAAAGACTAATATCTTGCCCATCTTGCCCTCTTTTTTTTTTTTTTTTAACTGCTATAATAGCATGCCTGAAGTGAAGACAGCAAAAGTAGCTTCAAACCAGCCCTGTATGAAAGTTGCTCCTTGCTAATGGCTGACAAGAAGATCAGGCTATACATCAATTTCTCTTGTTAAAATTCTCATGTCACACAGTGCTTCAGGGCAGGGAGGCGTGAAGTAAAACAACGTTACAGTGTCAGCCCCAGTACTCCTATGGGCCTCCTATTCCTTTCGGAAATCAAATTACATTCAGAGTATTTCATGGCAAGGACTGAATGACAGCCATTTATTAGGCTTAAAGTTGAGAATAGGCAGACCAGGCAATATAGGTTCACAAGGATTCAAAAGTTAGTTTTGTTTTAGCAGGACCTTCAGCAGCAACATCAGCAGGAACTGTGCTGCCACCAGTGGGTTTTTCAATAGCATGAAAAAGGAGAGGAGTGACCCTCACTATCTTTTCAACAGTTTAAACATTACAACTCTTGTTTCCTCTCACACAGAAGGGACAGTCTGCAGTACTGTACTGGTCCTGCCTGGAACAGCACGCAGTATTATGTAATTCATCCTTAGCCAAGCCCTGCTTGCATGCATTTCCAATCTCTGGATATTTAAAACTTGTCACAGCAAATGATTAAGAAAGCGCAAGGCAACCATAACATCTTTGTGGCACACAGTTTAGTCACAGTTGCTCCAAGAATACTTGTGCAACATTCCGTCAGAATACAACAGGCAATCACACATACAAACAAAACCATTTTTTCTTTTTTCCCCCCAATAAATAAGGACAATGTAGTCTTGTACATCTACCTTCCACAGGGAAAGAAAAAGAATTAAAGAAAAAAATACATGCACCGGGCAGGGGAGCAGGGTTTTTTTATTATTATAGGGCAGCCTATGGGACTTACTGTAAATTAAAGGTCAAATATGCCATAACTGTAAAGAAAACACTGGTTTTTTAAGGCAGTTTGTAAAAACCAGTTTTTGGTAGGACTCATTAGACTGAAAATAGTAGACCCTTCACAAACTCCAGGTTTGACCACTACAGTTTTACTTTGTTACAAAGTAAAGCCCCAGGGAACAATGCTGTATCACCAAGAATGCAACACCCTACCTATTCACCAAGACAGGTCAGAGAACTACCCAGCTGAAGGCCCTGGGCTGATTTTAGATACTCCCTTACTATTGAGGCCAAATAGCTACACTTATCTCTTCAGACAGCAAGTTCACATATCTTAGCCCATTAGAGGGGAAAAAAAAGAGAAGGCAGACACCCTTGAGACACAGAATTTCCAAAGATAACTGTACAAAGACTTTTATTCAAACATCAAAATAAATGTTAATCTCACACCTTTGCTGCACTCTTCAAGGCAGTTGTAGAAAAGGTACTGAAGATGCACCTTTGATTTTAACCCAGTAATAAATACTAAACTTCATACTTTAGAACAGGTGAAATGCTCTGCATGTATATAAATACTGCTTAGTTAAAGAAAAAGGAGATAGGTAAAGCAACTATCATGCAACAAGTAGGTAACTATTTTTCTCCTATCAGCTGTAACATGCTGGACCTCTGAAAATGTCTTTTTTTAAATTGCTACAGCCTGGAACATATTTGGCAATGAACACTGTACTGCTCATTAAGTAGTGTCTTTTGGTATTTGGAGTATATGGCTCAGCTTACTACCTTCATTCAAATCAAAGTGGGGGAGGAATGGTGGTGCTCGCTTCTCAGTCCATTTTCCTGTATCCCTAGTTTAAAAACATTTTCCAAAATACTTTGGACTAAGAATTCTCGCTCTTTGTAGCCCAAAGAACGTTTACATCAAAGTGGAAGCACGTTAGATTTTCCACTTAATGCAGTGTATCATAAATGTTTAAAAACAGCTTGACAGCAGCTCTTAGGGTTTACTAAATTAAAAACGTGCTTGTCTGGAATTCTGTGCTTGCCACAGACACCTTCATAAATTACATCATCATACTGATAAGTGCGTAAGCTAGCTTAGTTTACACCCAGCACGTCAAGAGGAAATTAACCCTAGCTGGACTGAATGAGTTTTCCATCAGGTTTGTGTACACCTGTAAGAGTACCAAAACAAATTCATGAAGATGCTTTAAGAGGTCATCCATTTACTACTCTAAACGACTTGGTGGAAAAATTGTTGAATTATGTCTATTTCAATAACCGTCATCATTTTTAGTTACTCTTTACCTACCTTCAGACGTTTTCCAGCGTTTCCACAGATCCTCAATGGTGATATGCTTGTCTTCTCTGTGCAGGTGACTATGTTTATTAGAGGCATCCTTGTATTGCATATCTTCCCTTAGAAACTGAACAAAAGGAAAACAATCTTAAACACCAGTATAGCAATTTCTAAACAGAAACTACAAGGAAATCAGGCAGAGGAGAATCTTTACTACCTCTTTCCCATGCAAGCAGCATACAATTCATGTAAGTTGACTATATCAAACACTCAGGCAGCAAGTTAAACATTCTTACAGGATTTGATTTTCACAATTATTAAATCCTAGAAAAACTGAAGGTGCAGTTGGCAGTATGGTAGGTTTAACAGTGTCATTAGTATGCCTTAGATTTACAGTGATTACAAGAATGCACCATACAAGTCATACTCTGTACTCCTCTATTCTGAACACATTTAACCAACTTCACCTACTTGAAAACAAGACCATGTAAGACCTGAAAACGGGCCAGTCCTTTATGGATGAGTAATACCTGAATCCTGCTATACCAGTTAAATGCAACTGCTTGAGGGATGAGAGGAAAGGTGTTGACTAAGTATTACTAAAGTCTTTTGATTAGACAAGAAAAATCTGACTTTAATCAAAAAACAGAAGTCATCTTAGGGCCAATTTTCTTCTTCCTAATCATTCCTCAGTAGTTACACTCCAAGCACAGAAGCATTACACAAAGCTGTTTCATTCACAGTGTCAACAGGAAGGCTATGTGAAAATACCACACTTTCTTCCTTTTTATTGTGTTTACTAAAAGGGATCCTGCAATCATATTTATTGCAGTGTTGTACCAGTGTTTCACAAGTCACTACCAACAGGTTCTCCAAATACATAAAAGAAAGCAAGCATGAAACTGTAAAACCTACTTTATTTTTATTTCACACAGGCCTAGAGAAGTTGGAATACTGGTTAGCAAACCACCTCCCATTAATAGTGGAAACCTTTCATAGGTATCAGTCCCTAAAAGCACAGCACAAGCAGTCTCTGTAGGTGGAAACATTAGCATTAGTTCCAGAAAACTAACATGAGAGCTAAGTAATCTTCCACAGCAAAATGTTTGCTTTCTTCAGTTCTTGAAGTATAAGCTACTCAAACAAAATAAGCTATAGTCATGACAGCTAACTCAAAACCCAGCTTCTTACATGGCTCGTCCTATATCATCACCACTTCAAGCAGAGGTGAGGAAGAATGCCAAGCTAGCAATGCTCTGCAGAAGACCCCACTTCTGAAAATTTAGTCCTGGTAATTCAACTGCAGCTTCTTGCACAGGCCCCATTTCTAACAAATCTAAAGACAATGTCATTCAAGAAACTGCAGGAGAGACTGAAAAGCAGTCAGTGTTAAACCATAATATTAACTCATAATCAAAAGAGACAGTGTATGATAGCAAAAATATACAAGAAAAAGCTAACACTGATCAATCCCCTTATTAAAAACTTCATTCTTACTAGGAAGTAAGGGAGTCTAAAAATACCAAAGGGATTAAAGTTTCTTCTCTAACTGCTAGACTTGGGATGAAGTACGAGTTGCCTTCCCTAATCCAGTCATAAAGCCATACATGTCTTTTGGTTCCAAACACAGATTGGATGCAAACCCTCTCTCATTCAGCCACTTCAACACTTTTGACTGTCAGGCATTAGCTTTCTAAAGCCTTTTGATTCCTAGACTATTTCCATTTAGCCCCTACATATTGCATAAGCATTTTTAACTACTCCTCCCTATGCATATGAGAAAAGCATAAATACAGATATATATACACACAAGAAATATAGGAAACATTTATGAAATATGAGAACAATTGAAAATAGCAGCCTGTTGGAACAGAGGCAGTTACAGAACTTCTGAAACACCATGAACCAGCAACTGTAAAAAGGTACAAAAAGCACAGAAAAGAACTGATTGTTGTAACTATATGCAAATGTAAAAAAAAAGTCTGCTCTATAAACTAATGCATATTCCATAGTCCAAGTGTAAACTGAGTACTTCCCAAATTGACACAAGTACTATGAAGCTGGCAATTTCCACAGTTAATGTGCAATTAAAGGCAGATTATCTTATTCATTCCCACTCCATGTTTATTAAAGGATAACCCAAATAAAAGGAACCAAAAGATAACAAAACAACAACAACAACAAAATCTTTTTACCCACTAATGTCTCTAAGCCTTTGAAAATTAAAATATAGTCTCACAGTTGGAGCAGCAGGAAAGAACCGATATTTGCCCACCTCACCTTTTCCCTGCAGACTGCAAGTACCCACTATCAGCTACCATCTCCAACGTGTCTTTTGGTAACTTGTGAAAAACACACTGAGAAGACAAATACAGGTCCCTCCCTAGAAAACTATCCCTACATATGGTGGTTAAGGTAGATGTTAACACTCACTCTTCAGCTTTCTCGTGACTGGTGATGCACAGCCCCTAGAGACTCCATATGTCAGGTGTGGACATTCATTTTAAAAACAAATGTCATAGCTCAATCAGTTTCTGAAGAGGAACAGAGTGGAGTACATACTGTATGTAAAGGTTTCAGCACATTTTGCATCTCCTTAGCTAAAACTCATACCTCAGATCACTTTTGTTCGTAAGAAATGAACTTGCTTCTATCTTTACTGCTAGTTGTCAGCAAAGGCAAAATACTTCAGGACAAGAACGTTTGAACAGTTACAGGTGCTCTCAAGGAAAATCTGGGTTGCTGTTAACAATACTACATAAAGGGTTAGGAATAAAGAAGAGAAGGAAGATGCAACTGATAAACAGAAAAGCTTCAGGGTGTTACATCTCAGCCCAAAGCACTATAAGGTACTAAAAGAAAGCATTCCGATTTTAAAAATGGGATGGACTTCGGTAACCTTGACAGCCAGATAAGCAATGCAAACAACAGTTTATGGAAAAGCTACAGCACATTTCATGTCATTCTGCTATGGAGCCCGCAGAGGGAGCAAGAGTTAACATATAAATTCACATTCTCAGCACACTGCTGGAACACAACTGGCTATGCTAACAAGTTGAGGGGAAAAAATTGAAAAGCCTGATTTCAAATTTCATCACAAAACCAGAAAAAAAAAAATCCCATGCTTGAAGCCCAAGGTTTCCTGGGAGAAGACAATGACAGTGAAAAAGATCTGGTTCGTACTTAGAGACTGTTTAGAGTATTTGACTAAATCCCTTTTTTAAAAAGGGCTGTCAATACACAAACTTGTGAGCAGTTTGCTCATTTAGTAATCAGCATGCAGTTACTCCTCAGAGAGAGATTATACATTTATGAGAATTTCGACATGAAAAGAGCCCCTCTTCTGCTCAATCCTACCCATACTGCTCCCAGATCTTGTGAGAAAAATCACAGCTGTAGAGAAGTGTACTCCGTACTGGTGAGGCTGTACCTTGAGTACTGTGTTCAGTTTTGGGTCCCTCAGTACAAGAAGGACATTGAGATGTTGGAGTATGTGCAGAGAAGGGCAACGAAGCTCATGAAGGGTCTAGAGAGCAGGTCTTATGAGGAGAGGTTGAGGGAACTGGGGTTGTTTAGTCAGGAGAACAGGAAGCTGAGGGGAGACCTTATCACTCTCTACAACTAACTGAAAGGAGGTTGTAGTGAGGTGGGTGATGGTCTCTTCTCCCACATGAAAAATGATAGGACAAGAGGAAACAGCCTCAAGTTGTGTCAGGAGAGTTTTAGACTGGATATTAAGAAAAATTTGTTTTCTGAAAGAGTGGTCAGGCATTGGAACAGGCTGCCCAGAGAGGTGGTGGAGTCACCATCCCTGGGGGTGCTCAAAAAACATGTAGATGCGGCATTTCGGGGCATGGTTTAGGAGACATGGAGGTGTTGGGTTGACAGTTAGACTTGATGATCCTAGAGTTCTTTTCCAACCTTAATGATTCTATGATTCTAACTTCCTCAGCAAGGTTCTCTAAAACCAAATGGTCACAATGGTAAAATTACAGCATGCATAGCTAGAAGGAGGCCAGCATATTTCAAAGAATGCATTTACTAATGAAGATTACAAACTTCTTTCTTTTGTTTAGAAGATCTTCATTTCATAAATGGCCTGATATGGAATTTCTCCTTTAGGATGTGGTTCCTTTTCTTAAACTGAAGAAAGCCATAAAAACAGAACAACTCTAGTAAAAAGAGAGGATTTTTCTGTTCCTTGTCATGGCAGCTAATCTCTCTTCTGTTACCCTTGTCATTAAGTATACAAAGAAAAGGTTAGAAAAATAACTTTAAATAGGGAGGTTAAAAGAATAAGCTCTAACAAAAAATATCTAAGGATTATCTTAGCCAACATAATTATTCAAGAGGGATAAGGCCTTTTAAGTCTACAAAGTTGAAACCAAGAAAGCAGCAAAGTTACCTAAAAACTCCATGTGAAACAAAAAAAAAAAAATCACATGTCACAGTACTTACTTCAAAAACAAGTAGAGAGTAAAAAAACACCACACCTAGACTTGAAATTGGAGTTCTGATCCCAAAAGTACCATAACAACCGTGCCTCTACAAAGATTCACATCCCAAAGCCCAGGGTTCAGCAGTGTAATAGGTAGAGGAAACTTTCTCCTCTCTGGAGGGGACAGGACTTGTGGAGCCCTGGAAAAGAGTTAAAAGGTCAGGTATGCCACAATCTTCCTTCCTCTTCAGAAAGCCTTTAGTAGGGTAACATTCACCAAAATCCAGCCAACTCGTAACAAAAAACTAACCTCTGAAGCAAAAGCCACCAAAAAAAATTCCAACCCTTCCAAAAGAGGAAAAAAGACATACCAAAATCCAGTACCGGTTTGATAGAGAGAGAGCACTTACAAACTGAAGTTACATGCAACAATACATATTGTGTATTTGTACATATTTAATACGTATGTTAAAATATGGAAGTTGTAAGAGATGCTTGCTCCTTGAGGAGCAAATGAACCATTGCATATTTTTGCAAACACCAGTGGAACAGTAAAATTAACCACACACACTAACTGCAGAAGGAAGTACTCATATGTTGTGTTTATATTTTGGTCTGGGTGAAGGCTCAAGTTTATGATTTTCAGTTTCACCAACTTAAAATAGACCCTCTAACTGACACATTTACTTTAAGAGCAATTAGTAACATCTCCTGGCTAAGTACTACCATCTTCCTTGAGCATCTATATTCTTCAAGCAGTGTTCTTTCCTACAGTTTTATTCCTTCAAAAAAAAACCTGCAAAAGTTCCAACTTCAGTTTTCCTATAATCCTACCCTGAGATACAGCTGGTCACTGTTAGACAGGCATTTAGTACATTCGCTCCTGTCTACTGCTACCAGACTCACTGCAGCTACAGCAACATCACACTTATTGCCTAAGTTATGATAGCAAGTGTGCTTTTAAAGGGCAATATATTATGATTCACGTATGACAGCGTTCACAACTGGCTACTCTATAGAAATGGCTTCTCTCTTACTTTACACAGTAAACTAAGCACATGTATTTAACCATAATAGAAGCATTACTAGAAAAATAGGATAAAACTGTGACAGTGTTACCAAGTGTATCTTAATTACAAATTCTATTGGGAAGAGATTACTGCAGCTCGAAACAAAACTGTAGCTATTCTACTGCAAAGTAAACTTTGCAATCTCTTCAAAGCCACGTTAGAATTTCCAAGGGGGCATTTCATTGTAGCAGGACTAAATGCCTGTAGTGCTATATCAACAGGTGCAGACAGCTACATATTAGCTTAAGTACCTCCAAGGAGACAAGGCATGAGGTAGGTCTGATCCAAATCACATTGCAACAGGTTCCTATGCAACTGTTCCCATGATAACACATGCTGCCTCTCTACAGTACTACTTTGCACAGACACAGTCGTAGATTAACACAGTCAATGTTTTCAGACAAGACCTGGCTCTTCCCTATCCTGCTCTGAAAAACAGACTGTGTAGACATGCTCAGAGCTGCTTACAAAACTTCAGGAGGCTAAAAGACACTCTGCCTGGGGACAAATACATTAGCAGTTGAATGATAAAATTCAACCAAAAGAAGTCTACTACAATTTAAGAGAATCAAAGTAACCCAACAGCTTTGGGGGAAAAGGTTTGCTGTGCTGGTTAGGAAGCTCAAAATACTCGTTTAAGCGATCAGTGTTCGTAACAAAATGTTCTTGCACAGTGAGACGTAAAACACTCAGGAGGCATCCCAGCCTCATGCAAAACAGTGTTTTCAGCTTCTGAACCACTGCAGCGGGTATTTTTCTACCACTCAGAATTTTGCCTAACCAACTGACACTGAAGTATAAACTAGTTTGCATAAATATGGACACCAGTTTAAGGAACTTTCATTTTCTATGATTTATATAATAAATGATGTTATATTTTCATTTTCAATAAATGAAGTTATTTATTCTATAAATAAGGAAAAAAACAGCATACTGAGGGACCTTAAAACAACATTTAACATCTTGCTATGTCTGTATTTGCAGACAACAAAATGAAGCAAGAGCTCAGTCTATAGCAGAGCCCCTCCCAGCTGAAATTACAACACCTGGGGTGAGCTCCTGAGGTTTAACAAGGTGCCAAGATGCACTAAACAAAGTGAGATCAAGCTTTTGAATTAGGTCATCCATTATTTTTTAATATCTGCTCCACACATAGCTGTACTCCCCCCCAATCATCTGCTAAACCTTTACTCCCTCCAAGATGTAACAATCTAAAGGAAGATAAATTCTACACATAAACTTGCTTTTGTTCAAGAATACAGAAGGGCTATTCACTTACAGCCATCCTCTGTTTAAAGTTAAGTTCTGAAAGTGTTTTCCACCTCACACTTCATGCTCCTAATATCCAGCTTACACATACTTAAAATGGCAGCACCACACTATCCTGGCATCTAGTTCTTCAGGATTTCCTGTCACGGAATTTCTTGCAATTTTGCCTGAAGTATCTAGTACTCACTACTGTCCAGAACAGATTGAAATGAATAGGTCTCTGGTCCAAACTAGTGAATAATGTTTCATTAATTTTTTGTATCTCTTAAGGAATTAAAGAACAAAGATATCCACAGACTTTTCACCAACTCATCTTTACACAAATTGAAGAGTCAGCTCTCGTTCAGCCGTAACTCAGAAAATAATGTCATGCTGAAAAGTTACACCCTAAATTTTTTCTCCAGAATAATAAAATTATTCTCCAAAATAATAAAATTATTTCTCCAGATTCTCCTACAGTAGTAATACTAACGCATAATATTTTAATTTAGCAGGCTTGTAAAATAGTGATGTATAGATGCATGTACCGTTTTAATTGCTAAAAGAAAGGAAGCATAAACAACCAAGAATATGACTAGCAAATTAATTACATAAAAATAATGAAAGCATGAACTGGTTCTTCTTTACTATAAAACCTATGATCACAAATCAGCATTAAAGGGAGGGTATACTGGAAGCATACATTTCCAAACTCACCCCAGTTCTATAAATTATTTTTCACTGAGTTCTTCACACTCAACCTCTATCTTCTGCATTTTTATTTACTTCTGGATTTTTCTTTTGACTTCTTTTTCTCTTTTGGACTCCACCTCTTCACCTCCACCCAAAAAACACAGCGTACTCTCTCAAAACATTATGTTTGTTCCACCTCTCTTGGATTATTTGCATCTTGGATGCAAATATGGCCTCAAGCCCTCAATAGTTTCAGAGCCCATCATGCAGAAATAGTCACTTCAGAGGAATATCTGGGGCTGTCAAATACACTGTCCCTGTCAAACTTACTATAGCCAAAGTGCTATATACTACTATTGCTATTTTTGATGAGATTATACTAGCTACTTTTTCTGCTTTAATTGCTGTATAGCAGACAATCATCCTCCCTGGTTAGGCTAGATTCTTTTTGATTCTCATCATCAGACAACATTTTAAGCCAGGCACTTCTGCATATCACCTCCTGAGGTTCCAACTTCTTTGATCATACTGTTAAAAGCCATTCTCTGATTGTTTCATGCTTTCAATACTGCAGTCCATTCTTCTCTGCACAGTGTATTTTCTCTCTCTCTTTTTTCTGTGGGATTTGTTGGGTTAGGATTTTCATTAGTTATGCAAGTGTACTCAAAAAAACTCAAACAAAATATTAAGATATTATGTGATCTCTGCAAAGACCCCACTCAAAGTTGTAAATTCATGCCATTAGTTTTGTGTGACACCCAGTAAGATATTAATATTTTAAAAAAATCAACTTATTCTATTTCTACAGAGAGATTCCTTGAGGAAATTACTTGATGTCATATCTACATACAGAGGTTCTTTGGGAACAGGAAAAACCTATGTAAATAGTGAACATAAGTCTGTCTTACTGCTTATGCCTCTTCATCATTAAAACAAATCATGTACACGTGGTGCAACAGATGCTTCCTGAGGCAGATAGCCTCCCACAACACATGACTAAAACCTCAGTTAGTAATACATTCTCCCTTCCACTTACTCTTTTACAGCCTACTCTTTAAACCAGTTTAAACAATTACAATCTTTCTTTGTTAATAAAGTAATAATAGCAGGAGCCAAACTTGATAGAGAAATTCAGTTAGCCTGCCCTAAAGGTAAGTATAGTCTTTTCCACATTTCTCCTTTTTTCTCCTCTGCTGTACCACACTCACTGGTTTTCACACTGTGATAGGCTACTTTACAGAAATTAGTAACCACACAGTAAAGCATACTCTAAAGTACAACACAAATTTATTACCTAAACCATTTTTTCCTTTAAGTTATGCTTCTTGTTTTGAAGTACATAATTCTACATTGAAAAATCAGGGCAAGTATTAGAAAGTTATATGAATCCTGAATGGAAAAAAAAAAAAAAAAAACATGACTAGCTGTGACAAAAGCTCTTATTTCCTAATATTTTGTAATCACTAGAATATACTTTCCTAATTCTAGTTAAGTTCAAGTTTTTTCATCTTTTTAAGTATCTTAAGTTATACCATCTAGCCTAACCTAGGTAAGAGACCAAAGAGTAAGGAAAAAAAGATCTAACCGGTCCATGCTCAAAGTAGCACCCCTCTATCTTCTTCAGAAGACTTCAACAAATCCCTCATGTGTTTCAATGACTAATAAATCCCATGCTAAAAATTTAGATCAAGTTTCCCCACATCAATTTCATCAAGGTCAAATACAAGCTTCTTTCCATTCTGCACAAGGTAGATCCAAAAGGCAGACAATTTTTCAGGAAATAAGTTTTAGTTCAAATTTTCTTATATCCTCTACAGAATGATTTTATGTGAGACTTCATTTGAGAGAGAAAACAACAAAACTACAGCATAAAACAGGGCATGAGAAAAAGTAATAGCAGCATGCAGATGAAGTGTCTGGAATCACTATTGGGAGTTCTCAACTGGATTAGCAAGTGAAAATAGTTAAAATAAACAGGTCAATACCTTTAGCTCTTGTTACCCTTCCCTCCCAAAGTAACTTATTTACAAGAACTTCCTTCCTTGGTGTAAATATACACTTGTAATTTGTAACACTGTTTTAGTGTTTGTTAAACAGCAGAAAGTTATTGTACAGGGTCACATTTTTTTTCTGTCAAATAAAAAGCTGGGGAATATCTAATCAACATACTCAGTCTACTGCTCTTCCAGGAGTCTTGCAAGCAAAAAACCATGCAGCGTGAAACAGGAAATCCCTTACCCTGCTGTTAAGTAAAATCCCTGTATTTCATGCCACCTTTACTTCTACTGAAGTGTGGTTGTTTCTTTTTTAATTGTCAGTCCTCAGTCTTAACCAAAACAAGCAGCATTACCAACTGCGACAGAAAAAAAATAAATCTGGTTTTGAAATAGTGTATATCAGGATATAGTTAGTATATATTCAGACCTACTGTGATCAGGTAACTACATAACTATGTTTTTAAAATGTCATATCTCTTGAGGTTACAGTAAAGATCCAGGAAGAGCTCTACAATAAGACCATATAGATTACTAGCTGAACTTGCAAGTAAATTGCAGATTTCAGGTTTAATATCTTAGAAGAAAGCACTCTATGTAAACTCATATTCACCACTGATTTGCATGGGAACTATACATACACCAAAGCTCATTTGGGTTTGTTTTGGTTTTGTTTTTTTTTTTTTTAATTAAATATCTGGTCAATAATTTAAAATGAGCTAGCAGAAAAAAGGGCTACCTTTCAGTCATGTTATTTTATGCACAGTGAGTAGCTTGAATATAGTTTCACTCATCTCTGATTATCCCAGCTACAGCAGTACCCCTCATGCACTGTTCTAATTTCAGCCTTTTTATCAGGTTTTAAGAGTAGCTTCTGTTGCTTGGATTTATTTCAACATTCCTCTGGAACAGGAAGAAACTTAAAGTCAGATATAAAGATGGTCCACTGGAAACTAGGGCAGACCCTTTAAATACTAATAAAAAGTTTCTAATGTAAAAATACTTCAGTATTTTCTTTTAACTTTCTCAACTTTCATGTATAACAAATGCAGAACGAGTCAAGAGAATCACACAACACTGAAGCTCCTGTGAAAGCCACGCTCCATCACTAATGTTTCAGTTTGCAACTGGATTGTGCCTGTCCCAGACATTAATGACAAGCAAACATTATGTGGTAACAGAGCTAGACTATTTCCAGTGCCTCAACTACCTCGCCATGACACTCCCCCTAAGGTACAGAGCAGATTTTGTCCTCCAAAATTAAAAAGTACATTTTATTTTTCTGGGTCATTCTCTCCATTGTACTGCATTCCTTCAGAAAACTCGTATCAACCAAGCATCAATCACTGCTCATACTATTTGTACACAGTCACACAGAAAAGTAAGTAGCATTGCATTAAACTCTACAATGGTAATTCAGAACTTATTCAGGGAGAACAATCTTCCCAGAGATGTTACAAAAAAAAAAGGGAAGAGAAACCAGGGCTAGATTCTTCTCCCACTCACCTGATGAGGGGATATCTTCACTCCCCTTCCTTCCTCAAGCCTGTACCTGACAACTGCCAGAGAGCAGAAGCAAGAACAATGAATCTACACGGGTATTTCCATTCCTACTCAGCAATTTTGAGCATCCCAATGCTATAGTTGAGTAAGTGCAAGGGCAAGTCCTTTATCAGGATCCTGCCTACCAAACTCATTCAAACACAATCACAAGAAGTTTCAGGCAGGTCTGAATAACCTTCCTCAGTTCATAGGACTTAATCTACCATTAGAGCAGGAGGTGCTTACTACTTGCCTGTTAGAAGTAGTACTATCTGTAACAGGTATTGTTTTGCACCATGAAGTGCCTGGAACAGATCTAAGGTGAACAGGAAAGCTCAGTGATGCCTTAAGCAAGAAAACCTTAGAGCAATGAAACTAAAATAGCAGGTAGCAGCTCACATCAACTCTTAGTTACCTCACTGCAAGCTAAACCAACACTATTTGCCTACCTCACGCACATAAAACTAACAGCTTTTTTACATAGTTATATAAAACTTTACTTTAGGCTAGAACAATGGACAATAATATTCCATTTCAGAGAATTCTAGAAATTAGACTTTCCTTCCACATTCAGCTGTGGGAAGGGCTGAATTAAGTAGTGGTTGCTGTTTTTCTTACATGCTGGAACATAAAAAGCACTATATAAATCAGAGGGGGGAAGAAAAGACAGACCTCATGTATGCACACGTGAAGGCTTTTTACTCTTACCTCATCACTTTCATCTACTTCAATACCACCATCTTTGTCATCATCCATTTGCTTATGGATCATGCGGAGAGCTTCTAGGCTGAATCGGTCCTCCTCAGTAAAGCATGGTGGGCTGAGTGAACTGCAGGGATCTGGGAGGGCAGGGAAGGAAGACAGGGACAAAACAGAAATATTAGCTAATGTCACTATAGAATATAAAGCTCTCAAGCAAGAGAAAGGGTTTAAATTTCTTTGTGTACATGCACTTCACTGCACATACCCACCATGTCATTCAAACTTAGCTGTAAAATAATAATTCTTACCAAAAAAGTAATGGGGAGGTAGGGGAGGCACAAGAATCAACTCCTCTTTTTTTTTTAATCCAGAAAGGAAGCCCAAAGAATAGGGTGGAATAGCTTGAATCTTGGAATTTTTTTTCCTCCCCTGTAACTGCTATCTCCACCTCTTCTATCATCCACCCTGAATGATATACCACTGCAACAGCAAATAGAGTCACTGCATTTTCTAACCTCCTTTCTGAAAGCCTGGGCTAAACAGAGAGCAGTGAAGGAAGAGAAAAAGAATTGTCACGTCTTATAATCATAGCTTCATAAAGAGATAACAAAGGGATGGTAACTACACAACAGATCAAATTCAAAGTAGATAGTACTACGGAACACAAAATATTCAATGAGGACTACAAGAGAAGAAAGGACGGACACCACAAAGAAAATTCAGCTGATAACAATACATGGTATCTCAGTCCTGTATGCCCTGGTCAAAAAAGCAGTCACTGTGGAGCAGGATTCCAGGTCAAAAATCATATGTTTTCATTTGCATTCACTACTCAGGGCTCATGATTTGTGCAGATCTGGAGGCTCTGCTTCCGCCATGTCAGACTGTTATCTCTCTGTTCCTTCCACTCCACAAGGCACATGCCAAATACTCCAAAATTCTACAATGCATGATGATCAACCATCACTGAAGACTGCTCTTTCACAGACCTTGGCATTAACTAATAGCTAGCTAGCTTTTTCATTTATTCTGATATACCAAATACCAAAGAGCGGAAGGTGAGAAGGATACAGAAATCATTTTTTTGAAAGTTCAGATTTAGTAAGATAGTGAATTCCCACTGTAACAGCCATTATAAAATGCACTGACTAGTCCCACAAACTGGTACACTCCACTTTAATCATATCAATGCACATAGAAATTGAGGCAGCATATGAGCAATTTTTTGCTTCTTCCATTCTATCAAAGGGTTAAGCTTTCTTGTTACTACAGAATTTATTAAAGACTCACTTATATAAATTATGAAACAAAAGCACATATTGAAACTGAGAGGATCAAGAGTATGCATAGAAAAAAATTTGTGTTAGTATTTTCATACCAATTGAGTTGGCATGATTCTGCTTTTATGTCTTTACTATACATTTAAAAATAATCAAAAATAATAGATGCTGATAAGACTCAGATTGTACAAGGCCCCAAAGCCAAAGTCCGAAGGTAGCAGCCATGGCATAGCTAGAATCTCAGGTGCACATTAATGGGACTGTTCCCTATAGCTAGACAACAGTCAATGCATTCTTACTTTATACATCAGTTTTATTACACAGAAGTTGTCGCCCTTTATCTGTGCCCATGCAGCAATTAAGAGAAAAAATTAAAAACCAACCCCCAAAAAACCACACACACAAAAAACCCCAAATACCTCACCGATACTGCCCCAGAACAGAGAGAGATGCTGGTTTTAGAGCTACTTCATATAAATTAGAAGGACAAATTACTGAGCATTAAACAAGGCCAACAAAAAAACAGTTTTCACCTCTGGAATGCAACTAATATTTCTTGAAAAAAGTGAAACAGTAGTTTCAGTTAGGGTTTTGGTTTGGGGTTTTTTTTTTTCTTTTTTTCCTTTTTTTTAAGTAAAAAAAAATCTATATTTGTCCACCTTTGCTTCTTTAGAAGAAGTTTAATTAGCAGAATACACAGCCTTCAATTTTTGCCTTGCAATGAAAAAATTACTACCGGGGGGGGGGGAGGGGGGGGAGTTTAAGGACACATCCCTGTAATAGAGCCCTTGGTGTATAAGAGCTTCCCTTGCAATGGTAATGAATCACCTCTAAGTTCTCATAATAACTAAATTCCGATAACCATGAGCAAAGAATATGACATTAAATGTATCAGAAGAACCACCTTTTTACTGCAAGACTAGATCTATACTACATTTTAAGTTGGAAGAAAGAAGAAAGCATACTTATCAGAACAGATAAGCAGGTCCCTCAAACACACTCAACTTGTTTAATTTGTAGTTAGTTCTGTTCTTACATTGAAGAAAACGTCAGATAAACAGCGTGCACAGTTTGCAGGCACCCACTCAAACTCTTTTCCATTTTGTTCAACTGAAAGCCCTGCTTTTCAAATCAAAGTTTTCTCAGAGTACATTGTCTCAACACTGAGATTGATCAATTTCTTAATATGAGTACTTATTTACCTTAAATATGCCTTTTTTGGTTATTTAAGCATGAAGGCACTTTAAAGAGCTATGGCTCTTGAGATAAGTAAACAGGCTGCTTGTACTTCAAATGTCCAATATGCTGGCTCCAGGAACACTTGATCTCCCTCTTAAGAGACGATAGAGTTCCAATTGCTCCTTTTGGGGCTGAGAAGCATGAACTAGGACCACATGGACTGTAATAAAAATTAACCTACTCTAAACAGAATCCAGATTTACCTTCCAGCTTATTTACATATGGTAAAATTAAACATTCCTAGACTGAGAACACTTGTCATCCCCCTCTTCAGAGAACAACCTTAAAACAAAAACAAATTACAAAGCCACAACCTAAAGAATAAGTGAAAAGCATTTCACAAGCATACCTATGAAGCCCTACCAAATGCAAGAGACAGCTGATGCAGATTTAATCATCTGCAGCTCTGCAGAAGTTTCTAAAATGCACTATTTTGGATCACTTGCACAGCAGAAACAATTCAAATTAATACTAGATGACGCATGGTTAGAAACTTCAACATGCAGTTAATGAAGATAAAAGCCAAGAGGAAAAGTCTCAAGATACAGCAAGCACAACAAACTCTAAGCCTAGCTGATAATCTGTGTTTCACTTTGAATCCACCCTATTGAATGTGTTCCAGAATTCCAAAGCATTATTGTACTTTAAGGACAGACCTAGGCTGGTGTGTTGTCATAAACACACTTAATCCTAAATCATCATTACAGGGAAGACCACAGAGATGGTACCAAGAAGTTCACTCAGCAAGTGAACCTGATAGCTTAGAATCTGACCTTTAACAAACAGCACAGAAGAATTAACAAAGCAAAAAGAGATACACTTTAGATGAGGTAGACAAGAGGCATACAAGCACACCATGTCACTCTAGGCAGAAGTGATTTTACAGCCCAGTTTTTAATGTTGGTCAGAAGTGAGGAAGTTTCAGAATTTCTGGTCATGATAAGGAAGGCATTTGTTACTAAAAAATTAAATGTCAAATTTACAGCTTACACTTGGCAGAGGCTTTTGAACCAAACCATCCTCCTGCCTCAATTAGCTCAGTAATTGCCTCCTGGCTCTGAGGCAGGGGTCTTCACCAGTCCAGGGAGCTGTGCAAAGCCATGGGTACAGACCAGTTGTATAGGAAACAGTCTGATAATAAACCGGGTACAGTTATTCAACTCCATATACAGGAAACTTTGTATTTACAGATAAGGGGAAAGTAACACTTAGCACTTCTTTCTTTCCTTCCTTTCCCCCCCCCCCTCCACGAGGCTAAAATAAGGCGAGACTACAAGAAAAGCTTCAGTTCAAAATTCTCCTTACTTTAGAATCACAGCTTTTTCATCCCATTTCCTGAAGGCAGGAGTTAAATTTACAAAGTGAGACTGTCAACACAAGCCAGTAAGGAAAATTAATTACAGCCATATCTTTAAAAGTTCATGTCAGCAAAGCCCTTCCATTTTATTTTAGGAATACACCATTAGAAACGGTTCCAAAGCAAAGGGGTATATGCACCTTGCTGTCTTTCATTTATCCTGCGTTTACTTTCCCCTAAACTGTTCAGAATGAAAAGGACAGACCAACAAATAGCTAATAATCCTGCAGTTATCTCACACACACCCCTTTGCATATGGACACCGGAGCATACAAGCTATGACTATACCAAAGCCTGTGACAGAGGCACCTTCGCCAGCTGTTTGCAGTCCCAGTCTGGCCTCTAAAGCGCCTGAGTCCTTAAGTCCTTTCAATGCCTCCAATAGCCTTTCTAAGAATACAGGGACACACAAAACCTTTATGATTTTCAGAGGCACCTGGAACCAGATACACCCCTCCAAATGTAAAATTCAATGCCTTTATATTTCCCTATTAGTCCACTCAGAGCAACTCAGATATTGGGAGTTATTTGGAGAGACTGGTTATTACACATCATTTTTGTTCTACGAGGACGTTCAGTGTTCACCGAGAAGGAAGAGCACTATTTTACGCTAGCATATGGCAGTCCTATGGAAGCCCACAGTGTTTGCATGACTGCCTTTTTCTGATTAATTCAGAAGTGTACCCTCTTCTGCTAGTTTTACGAATCCTCATTCCTAGGAAGCCATCTGGGATAAAGGGAAGCCTCACAGAAAAGGCAAGCACTATACACAAGTGTCAGCTTCCTAAGTGCAGACTCTCAGCTTAAAATAACTGTTTCAGCAAGTCATGATGACAGAAGTAGGGTTTCTTTGCGTTTTCCAGAGCCAAAGCTGGTGGCCAGAATACCCTCAATCCCCCACCAAATACACCTTCATCGAATGAAGATTTCCATTTCTTTTGTTCTTTAGTTTTACATGGTACTTTAATACATTACAGTTTCTTCATCAATTCAATATGATTCTTTTCAAGGGGGTGGGGGAGCTGTAAAACAACAATCATTTTTAAAGACCTGAGTATAAATCCAAGTACCAGGTACAGTAGGGATATTTTAATCCACTGAAAAAACAAGTGTTTGTATGAATTTCACCAGATGTTCAAAACAGCTATTCACTATAAAGGCAAACATGTTGCTTTTATCTTAAATCCTTACATAAGGCGTTAAAATCTTCAAGTGCTTGAAGAGACAGCCTCAGAGTGAGCTTCGTTTAATCTTTCAATTAAAAGCTCCCAAAGCAAATCACTCCTACTTTTAATAATTAAACTCCTCCATATGGCAAGTAGGCTGAGCAGGATATAACAGTTAACTTGACAATGTCATTTGTGACATTTATTTAAATGATTAGAGTGAAAAATAAAGTTTTCATCGCAGCACATCTTTCCACCAAAAACATATTCAAAAAAACAGACAAAATTTTGACAAAAAGGGCAGAATACATTTATCTTCTGATCACAACACTGATGTTACTTAATTGAGCTTCCTGAAGAGGAAAATGCAATAATACTAATGACAGCAGGGAAGGGAGATGGGGTGCAACAGGAAAAGAGGTTTGGGACATTGCCATCTCCAAAGAACTTTAAAAAGTGAAGTTTCACATTAGGCTTCTCCAGTACTCCATACTAGAAACTCAGGTAATTTCTGCAGTTGTGTTTGTAACTCGTGCAACAACAGCAGGTGAGACTCATAGATGAAACTCTGGACTGCAGAGTCTGGTATCTGAAGCACCTGTTTCTGAATACATGTGTAATGCTTAGGGACTGGCAATACTTCAGTTAAAAAAAAAAACAACTACTTGCAGTTCAGCTCTGTGAAAGCTGCCATAATTCTTTTAAAATCCTCTAAACATCCTTCAGTAAAAAAAGATGACATTTCAAACAACCTTAAAATAAATCATTACCCCTTCAATATGTATACAAGTGAACTTTGCATGAGAGACCCACTCCTGGTTTTGTCGCTACTGAGAAGTGTCCACTTTTTCTGCTCTTTCAGTATCTTTTAATATATGCAAATCAATTATATTTTTTCCCCCACATGGAAACTTGAAGCTTGATGAGGCAAGACAGGCTTTGATTTTTTTCCCTTAAATCACCATTAGCTCATCTCTGCTTTCTCCACACCCACAAAAAAGCTGTCTAAGTTTGTACTTTTTTTTTTTTTTTAATTGGGGATGGGGGGAGCGGGAATCCATGAAATCAGTTATTTGAAGCAGAAATTCAAATAACACCATTAGCAAAATCAAGTGTTAAGACAGGTTTTAAAGCTTTTCTAATCTTTCCTAGAAAAAAACCTTTGAAACAAGCTTTAGAACAGCAGACACTTAACTTTCTCATCATCTGTTAAGACTTTCAAAACATCATACACTACCTTAGAAAACTATTTAAGAACTTCATAGCAACAAAAACATTTATTCAAAGGAAAGATAAAACAGGAATTCTCTAGAGAATTAAATTTTATGTCAAATCTAATTTTCCTTTAATAGCATTAAAAGCAACTATCCCAAATTAGCAATGCTTGTTTAAAAGGAAGTTACAAAAGAGGGTTTTGAATATGTTCAACATGTCAAGCATTATTCTGACAAGACAAAATATCAGTATAAACACCTCATTTAGAATGTTAGGAAAATAATTATTAATTTACAACACTGCTCTGTCTGACTTACACAAAAGTCAAGATGACGGATTCATGGCTTTTCCATCTCCTTCCCACACCCTCCCTGAGCAATGACACAGTTTGAAGGGAAGAGGAAGTTGGACAATTATTGTATACAATGGTCAAAGTAGACTGATGTAGAAGAGGAACTCCTGCCAACCCTAACATGCTGGGTGAGAGGAAACTGGGAGATGCATCTTATGCAAGGCATCAAAAAATCCTCCATTTTTTGTCCTTCCAACCTTACTTGTACTTCAACAATACTTACTATACAAACCAACACACACACGAACTTCCTGTTTAGAAAAAATGCCAGATGTCTGATACCTATCAGCAATAGGAAAGTCTGTCTCACTTACATTTATTAGCACAAGACCAAGAAGGAAACTATTTAATGCAGTTTAAATCTAAGCTTTTGTCTCATATCTCAATTTGGTAGTAAAGACTAATACACTTTTTTAAAAGTTTTTGATGTAGTCTTTGCACATTATAATAATTAATAACATCTAAAATCAGAATAGCTCCAAGAAAACACACATTTACACAGGTTCAAAGATGACGTAAATTCTTAACTTCACCTGGAATAAAAACACACCCTTACCTCAGACAAAATGAACAAGACAGTGTTTTTGCCTTGTATCCCCTACATGTTTAGAAATTACAATTATCAAAGAAACAGGACTGTGAATTTACTATTTGAGTTCATTTGTCAACAAAACATTAATTAAGCTGACAATAAACTACAGCTGTGTATTCATATCTATTCAGTGATGATTAGCACAACACATCTAAGCACATATAACACCACACATTTAAGCTTTTTATATATTTTAGGTCTGACCAGTTCTTTTCTGCTGTTCTAACAATTTTCTCCTTTTTCTAACAGCAGACAGCTGGAAAAGACGCAATATATCCCTGATTATATACTTTCATCTGCCCTAGAATTTGTCAGCTCGTAAGGAAGAACAGCAACACAGCATTTAAGTCACTTTCTTAATTTCATTCAGAAATCAGAAAAGCGATATCTAGGTGACCTTTGAACACCTGACAATATGTCCCTGTGATTTCTGAAGCAAACTTCCTAGGAACTGTTTTCTAGATAAAACCCCATCTTGCTTAGAATTCCATCCTTGTTAACACCTCTGGTTTGCTTTAATCTGGAAGCCTGATTTTTAGCCTCCTGGTTAAAGTGAATAGTCAATATTCCGTGTACCAATTACTATTCAGATACAGCTCAAGAGCTAAGCAGAGCATGAGCTACTAAACTCCTATCTGGAAGCAGTGATCTGCAGAACACAACTACTTCGATAGTATGGCTGATAAATTTTGTAACCTATTAAATTTTTATGCTGAAGTAGTAGTTCACAACTTCTTAGAATGGAAAAGTGGATGGGGGAAGCATTTGAAAAGGATTTTACTATCTCACATAATTTTTAAAAAGTTTACTAAAGGCATAGAAAGCTTTACAGATGTGGTTTTAAGATTTAAAAAAGCATCTTTTAAGACCTAAATCCTTACATGTTTAGGCAAATAAACTGAAACATGTTAAAATTATAGAGGAGTTTATTATGGTAATAGTAATTATTTTCATATGAAATTTATAACTTTAAACATATACTTTTAATCACACCAGTTTTTCCTCTGATATATTTGTTTTCACATGTGATTCATAACCATATCCTATATCCATGAATCAGGCATGTAAGCATGACATTGCTGACATTACTGAATTACTTCAGACTTCTACACCATCTGATCTAGTATGTATATTATTAACTGTTCTAACCAAGGAATCAAATTTAATCCTCTGTGAGCACCATCTGTAGCATCATCCGTTCCCTCAGAGTTCCTGTAACAACATGTTGTCAGGATGTATTTATACTTTAAGAGAGCATATCAGAATTATATAACTGAAACCTAAATTAAAGATGTAACGTTGTACTTACAATAAAAGAAGCTTAGCGTCAGGGCACTTTTTATAATATACAATCTGTTAAGATTCTAGCATTTGAGTATTAAATGTCGCCCTGTGCAATGTTTATACTTTCAGAAATACAAAGGCACTAAGTACATAGATTCATTTTATTTAATCAATAACACCATAATGAAACACTTCCTCTTAGCACCATTCAATTAAGGATATATAACCATCAGTTTCTTTAAATAGTCCTATTAGCTTATGTGAAGATTTAGTAGTGCAGGGTGTTGTCTAGTTAAGGACTATCCTACCTCCAGAAGTGTACACGAACTGTCTGCAGTTAGCACTCATATCCAACTCCAGACTGCACAACTGACAGTTTTGCTCCTACTAATATGCTGCTAAATATTTTTCTCATGATGAATTTCACCAAGCAGTAAACTAGGCTGACAAATCTAATGATCCTGTCCCAGTTCACCTTGGCTTATTTGATGCAAGTATGATCTAAAGAGCCCTTTGGATTTTTTTTGTTTTTGTTTGGGGTTTTTTTTTGTTTGGTTGTTTGGTTGTTTTTTTTAAGTTTTCAGAATATAAAAAAAAGTCACACACCTTTGGAAATAACATGACATCATTTTGCTATTGCTCAAACTTAACACAGCTATTGATATTTACAGTTATCAGAATGTTAGAATAAACCATAGTGGCACATACCCTAAATATATCTTGGTTGACACCATTCTGATAAACATTTCTGGGCCCATCAAAATAGTAGCAAATGGTGTAGTATTCCAGTATAGTTGTTAAAATGGTCATTAAAATAGAAGACAGTTCTTACTAAGCATACACTGGAAACTCATACTCTGTGCATAAAGTCATGCACTGGAACACACTGAGCAGCAAAACATGAAACTCAGTTCAATTAACTGCAAAACTTACAGGCCATAGAGTGTTACAGAGGATTAATTCAAAATGGTTTCTTTTCTTAAAAAATCTAGTACAAATACACAGCTCTTCCCCAAAGAGTTACATACAATTTGCATAGAAGTTTAAAGTAGTAGTCTTCCACATCTAAACAAATCTCAAGAAGTCACATGCAAAAGAAAACTGAGATTCCTGAACATTCTACATTTGCCTGAGCAACACGCTTTGCCAAATGCTACTTGTACAGCGTCAGACACCATCACTTGCTCCCCAACAGCCTGAGCACATGCAGGATGCAAGGAAGAACCAAAGCAATGATTTCACATATGCTCTAAAGCAGAATAAGCCAAAGACTAATGCTAAAAGGATCCCTATCTGTTTGCACCCCCGCCATTCGTTCATGTCCCTGTACTATCTCCTTCCTTGTACTAAATGAGCACATTTGTGCAATCATGCTACAGGAAGGATCAGGAAACTGATTCTGCCTGAATTGGTTCTCTATAAGCCTGCACAAACACTTGCGACAGCAAAAGCGGGGGGGGGGGGGGGGGGGGGGGGGGAGGAGGAAACCCATGCTGAAGGCAGGCAGAACCACACTTTACAGCCAGTGCTGCTGCTAAACCCTGGTCCTGATGTGCCATATATTACAACTGAATCTAGCCAGCAACACAGCAGAGGAGCAATAAATTGAGAAATTGATTTAATGCAGTGGAACAACATCTACGCTACTTGAGCGGAAAACTCCGGCTCCTTAATTTTTTATTTTTTTTTTTTAGATCGTTGCTTTCTCTACTAGGAGGCAGAGGACAAGGCCATGTCCTAGACTACTTGTTGCAATTAACAACTATCAAGCAGAAAAATTACATACATATTTACCTGCAACAAGCTGACATAATGGCTGGACTTTAAATACAACATTGAACCCTCTACTTAAAACAATTAGCATTTTTTTCAAGATTTCATGGCCTATAAAACCTAAAACAGACTTTCATAACACTAGAGCAGGAGTTGGAGCAATAGCAAACACAAATAAAACACTCCACAGAATTTGACAAAACAGTTTCTAACACTGTTGCCAGCAAGCTTAGAATTCGTCCTTTCTCCGAAGGTCTCCCCCACGAGCCTAGAGAAGTCACAAGCTCCAGATGTAGCTTACTTTGGTTGCAGTCAGTCCGCATCATAAACACTAGGTCATCAGACACACCTCATCCCTACAAACTTGCACCTGGAAGCTCAAGGTGTCTGCTAAACACGTCTGTCACAAATATTGCTATAATTTTGTAGTCCCTTCATTCAAGCTCCAATTTTTTAACCAGTTTCCAAAACCCAGGAGCCAGAACATGCATTAAAAATTCAGTACACAGGACTATAAAAAAAGGCAACATAAAAGGATCTATCCCAAAGCTGACAAACTATGGCACTTGGCTACGTAAAGCCAAGTGAGTTTGTGCCTGGGGTTTTTTTTTGTTTAGGAGCTTTTAAAAATTTTTATTATTGACAGCATAAGGCAGTTTTCTGAAGAGAAGAAACAGTCAGAAAGATACTTATGGAAAGCTCGAAGGAAAGAACAAGGATGTATAAAGGTCTTTTAAACACTGACAAATGAGGTTACAACCAACTGCAAAAGAATATTAGTATGTTTCTAGAGGTAACCAATGACATTAAGATATATATAATCTACTCTTAAGTCCTTGCTTGAGTCCCAGTGTATGTTCCTGACATACACTGGGAAAAAGCAAGATTAAATGAAGGGCAGTAAACTTTTTCCAGACGATGACTACTTTTACTTAGGAGAATCATTACAGGAACTTCACGATATATATCTATAGCTTATTTAAACATAAGATTTCCGTGTATATTTTAGAGTCTTACGTAAGACTTTAAACACTAATATTGATTTGTATCTATCTGATTTGGAAAGGCTAAAGCATGAAAACTAATACCCTAGATTTCTTTTAAACTCTGCTGGAGGCATACTGCAAATGGAACCGGCTATCTCATTCACAGAATTACCAATGCTTCTGTTGCTAATTGCTCTCTGCAACAGACAGAAGTAGGAAAACAGGCACAGCGCCAAATTCCAACAGACCTAAGTGTTTCCGCTACACTACCTTTCTTTAATATATCAAATATCAACACATACAGGCAGTCCATCATTTTCAATATCAAAAAGGAAGTAACTTCCAAAAGTTTAAAAAGCCACCAAGCCACCTGCCCATCGTTAAGCACAAGCAAAAGTAAACCAGAACTATGAATGATTAATTCTGCTTCAATACATTCAATTAGATCCCATTTTCAAAAACCCCAGGAAGTTCATTTCACATGAGAACTTCTGCTTCTGTGGGAAACAGAAATATGTTACAGATAGAACATATAGAAAACCACTTTTACTAAATTAGCATTGTTTTCAAATATGTTGGTGTTTCTGTCTTGTTTTATTAAGTGTCCTGTTGCTTGTTTATGGTCTCCACGGACAATAAAACCCATGTTAAGTTCTTCATTCACGTCTCAAAGCGAAGCACGTTTCGTAATGTTATTCTACTTTGTAATTTCACTCTGGTTTAAACAAATACAAGGAACATATATTCTACAGCTTCATCTCCAGGGTCTATTCTCAAGCCCTAAATTCAACACCTGACGAAGCTGACATCCAAAACCCCAACTATTCCATGTCAGTCACGTCTATCAGTCAGCATAAATGTTTTAATCTTTTCTATATTAACACAGTGACTTGTAGGTTATAAATCCTTGCTTTAAATCTGTTTTTATCTATAACCATTTTAAAGCTATTTTTATACCAAGTCATCTGCTGGGGGCAGGGGGACAATGTTTTTCTGTTCTGCACTTCTGAGGAATACTGAACACAATCAAAATACAGTTGATACCAGAAATGGGTAACATAGTTATGCCTTACTCTCTGTAACAGTTATGTTCTACATTTACTCTATTAAAACAAAGGAAACAGTTTCCTCCTTTCATTAAGTTTTATTTCTTTAGTAATATTTAAATTAACACATAAGTTAACATGGAAAGGTTTATGGTTAACATGAAAACAGATAAACAAAAACAACCCTTTTCTGACATTTAAAATGTTTGCTGAAGTTCTCTTCGCGCAAATGAAGTTTTACTACCAATGCCAAACCAAAGCCAGGTGACATTGCCTCTAAAATCATAAATAAGTATTTTTAAACTTACTCAGTTAATGTTATAAAAAAATAATCAAAACATTTCAGACTAGGAGGGTACACAGAAAAATTCTAATTCTATTCAGAAATTCTCTCTGGAAACAACATGAACCTTATTACGCCTTAGGCACTTGGTTGAGACAGATCAAAGAACAGCAATATTTCTATACGTGACAAAGATGGGGCTATTACAAGAAGAGGACTGAACCCAACTTCGAAAACCATGGCTTTAGTATGTTTTTTCAAAGTGGTAGCATCACAAATTAAAAGCTTACCATATTCCAAGCGGACAGATATCTTGCAGAATTATTTTCTCACTTCCTTTACCTATGGTAACATTACAAGCAGCCCACGCCAGACAGGCTACACTACTGACCGACTACCTTATTAGCTTTGCAATTATCAGTTAAGTTCTCAATTCTTCCTTCCTTTCTTTTCTTTAAAATCTAATTTTGGTATCTAAAAATCTTAAGATTTAAAGGAGGAAGATTCAAAGCATTAGAGAAAAACAGTCTTCCAACTAGGCATATCAGAAATTCAATTTGAAAACTTTCTTATAAACAAGTCTACAAATTTACTTCTCTGAGCTACTAATTCTCTATCTCATGCAAGATAATACTCTCAAGAAACAGTCTGAAGCTATTAAGTGTTTTGAGTGATAAACTCTCCATCTTTTTCTCACTGAAGTAACACAAAATTATTCTGTTTTCTCCCTCACATGCCTCCTTAAACTCAGTTGAATAGAAGATCCTTTCTACATGTGATTTCACCTGGTTTCTCTCCAAAGCCTAGTGGTTCTTATTCATATGTGATGGTCTAACACACAAATAACCTCCAGGCAGAAAAATTCTTTTAAAAAAATCACATTTTCAAGTCCTTAGACTGAAGTGAAACATTAAATATCTTCTACACAAAAGCAGGTCATAGTTTTGCAACAAGCCAACCGACAATCTATGATACTCAAATAACTTTTTACTTAAAAAGTTGCATTTTTTGACTATATATACACACGAGCATATACACACTTGCAGCATGCACCTTTTTGTGTCTTGGAGGCTCATTTTGAATCCATTAATACTACATGTTCTCACGACTTCTTGTGCTCAATGAACTTGTTCAATTTTTTTAGGATTAAAATAAAACAGTTTCAGTCCTACAAAATTTCAGGAGCACTGATTTTCAGAAAGCTGGGCTTGTTTAGTCTTGTGAAGAGAAGGCTAAGGGGATCTAGTAGTAAGTACCCTGCAACTAACTACTTGGTAGCAGATGGCAAACCCTCCTCAGTAGGGGAAGACCACATAAAATGAGGCAGTCAAATTATACAACTGGGAGGGTCAAGTTAGACATCAGGAAAACCTAGCCCATTTTTGCTAGGAGGGCACTGCAGCACTATGACAGGCTACTCCAAGGATGTGGAGTCTTCACCCTTAGGGACTTTCAGGAGCTGGCCAGATGGCCTGTTCCTACAATGGTGGCATTCTTGCTCAAAGCACAAGTTTGACATCCAGTGGTCCCTTTCAACTAGCATCTCTGTCATCTCTTTTGAAATGTAGGTTCTAGAAAAACAACTGCCCCCAATACTGAGGGCTCCAACACAAAAATGTAATACCAGTAGTCATTTACGAAGCGTTAATTGTACCCTCACCATATGTTCCTAGGATGCTCCTAGGAAACATGCTGTTGTGAAGAAATTGCTGACCCACTACATTTACCTCCCAAAGTATTATTTAATTATCTAATGATAGAAGAAAGAACAAGGCAAGCCTAAAGAAACCATTGGAAAATCTTGATCATATCCCAAATGGGATCTTACAGCATTGACATCCGTGCACAGGTTTTACTGCCTTTCAATGCGCATATGCAATCCTCATGTCAATAGTAAAGAATGTTTGCATTCATGCATACAAATTAAATTCTCCTTAGGAATACCTTGGCAAAATCTGTATGTGTTTACCATCACATCAGTTCAAACCAATACATTGTATATACTGAAGAGATATGAGTTTCAGCAGAACTTAAGACATGCTGAAAGACAATGAAGAGAACAGGTTGTCAAGATATGATATGCCGGCAGAAGCCCAGAGCTTGAAAATAGGGTGACACCCATTCAGAAGAAAGAATTCATCACAGCTAGAATAGGCATGTTCGTTCAAGAATGAGGTTTGGGGGTTTTTTAAAGCTACACCATGTTGTATAACATTGCTTTGGATCTTTTGGTTCCATGAGAAACACTTTTTATATTAGAAGACATTTTGTACACACAACTTTATGAAGGTGAAAAACCTAAAATTCTACTTTACATGGCTGTGTCTAGCCACAAATAAATGACAACCCGTACTTTTAAGTGAGATATCTATTGCAAAAGTCTACACCTTTGTGCCACGGCTAAAGCAAAGCAACTTTCTGACACTGTTAGTTTTCTAAAGCTCAAAAAAGATTCAGTGTTGTTTTGGTAAGAAACCTCACCTTTCCTTTCAGCGATTTAAAAACTGAGACATTTGAGACTCTCTACAGATGAATACCTAAAAAGAAATGAAGGTTTAATGGCTTTCTTGATGTTTACACAAGTTTAAACATAAAAATTTTGAGAAGGGTTTATTTTCAGATGCAGAAGAAGGGACGGAGAGAAAAAGACAGGGTTGTTTCAAAATGCTTTCCATGTTTTTATAAGCAGAAAAAGTATTTTATGAAAAAGTGTTACATAAGTTACTGTACTACAAATGCAATCTTGATCAAAAAAGATTCAAGATGCTGTTAGCTAAGTTGCAGTCAACAGCAGGGGGAAGGGAAAGAGAAGAGTGTGGAAATGGTAGGAAAGGAGATAAAATAGTAAACCATCGGTTTAATTGATCTACTTAGAGCAGTGTAACAAAAGCACCTTACAAAAACACTCAATATATTCACAAAAAATAATTATTTGCAACCTCAGACTATACCCATATTTTGACTGGAAAGCTGTAGAAATTACTGCATATATGAAATGCACTAATACAGAGAAGCAACCAAAATCAGATAATTTTAAATGAAATTAAGGAGATATGCAGAATTAAAGCAACAGACACCCTGAAAAGTTTCCCAAATCTATTCCAATAGAGTGCATTTCTTGAACTGCAAGTTCTTCCTCAAGAGTTAAAATACTGAGCGCAGAGCTCACTTGGGCATAACTACCCGCGGCAGCACCTTACAGAAGGTGCAAACCCTGAAGCAAATTCAGGGCTTAAAGAAAACACTGACAAGAATTCATTCCAACCTTTTCTGAACAGCATCCGCTGTTCCATATAACTGCACGCTGAACTTGAGCATTATTTATCAAAAGGTGGCCTTTAATGCAATTAACTAAAAACTTTTCTCTAACACTTGCCAGGAATAGCTTACTTATTAAGAACTGTTACTTTAAAATGTTAATAACTTTACTCAGTCTCAAGCAGCAAACTGACAAGTATCAAATATTATTTAAGTTCACTAAATTTACTGGAGTAAACAATTGCCAGTTTCATTAGGCTTTTTTTTTTTTTAATCTACAAGTTTTGAGTACAGAAGTCAGTAGGTAATGTGAATTACTGGCAGTAAAATTTAATCTCTGCACTGTATAAAAGATTCTTTGTGTTTTGGGTGGGTTTTTTTAAAGTGTAATTAATTTAACCCAAGTTTTAATAAACAAAAACTGGAGTTCTTTTAATTCCCTTATTTCATACAAGAACACATGGCTATTGATTTTCTGATCCCTTACAAAGGATTCTGTTGTAGTAAAACCTGATTAATAGAATTCTTTTAGCCTGACAATTAAAATAAATATTACGCCACTATTTTGCAGTCATAGACAAGATTGTAAGACTACGACACTGACACAAAAATTAAGCATCTACTATTCCAAATACAGAATGCCAAAAACTTACAGAAATTGTCAAACAAAAAAGCCACCCCAACTTTGGTAACAGGGAAGTTGAGAGCCAAGTACAATCACTCAAACGACAACAGAATTCTGCAACACCTGCAGAGATGGTAAAAAACCTACATTATGAAAAATGCAATCCTATGTTGCTACCACAGCACCGCCTTGAAAAGAGTCGTTCCTCCCACCCTCATTAAGCATGCATTTCCATGTCAAACAAGAAATTTCAAAAATGCAGACCGGTGAGGTAAGAAATTAAATACCCAGCTCCAGAACATGCATTTTCACATACCTTTACTCTAAAGCAAATATTCCATTTATTCTAAGAACAAGTAGCAAGTAATTCCTGCCCACTCTCTTTAACATGCAACATCATAGATTTTTATTTTTTAAAAAACTCCTTAAATGAACACAAGCATACCCTTTTCTTACCTGAAAGGGCTTTCTACCTGCAGGCCAATTTGAAACGACTCCAAAAAAGAGACAGCAAGAGGATGAGGGCTGTCATAAAAGGAGGTATTTTATATGCTTAAACACCCACTTGCACTTTTCAAATTAGATCAGCATTTGTCAGAATTGTATATTTTATGTATGCACAAAAAAAACGCACACTCATGAGGGCAAATTAGCCATTATTTGCCCTCATTATTTATGGTAAAGAAAACATAACCAAAGTAACAAGAAGCAAGAAACTAGATAAAATGAAGACAAGCAGGATTTTAGCTGTAGTTTTCCCACAGAGGTGTCTCAATGCAAATGGCCTCTGAAGACTTACCTTTTCTCGCAATACTTATTTTTAATCCCATAGGCATTGCTGCATAATAAACTACATCAATATATGCCAAGTTCATATACCAAAAGTTGAGCACAGGCCGATCGACCTACTTAAACACCTGCAGTAGCCCAGTCAAACCCACAGAGGTAGAACTTGAGAATAGTTTTCAACCTCATCCAAATTAAGCTGAATGGCAATTTAGAAAGAACAAACCTGGGCAACAGTTTCACATTACATTTTACTTCAAAAAAAAAAAAAATGCCAGAGCCCAGAACTTCTGCAGTCACCCCTAGCATCTTGATCTAAACCGCAGAGTGCCATCCCGCTCTTCCCGCACACTCTACCCTAGTTTGATTAATCAGTATCTTTAGTCTAGAGAATTATCCACCCACATGAAGATGTGATTGATAGAAGCCACACCTCAGAGAGGTTTCAAACAGAAACAAGGAAATCAGGCCATTCAGTCATGTCTGTTGCATCGTGTCTTCCTGTCACCTCTGAGATGGCAAACTGTTACAAAAACCTATCTTCTCATTAGGATTTTCCCTTCTCTGATCAAAGGTCCACCGCCCAGCCACCCCAAAGGTCCCTGGCACAAGCATGAGACAGAAGAACAAACTGCAGCACGAGCCCAGCACAAGCTGAAGCCTCTGTAGTATGTCATTAACTAATGAGGAAGACAATAGAAAGCTGATTTCATAAGTCAGTCTTGAAATTTTCTGTATGGGTGCAAATATTTAACTTGGCTTGCACACACCTCGGGCAGGACTTGCAAAGTGAACACAATCACTTATAGCACATCACTGAGCAGTCTATGGCTAGAACCACCAGCCTGTAGTTTTGTATGCTCAATTCACAGCCAGGAAAACAGCATTATTTGAACAAGATACAGAAATATTTAGTACTCCACTCATTATCTAACACAAAAACAAGTTTATGAGACACTACATATACTGCCAGGTGGCTACGACTACTGACAAGTACTATAATGTAAATCAAGGTGCCAGGAGAAGCACACAATGCTTATTCCTACTACACACAAGTTTAATATTTAAAAGTTAAAATAAAGCCAACTTGTTAGTTTCTCCTTATATCTTACATCAGTACAAGCACACCAACACTGTTGATACAGGAACATCCTTATGCCAAAGACACTCATGAACACAAGGGCAGAAGTGCCAGAGCAACACTTAAAGCTGTCTTGCTGTGGTAGTTCATCTGCTTAAGTGTTGTACATGAACTAAAAAGCCCTGCCTTTCAAGCCCGTCTCAGGGTGGGAAGTTAGGACCGCCTGGTGCTGTGCAGAATCCTAGATGAAGTTCACAGTAGCTCAGAGATCTCAGCAAAGTATTCTATCAAACCGTAAGACCTGGTCCATCACTTTTCACTCCAACATGCTGGTTGTGTTCTTTCATTCCAAATTAATATTTCTGGTGAAAGATGCTAGGGGTATTCTTGTTAAAAGGACCAAAAAAGTACATCAAAAGTCTCACCACCTGTTTATCCCAACTAGAACTTTCCTCCATTAAACAAGATCACAGTATAACAAAAAAAAATACCTGTATGCATTTTGCTTTCCCTGTTTGTACCCGTTTTCCCAAAAAGCAACAACAAAATTTCATTTCTACATGATGAAAACATGTTTATATGTGGTTGGTTTTGGTGGGGTTTTTTCTTTGGCTTTTTTTTTTTTCTTCTGTTTTGGGATGTGTTTGTTTAAGATACTTTCCCTTGTGTTAGGGAACAGAAGAGAGACAAGAAACACTATGAAACTAAAGGAAATAGTATTCCCATAATTACGTATTGAATTGCACAATATGTAAATAAAATGATGCTTAACAGAACTTACTCCAAAACAAGTGGTAGTATTCATCATTCAGTAGGTAAAATATTTTGCTAAGAAAATTTTGCCTTGTTCATTTCAGTTTGGATCCACAGGAATGCTTGGCCACACAGAGCCAATAGGTTCCTAGAACATCCTCCATTTGTTTGCTGTTCAACATAAAATGTTTACCAGATAAGAAAGAACTACAATTCCCCTTAACATCTTCCTTTTACTCGGCCTACCAGAGCACCTTGAGTTTTCTCTTCCCTTATCAATACAATAAATATTGCATAAATACATTCTAGGAGAAAAACAGTTACAATCAGTTCTGTCTGAAAAATGTTGACTTTGTTTCTTGAAAGTAATCTAGTATTTTACCTGAAGTCAAATTTAACAGCCAATAAATTGTACAATATACTTTTATAAGCTGTTGTACTCAATAGAAGACACAGTATAACATGTAAAAACAAGCAAAACACAACTTTTCAGACACAGGATACAAATGCGGCAGAGAAATACTGAACACAATTTATAAAGCAAATCTTTTACACTCGGATGTTTCTCAGTTTATACCCAAAACAAAAGCTGAGACTTCCCTTTTTCCCCATCAGTGCTGAATAGCTACAAGTTCAATTGCAGAAATGAAACCGAGCATAACTATCTTCTTCCTTCCTACTGAAGTTTGCTGTTGACAAAGTAAAGCATGTTAACAGCAAACGTCATCTACGACAATTTGAAGAGAAATCCAAGCCTGAGCTGTGGAGAGGGAAATGTGGAGGCGAAGGCATAGAAAAACTGGCCATTGCTGATCTGCGCAGTAAGTCACCTGAGGCAATTATACACATTGGAATGTTTTAGCAGAGAATTTCTTACCAGAACGATTGCTAATTGGTGTTAGCTCCATTAAGTTATTTGCTTAATAAGCAGCTATTAAAAGTTACTAAACAACTGCAGAGGTAATTACACCTTCCTTGCCTGATGCTATGTGCTGTTCTGCTCATCTCCAAACAGAATGAGCATAATTCCAACAGAAGAAAGGGAAGATCTTCATATGCAAAAGGCATGCAATAAAAAAACCAATTAGAGGAAAAATAAACCAAATACTGATTTTTTTCCAATTGATAGTAGCTTTTCAAAATATTAGCTAATAAAAAAAAAACCAAATCCCACAAAAGCACTTTCACGTGGTATAATACAGTTACGACAATGAGTTCTACTAATCATGTCCAAGACACCAAACCTTTTCTCAAAGTGAGACCTACATGATGGAGTATCATGTTTATATTAGGTAAGATAAAAATCAAGCAGTCTGGAGCAAGTCTTCACTCTTCAGGACATAAGACAACTAGTAAATGTTTTTTGTTAGGAAGAGTCATACTGATTCCCTGTGTTGCAACTATGTGCTAGACTTCTTGCAATATCCTTTTCTCAAACCCCAAGTAGATGGTTATTTCAAGACATTAGATAAATTACTTCTCTAATTTTGTAAAACAATTATGTTATTAAACAAGTTTTTAACCAGTCACTTCTGACCAGTGAGGGGGGAGATGCACACAACACTATGCCTAAAAGCATATTTGTGAGTAATAGCATCAGTTATTGTCTAGAAGAGCCACCTCTGGAAAAAAAAACTACAATTCCAATATTCCTGAAGAGCTTCCATGTAATGTGGAAATCCAACACCATGGGTAATATACATAGCTTTTCTCTTAAAGAAGTAGACACCAGTGTTTCAGTAAAAGTTGATGCCACAGGAATTGAATCCCTATCAGGAAGCAAAATCTCAGCAAAATGGTTCTGAATAACAGACAACAGTGATAGATGTTCTGTAGAAACACAAGTAAGTTTGCTCATTTGTAAAAGCAGTAAAATATCGCCCAGGATCGCTTTGTTCCAAATATAATACTTCGGTGGTCTGTAAAGATCTAAGGTCACATCCAAAATTTGATTACAATAATTCTTTTTAAATATTAACTTACAGAAGAGTATGATACATGCATACAATCCTCCTTGTCTGTTATCCAAGTCTTTGGAAGTAACCAAGCACTGGTAAGTAAGGCTAAGTTACCTACCGAAAAGTGAAAAAAACTAACATTTTTTGCAGCATAATTTCAGTAGTACTAATTTTTGGACAATCAGTTCTCATACATACACTAACACAAATTCTGCTAAACCAGTTTGGTTTTTTTAGGGTAGGATTTAGCAATTGGTTTACTTTTAAAAAAAAATAAGGTGTTTTAGCAGTGTATTAGCTAACAACTTCCAGTCACATAACAGAAGTATGCAAGAGTATTCCATGATTGGAATAAAGAATACACAACTAACCTGTGAGGCACTTTCAGAGTGGAAAATTTCAGAATCACCGCATTTCTCAAAAATAAACAATTAAAGGCGTGTCTTAATTTAACATTTCTGTTTTGCTTTATACTTGTTTCTTAATCAGCCATGACAGAATATTGTTTACTTGCGTGAACAAACACACCAAAAGAATTAGAGACAAGGAGTAATCCAAAGCGACATTTCCCAGCTTCCCCAACTTGTTACTGTTGGGAACTGCATACGCAACCCTTTAAATGCTACACAAATCTGCCACCACTGCTATCCTAATGACTTGTATGTCTGAATGCCATTAATGCCAAGGTATTTTTTCCTAGACAGATGCAGATTTTTACAATGCATTGTGCAGCACACACAATCTTTGCTACTCTACCTTGACAGGGCTTTTTCCCGGCCCACCCCGCATTTCACTAGAAACTTTTATTTAGCTTCTCTACCAATGGTCAGCCAGCACCCATCTTGTGTTGAACATTCATGAGTCCATACTGACAAGCTCTCATCAGTTACTCTTATTTGCCTCTGATTTTCCTATTTCTTCTCTTCTTTCTACAATCTGGTTGGGTAACAGTGGCAGCTGTTGGCATATTAAATATTATGCCAAGCAGGTGCATGGACAGAATGGAGTTAATTTTGACACACCTTTTGCTGAAAGCTGACTACACTACTTTTAATAATGGAATATTTCATATTCATGGCATATTCAGTTATCTAGCATCACTAGACACAAGTAAGGTCCCGGTTCAGAGCAGATATTAATGCTGTAATACCACTTGAAGTCCTTTTGCATATATTCAGTGTGTTAGACCAAACACAAAAATCATTCTCAACATTAAGTATTGGGTCAACCATCAACTCCAAATGCAATAATACAGACATTCATTAATTGGGCAGAAATCACAAAAAGTCAAAATAAACTGACCATATTAATGCCTTATCTGAATTTATTTGTATAATATTTATTAAGAACAAACCCCAGATTTCTCAAGTATTCACCCTCATATCAAATCACCCCCATCCGAACTGAACCACCTTATAAACAACATAAAAGCAAAAGCTGCACATAAGGCCACTTCTGGATTTTTTTTTTCTTCTCTTGAACACTTTGCTTAGCAAGTTCCATTGGACATTCAACTGAGGAGGTAAATAACAGGTATGACCAAAAGTTAAGGTAATGTTGGACAGGCAACCAAAGCCAGAGTTTTGCCCAAAGGAAAAGAGATTAATTTTTTAAATTGCATGACAGAAATAAGTCATTCTCTACTAGACAAATCACTACTTCCAACTATGTTGAGTTATTAAAACGTGTGCATATCAAGAGTTACTCTGCATATTTCTAGACACCTTAATTACATAAAACACATTCAGCCATGCTTAGAAATACAGTACTGAATTTAAGTATAAATGTTGATACATTGCAATTTGCATTAGTTAGATAACAGGTAAGAGTTCTCTGCAGATTCCAGTGTCAGCCCAAAAAGGGAACAGAAACTCAGGAGAATCCCATCAGATACTCTGAACAACCAGTGAAGAATCCTCAAACACAGGACATCTGTGGCCTCCTAACAAGCTGCAGATTATGTGACTAAACATTGCTGAAGACTTTGGGTTTTCTGCATTTCTCCAGTATCTTTCAAAGACAAGTCTATGCCACCAGAAAAAAAAAAAAAGACATTGCCCACAACTCTCATCCTTCTTACTGTAAAACACATATGAATAGTAATGAACCATTAAGAGCAACTGCAATACTTGCAAAGACAGAGTAGGCAGACCAGTATTCTGCTTGTGACTAAACCAATCACAGTTGCATGATACTGAACAATTGTGGGCGAGAATATCACAATTTCTAATTTAGCACAACATTCTGCTATGAAGTACAAAGTGTTACTTGAAGTTCCCAGATGCAATTAATGCAGAGGTGGAATTGTTCTTTCCTTTTTCCATAGCTGTGCTTTAGCCTTATCTACAGATATAAAATATTTCAGTTAAGCATTTCAGAACCACATTAACTGATGGCAGACTACACTCTACTTCTGCTACTCCTTATGAACGTAGGCAGATAGGTCTAAAACCAGCTGACCACCTTATACCCACAAACAAAAATGGAACAAGAATGGAAATTCCTTCTGGAACCTACACAGCATTTTCAGTTACGTGCTGTTGTACCCAGCATTTTACATGACCCACACAATTCCTGCATCAAAAGTTTGGCAATAGCAAATGGAATTATTTAGCTTTTCAGTATTCCTTTCCCATTCTTAAACTGGAGCAAAAAATAAGCGGTGAATCAAATGAGGTGAGAAGGCCCATTAAGGAGGTTGGGGTACACAACCAGAACTTACCAAACTTGCACAAGATTTGTTGGGGTGCAGAAGGCAAGGCAAATGGAACAGCATGACTCATCAGATATTTAAAAGAATCTTACAAAATACATTTTAATACATTACATCCTTTAAAAAATTAAATTTCCTTATGCTGCAACCCAACCATTCAGATAAAGTCTGTAAAGTATATCAAAAGCTGAACTGAATTCAAGCATAGACTATATTCTCTAGTAAGTCATCTACTAAGAAGTCACAAACTTTCTGAAAGTAATAAATTATTGCTAACAAGGCTATCAAAGATGGGGAGAAGGAGTTAACACCATCTGCCCTCCCTTGAGTAACATATTAATTATAGCTTCTTAGGTACTATTACTGATTGGCTGAAACATAATCCTGCAACATTTTAAAGCTAAATGACACAGAAAACAAAACTTAAGTGCACTTAAGAAGCACTGTGAACATAAACACCAAATTAATATCCAACCTGAGCAGTAATTATTCATTCTGTAGCATTCAAAAAACACACACATTAAAGAAACACGGGAAAAATACCTGACTCAAAGAGTGTTTAAGTCTAGATACAAACTTAAACAGATTAGAGGCTCCTTAAACAGTATGAGGCACTGCTCCTGGAACAGTCCTCACATAAAGCCAGAAGCACAACATTTTTTCCCTGTATCTGAAGTAAGTATCCCCTTCATGCTCAACAGAAATCTAACTGACACGGTGAGTAGAATTGTTGGTTTGATCCGCGTGTCCGAACAGGGCTTCCTACCCCATGGCAAAACAAGTTTACTCTGCTATAGAAGGAGCCCAGAGTCCTAGCTCAGATGCTGACACCTCAAGAGATGTGAAATTAATCCTATCCTTAAAGCTTCTGATCAAGTAACACCATGGGTAAGCACTTCAACACCTGTGGGCCCTACAGACTTAACAGTTAAACAACAAATGAAAATAATTAATAGGTAAAACAGGAAACAGTGCATAGTAATTGCTACCCAAGTACACTTTTCCCACCACATCTTCAAGTTTGCATGGTATGATACACCAGCTCCCAAAGTCTCAAAGTCCAGTATAACAACAATAGCCTTGGCATTAGCAACAGACAGGCAGAAAAGCCAAGGAGAAGGAAGCAGGCTTACTGTTGGAAACACCCACAGTGGGCAGCAACAGCTGTGCTGGGGCTGGCTGCTTCCCTCCGCTCTGGGCCCTGTACCCCACATGCTTCAGCCCCTTCTGGAAGCAGCACTGAGGACAACGGCAAAGCCTTCTGCCTGCCCTGTCAAATGCAAATCTGAAGTGTTTCCCTACTTCCTCTGAAAAGAATAACAACCGGACTAGAGCTAGAGTATGCCTGAAAGCCATCCTTTGGATGATGACACCTTAACAAAAATGAAATATTAACTTCTGATAGTAGAATTATTTAACGCATATTCAGATCTCTAAGTATACCCAACCATCTTTAAAAATCTTTTAGGTTAGAAAATAAATAATTGAGGTTGCTTTCATAACAACTAAACTTCACATCTATTTCAATTAGTAAACAGAAAATTACTAACATACAATCAGTAAAATCAAGGGGGTTTGCCTGTTTAACAAACCAAGTAACCAGAACTTGCACTTTGAAGCAACCTGTGTTTAACAGAAATTTGAGATAGGCCAAAGAGGAAGCAAGTTTCAAAATATTTCTAAGTGAGAAATCCGAGAGCATCAGGTGAGGATATTTCATACAACAAGTGAACATGTTGGAACCAAAGGCAAATGTAACAGGCTACTTACTTGGAGAAGATGCATAGGAAGAGTACAGTATTCACCTCACCCTAGCACTTACAACTGCAATATTTCAAGAACTTCATTATTAGCATTAGCACCAGTAGTTACATCACAATCCACCCTCTATCATGTCTAACTTACACTTACTTCACATACTAACATTAAGAAAATATCCAGGAACTATGCTTTCCACTAGATATCCAACAAACCTGGGGTTAAGTGAAGTGTTTAAGAGAAATGCCTTATATGCTTGTTTCACACAATACAGAATGCTCCATATTCAAGTTCTTATCTTAAATTCACTACCTAAGAAAACAGAGCTCTTCGAAATATCCAATCAGCTGTACAAAATGGCAGCCTCCATGGTAATCCCAGGACATACACCATTGTCTTCCACAGCAGTTTACAGCTGATGTTTCCAATTCTCATCTGTGTGCAGAAAGTGCCAGAGAACTTCATATTTAAGTCTGCCTTCTCCAAAATTCTGAATGCAAAACTTGCCAAGGAAAATATAATTATAGCTCTGTCTTATTAGTGAAATACATGTTGCTTCCTGCTTCTAACAAGTCTCTTACTATACTCCCAATAAACAGGCTAGAATCAAGCTTGTCCTTTATGATCATTGAAAATAGAGCACGGACCTGGAAAAGCAAGCTGAATTTTTACTCCTTCAAACACCATACTTCTCCTAATTGTCATGTGCAAAATGTCCTTGTTAATAGCAGTGTTTCAATTCCACATTAATGTTTGTGTACACCAAAAACACTTTCAAAAAGGCAAACAAAACTAGACACATTCATGAAACATTTCTGCCATCAGTTTTCAGAGCAGAACCCATGGCAAGACAAGATAGTTTCACCTTAAGTATTCACAGTCACATGAGAAGCAGCAAAACAGTAATTTTCATTCCAGTAAGCCTTAGAAATGTTTTGGAGAAAAAAAAATTAAAAAAAGACAAGAGGCCACAAAGCGTGAAAATTTAAAGTTATTCTCCCTCAACATCCTGCAAATAAGTAAGAGTGGCTTGGTAGAAGCTACAGAGTGAAAGCCCATTTTCCAAAGCAAGTTGGGTTGACTGATGTTCAGCAATGGGTTGACTGATCTTTAAAATTGTCACACTACAGCTGCCTAAAATCTCTACTTCACCCACAGTCACATCTGAAGGTAAAAGACTAGAGACTGGTTCTTCCATCACACATAGCAAGGCACTACATATAGACTTTCAATATCACAGTATTCTGAAAACTCAGTATCTTCAATTGGTATGCTTAGTCCTCTGCCTAGAGTCTTCTCAAACTCTTCATAGACCCAAAAAATACAGTATCAGACAACAAATGACCAGAATTAAAGAAGCACTTATTAAAACATTTGTGCTAAAACTCCGAAAAATCCTATTCAAATGAATAATCAACTACTATTTTCATATTTAAATAATAAATACAATAATTTGGGTAACAGGACAATGGCTGTCTTGTTCTTTGGCTTCTGTAAGAACGTTAGTCTGCTGCTGACAGCATTTGGGGCATAGAAAACTAAAAGTGATAAAAAGAAAAATCCAAAACAAAAAGTCACTAACTTCTGACAGGAAAGAAATTTCATCCTTAGGATACCATTTAGGAGACTGCAAACCAATACAAATCAAGAGAAAAAACAGTTCCTAAAAATCAATTTACAAAGTGAGTCAGTGCCAGCAAAAATTTTGCCAGTCCTCAAGCTGAAAACCCCCACTTAGTAACACCTCCCAAAAACTTATCATATAAATAATGATGCAGCTTACTACAACACAATGACGACATTCTTTAACCATTTTTCCCCTTATTCTCTCTATGTTAGCAGTCGCTTTAAACATTTGCACAAAACCAAAACTGAAATGCTAATGGAAAACAGCAAGTATTTGTCAAACTGTCTCGTCTCAAACACCACAACCATACCTTACAGTTTCACAGAAGACTAGCAAAAGCATATGAATTGGCCACACTGAATCAAAGGTGTCCATCTAGTTCACTTCACACGGCTCCAGTCAGCACCAGATGGGGCAGTATGAAAGGTGATGGCAAGAACAATTTTTCCCTAATACACCATATTTTTTGTTTGCAGAACAGTCCGCTGCAATGAGTTTCCTAGTTTAAATTTACCTGTTCATGCACATGTGCTCTCCCCCTTCCCCCAGGAAAATAAGAAGCAAGGGGATTTATCTATTTTTAAACCTCCTTCTGATTTTCAATGAATGCCCCCGAGTCTCATAGCACAAGAATAACTACCAGTCTTCCTATAGTTGTTTCCTTTACAATACTCATTATTTCAGATAGGTCTACCACATCCTCACTGTCACCTCCTAAGGCCTGAAATCCATCTGGCTGCCTCAGTGCTCTTCCATCCCTCCCCTCGCTCCACCTCCTTGGCCTTCCTTGCTTCCAGCCCAGGATTCAATCAACCTTCACTTAGCCAATTTTGGCAAACCAGTCTGGAAGAAAACAAACCCACAACTGCACTGAAATAGTTCGGCATGAGGAGGGGACATACCACAGCTGCCGACATACATTGGCTTTAGCTTCCTAAGAACTATGGCCACAGGGTAGGGCTTAAAACCAAGACATCCTAGTTTCTCTAAATAAAAATGTATACACAAAAGCATTGGCAAGCTTTATTCAAACCCTTTCTAGTTTTACATATCCTTTCAAGTGACAGCTATTAGTATACTATTTTCCTTTATTCATAATTTGTAGCATTTCTTCCTGGCCAACAACCAGGCTTTTTCCAAAGAACAATCCTTTATTACTCCCCAAAATCTCAAGTTTAACAGCTAATCAGAGATCCAATTATGCCGTTAAATCCAGTCCGAGTATACACTTAACAGTATGAAAGTACCAAATAAAGTAAGCTCCTTCCTTTCTCTCCCTGCCTCACTTTTTTGCACTTTGACACTACCATCTCATCACCCTGTCACACAATATCATGAAATACCATCAGAGATCTCTGCAGACAACAGCAGTTTACACCAAGTCTGCCTTCATCATCCCACTACAGAAACTTCCACTCACTTCTAAGCTAAACAGTATAATGCTCCATTTGTAACCATCTAGTACAGTGAAGATGCATCCTTTTTCTTCCCAGTGAGGTAACATTTTACCTGTGATTGTTTATCACTCTCTCGTAAGGAAACAGCTATTTCTGTGGACCTGATCACAGCCAAGGTTGTGTACAGGGCTTCCATTTTGTTGAAATAAGGAAGTCTTACCACTTGACAACATCACGAGAAATCAGAGCCTTGACTGCCTTCATAGCATACTATAAACAGGCATGAGGCAATATAAAACAAGTGTGTGAGTGCTTCTGTGACAAAAAAGAAACACATCACAGATGCACAGTTTCTTAGGAAGGATGTTTAGTTAATAAAGGAAACAAACCAGTTTTACTCAGATTCCTTTAAAACAAAGTTTAAAAGTCAACTGGAAGCATTTAGAGCTCAGGTTGTTGGGGTTTTTTGTTCTTTTTTTCTTTCAAACACCTACAGCTGAATCAGAATAGGACATGTCTTCAATATAGGACATGTCTTCATTATCCTGTATTAATAAAATCACATTTCATCAGATTTCCTTTACAGAGGTAAATAGTTATGCCAGGCAGGCGATTTAAGTTTTGAGACATGAACTCTCTCCTACAATAAATCGACGGGTAAAAAACAAATTAACTCCTGAAACAAAGATTTCATTCCAAAACATTTATTTTTCTATAAGCTAAGGCACTATTATCTACAATAACTAATCACCTTAAGCCCCGCAAAGATCTTGACTTTACTGCTCATCTAAAAGTCTCCCTCTAAAATTTTAGGTATTGCGGAAGCATTTCTTTACCAATTTTGAATGTCATTTTTCAACTTCACAGTTGGTAACGTCTGTGTAAAATGTTGATTTTCATGAGCAGCTACGTCTCCCTTATCCACCTTTCTCACTTACTATTTACTTGGCATGCACGGGCTTCTACTAAAATGGTTAATACTACTTTCCTCCAAAGCTGTTATCTTCTCACAGATGCCCTTGTGCAGCTACGCCCTGACCTGAAGGAAGGGCTTGATCCTGCTGAGAAAAATTAATAGCAACTTCCAGCTCAATCAACTCCCACAAATGAGCTCACCTCCAGCCATGATAACATTAAGAGAGCCGCTAGGACACACAGAACAGGCAGGGAAGGAGAGAAAGCAACAAGCACAAATGAGGAGCACCCCTTTCTGCAGCCACAGCTTACACCAAGGTCAGTTTAAATCAATAACAAAGCAACATCTTTCAAAGACTGCAGAGCTACAGGTCTCGTATCACTGCCTGCAACACAATCAAAATAAGACCAACTACCAGGACTTCACTTTCATAAGACCAAAACCGAAATATTAATTTACTTAAAATGCAGTCTTAGAAAGAAATCCCAGAGAACACATAATACAGGTTCACACACCGAAGTCAACGGAGTCAATTTCATTGTCTCTTACCTGTAACTTTAGATCAGCACATCACTGCACTGTTTCCAAACTAACTACAATACTCAACATGGCTCTGACAGCAATGTTTCAGTAGATATATTCAGGGAACATGAAGAGGTTGAGGCAGCCATGTTCCAAAAAAGTACTGGCAAAGTTAAGTCCTTCAAAGGAAAATTAAAAATATACTCTGGGGAAGAGAGAACTGTCTTGATGCATTTCATTTGCAACTAAAAATCATGAGTAGGAACAGATATAAATACATTTTTCCTTCCTACCACATTATGATATAAGTACTGGAGCTACATGATATTATAATCTAATTTTCATATTTAGCAAAACAGTAAACAAGCCTTAGCACTAGAAAAGTAATTTCATTTTCACTTCAAGATAATTTTTAAGTCTTTAGGCAATGAAAATAACTTAAGCCAACAGTATTTTTCATACAGACATACAATATTACCGCAAGTTATCCTGCAACCTTCTATATATAGCAATCTAGGATTAAAACTAGAAGGAAGTCTCCTACTCAGAATAATTAACTTTCACATTTGTTTCAAAATCATCACAGACAACATGGTTTGAGTAGTTTTGTTTATTTATTTGTTAACAGTATAATACTTCTTGCTTGTTGTTCTTCAAATAAAAATACTAGGTAGTATTCAAATTGAGGAAAAGCTAATCAAGCTTGTCATTTTCAGACTATAACTAGAGAGAAACAACATGACTTATTCTTTTTATTTGCTTTAGATCTAGGCATATAAACAGAAAATTCACTTGCTTACTGCATCTAGTGAGGGTAGGAAGGAAGAATGCATTTCAAGTAAAATTCTGTGGTCAGGACAAAAAATTCACCAGATTAATGTAAAGCCTAAAAAAAAAAAATCAAAGTCTCTGTTTACATGTTGAAATATGTTCAGTAAGATTTGCTAGGGAATTATCAACACAACTTTTGTCACTTACCGAGCCATTCACTCATTCATCAAATGCTACACAGAAAAAAACCAAGAAACATTCAGGAGTTACTGATGACTAATCTTAATGCCTTAATGGGAGCCCAGAAGACTTATTTACTATTAAGAATAAAGTAACATTTGTGTGGAAACTTTCTTTCTAAATAACATATTTAACTTGCAGAGAACTCAGAATTTGATCTAATTCAGTTCACACAGTCCCCTGATAGAACTGAGTAAAACTGTTCCCTTATCTGTGTAACATTACTACATGTGCTTAATAATACATACAGCCAACCCCTTCCTTTATTCTAAATGATGAAGTGAGAAAGAGCATTCATACCACACCTTCATGTATGGAAAGTTTCCCATTTTAAAGAGAAACCAGACAGAGCTTAGAAATCCAAAATGTCTTCACCAAATTCTTATTCAACAAAAACTTGTTTAAATTAATACTCTACCACAAGGTCTATTTGCTTTTAAACACAGCTCTAAATAGGTTCAGATAAACTACTGTTTATTGCTCAACTCAGTTTTAGAAGTTGAGCACATGACAATTTCTTACAAATGAACAATAACCACAGAAACAAAGTACACAAAAAAAACTCAAGTGTTGAAAATTTAACTGGAGACAGTACCCAAGGGCTGGGCTGCTGACAGTTTTTAAATGCCTCATGATGCAGAAGGTAGGAAACAGAAAGCATTGCCTAGAGGAAAAGGATCAAAGCTATCTTTGCAGTCCAATAAATTCGGAGCTACTGCAAAAGTTAAAGCTTCACACAATCTAAGTACCCTCAGCCACCATTCCAATTTACACAACTCTCTGTGGTGCTGCTCATGGGTTGCAACACAAGCCGCAACAGTCAGTGAGGGGTTCCCTCCCATCTCCACACCCAGAGATCACCTGAGAAGCAAGGTTCACCCACAGTAGTTAACACTTTCTGTATACATAAGAGATTTTCTCCTGATATACTTAAAAATCTTTGCTAGAGACCACAAGAATGGAATTTAAAAGAAAAGGTCAGTAGTTCTTACCTGTTAATTCAAATTCTGTTGACTCATTTGAGTCAACAGTTCTGTTAACTCAAATTCCTAACTCTGACAAGCACATTATCTTCAATTCCCAAGACAGATTTTAGTTAAAACTCTGGAGCACTTTTCATTATACAGATTTAAGGATTCCTCTAACAGTTCTCTGAAAAATGCCACGCTTTGGGGACTGGAAGGAAAAGGAGCAAGGTCCAGAAGAAGAAAAATTAACCAACCAAACATGAAAGATATAGTAATAAACTCTCTTCAGTTATAGTCTGAAGCACTCACAGAAATCAAGTAAACAAATGTGGATTTTATAGTACCCAGACAATCATCACATTCTGTTTATGATGATTCTAAATTTTAACAATGCATTATCATTTTATTCACCTCCTCCCCCTTTCAAATATGCAAAGAGTTTCCATAGTAACAGGAGAGATTTGGTAGTATCCAAAGGCAGAATAACACTAACTTATGTAATAACTTGAAACTCACCTTGGTATGTAAAATATATAGGTGCTTATTTTAGGACAACATACATAGTGGTTATTTACTCTTAGCACATACCACATGTAGTCATGATAAACATCTCAAGTTCCTGTATTTTAAAAAGCCAGTTTCACAAATAGGATGTAACAGACTAATCACAATGAAGTCTCCTCATACATCAGGATTTCTGCAGTAAATTAGAGTCAACTCTTATTTAAAATACACTTGTCACTTCTGAGGAGTTTTTGACAATGCATTAAGAATGACAAAAAAAAAAGAATACTAATTTTCATAGCTCTTCCTCATCATAGCTCTTCGCAATACGTTCCTCTCCCCCGATGCTGATTGAGAACAGATATTAAATACAAAAAGGACATAAAGGTCACAGCACGCAAGCTAAAAATTAATTAAAAGAATATTAAACTGCTCACTTGATACAAACTTCAAAAAAGGAAACTACATTTTTAGGTGTTTTGCATAGCGATAGTATCATCATGGGAAATCTTATCAAGATCAACTGCCTCTGCCATTTGGTCCAGTCCTCCTTTGACAAATGCATGGCAGCTCAACCTAATTATGACAGATCAGTATCATGGAGGTTAGTTAGCAGAAAATGAGTCATGCCCAAATTGCGTAGGAGCAGCTAGCCAGAATCTAGTAGGAGGTCCCCAGAAAAGCAGAGCTGTCTTCAGAAAGCTTATAGCTGGAAGGGCAACACAAAAACCCGCTGATGGAGGGATGATACCGAGTCGAAGAATTTCAGGGAGGGACATTAAGGGGCATTAAAGGGGCTACTACAGACTACTGCAAGACAAGAAAAAGCGAACACCAGCTAAATTATCTGGTTAATTCCCAACAGTAAGAACAGGGAAATCTTCAGAAGAGGCGAAGCTGATGGTCAAGGGGGAAAAGCTCACAGGACACCAGGAGGTGCAGAATGCACTAGCAGAGACACAGAAGAGTTACAATGAAAACACTGGAAGGCTGTAAGGCAAAAATACTCAGCAATGAGCAAAGGAAGTTAAAAGTGCTTGCGATTTTATCTGAGTGGGATTCCAAAATGCCACTCAGCTACATAAAGGCCAAGATTTTTTCTGGCTGACTGGTTTATAACCTTTGCTTCAAAAACCTCTACAAATCCAGCCAACTGCAGCTGTTATAGCCATATCTTGTAGTTATGGCAATTCACCAACTGCTGATAGAGCTATCAAAACCTGGAAACCTTGTTGCACAAGGTTTCTTTGATGGACTTCTCCTATTGCTGAGTTTCTCCTATTCGTTGTTACTAAAAATAAAAAACATTTTAAGAAATTAAAAACCTAATGAAACTGAGAACACAGAGCTTTAACTAGATTTCAGAGACAGGTGACTGCACTGATGCAGACAGAAAGTAAATGACATCTTGAAGTTGTCACCCTTTAGGTGGAGAAAGGACTCATAATTTCTGTCCTCCCTACAGAAATAGTAAGACCAGATCAAGAGCTTAACTAGAGACAAACCGATAGAAGTAATGGAATAAAAAAAATGCCTGAAATACTCCGTTTTCATCACCAGAGAAATCCACTCACCCTAAAAAAGCCATTTACTAGGGAACTGACAGAAGTCATACAGCTCACAACCTTTTAAGACCAGTGCATGCTAAAATAATTACAATGATCATTGTGCCACGTGACCAAAATCACACACAACTGCCAACTTCCAAATGGATTATTCAAGCCCAAAAGGTCACTACCACAGTTTCACCATCACCTGAGCAATGCAATTCTACTGACAGCTAGTCTCATGCCATTGAAGGTGGCAGGCAACCCTTCTTCTGTGCTGCTGACCCCACCTGCACAGTCCCATCATCTCTCTTCTCTCCACCAGTGCTAGTGCTTAAAGTATGTCAGGGAAGAGTCTGATCCATGGAGTTTTCTGTTGCCTGCATTCCTTTTCACATTCCTGCAAGCTAAAGCAACAGCGCTCATCACAACACTGGGGGCAAAAAGGGTACAAAGCAGAAAGGGAGCAGGAACTCTCTCCCTCCCCATGGGTTGCAAGTCCTGGGATGAGCATGCCTGCTCCTACTAGCTGCTTGCCATGGCCAGCTGGGGTCAACACCAAAGCAGCAAGCCACCCACATTAGAATGGCTTAAACCAGTAATTGTGAAGCTGCAGCTCAACACACATTTTCTAGAAACCTTCACTTCTCAAAGGCCGGTCAGATTAATTTGAAGAACTCAGAGTGTTAAGATGACAGATAAGTTCCAGGATGGAAGCAAAATTAAAGGAAAAACAATTTTTTAACTACTTTCAGGAAAAGGTTATATTATGTTGTCCATTGTTTCTTCAGTAAACACAACGTGGTGCTGTAGTTAAAAAATTGTCTAGCTCAGTATTATAAACCATTATGAGACAAAATTATAAGCCAAATACGGGTCCAGGTTCTCTGTCTCACCTGAAAGGCAGACAAATTAATCCATGATCATGTATAAAAATATAGACTTCTAAACCAGAAGAGAATCCACAATTACCCAGGATCACAAAACAACTTACTTAAAAGTCAATGAATAAACTGAATGTGAAAAGCCAGTGTAATCTTCAGGCTCAGAACAGAAGGTTCCTTAAAACCTTCTACCAAATTGAGTAGTGAATGAGCAGAGCCAGAATGTATAGATAATCGTCTCCACAGTGTTCCATCCAGTGGAAACACAGTTGTGTTGATCTGATTTTCATAACTGTGACTAAGCACCTTCAGCACAGCATCAGATGTTAACATATACAGCTGTCATTTATAAATTACCATTAAAAGGCACATATACATAGGACAACAACAGTAATGATAATCTATATGAGCAATTAAGTAAATTCCTGAATATGTGATGAAACATGACACGAGTAGAATCTTAGGTTCTTTCCTAGTCCTAAAATTCATCATATATCCCTTTTCCTCCAAGGGTCTAGATTATCTTTGCCAGATTCTTCTCAAACCCAATAAAAACCTCCAATAATGGGAGCTTGTTGAATGATGTACATAATTGGACTGTTATAAGTAAAAACTTCCCCGCCTATATTTAACCCCGATCTCACCCACTACAATTTACTTCCTCTTAACCTCCATCTTAACCGCATAGAAAATGGAAAAAGTTAAGAAGAAAAAAAATCAATATGCTTCTGTGAACTCTTTCTTACACACACATCCCTCCCACAGCCTTTCCACCCCCCCAAAATAAAGCAATACTTGAAACTTTTTTTCCTCAGTCAGATTCTAAGCCTCCCAACCCCCATTGCTACTTTCCTTTTTGGATTGTTTAATAGTCAAGAACATACACCAAAGTGCAATAAAAACAGAAAAAAATAAATGCCTTCTGTAGTTTAAACTGGATCAACATATCCGAGGACATCACCCACTTCTGCCAGGTGCATAATGTTGCTTATTCAGACCAATTTGTGACTAGAACTCCTGGATTATTTCCTACAGCTGTGCTGCCCATACACCTCTATTTGAGCATCTGGCAGCCTTTTCCTAGCACTGCATTTTCTGCTTAGCAGCTTTTTATCTTCTGGATTGTACTTCTCAGACCTATCAAAATGACTGAATTAAAAGTTTAATTCTTCTCCAGACCACTGCTGGCGATCCCTCCTAACTTGCTGACACGTCTAAGTTTCACCTTTAAGGAAAAAGTGATAGATAATATAACTAAAGTCACCCCCTGAACACATCATCTGGTTTCCTCCCAACCTTCAAGAGTTCTTCCAGCTTTGCAGAGTATTTGGGGGTTAGTTACCAGACAAGCGAACAGCTTACGTGATCAGCTGAAACACCATATTTACCAAGCAGATAAACATGGAACTATGTTAAAAATCTCCTAAAGATTAAGACTGATTCCAAGATGGCTCTTAATCATACGTATTTTCCAGACTGAACAGTCATGTAACACAGGAAATCCACTCATAACATGTTAGGTTTCTCAAATAAATGTATTTCTTCACCAGATTCACTGCTGGGGTGGGACGGGGCACCACAACAACTGACAAGCATCTCTGTACTTTTACAGTACATAAGATTTAAAAAAAACTTTTTTCATACACACTGGCACATCAAAACTGATTAAGCATGAAATGTAGACAGCATCAGCACTATACATAGCAAGAACCGCTTAATACCACCTACAGGCAGATTAATTACAGTCTGAAAAAAAAAAAAACTGCTCCAATACAGCATTTTCATAACACCCTTGGGAGGTATGACTGCTGCTTCACAGACTGCGGATGTTCCAACTTCCTTAGTTTATATGGCAAGCCAATAGATTGGACAATTTAGATTTCAGAAATGCTGTGATCTCAAGCAAGATCGCTAGATCACGTAGCCTTGGATCGCTGTCTTGGAGTTATTTCAGGAATACCGTTGAAGTTTCATGAATTATAATTAAATCTCATGTTTTTAAAGCATTACACTGAGAAGAAACCTATGAATGTTTCATCCACTGAAGTTCATAAATTTTAGCTCAGGATGTCAATATTATTTCAAACAACACCAGAAGTTTTTCCCCGATAGGAAACGCAGGCTACTTCGATTCAGAAGGGGTATGTTTTTTACTTCTCTCTTCCACCTTCCGCACTCCCCAATTAGAGAGGTGTTTGAAAAGCACGTTATAAGACATGACAAACTTCTAAATGTTTTTGCCTGTTTCCTAACGCACAAATCCCATTTTCCTAAGTGAGCAGGCAAAAGACCATAACGCTTCCTACTGCTCGTTACAAGATAGATTCAGAACGTGTATACGCAATTCAGAGCCCTCAAAGCCTGCTCAAATCAGCTTATTTTAAAGGTTTCAGCAACTGCTGGTTTTAACCGCAGGCATTACAATTAGCCATAAGCACGGCAGCACGAATATATTCGCTCTCTTTGAAAGAGGTACGGGAAGGCGAAAAAACCTTTCCGCGCTCCTCTGGAGAAGCGGAGCCCCGCGAGGGCAGGGGACGGACACCCCCGCGCTCGCAGCACCGGGCTCCTGGGCGGCGTCGCGGCCGGGCGCGCAGGTGGGCTGGGGCGGGTCACCTCGCCTCCCGCCGCGGGGCCGCCGCAGCCCCCCACCCCCGCCGGCAGGGCTCCGGGCCGGGGCCGCGGCTGGCGGCGCCCGAGGCACCCGCCCGCAGGGGCGGCCCGGCGGCGGCGGCAGGCAGCCCAGGCGGAAGCGGCGGCCCCGGATCTCAACAATATCCCTATTCAACAGGATCCTGTAAATCTCCTGCGGCGGGTTCCTGCCCGGGGAGGGGCAGCGGGGCGGCCGGCCGGCCCCCGCCGGGGCGGTACCGCAGTACCGCCACCGCAGCCGGACCCCCTGCAGACCGGCCCGCCGCCCTCCGCAGAGCCGCGCCGCGGCGGCGGCGGCGGGAAGCGGCTCGGGAGCACGGCCCGGGGACCCCGCCGGGCCCCGGCAGGAAGGCCTCCGCGCCCCCGCCCCGCCGCCGGGATGCGCCCCCCGCCCTCCCCGCCGGCGGCACGCGCGGGAGCCGTTACCTGTCACAACCGCCGCCGCCTCTGCGGCGGAGGCGGCAACGCCTCCCCGTCCTCCCCGCCGGCCGCCGCTCGCGTCCGCAGCCTCCAGCTCGCATCCCCCGGCAGCGACGGCGGCGGGCAGGAGCAGCCCCAGCAGAAGCAGGCAGGTCGGCACCGGGGCGGTCGCCCGCCCGCCGGGCGCTCGGAGCCCGCTCATCGGTACCGCCGCTGCAGCCCAGCAAAGGGCTCCTCCGGAGGGAGGGAAGCGAGCAAGGACGGAAGGAAGGAAGGAAGGGGCTGGAGCTGCACCGCTGCCCGCTCCGGCAGCCCCAACCCGCCTCAGCGCCGGCCCCACGCTGCCGCCCGCCGCTTCCGGCGACCGCTGCCGAGCCGCCAGGGCGACACGTCACCGCGCCGTGACGTCACCGCTCGGGGCGGTGGCGGCGCCGGTGCCGCCCCCCGCCCTGCCCCCGAGCCGTGCGGAGCCGTACCCCGCCCGCCCCCCCGGCGGCAGCGGCCCCGGGGCGGCGGGGCCCGGGGCCTGTTGCCGAACGCCCTCAGGTCGAGGCCGGTCGTTTCGCCGGATCCCGGAAAGGCGGACCGCCCTGAAACAAGCCGGTTCAGCTACAGGGCGGGGAAAAACGAGACCTTGGAGTTGGTTAAATTTGTCCTTTTCACACCAACTCTGCAACAAATGCGGCCACCTGCGGAGAGCTTTCTGAAGGGATGTGTGAAAGACGCTTCAGTTCGGCACGTACAGCCCTCTCAAACAAAAAATTTATGGTGTTTTAAATCTGACCCCATACCAGTGAAATCAGGAAAACTAAGCCCTCACAAAGACTAAACCCCGATTTAATTGTGTTTAGGACCTTAGCAAAACGACCCCAAAAAACCCAAAAAACTGCTTAAGACATTTCCATCAAGATACTGAATGGGAATAAGATCTATATTGTGCTTTGTCCTGTCCAAATCTGGGATTTTCAACCAGTCTGTTTTGAGTCATTTAACTAAGAATAACATAGCTTTTAGGACCAAATCCAATCAAATATCTGAGATACATGATACAGGACAAAATGATGCAGCATGGATGGTAAAAGCTATATAAACATTACATTTGCTATTACCTATTGCAATCACCTAAGAAATAACAGATTAAGTGTTTTGAAAGAGTCTTGAGGAAAGCCCATGCCCGCTTTGTAAAGCCTACAGGAGATGGGAGCATAAAATGGAGTGGTGCAAGCTGCTTGCATAGGTCAGCTGAATCCAGAAGGCTAACTGAAATTTTTATAGCACTATTAAATGCAGCAGGAAATAATTTCTCTAGCAGCATAGTTAATGTGCATACTCCATCCCAGCTGACATATATTTTTACCAAAAAAAAAAACCCACAAAACTTTAAAGCAGTCATATAGCATATGAAGATCTGGAAAACGCGTCTACACCTAATAAATCCTGTTTGAATTGTGAAGTAGCTGTATCGTTTCTGTTGGCTCAATACAACAGCCTTTAAAGACCAACAGTATCCAACCAGAACCTGTGCAAAGAGAACAATGAAATACGTGCATCTTATGAAAGTTTCTTCAGTGCTGTTTAACTTTTAGTTAATTTTAAAATGCAAAGAGAGAGGTAATCATAAAGGGTACGTGAAAGAGGCAAGTTTCCTGGACGAGTGTGAACTGTTCTGATGGAGAGGGAGAGCCACTGGAGTTCAAAGGGTATGGACTGCATAAGCCCTACAGAGGAATGCCGTCGTCTGAATAGCTGTGAGATGCAGAGAGCACTTCACTGAAAATGCTGTGGGCCTGAAGTAAAAAATGCTCCTTGTTAAAATCCTCCTGCAAAGTCAGTTTTCACCTCTTCCTTTCAGCTACAAGTCTGTGACCCAGGAAGCGTGGAATGGATTGTTGTCAAGCAATGCTTGTGTTCTGGAGCTGGGGGAGGGCACTGCTGGCCAGGGCACCTTAGCAGAAAACCTCATGATCAGAAGTGTATTAAATGGAAACACCATGACGCACTGCCGCTTCATATCATGCAGACTCAGCCACATAAACTCAGAACCAAGGAAGGTACCTACCCTGGGCTGCAGCCTAACCCATTAATCCACAGAAACTTAAATTATTTGCGGTTTCCATATGAGGAGGTTTCGAATGCTGCCGAACACCCTGCAAGACTTGGTCACAGAATCACAGTATAATTTATGACCCCTAGAGGTCATCTAGTCTAACCCCCCTACTCAGCCCTGAAGAACACCACTCTTAACCTTGTGTCAGTTTCATTTTGGACTGTTGACCACTACATTTTGGGAAGAGTCGTTCAGACTCTTTTCCACACACCTTGTCCACTTACCCACTTGGGTAAGATGCTACAGATACCACGGCAAAAACCTTGCTAAAATCAGTATGCGCTGCTCCGATCACCTCATCCATAGAGCCAATCATCTCATCATAGAAGGCAATCATGTCGGCAGAATGGTGCTGGTTCTTTTGAATCAACTTCTTGTCTTGTCTTTCATCATCGCAGAAAGGGCTTACAGAAAGATTTGTTTCATGATCTTCTCTGAGAGAGAGGCTGGGTAAGGATGACTGTCATATAGTTTCCTGCACCTTGCTTTGATGATAGATGTGACATTTGCTTTTTTCCAGTAACAGGAAATCCCACCTGATTGCCACAGCCTTTCAAAGGTGATAGGAATCAGCACAATGACATTAGCCAGCTTCCTCAGCACCTTCACCAGCACCTCCTGTCCAGTCCTAAGGATTTGTAAACATCTAATTTGATAAAGTGACCCTAATTCAACCTTCCACTACAGTTAGTAGTAGTCTCCTCCTCCAAACTTTGCCACTAGGCATAGAGATCTGTGAGGTGTGAGGACTGACCTTGCTAGTAAAGGACAAGAGAAAGAGTGCTTTGAGTATCTCAGCCTTTTGCCCCCATCCTTCATCACTAGGTCACCATTCAGCAGCAGAACCTGCAGTCCTTAGAGTTAGTATGCTTGTAATGAAAATTATTTAGATTGTTTTCTCTGCCTCTGGCTGTAGGCAGCTGTAATAGAAAGGCTGGAATTGGTGTGAATGGAGAATGAATGTTAATGTCTGGGCGTGGGGGCACCAGATCAAGCACACACCAGCAAAAGGGCTCTCAGCATGGTCTGCGCCTATGGCACACAAATTAGCAGGTCATCAAGACCCCAGCACATTTGTGTGCAGTTTCACAGACGCCCAGATCTTGAGAAAAAGAGCAATGAAGAAATCCTGATGACTCACAGAGGTGGGACAGGATGGAGACATTGATCACTATCAGCTCTTAAAGGCTACAAAGAGGCATCTCCAACATCTGCACATGGTCGCCAACCTAAGGAGAACCCAGGAGACATGAGGAGGTCTTCACAGCTTGCTTCACTTGTCCTCCATGTAATTGCAATGGATACCAGACCTGCGTCTGACGTCTGGACACAGGCATCACAGTGCTGGGTGGGCAGCTTGATCACTACTGCCTTGGTGCCCAGTGGCTGTACAGACTTGCTGGGCACGCACATCCTGGTGCTCCTCAGCATGACACCCTGAGGGTGTGAGAAAGAGTTAAAGGCATTTTGTTTCAATTTCTGTTTTAAATAAAACAACCTTTCCCTCATAAGGTCTGGCAGTGGTGCATGCTATATTGCTGATATTATGTTGCAACAGTATTTCCCACAAGTGCATATATTTCTCTTTTTGCAGAGAGCAAACTGGTCTCAAGGCCTAGAGTCACTCCGTTTACATTACTTTTAGTCACAAGCCCTGCTCAGTATTAATAGACTCATACAGTCCTGGTCAAATTTTCTGAGTGTACGTTGCTGTAGAGATAACCTGAGATGCTTTTTGAGACCAGTCCTCCATCCTTCCGTTCATCTGCAGAGCAGAAAGCTAATTTTTTTTAATAGTGTATATTTTACCACTTTGAGTTGCCATTTCTGTCAGCAGTTTTATCACCTATGTAGCCTTGCTGTCCACATTGATTTGTCTAATCAAAAAAAGGGAGAGGAAATAATCTTCAGAGTTGTTTAATGCCCACAGTTCTTTCCAATGCACACATTTGTCTGGTCCTAAAAACACCTGGAAGAAGATTTGAACAGCAGACTAAAGGAAAAATAAATATTTTTACTGCTATTTGCTGCTATTTACAGTGTCTCCAAACTACTAGCTGGGAATGCCCTGGGCAGATGTGGGGACTCAAGAGGAAAAATATTAACGAGGTAAAGAAACAGGCTGACAATAACAGATGAGAAAGAAACCTGGTGGGCAAAACAGAAACAAAGCACAAGCTGAAAAAAAAATGCTGAGACGCCACATTACAGAAAAGGAGACTTAGAAATAATAAGCAAAAGCTGAGGTAGAAGTTAATTCAATCAGATTTATTTCTTTAAAAATAATGCAAATACAAACTGACAGTAAGTTGCTGTACATTCAAATAAGAAATGACCACCAAATTATTGGTAAATTGTCCAAAAGCATTTGGTTCTACAAAAGCTGTGAAAAGAAGCAATCATTCTGAACAGGCTTGAGAGTAAAATTCAAATGTCTTTTCTTGATTAGATAAGTTACTTATATCTGCACCCAAATTATAAAATGTACAAATTGCAACCTTCTGATTCTCTGATTTCACATGCTGATAAAATCTTGAATGAAGGTGGAATTTTATAAGCTTGATATTTGCCAGGATGAGAGGGTCAGTTTAGGACGCCCTGCTCAGTTGTTTCTGAGTTACAGAAGTTTATGTTTGGAGAGGGTAAGCTCAAGAAGAAACTGTATTAAGTATTTTAAGCAGTCTGTATTCCCAGCCCTTAATGGACTAAGAAACTATGGGCGATATATGTTATCTCAGTCCAATAATGAAATTGGAACTGAGAGAATGGAAATGAATTAAACATTTTCCTTATCTGATGAGAGTATTAGCCCTTTTGATCTTCTTATGGATGACAGAGAGTCCAGGTATCTCTCAAATGACCAAATTGCCTGGTAATAGGCTAAAATGCTGCTAAAATGACAAAAACTTTTTCAGTCTGTGAAAAGGAGCAGTCACTAACTGCAAACCAGAGCACTGTAGATCTGCATGGAACTTTTTGATTATGTCTCCTAATTTTAGATCTTTTTTTCAATCAGTATTGTCACTGGTATTGTAGAAGATTTTTTTTTCTATAATGCTTAAAGTACGAATATTAAAAAACCTTTGAAAAATACAGAATGTTCAGCACATGTTCATTACAGCTGAGTCTCCTATTTCCATGCAAACTTTGCTTATGCTTTTTTCAATTTGTTGAGTTCTTTATGGGAACAAAGATGCCATTCCAGCTAGAAGATGTTGGCTAGGCAGACTGTGGTTGGGTTTCGTTTATTTCAAAAATAAACAAAGACTCAATCTGTTTACATGAGATCTGGAGGTACATCCAGAGATACCAAATCTGAAGTAAAACAATGGTGGAATGAGTGAATAAAATATTTCAGGCAGCACTTTGATTTCTGGAGTCTGTAGCAGAAACCAAACAGCTTGCCAGGACACAATCTTACTGGTAACAGAGGAGCAGGAATCTTGCTATCCAGTTGAATATTATTTGGCATGTCAGTTGGATTACAGCAAAGTTATGGGTTGTTATATGTTTTGACAGCTAAAGGACATCCAAAAGTAACACAAAAGCACTTGTGGAAGTTAGTACATTACAGATTGAGGTGCTCAGAAGTATGTTAAATACTGCCAAGGAACAATCTTGGAGGTCATGGTGTGACTGAGCCCCTCTCCTCATCTGATCTACTTAGAGCATACCTCACTATAACTTTTTTGCCAAAATTGGTTGCCAGACTGTAGAAGTCCAAACATCTTATTAAATTTTAAGAAGGTTTTGATTGTGGCAATTTTCCATCCCCAGTAAAGTCATTATCAGTTCATTTGTAGTTCAAACTGTCTTTAAATGATCAATGTAACCTTTCTTGATGTTTAAGGGGCAGCAGTATTACACAACCAATCCATACAGTAAAAGTTATTTGCTTGCCATCTTTCTTTTTCAGTTTTCAAGCAATGTAAGAATTCAGCCCAACACTGAAGTGATAGCTATAGTGATGACTCACTGAAAAAGGCTGTCTTAGAGGTGAGTACAGATAATTTCATTGCCATAAGAAAAAAAAATATCCCAGTACATACATAATTTTCTTTCACCTTCTCTGAATCCCAGTAAATCTCTAAATCCACCCTTACCTAGAGAAGAGACAGTCAGGGCTTTGTGTCTGCTTATTCCCTCCCTTCCTGCGGACAGCAAACAAGGAAAAAAATTACCATCAGGAGGTGATGAGAGTCACTTCTGCACATGACTAGCTTTTATAACAAGCACAGTGACCAACTGTGTGGAAAAAACCAGATACAATGAAAAATCACAATATCATTTTGACATAATAATATAGCACAAACTCATGATCATAGCAAGTATTGAAGACTGCCTCCTGGGGCATGCTTAGATATATTTTCACTGGGAGAAAAAAGTTCCCACTCCCTTGCAACCGGAACTGTTCGGGATGGAGTCCTTATTCGGGCTGCTAGAGCTGTGCTGGGGGATCAGCTGTGATCTCTTCAGTGGCTGGGAAGTAACTGCTGCATTAGAAGTAATGTAACCAGTAACTTTCAGAATAAATTTTTTTTCCTGCCTAAATAAGGAGCTAAAGCCCTGGTAGCTCCTCATGTATACAGCTGCTCTTTACCTGAATGAACATGGTCAGAAAAATGCTGTCAGATTAATTATATATAATGGAATTAATTTGCCCCTTTAAGTAAATATTTGGGATAAGAACAAAGAATATTTATGACCTCATGAAGAAGCAAGAAGGAAGTGACCAGAGCTTTTACTTCAAGTGTGGTTCTGGTAGTTTTAGCAGCTGTTGATTGGAAGGTGGAACAAGCAATCACTCAATCGGAGGCCAGAGCTTGAGTGAGTAGGAAATTATATTTGCATTATCTGTGACTAACAGATAGTAAGAAAAAGCCAAGTGAACATGTGTATCGTGTGTAAATACAATTCTATTGTCAGATGGTTTGTGGTAGATTGAAATGGCTGCTCTGAGCTCACAGCAAGCAGCCTGCTTCCTGGAATGTCTGCAGGCAAGTTGCACATCCTGTAAACAGGAGCTCTCTAGATCCGTCACAACCCTACAGCACATACTGCCAGGTATCGTGAGCGACATGGTGCCTAATAAATAAGATTATTATGTAGAGGCAGAAACAGCTGGTCTCAAATCACCCAGTAAGTTGGAGAAGATAAACTACTGCTGAGAAAATCAAATAACATGTATTTTGTCTTTGTAACAATTTTTTTATGTTTTGGTTTGGATAATAGGGCAAAAAACATCGGAGACCATATCTTCAGTTATAAGGTCATTGGAAACAGACCATCTTCCTACTTTCAAACACAACCTTGGGCACTTGGCATTAAGACTCCCTACAAACAGCTGTGTTTCTCAGGAAAAAAAAAAAAAAAGTGAGAGCAAAATTCCATCTATTGCTTACATCTTCAGAAAGAGTACGTCCAGTTCATTTTTGTTCCTGGTTGCTTTTCAGGTTGTGATACTTGCGGGTTGTGCACAATGCGCTAAACTTCCCTGAACACCAGAGCTGAATGAGCTTCATGGTCTTCCTTGGATCTAGAGTTTTTTATTCCTTTATCTGCCTTCATGATAACATTGGGAGAGTTTTGGTCAGGGTGGGACAAAAAAGTTCTGCATTCAGTGAAGTTAGGACTTACTTATCTACTATTTAATGAGTTTTAGCAGTTCTTTTTAAACTGTCCATGGTGGTTAATAGGAAACACAGTGAAGGGCTCAACTAAAAGTTAGACATCTAAGTCAGAGACAGGCCACTCCTGATCCCTTTAGAATCAATAGAAAGTAATGGGAACTTCCAAAAGGCTGCTCATATCATACTAAAATAAGCAATGAAGATCAGACAACTTTTCCTTTTAAACACTTGTTTCTCTCTGCTGACAATAAGGGGAGCCTTGCAAAACTATTTTAGCCATTTAACTGCTAGATTTCTAAAATAAGTTGACATAGATCCTGCTCTACGTGTCTTGCCATTGAAAAAAATGGTTGAGAAGGGAGTGGAGAGGAGAAAAAAGAAACGGAATGATCATTTGTCTCTTATCCACTAGGGAATGAGCTGCAAAAAGCAGTCCTGATGCTTTTCCATGTGCCATATTTCCTGTCCTTGGGACACAGGAATCTGAATAACTTTTAGGCCTTACTGAAATAATATACTTAGAAAACAACCATACCATGCAGTAAATACTTACTGCATGAAAGAGTTGGAACACACATCCAGTAGCAATGGGTAAACCTTTCCTAATGATTGCTATTTGCTGTCACATGTATGCTTAAATTAGTTCAGAAAGCATCATCCTTCAGAACCAATCTTGAAAGACTAAGGAGAGACTCAGAGAAGCATTTGGCTCCAAAGATGGATTCCCAGTGGGAATAGCTGTGCTAACACTAGTGGTGTTCCCCTTCACCTGGAACCAGGATTTGCGATCCTTCAAAACTGAAAGTTTTGATATCACTCCAGGACTGGTTCCTTCTACAGGATCTTGATATTTCTGTAATCTGAAAAAAAGAAAGACAAGCTCAAGAAGCAGTTAGCTACAAGACCAAAAAATTAGGTTGCTAATGTCTCCTGAATTATAAAGGCTTGAGGCAGATGTGGCACCTATCCAGAGTTACTGGAGAGAGATTGCAGCAAATCATGAATTATGGCAGTGGGTGTTGTTCCCTAGAGATGGGCAGTTGCCTTGTCCTGGGAGTTTTAAGCTGAAAAGAAGAGCACAATGCGTGCTGTACTTCAATTCTAACATCTCCTCCTTTTAGATCTAACAGATGGCCTGTAAACTCACAATGAAATAAGGGGGCTAGTGAAAGTTTAAAATAAGTATTATGAAGGAAAATTATTTATTTAAAGTAAGTATTATGAAGGAAATAAAGAGCTAAAATGCCTAACATTAATCCCCACTAAAATCTTAATAGATCACTGAGTCTTGAAAGAATGCGTCTGTCCCATAATAACCCTGCCTTGAATTGTCCAGCCCCACCAAAAGCAGAGCGTACAGTGTCAACCTGTTTGCATTGGAACAATTCCCTGAGCAGTATCAGTAACCATGTCTCTGTTTAAATGTCTGGACTGAATTCAGGAAAGAGATATTTACCCTGTACTGGCCATTTAATAATCGCACCATAGTGGTTTCAAAAAAGGGGCAAAATTTCAGTCTAGAGAAAACCAAAAAGCAGCTTTTTGCACTGAGCTTACATTTGCACTGAGAACATACTCATTTCAGTTGGGTTGTGTCCAGTTTTCTGAGAGATCTACAGTAAATTCTATAAAAAGAGAACAAAAAAAGCCCAGTTCAACTGCAAATATTCTTAATTAAGCTGTTTGGAACTTGTGAACAAAAAATATCTATCTGTGAAGGGCTACTTCTATGAATTTTACATTGCATATGTCTTTGTTCTGGTGAAAAAAAGGCAATCTTTTCCTTTATAATAGTATAACAGACTGAACTGAGATTTTTATAAAAATGTTCGGAATTGCCTAGCTATAAGAATACTAGCCTCAAGTCAAAAACACAGCTAGAATAACTGTAACAATTACAGTTCCTGCTTCTGAACTAGGAAAATACAAATACGTATTTATATAAACGTCTTTAGCAATGGAAAAAAAAATCACATCGGACTAGGCAAAGGTAGACGTTACGTGTCAGAGGGAGCTTTACTCTTTATAAAAAAGGAAAAAAAACAAACCACAGTTTACTTAAAAACATCAAGACTTTGATCTACCTCTGGGAGAAAATGTTACCATTTTTCAGACACCAGGAAAGGTCTGACAAACTAGAAAAAAGTATAAAGCCTTGAATATCGCAAATTTCTATTGTACATATTGTACATATCATATAACATGATCTTTCTTTTATTCTTTGCCCAGATTTTACCGCTCTCTGGAAATTATGCTTTTATTTTGTTCTATCCTTATGTTCTAGAACACTGCATACAGTTCTAGTGTCCACAAGAGAAAGAAGTTTACTTGCACAAACTACCATCTTGACCCCTCCCTCAACCAAAGCCTAGCAGCAGGGATGAGTTTTATGAGTGCCATAGAGTAAGGGGAATATACTCCATTACCTGCTTGACAGTTAGTGCGTACAGCACTGTGAGTGACTTCTTTCAAAGCTAAGGCGCTCAGTATGTTTTCACCCAGTTTTTTTTCCCAACTTTGGGTGAACACATAGGCTACCATCCAGCCCGAGAAACTTTGCACCCCTTATGGTGCCTGTAACTTCACTCCTTCTCTCTCATTCTCTCCTTCTAACTGAAAACCGTTAGATATGCAGCGCACCCATTCTCCACACATTTTCTCCAGTGTTTGCATTCAGAACTGTGACACAGAATGTTCAGGAAACCATCCTGGGCACCAGTCCCTGCTGTTTCGGGAGGACTGCACTGACAGGAAGGTCTTTGATGGATTTGACTTTCTAAGATCTCAAACTTCTATTTAGGTCTTTATTAACCCAGATTGTTGCAGAGCCCAAACATCTACTACTTCCATACCTTAATTGTGTGTTTTCGGGTCTGAATAATGATTATCTGCCTAAATAAATAACACATGCTGTAAACCAACTCTCTACTATAATACCCTTTATCCGTATCACCTCCTAATACAGGAATGGACTATTATCGAATCTTTAAAGTTTCTCCAGGATTTCTTCATAACAGATTAGAAACAATATCCTGCTAGGGAAAGATGAGAGTCCTAATCAGAAAAGTCTATATTTTCTTTAAGCTGTAAACTGTAATTCACAAAGACAGGAAAACCAGATTGCACAAAACTATGTAAGGATGATGAATACTGCAAAAAGAGAAGAGAGGAGAAGATAAAGCTCTGGAACAGAAACATGTAGTCGTAAAAAATTTGAATTTCAAAATTTATATGAACATATCAAAAAGACATTTTCCCTTTCGTATGATTAACAAAACTTACTCAAGCTTTTAAATTAAAGATACTGAGTTCAGAAACACCTTTTTACCTTTTAATTGACATACATGTGTTAATTGCTGGATAAAGATGCAGTCTAAAGTCAGTAGAAGAAAGTGTACTTTGTTAAGTATACAAACAGCAACTGACCCCTTTCTGTGTTGCAGAGAACATAGTATACAGAATTTGAGCACTTTTTCCCACAAGCACTTTCAAGAATAACTTTCCACATAATGGAAGTGTGTTTTGTGAGAGCGAGGCAGAGGTGGGAGAGAGGCCTCCCTGCCTGTGTGTTAATTGTGAGGGGTATTCGTACTGATAACACTACTTTCCCATGCCTGTCAGTTAACTGTAGTGTCTTCAGAAACTGGTTGTGGTTACAATATCTCAAATGAATCACAAGCTACAATTAAATGGCTAAAGATGTCTTCATGTCAGAAACTATGGAGCAACCTTCTTCACCACTAACGTGAACGCTGAAAGCGACCTGAACTTCTTACATAAGCTGTAACCACGCCAGTTTTCCACAGTCAGAACTTGATGCTAACATTAACGAACCAAGACAGGGCTTCAAAGCAATGCTTATGTTTTTGTAACCCAGAAGCACTTAAAAAAAAAAAAAGGGAGATAAGGAAAATGCTGTGACACTAAACATATTATCAAAGACACTTAGATAATAAATAATTCTGAACAAATAGAAAATTAAATATTATTGCTTTTTACAACATATATTTGTGCTGGTTTACTATTTACGATTGGACTCATTAAAAGCATAACTATCTTAAATAGAGCTTTTCACAAAAAAATCACAGAATATTCCATTCATGGAGCACCACGAATAAAATGAACTATCAGATACCTACTAAAACATATGATGTGGCTCTAACATAACATTTTTTGTCTTTGACTATCAAATTCTAATTTGTCTCTTAGCAATATGATACGGATTTTTTTTGTTGTTTAAAACAAAGCACAGAAATTGGTCGCATGCTTTGCCTTGCGCAAATTGTGAGCTTTAACTCCTTTGTTAAATATTCCACTTATTTTGGTCATAATCCCAAAAGAAACAATTTGTTCAAACTGTTCAGCCAAACACAATGTCATTTGGCAAAGCACTGTGGTCCTCCATAAAGCCAGTTCTCTAGAGATAATTGTTTGCACATATCACTAGTCCAACGTCTAGAACAACCCACTGATTTTGGAATATGAGCGAATACAGGGCCTGCTACATCCTCCTTCACAGACCCTGAAGTTCACCTTCAGCAACCAGTGGTGTCTGACGATACACAGAATTAGGTGAACCTCCTGGGGCTTAAATGCAGACTCAGAAAACATGGTTTGCCAAAAAGCAGTATTACTGCCCCGTGATTACTTTAAGGCTGATCCCCTAGTCAGTATTTAGCACAGTTAGACTGCGTTACGATCGTTTATGTGTTGCAGTCTTGCAAATCCTGCTGAACCCAAGACAAACATCCTAGTCTAACCACATAGTCATTCTGCCCCTATTAACGTCTGCACTGTTTGTCATCTGCAGAGACACAAGTAGCCTGAGATCCTTCTTAAAAGTGCGATTGGTCTGTATGGCCATCATTTGGTAGGTATACTATTAATTGCCTAATTAAAAAAACATCAAGATGAGACATTTTAACACTGTTCTAAAGCAGAGAACAACTGTTCCACTGCTGGTATGAAATAATGTTCCCTGCATTAACAGCTTTGTTAAGGTATTGAAAAAGCTGAGCATGAAGTATGCAGGAAAAAAAATTCTTTCAGTGATTTCAAGTAGCAGCACGGCTTAGTCTGGATTCTAGAGATTTAGGATTATTCTGTGGCTATTTACTACAATAAGCAGTTCTGTAAGAACTGCTCACAGACGTGCAGTCCCTCATAACAAGTGGGGCCTTGTGCTAAAAGCCTGAAGCCTTCAGAAGGTTGGAGGGTTTTTTTCTTTTGTCCCCTCTCATACTAGGTCCTAAGGCTGTAAAAAAAAAAAAAAAAAGCCACCAACCAACCCCACCACAGCTGTCCTCCAGCACTTCCTCTGAAACCCAGTATCATTAATACAGCTATCTGGAGCGGGAGTTACTCTCAGGGGTGGTTCCCCTGCTGGTGCTGCTCAGGACAGGAAGGCTGGCTAATGCCCCCTCTGCCGGCCATTACCCGGAGGACCTCGCCTTGGCCCTGGCCCTGCCTTGGCCCTGGTCCTAGTCCTCGTCCGGGCCCCGGCCCTGGCCCTGCCGCCTGCCCCTGCCCAGTAACTGCACACCAAGTGGGTTTCTGGGGGCCGGAGGAAGCCAGCTGCAGCTGGCCGTACAAAACACAAAGCTCTGTTGATCTCAAATATGCACTTCAGCTAATTGCCTTTCCTGTGTGGGCTTTGGGGATGAAAGCAGCCGGTGCAGCAGCATCTGCCAGCAGGCAGGCACGGACAGGAACAGCCTTTAGGAAAGGAGGGAAAAGGAAGAGCCCAGCAGCTCCCACCACCCCTGCTGCATCCTCCCTCCCTCCCTCCCGTTTCCTCACATAAATTACTGGACAGAATATATCATACCCATTTGTTAAAATACGTCAAAAGGCTCTTACCCTTCCTCACTGAAGGTACAGCCCTACAGGTTTGCAGTATACTTCAGCATTTTTTACATAATCTCTTATTTAGTGTTAATAAGCAGCTCACTAAATTGCTTTCCCCTAATTGATTTTATACAGCAATTCTGTTTAATGAAATCCCTTCAGTCTTGTTGGAAGAATTTTATAAAACTCATTAGATGACAGTAAAAGAGGCATATGCTTGGGGTTTTGGTTTTTTTTTTTTTTCCTGGTTTCTGGTAACAAGTAGAAATGTGTCTTAAACTGGTGTCTCTTTCCAGCCTTTTCCCTTTACTGGGATATCTAACTGTTTTACAGTCTCCATACTCTCCCATTTCTCATAATAAAATTTGTTACTATGACAAAAAAATCCACTAAAAAGTAGAAACTGTTCTAGTTATTCAATTGTTCCATTACCCAGCCATCAAGGTTCAAGTTTCAATATATTTTTGGAAGCACTGAATGAAGCGAACTTAGGTTCATTTTTAGACAATCCTATTTACTTTTGTGTTTTTTTAAACAGCCTATTTGACATTACAAGAAGCCTTTGACAGACGTAGCCAGATCCTAAGGTAAGCAGCAAAAAATTGACCTTTACCTATAAATATGGAAACAATTAGTTCTTGTACTGAAATGTCTGTTTATATTGATTTCAGATAGGGAGGAACAGACTGAGAAAAACAATTTGGCTAAATTGAGCCATTGAAGGTTCAGCTGAGCCTGTTTAAATCAGTGTAATTATCAATTTAGATATGATGCTACTATCAAAATCTGTCCATTACTTAAAGCAGCAAAAATGAAAAAGGAGTTTTAGGAATTGAGAAACCAAATGATAGACTACAGACATCAACAGGTTTGAACTGGTCTTTAAAGTTAAAGAATTAAAACTGAAATAATTGATACTACCTATGTATACAAAAGAAGTATCTAGCTGTAAGATAGAAACCATTCATTTTAGTATTTAAAAAATATTTGAAACAAGTGTTATTTAAGCAAGGCAGATTAAAAATACAAGTATCAGCCAGAATCTGAAATGCCATATTTTGTTGGAACTAAAATGAGAAACATGAAAACAATACATCTTCAGTAAAAGCGATTTTTGAAAATAGATTTTAAAGAAGATATAAAAATCTAACAATATAGCTGAAGTCTAAGGATAGGATCTGGTTCATTTTTAATCTCATCTTAATCTCATTTTTAAAGCAATTATACCCATTATTCCTCTATACATATGCCTCTGTGTGTGTGTGTGTGTGCATCTTTCCATGTCTTGAAAAAGTCAATTTAAACACCTGACAAAAGGCAGCAGAGGTCTTCAAGAGATTCACTGCCACAGCCGGACCATACGATACCCAGCTCAAGAGCTGCATGCAGTCCATGAAGCCTTTGGCCAACCCTGAAGTAAGAGGCACAGAATCACCCCAGGTTGACGGAGCAGCCAGCCTGGGTGGTCAGCACGAGTGGTCTAGCCAAAGATGTGTGTTGGACCACACTAGCCACAGAGAATAAGGTCCCCTGCCCAGCCGACAGCAGAAAGAAGGGTGGAGGTCAGGAAGAGTTGGAAGAGTCAGGAAGAGTACTCCAGTGGGGAAGTGTGCTGGTTCTGGGATAGGGTTAATTTTCTCTGTAGTAGCTAGTATGGGGCTGTGTTTTGGATTTGTGCTGGAAACAGTGCTGATAACCCAGGGATGTGTTAGTTACTGCTGAGCAGGGCTTACACAGAGCCAAGGCCTTTTTTGCTTCTCACCCCACCCCACCAGTGAGTGGGCTGGGGGTGCACAAGGAGCTGGGAGGGGACACAGCTGGGACAGCTGACCCCAACTGACCCAAGGGATATTCCATACCATATTGCATCATGCTCAGCATGAAAATCTGGGGGAAGAAGAAGGAAAGGGGAGCATTTGGAGTGATGGTGTTTTATCTTCCCAAGTAACCGTTACGTGTGATGGAGCCCTGCTTTCCTGGCGATGGCTGAACACCTGCCTGCTCATGGGAAGCCATGAATGAATTCCTTGTTTTGCTTTGCTTGTGTGTGCGGCTTTTGTTTTACCTATTAGTCTTTAAACCAACCCACAAGTTTTCTCACTTTCACCCTTCTGATTCTCTCCCCATCCCACTGTGGGGGAGTGAGCCAGTGGCTGTGTGGGGCTTGGTTGCCAACTGGGATTAATCCACGACAGGAGGTAAGACGGCACACAAGGGAGATGCAAGGTTGTTAACGTCAATAATGCAATGCCAAGTCGGAGGAAAACAGACCATATTCTGTTAGTCACAGAACTGCTTGTTCAAAGAAGAACCCAACAGTCTTTATCTCTGCCTGCTGATAACATTTTCAAAACTACTGAAAATGAAAAAAAAAAAGAGAAAAAATGTCACTCAAAAACCCCAACATGGAATGGGTTCAGATACTGTCTGGCTACTGCACAATGTACTTGCACAGTGCAATGGGAATTAGAGGGTCAGCAGGCCTCTAGGGAATCTGCCTTGCTATTTAGTAAATACTTTTAATCCCCTAAAAAAGAAAAAAACCCACAAAAACCCAAACCAAAAAAACCCCAAACAAACACTAAATAGCCATGGTAACCTTGTAATGACCTTACTGGGCCACAATTCTTATGACTGCTTTGTAACATTAGTTTCTAAATTACTACCCAATCTTATGGATTTTGAAAACTGCAGAATGATGCACTTTTAAAGGTAGATGTGCATTATGTGTATCTCGAAGTATAAACAGGAATTCAGGAGAGGAGAGACTGCTCGTATCTTTTAGGAATTACTCTGTAATCTTTATCAAAAAGCTTTATCTTTTTATGCCTCCATTCCACATATATAAAACAGGGTAATACTTGCTGTGAAGATAAAAGCCGTCGCATGTGTCCTCTTTTTTAAAACTACATGTCATAGAAAAGCCTCTAGTTAAACAATTAAAACCATTTCTGGCAAATATTAAGGAAAAGATCAATTTTCTTTGTTATCCAGAACCAAATTTCCCCAAACATTCTCATTCAATACATCATATCTGTTAAGCAGTTTGGTTCTTTATATATGATGCGATCGCACTGAGTCTACTACTTTACCTTTTTTAAAATTAGACATATAAATTTACAGCGGTCGGTCTATAGAAGTTAAGTTTCTTACTACATTACCCTGACAGTGACAGCAAGAATCACAGACATAAAGCTCATAACCCTATCTGAGACTACAGCTTAAATCACTTTTCAGACAACTTTTGAGCAAACTATGCAGAATTCATGTTTCACTGTCATACATTCAGTCTGTATGACAAATGATGACAACTACATGTATGTAAGTTAGGTGAAGACAGAAGTCCTACAGCAAATGCAGTGGCTGTACTACCCATTACATTCTTTTGACTTTGATCCTTTTTCAGGTGTTAAGATACAGTTAATCAAACCAGATTATTGATTCCAACTTTGGTATTAAACAAATCAGTGGAAAAAGCTGAAAGATCTCTCAAAAAGGTATGACCAGTAACAGATGATGGGCCAGCCTGACAGCATAGTGACAATCTGTCACACATCGATATGAGTTTGGATTCTGAACTGAAGCCTGAGCTGTTGAATCACAGAGGCTGGAAAACTGGCAAAGGCATAGCCCTCACTGCTCTCCCAAAGAGGGTGTGGGGCACGGCGAAAGGACTCTTGGCATCGTTCTCAGGGGAATAGTTTGGCTCATGTAAGGACCGGCTCCAACAAGTTCTGGAGGAAGCTATGCTCAGGCCTTCTCTGCAGGGGAACATATTTTATGACACGGGGCCTTTGATGGGACTCTGCGTGGGAGTTCAGAAGACGCCTGAGATAGCTGTATACCTAACTGAAGATTAATGGGGAATGCGTGACTACATCTCTGTATATGAAAAGAATAAACGGAAGTAGCTAACATGAGAAAGAACATGGAGAAAATTTCTGCGAAGAGAACAAATAAGATAGAGGTATCAGAACTGGTGTATGATCCTATCTTTTTCTTGGAAAATGAGAAAAAATATCTTGCAAGTATCTTTATTTACCCAATTAATGGTATTTGAGCTGATACCTTCTAAGCTGTGAGTGTGAAAAGTAATTTCTTATTAAAAGAGACCTTTTACAACTCTGACATTAACATCACAACACCCAGATCACGAATTACATTTACTTTATTTAATTTAATATCACATGCACTTGAGACACGGATTCATATTGTTTATTTGCACAAATAGTAATTCTTAATGTACAAGTAATAACCACTGCTGTTATGGTGGAATTCAGTAGCATGCACTGCACACACCCGTGCGCAAAATTATTGTTTTCAGTTAGAAAATTTTAAGGTCGTGATTTCTAAATTAATATTATACATACAGCTTAATTTTGGTTTTATGCAGACATTGCATAGTTGATGATTAGCTTCTCAAGAAAGGCTGGAATTGTGGTACCAGTATTGTTGAAGCAGATCAAGTGACAGTAGCAAACAGGAAGATTTGAAGAAGAGGCATAACTTTCAGGGTCGAAAGGTCAGCAAGCACAGCCTAGGATAGAAAACAAAAAGGCTTGTTAAACCTCACATTTGAATGAAATTTCTTTAAAGCAAGTCAAGAAGTCAGAAAAAGCTTCAAATACTACAATACTAACAATAATTAGATTCAGACCTGGCTAGAAACAAATTATGGTGTTTAATGTTAGTGCCTTATTGTATTAGTTTTCATTCTAACACTTCAAAGAAAAAGCATATGTTTACATATATAATAAACCAAGTAACTTTATTTTAGCCTTTAGCCTTACTTCAAATATACATGGCATCATGGGTGAATAAGGGATCTAACATTTCAACTTGCTTCTAAAAATAATTGGGAATTAAGAATCCTTATCCTGTGGCTTGGCTAGTACTTGTGAAGTAAGTCCAATGTAATGACTCAAATAGTCAATGTCTTCTCATGAAGTATGTTCAAAAGGAAAAAGTCATCACAAGCTCTCAAAGTATGAAAAGAAATACATCATCAGATTTTTTTGAAAAAATATGTTTTAACAAATTACTTGAGATAAATAATATTCTTCATCTTAATGACTTAATTTTCTTTATTTCCCACCTGTAAAATGACAGTACTCACAGTGAAATCTCAGATTCAATACTGACAAAAGTAATCTTGTAAAATTTTTGTAACATGAAAAAGCACAGAAGCAACTACATTAAAATGCACTGAGAACAAAGGTACAAACCTCCACGATATTTCAAAAATAATATATCCCACAAACATAGATTATATATTAAAATAGAAAAAAAGATCTCATTGTACTAAATAATTTCAGAACATTGCATTTTTTAGCAAGTATACGCTTCTATTTCTTTTTACTCCAGAAAAGCAGTATTATGTACTGCATGTTCACAGTTTCCTCAGTTTTTTATCTAAGGTAATAATTTAGGCAGAAAGATGTGCACTATGTACCACGTGCCATGTGAAGCTTAAGTTACTCTTATTGGCAAAACATCAGAAACTATTTCAATCTCTTCTAACTGAAACGTATCCTTACTTCAGCTGCAGCCAGTGATGTCACCTCCATCAGGTTGACCGCTCGGAAAGCAAACACAGCAGCTGCCAGGACTGAAAGAAAATGCCCAGTATTTAAGTTGCTGGCCTGTTAATTAGTGTGAGAGTTAATCCTGATGTAAAATACCAATTCTCACTCCCTTAGAGTAGTTACTTTGATTCTGAAGAATAACATACGATGGATGGCTGTGTTTGAGTTTCTTCAGCCATTCTTTAAAATGGGTAGGAGAAACACAACATTCTGTCACAAAAGTCTGAGTGAAAATGCTTGAATTTAAGGTGACTAGCATTTAATTAAAAGGGACAAGGTGATTCACAATTAGTTCATTTCCAAGCCTACAGTTTTAATTTATTCAAATAGCAATATTTGTTATGAATATTATATAACATTAAAAAGTTAATTTATTTTGCACTATCTTATATAATTGTATCTCTCTAGATAGCTGTCTTTCATGCAGAAATACAACCAGAACCTTCTCTCTTCTCTTCTATTCACCTACTTCATATTTAAGATCTGACCCAACTGAAGACATGTCTTCCTTAGAAGCCCCATTTAAAACCTCACATGAAACTTACAACAGAATTTCCTTTATAAAATATAAGTACAAAACTTTCAACATCTCTTAAAAGATGGGGCTTTGAAGGAAGAAATCCATCTCAATCTACGGAATTCTCAGTTGCCTGTAAGTACTGAGGTACTTGCCACAAATGAGTAACATGAATCTTGTCTTTTATGAAAGGTGATAAACTCATTGTTACCACTGAAGCTGAGAAAACATCCTATGTTCTGTTCCCAGAGCACTTAGCATTTCTGGAGTGCTGATATAAAAAAAATTACCTCACATATTTCTGTTAGAGATGCAGTATTTATGCAATTCTAGTTTTCTAAAAGTTACACTCTTCAACAAGTGATCTGCTTTTAACATTCAAAAAGCAACTACTTTCTTCTTGCCACAGAACACATTTAAACTAACATGTATTTGCCTTACATCCACCTGGACTTCACATGTTTTGTAAAAATAATTCTATTACCAGCAAGAATTTCTAGAGAGTTGTATCCCAGGATTCTGTCCCACAGAAGCAAGAGCTGATCTGTAGCCAAATAACCAGAAAATGCCCGTACCATCCATTTAAATGAAATTCGTAGCCTGAAAACAAGTGAAAACCAATATTTATTATATTTGTCTCCCATAACAATCAGACAGATCCTCTATAAATTGAAAATATCTTATTTTTCTTCCACATTTCTCTTCCAGGAAGAATAGCCATTTTCTCTTGCTGCATTAATAATATTTTTCCTTTGCAACAGCCATCAGAAAATCCTTTAGCGCTTCATTTACCGAAGTATGAGTATCAGTAAAATAGTCTGATCAAACAGTCACATTAGAGGGATCCTCAGCTATTATCACCCCCAATGTTTCATCTTTTCCGCTGGTACGCTATTACGATGGATACCAATTATAACATTAAGATTTTCAGGTTCTGTTGCACTTGGTGCCATGACTACACTATAGAATGACAACCTCTTGCTCTCCCCTCCGGTAGCTTCTGCTGTAACTAACATATCTCTGTGTATTTTGCCCCCTAGGAAATACATCACTTAGTTCCATCAGATCTGACATGAATAACTGAAACTTAGCTGAATAATGCAGCATTTCTCACAGAGCAACTGTCCTCTCTTCTTCACAGAGCATACTGAAGAAATGCACAAAGCACATACACGCAGGTTAGACGAAGGACTCCAACTGACTTTCAAGGAAAAACAGCACATCAATTGCACTTTTGAATAATTTCCCGTAGGTTTTAAATTAAAATACTACAGAACAGCATTTTCAAACCAATGAATTTGCACCATTTGTAGCAAGTCAGAAAGAAGTACTTACGGCTGAGCCCCAATTTCTCGAAGGTGATAAAAGAGCTGGGGCAGATGTGTTTGTAGAAGAGTCTCGAACAGCAAACACAACGACACAATGCCCTAATGAAACAAGATCACACCCTGAATACTAACACTCATCCTGTCAAATCTGAGAAAACAGTATCAGCATGTAAGTATGCATGAATTTTTAATTCAAGCACTAAAACACTATTAATGATATAATATATAGCTCACGCAAGCAGGACACAAGCAGCTCTAATGCCTTCAGTCACTAAAGCCTTGCTCCTAAGATTCTGCGTATGTATTAGCAACATAATGTATTTTGATAGTCCCTTTTAGCTCTAAGTTACTTATGGTATTTATATGTCAGAGTCTAAGTACTTAGTGTGTTATTATGATATGACCTACTTGAAATATTTCCACTTTGATGCTACAGAACTCAGATACATTAGATATACACTAAAAAATAGAGGATGTGAGAAAGAACGTATCTCTGATAACTAAAAAGAAACAGCAATGAGGGTAATTACAAGCAGTAAAACGTAAACATAGTTTTAAATTTCTTTTTTAAATTACCATGAAAATTAAAAGATTCCTGCCTAACCAACTTCCCTGCTATTAATACCAAAAGCACAATGCACAGCCTTGAAATGGTATATCAAGGAAAGGATTTTCTTTTAACCAGGAAATGTTTTCAAAAAGTAATGTAACTATTCAGCACCTTGTGAAGGAACAAACAAAATTTACGATGTTTTATTCTTCAAAAATAGAAGACAAGCAAATTTCTACAATTGTCTTACATTCAAGACAGCTGGTCTTGGTCATAAACACAAACAAGTTATTTAAAATTCATCTAGTAGTGCTAAAAAGCATGTGCTGTTACACAAAGATACTTGAGTTAAAGAAACAGACATTAACTTGGTATCACTGAAAAAATACCTGTATATATATGACTACATTTTAGTTCCTCTGCCCCAGAAAACACTGAAGTGTGTGCACTTACATGTTATTGATTAAAATAAAAGCAAGTATGCATTTATGTGACTTCTTGAACTGAGAAATCTATTACATAACAGACTTGACTCTCAGAAAAAACCCTCCTCATATAATGACAACAGTACTATTTTAAAGTACACGATATTTTATAGAAAACAAAAATATCCAAACCAGAGTTACCTAATATTCTTTCCAAGCTTGCCTGAAGTGTATATATATCTATATTTTTCCATCACGCGCTGTATATTATTGTTCCATAGCAAACAGAATATCAAGTGAGTGGGTTTTAATTCCTAATGAACTTACAGAGGGATGAGAAGAGATGGAATGGAGTCTGAAGAAAAAACGCACATACATCTCACGGAATATCTGATACAATTTGGAAGGTTCATGGTACAGAAAACAAAGTGGAGCAACTGAAAGGATAAAAGAATTATAATTGACTCAACGCTGTAAACTGCTGAAAGAGTTCAATGATTAAGTGCATGAAGTATGGGGAAAAAACAAGTAATTTATAGTAGTACAATTTACAAAAACAATGCTAAACCAATTATTTAGAAAGAGATATTTTATAATAGAGTCTATTATTTGACATAAAAAGTTAAGAAAGGGAATATAATACATTCTAGGTAATAGTTCCATATATTTCAAGAACCTAAACTAATTAGAACCTGCTTACTACAGTGCTGGCTTCCTAAACATAAGAAATACACTTTAAGGATAGGTTCTCTGGGGTGTAGGGCAACGATATATTGACCAGTGCAAGTTTTTGATTCAACCATCTATAACTTCCAACGTGCTCTTGGGCTAGCGACCATCTCTGAACTGGTTCCCATTTGTAAGACTGGAATAAGTCCATTGCTTGAAGATGGCTGTTGTGAAAATGAAAATATAAAAAAGATAGCTTTTGGCTGCCACAATAACATCACATAAGTATGACCAATTGATAAAGACCTGTTTATTTCTTATAAGATCTGAAAAAACATGGACGTTTGGTACTTTAAGCCTTTTAATACACCCGATTCAAAATAACAGTTGGCTACATTTGTACAGCAGCGGTTCTCAAACTTTTTCAATCAGTCCCTTTTTAATTTTTGTAAAAGTCTAGCATATAGACAAATCTATTTTGTGTGTATGTTGTGCAAACATAGTTCCCCCAATTTCTACTCCATTCAGTCAATGCATGTTTCACAGACAGTTGTTCTGTATACATTCCTGCGAACAGGCTTTTCATCTGCCCACTCACCACATCTACTGCTTCGTTTTACAGGTGCGTTCATTCTGGATGACAGCTTACATTTTAACACACCCATAGACTATGCCTACATTCACCTTCCCTTCCAGTTTTATTTACACAAAGATGGGGATATGGATACACTTGTCTGCATATGTACGCTCATAAATATAGGTACATTTTTAAATATATATATATGCATATATATATACAGTAGGGAAATATGTTCACAGAAATGTGTATTTACATAGTGGTAAGAAAAGCAGAGGGTGTTACTAGTGCATGTGTTTTTAAGGATTGAAGATGGAGGTGGAAGAGTTGGCAGTGTGCATATGTACACAGAGGCCAGGAGGATAACAGGACAGTGCCTGACGGTTGGCACCGTACGAGTGTATGCATGCGAACATGCAAAAGCGTACAGCATTTACGTAAGGACCCAGATGCCTCCTCCGAGAGCAGCACAGCATGAAATACACAGCGTGCTCTGCTTGGTCCCAGCTACCTTACCCACAGCCTGGAGTTACACTAGTGCTTCTGCTGCCTTGCTTTTCAGCCTCCCTCCTTGTCACAACCAGCACATTCTGAGCCCTTGCAAAGAGAGAGGACAGGAGGGAGGGAAGAAGCTCACACCCAGTTTGAGAGACGCTGTTCTGAAGGGCAAAGTCAAATACATTTTGAAAAGTGGCTTCACACAGAAAAAGCGAAAGCCTCCTAAGTGAGTACCAAAGGAAGAGTTGGTAACTAAGCTGTTCATTATTTCAAGGACTTACAATCCCTATGCAGGTTCGAAATTGCATTTCATATTTAAATCGCCCAATTTTAATTCTCATGTGATCATTAAACTTTCTTATTAGCAAAACATAGCATTTTAAGTATAATCTTAAAATCTGCTTGTCCTGTGATGCCACAAACAACTTTGATAAATCAAAGGAAAACTGGGAAGCTGTAACAAACACCTCACGTCGTTGGAGTCTCTCTGCACTAGCTGCCTTGTTACATCTGAGACCTGAGGAGATTTTTTTTCTGCTCTTTTCCTAGAAATCTTGTTGACATTTGAGCTTTCCTCTGTGCAGTAAAGTAGCAAGTATTCTATCGTTTAATGCTCCTTTAATGCTTGTTCTAGGCAAATGAATACAGCAACAGGCCTTTCACATAATTCATGTGTTAAGAACTCTTTTCACAGTAACTTGGTCTATCCTGAAGTGAAACACAAGAAAAGAGCACTCTGTCAACAAACTTTATCCCTGTATTCATATACATTAAGATGTATAGCTCAGCTATTAGCTCTCAAAGAAGAAACTCCCACACCATAGCGAGCTGCAACGCAAGTAAATGAAAACAGCCTGGAATTTTAAAAAACAGAATATACACATTTAATAGTTGCAGAAAAGTACATATAGCTTTAAACTGCAATATGATAAAAAGCAATCCTGAGGTTTTAATTGTTTCTGAGAGTCACACTTACCATACATAGAAAAGCCGTGAAAAGGAATTACACCTACAAAACAAAAATATTTCTTTTTTTAAAATCTTTTCTATCTCTTTTTATCCATGTGAAAAAAAAGTATTTTCCCCCCAAGTTTCTAAATTGTATTCTGCATACCATAGAAATAAAATATTTCTTTTTTATAGCACCTGTAGTCTTACATCTCAATCTTGTAAATATTTACGTACAGGAATTGTATCACTTACTTCAGTACAACCACCTACGTGCTTAAACACATGGTATAGTTCCTAGAAAGCCAAGTAGAGCTCTGTTTCCATGAAGTTACGTATAAGCTTTGCTGAAATCAGAACCTAATTTCAGATAAATGACAACCCATAGATGTCATGCACTGACAAAGAGGGAGCAGGAAAAAGCAAGCCAAGACCTCTGCTAACTCATGTAGTATTCAGACAAAACATTTAGAGGATTTCGCCGTTGTATCAGGACAGTTCTTGCCTCCTTTCCAGCTGATCTTCGCTCTCATTCATTTTCACATAGGACCAGTCAGAGGGAGCTGCTTTGGCAAAAGGTCATAAGGACAATGCTTTATGGCTACAAAGCTGAAAAGAACTGTGGAGGCAACAATGGAAGAAGGGGGAACAAAAGTATGTGCTACAACTGACACTACTGGAACACAGAAGACGTAAAAGACAAGGCCAGAGACACAGATTTAAGACTGGTGACATAAGGCCTTGAAAACAAGAGCCAAGAGCTTGAACTTAAAATACAAATGCAGCACAAAAACAGGGAATGGATTCAACAGACAGGGATTGAAATAGTCAAAGTAAGATCTGAAGAAAATAATTTTAGTAACTGATGTAACAAAACCAGCAGCGATGATATTAACATAAAATTAGATAGATTAAGTCTGAATTTTTTAAATTCACACAAATTTTGAAAGGAAAAGACTTTAAAGCATGGTTTGTTCAGTACTGAAAAGCTGGGGGTCAGACAGTTTCAGCATGTATCATTCAGATCCTCTAAGTGGTGATACAAGACTGGAATACAAGCTGCTGCACCAGAAGTTGTTTTCCTTCTCCTTCCTACACACACAGACAGACTCCGTATGTGACTACTAACACCAGGCTGAACATGGTTTTGGAATAGCTTCAGTCCAGCTTACTCCTTTAAATTAATGAATCTCACAGAACAACAGTGAAACATAATTTTCAATAGAAAAAGAAGTTATCATGTATTTGAGAAAAAAATCCTGTATCTTTCCAATCTACCACTAGAGGAGGCAGTAGTATAATTCTTACCATTTGGAGGATAGAAAACAGCATACTCTTCTATTCCAAGTTTTCCTGTGAATCATCAAACCACAATTAAAATGTGATTAAACTGTTAAAAGGTGTACAGACTGAAATTAAATGGTAGATTCTAAATCACAAATGTAAAAATCGCAACTAGTTACATTATTGACCATTTGATATTGTCTAAAACAAGCAAACAATGCAATAGGGCAGGTACAGCGTCAAATCTAAAACTAACATGCGGCACCAATAAGGGAGGATGACAAACAGCAAAAAAGAGGAGGATAATTTCAGCAATGCAAATGCTGAAAGACATTTTATTTGGGTGTGTCATAGGACCTCTAAAGGATTTCCTGGAGACCTTGAAGACAGTGAAGCTCTAAGAGGGGATAAGGTTAAGGGTGTAAGTCTGCCGTGCTGTGGCAGAGTGACCTAGGGAGAGGAAAGGCTTTTAAAAAGGTGTAGGAACAGATGAAAAATACTCAAGGCTTCATTAAGCCTGCAACAGAGAGAAAGATGGATGGTATATTTTTGATATAACAAAAAAAAAATTAAGTAATCTGTTGGATACAAAAGATTACTTAAGTCAAGACAATCACTGATAGTATAGACTGACCATGTAACTTTTTTCCTGCCTTGCAAAATGAACATGTTATTAGTTGACCATATTTTAACTATAGAACCTAATAATTTAAAATCCACTATTTAAAAATTAACAATTTATTTAGAAATATAAAAGTGTTTTAAGCATAATTACAACTAATTAAAAGCTGTAATTAGTTTTAAAATGAGAAAATTCAAATTCAACTAGAAAGTGTATTTACTTAAATGAAAATTTATAGAATATTCAGAGAACTTTTAGGTCCTCTGTATATTTAGTTCACTTTACACAGAAGAATTTAGCACGGGGAACTTTTGTCAGGGTAAATGGAATCCCGACTTGGCTCTTTTCCTGTAGCAAGAATTGACTAAATTAAATTCTAAATTAACATGCAAAGCTCTTGTCTACTACCCCAGGAAAATAAAATGCAATATTTTCCAATTACAGAAATGAGTTGTTTTGTTAAATTAAAAGATACTTTTTACTTTTCCTTTCAATAGTTTGCTTGCTGTGCAGCAGAGAGTTGTGATCTGGAAGGAGAGTATTTTTAGCATAAAGCACATCTCTTGGAAAATTAGCCAAAAATAGGACCTACAAGCCCTTCAGATTTACACTGCACAGGTTCAGCAGAGATTTAGATTTCAGCAATTTCACCCCCCAGATTTGTCTAAGAACAAGCAGAATGTTCCACAGAGCTGTGTTTCCGGGCTGCCATGGCTCTGTGCCTGAAGTGAGACCAGGGATCCCACTGCTGTTCTGCTCTCAGGTGAGTCTTTTGCTTGTTTTAAGTAGGTAAAGAAAACTCCCTAATTCAGTTAGAGAGAGAGAGAAAAGACCTACAAAGTAATAAAGGAGGAAGAAAAAAATTCAAAACCAAACACTGCCTCGAGCGACATAAGAAGAAGCAAGAGGAAAACTGTCAGCAGAGGTCCTGTTCAAAAAATGTACTTGGTACGGGGATCACATTTGGCTAAATACACTGGCACGAGGGACCAAGGAAGGAAATGGGAAAGGTACGTGGAAAAAAAAGTGATTGGATGGCTGTATGATTCAAGAAGACAATATTAGGAACCTCTGGGTAAAGCCAAGGCAGGTGGGGATCTAAGAAGCAAGGAAACAGAGCCCAGAGATATGGCATCAGAAGTTGGCAGAGGAGGCAAGTGGACTAACGCATAAATTTAAGGTTGTTAAGAAAAATAAAGACTCACATGAGAACTTAAGCCAAAGAACATCCAAAAGTAAGCTAACACTCTGGAAGGTGCCATGATTTGAAAAAAAACCAGTATAAGCCTGCTTCGTAGAGCTCTGCTCTTCCAGACCTTCAAACAGAGCCCAGAGTTCTTCAGCAGCACGTTCTGGTCCTGTCTAAAAGTATCTGCAAAACTCACTGCTTTGGGCAGATAACATCTAACCACCACTTCCAGTTGCTAAATTTACTGAAGCTGTAGAGGGCAACATTGCGTATTTAAAGTTCTGACTCTGGTGAAGATAAATGTTGTCAAGATTTTATCATGTTGTCATAGCTGTGTGTTTAATTTATTTTGGTAAAACACTGGAGAATTACAGACAGAAAACTACAGCAAAAGAACAACATTGCAATCTGGCCTTCATGTGATCAGCTTCTAAACTGTCATAACAGAATCTGTGCTGAAGTCAACTGGATACATGAGGTTTTTATTACCATTCCTTTAATTGTAGGTGTAACGAGCGTAAAGAAAATTTACATACTGTATTACTATAGCAGTCAACAAAATTCTACACAATCTTTTATAAAACAATTCCTTTTACCTCGTATATATGATTTGGGTGGGGTGGCACTACTATAAGTGAAGTGCTCCAATACAGATGTATCTCGGGAAAAACAGAGTAATACCTGTGCAAGACAGCATATGAAAATCAGCTGACTTACTGGATCAACAAAGCAACGTCAGACAGATTTAAGGACCTGCCTTAGTTAGCACCTATTAGATGCTACTGAAGAGAACTAATATGGTTGAAAGCTCTTGACTGACTTAATTTACTTTCCTGTTCAAATTTCCGGGCTCACTTTGAACTTGCTATGATTTTACCTTCACGTTCATTTGTTGTCAGTAAAACATCCCTATTCTCCAACCCTCCTCTTTGCCTCTTGGCATGGGTTTATCCGCTTCTGTCACGCTGCTAGGGCAGGTAACTGTCTGCTTTTGATATCTATTAGGTTATTTTTCTAGTCAGTTGCTATGACCTGGGGAAGTCCTAGTAAGTGAGTAGGCAAATGAAACATTCACATTTTCACATGTGTGCGGTTCCAGAAGACTGATCCTTACATTCGCTTTCATTCCCAGGAGCTTTACAGATGCTGGCATGATATTCAGTTCTTTCAAAAAGCACATATTATAATGTTCACCTCATATCCGTAAGTTCTGAAATGCACATTGTATTTGGTAAAATATATTTGTACTTTGTATTGTTTACATGAATGAAATATCTAGTATTCACAGCAATTGAGTATAAAATTAAATACTAAAAGCATTCCTAGAAAAAAATAACAATTAAGAATCCCATCCTATATGCAGTTGTAAAAAAAAAATAATTGAATAATTAGTACTGTACTTGAAAATTTTCATGTTTTCATGCAATGAAGGACTGCACTTTCAAGAACGTACACAAGAGGGCAGAAGTAAGACAGACTTCAACTTCCTGCTGACTTTAAACGTTAAACTCTCTCTGCTCTTGTAGGTTTTTAAGAGTTAGTTTGTTTTAACTGTAGCCAAGGTGTAAAAGGTGGAAATGTTTCGCTACATAAGTTACTGTGAATACAAATGATTGGATTTTTCCTTCAACTAATTATTGCAAACATTTTCCAGACACCAGCATTTGTCAAAAGGAAACATGCAAAACTGAAACATTGTGACATCTGAATATCATTGCTTTTTTTTTTATTTTTTTAATGGAAAGTGGGTCATATTTTGAAACTTCTTCCTCTTTTGAACCACAAAACTATTTCTCAGATACAAACACCTTTTAAAAAATAGTTTCTTTATCTTGAACAGTTTAAGCTAAATATTATTTTTGTGCAATACATGGATAACTTTCTTCTAGAAAAAGAGTCTGAGGAATACTACAAAGTACCAAACAAAACTAGAGCAGCTAATAATTACAAGTTTGACATATTCTTTGCCTCAAAGCCTTTCAGTAAAACCAGACACTTTATTTTTCGAAGATTTTTGGTGACTCTCCTTCAAATTACTAAGGACAGTTAGTCCTTTTTATGATTTTCATTCTGTGATTATTCTTTTAGTTAATAGAGATATATAAAAAATTAGATATTCAACAGTGCTATATATTAAGAATGATGAACAAAAGCTATTTCTGATGGTCTTAAAACAAAAGATTATACTGTATAATAGTGCATAGTCCTTCATAGATTCTAATCCTGTGTCCGCTGGAACTGTCAGTTAATGACTACTTAATATGCCTTACTAGTCTATACTAGAATGAAGCAGAAATACGAATGAAATTATCTCTTCATCATGGGATGTGAAAATGTTGTAATAATGAAGATCATCTTTGACCCTTAAATCAATAAAAACTACATGCAAATATTTAGTGAATAAATATCAATGTTTGAGTTGTCATTATGTAGCCACTTTTCAAATTTTATTTCAGAAACAAATTCAGATACAGATCTTAATAATGGAACTATTTTAAATAAAAAAGGCTATAATTTCACAAGGTTACAATTTTAAGTATTAATGTTTAAATGCTTATTATGCTAAAATATAACATGTAGACACGATTGAATAGTATGTTAATATAGTAAAGCATATTTCTATACCTGTATGGACTAAGCAGCATTAAGGACAATTTCTTGCTTAGTTAAATTACTAGCAGTTTTACATATTACCATCAAAGAAGAAATCATTTAGTTTCACCTAGCTTCAAAACAACAAAAAAAAAAAAATCAAACAAATCTAACCTAACAGATGTGACTAATGAAATTGAAGGCACTGTGGAAATGGTAAGTTTGCTGCATGACATTTATGTTGACACTGCAATCAACTGTGCATTAGGAAATTCATAAATGTAATGTCCCTCTATTTAAAGGCATCCAACAGGCAGCAGCGAAGATAATTCTTTATAAATTAGCTGGATTTCCCATTGCTAGAAGCAGCTTTGGAATGGGAGCAATCCTAAAAGAACCATACATATCACTACCTTATTCAGAATCAATGTCTTCAATTTAAAAATACATCAATACAATATATTTTCTGTTTATTGCTGTAGGTCACTGTAAATCAATATTGGTTTGGGTTTTTTTTTCAACTGGAACACTGAATATACTTCTCAAGTCTTAATTTTTTTGTATGCCACAGACATTAACCATTTTATTATTGCAAAGCTGGAAAGGGGAAGAATATGGCTGACCGTATTCGCTGGCTTACTGCATTCGAAAGACACTGTGGACGGTCCTTCAGAGTAGGATTTTTAGAAGCCTGTCCTGCTTAATCTGTTTAAGTGTACAAGATTAATTTACAGTGTTGTTATTCAGAAGGGAAAGTATATGCAACACAGCAAACAGATGCTGTCTAGGGTCCCTGTGTACTCTGCCTACACATGAACACAAAGGCAGTCCTTACTCCAAAAATTATATAATCCCACAGGACTATACTTTCTAGCTTTTCTAAGAACAAAAACAGTTACATACCTGATATAAATAATCCTCAAATACAAAATAGTAGTCATCATTGCTTGCTGTCAGCTTTACATCCTGTAATCAAAAAATACACCCGTTTGAAGATGAAAGACATCTTTTCAGTCTCCCATAGGAGCTAATCTTAATACAGTGGTCGAAGACACTGTTTCACCATTGAATCATGAAAGAGCTGTAGTTAAGTATATACTCCATATTTTAAAATTTAAAAATGCTATATTAACTTGATGATTAAAATATTCACAACTGAAACTTGAAATGGAAGTGCTTGGACCCCAATGCTTTCTTCCTCGCAAAACCAGTTATTCCTTCAAATGAAATTACCGTTTCTTTACAACTTAACGGCTCAACTCAAACAAATGTCTTACACAAGAGCCAACACAGACACAAGGAGAGAGTTTACAATAATAAATTCACACTAATTTTTCTTAAACTCCTTAAAACCAAACTACCTAACATTTTCTTTGTTAAAAAAAACAAGTTACTGGAGTGATGAGTATATAAAGCATTTAATTCCTGTTTAGATAATCACTTACTTTGTAAATCAGGCTGTCCACTAAAAGGTCGTGCTGAATCACATTTGACTTAAGCTGCTCATAATACAAGATATCCTAAAATTAAAAATATTATCATCATGAGTCTGAGACACAACTTCAATTTATAGCTAAACTAATGAAGCCAATATTTAGCAGTTAAAAAAAAGTCAAGAAGAATAATGAGCATGAAAAATCATAATTATGAAAATTATGAAAAATCATAAGCTGCATACTTTTTGAAGCATTCTATCACTGTTTATTCTAGCTTAAGCCCTAAGAAATGAGGCAGATATTTAAGACTTTATAAAATGACCTCCCCTTTAGATAATTAATAAAATGAGAATGAAGGAACTAATTCAAACCAAAGACCAGTATCTTTCAACCTTTGGGTCTCTACAGCTAAAACCTTTCCCATGCTCAAAATCAGCATGGTTTTTTTCTTTGCTACCCCCTACTTTCACACACTTCCCCATTCATAGGTTCTGTCGTATCTTCTAGAATTAGTGAGTTGCTGCAAATATTTGATTGAATCTAAAAATGAATCTCTAAATAGTATAAATTTGTGAAAAGATGAAATGATAAATATATTTTTAAAATCTTGTGAAGAGTACAAATAACTCAGACCTTTTTTTTAAATTACAGTTATTTCCTGAGTATCTACAGAACATACACAAGGGTGAAATGATGGGGAAGTATCCGAACAAATGCTTTTCTGCTTTTGCTTATTCTGTCCCTTTCTTCTTAGAAAGGGCTCACAAAGGAAACAAAAAAATAAATATTGCATTATCATCATGTAATTCTTAAATCCCTAAATACCTCACTATCATCATGCCTACAATTAAATACCACAGTTTCATACTGAATACCACAGTTTCAAATGGATTTGGAACAAATGTATAAACTAAAATCAACAGTCCCAAAGCTCCTCCCACTTCACAAAACACTTTTGATTTCAATGTGTCTCTACAGGCACCACATAAATGCTTGATTATTCCAAGTTTCACATAATATTTACTGATTAATTATTTGGGGGGGGGGGGGGCGAAAGCTAAGTCTGGAGTAAGGATTTAGAGAACAAATGGGAAGGGAGATGAAATTTTGACAGGGAGAGAATGGAAAAAAGTAAAGAGAAGGCTAGGGAACATTGTAACGGTTCTTTGTATTAATCCAAAACTGAGAAGCAGTGAATATTATACACTTAGAAATTATTAGAATTAATACATTATCAGACTGTTAGGTTGCAATGAGGACAAAAGCTGTATTTATTAAGTACTGATAACTACATAACTACCACAGGGAAAATATTTACATTTTTCTTTCTGAGAAATAAAAAGGGGAGGTATAAGTAATATACTATTTATTTATGAAAGATCAGACACGAATGCTTACTAAATGTAAATTAATTGCAGTACAAATGTATCATTCTGTTAAGAGCTACAGAGAACTACTCAAATATTCAAGTCACAATTTTAAAGCATCCATACTGTAGTCTAATTAAGTGTACACTGTCAAATGAATAATGTCTACAGTTCTTTTTTTCCATCCCAAATGACTGTATATATATTGGAACAGAAGGAGCTAATAAAAAACCCCTCTTTTTCATGCTGAGCTGATCGCATGACTTACTGTTTCTGTTGTACACGGAAGTACTCCTGCATTAGAAATGGTACAATGAAACTCATGGCTACAAGGGGTACTAGATATTGCAACTACTGATTTATTGTAAATTGGGAAAGAGATTCTAATAACCTCATGGTTTCTTGTTGTCACTTCCTAGTTTTTAGTTCTTTAGAACCGCCCTGAACAATTGCTAAAGGCTGTCTGGAAGTGGAAAAAGAAAGTGGTATGAGGAAGGACAGTAATCTTTTGCTACACACTTACAGCACACTTGAAATTCATATGGAGAAACAAGTTTTCTTCCTAAAGTACTTTCACTGGAGGTCACACAGTGGGTCCAAGCCACAAGTTAACTTTATCACTAGTCCAGAATTTTGTGCTAACTTTTTCCTTCCTCAATTAGGAAGCCATTCAATTATGTTTTACATTTACTTACAAGAGTCCATTTTCCTGCTATTATTAAAATTATTGTAAAACCGCAACTAAAAAGTAGTCACTTAAGTACCTGGTCCATTCACCTTAACAGTCAGAATAACCTGGTATTAAGTTAAATTGCCGCTGTTTTATTCATAATTAGTGATTTGGCATGCAAGGAATGACTTCACTGAATGTATGAAGAACACTTTTTTCTTGTACAGAAATCTGTTCATAAATGATGCTCTGCTGTATTGACATAATGAGTTTAGAGTGCTAGTTTCAATGCAGTTTTGTTTATGGCATCACATTGAACTATTATTGTTATGTTATTAATCTCTAAAATATTTACTAGCTTCATATGACTTAATTCAACTGCATTATTGATGGAAGTGTAAAGAATCATGTTAATTGCAATTATGTATAAGTTACAGTTTAGTATAGCCAGTGAACAGTATCTTCCCCAGAAGAAAAACAGAAAAGCACTGAAAGAAATTTAAATAGGTTTAATCAGAAGAGGGTATTTGCTATTTGTTAATCCAGAACAACATGTCTTTAAAACATTTTGTAAAATTTCTTTTTATTTTAGCAAAAAACCCAACACAATAAAGCTGAAGTGTAGAAGCTTTCCATTTCTCACCTTCAGACTTGTGTACTGATTTTAAAAAACAATGTACTCATTAGAATACAGGGCAAATATTGCCTGAGTTAGAACAGATATTTGAATCACTTAGCCTTAACCAACACGATGTACAATTTCTGAAATATATATCCTTCCCAATTTTCCTCCTCAATTTGTTTTACTTGGTGTAAATATTTCAAGCAGTTAAAGTGGTAAGAATAAGCAACCTTAAAAAAGAGAACAACTGCTCAGATTCTTCAGCAGCTCACAGAAACTGAATGGAAGTTCTTTATAATTCAGTTGAATACTTTCTTCAGTACGATTTTAAATAAAGAGGGTAAACAGTTTATCACCTTTTCTTTTTTCATAAATAACAGTTTCTCTTTCGCTATTATGAAACCTACTAGGTATACCTATTAGGTATAACTGGGCCAACTTGGTCGTTTCTCAGAAGATAAAGCATCGTTTGCTGTCACTGTTACAATTTCGGCATGAACTAATATTTAAAACACAACTGGAAACTCCACCCTGAAAAAATGAGTAACAAATTTACATTGCAAAGATTAGCAGGGTAAAACAGTACTTAAGTATTTTAAGAGTTAAATAATTTAGTAAAATGACCAAAAGGCCAAGCTGTCCACCTGAACTAGAACTCATGAGAAAAATTTTGGGAAAAAAATCAGAAATTACTAAGAAGGTATTTGCAATGCAAAACCGATCACAACCATTCTAAGATTAATGGTTTATTTCATTACTTGTCATTAATTTTCTCTTAAATTGTGATTGCTGTGATGCAAAACGAAAACTCGGCTTGGGAATCACACCAGTTATTTAGATACAACTTGACCACAAGTAGATCTTGCCCATGACTCTTAGTAAGACAAGAGGCTTGTGATTCATGCTCTATTAATACATTTATTCCTTATATCTGAATCATAAACAAGATTGGTCACAGATTTGCTTTCAAGCCCCATGACCCTTTTGCTCAGTGATCAATTTTTCCTCACACAGTGAGAAATGTTTTTAAGACACTCACTCAAGCTTCAAAAAAGATTCAAGTCTTGTTTGACTGTTTTATTGGTTGCATTTCTTCCTCCAGATGAGACAACTGACTACTACAAAGTCTCAAGAGTGTCCAAAAACGTGGCAGGTTTCTTAGCCTAAAATGTTTTCATTTATAAAACCAAAATCTTACCATTTTCATCTGATTCAACCTTTCCTCTGTGTCTGCCAAATCTTAATGTAACCTTGATTTGTAAACTTTTTACTTTCTGAAACTGTGTTGTGTTTTTATATAGACCACAGATTTTCTCAAAATAATATATATTTTTTTATATTCTACACCTCCGAACATACTTATCTTTCCAAGCTGGAATAAAACACATTTCAGGATTGCAGTGCCCAGCCCTCTTGACCTTACAAAGCCACATAACAAAAATTTCCACCCAAAATACATACTGCATCCTCCCAAGAGCATAAGGAAAAGGGAGCTCTGAGACTAGTTTGCAGGCAAGAGAGAACAGTGTCTTTCAGCAGTACCCAGCAAAGCTAGTTTAAGCAGAGTCTGGTGATTCACCTTTGAAATTAAGGTTTGGATTACTCATCAGCCTCTGTGCAGGCACATCCCACCTGTGGCCTGTCATAAAATCCCTGGTACATGAGCTGCACTGTCACTGCTGAACCATAGGCAGCTCATGATTCATTTTTAGGTTACCCCCGTCATTTGATTGCGCTGTCTATACCTGCCTCTCAAATCTAATACAAGAAATGGGTGGGTGACACATACAACTAGGAATACGAAGAAAGACTGACATTGGGGAGTCTAGAAAGGAGACACTAAGATTTGTTGGAACTGGATGAAGCCTAAAGAATGGCAACTGGCATTAATTAGGTGAGCTGTAGATTTGGGAACAGAAGTACCAGAAACAAGTACAAAACAAAAAACTAAATAGATTACATAAAGAGGTAATGGACAAAACAGCTAAAGAAAGTCCCTCCTGGCAAATCCTGGAAGAGGATCTAAACCTTATTCTCCTTTTATCAGACACCCGTGAAATCTATTTGTAAAGTACATCTTTTTCCAGCCAAAGATGAGGACAGCCCATTACTGCTACTGGCTTCTCAGCTGTTTGAATGGTGCAGTGGGTATCTTCAGCTACTGATCCTAATCTAAATAACCCTACTGATAAGGCATAGAGTTACATCATGCTCCATTATGAACTTACTATCTCACCTATTTATTAAGGTTTTAGACTTAGGAATTACATCCAATAAAAGCATAGTAAAGCAAAGCATTACTAATTTCTGCATGCTCAAATTTCCAGAATTAAGACTGATTTTCAACCCATTACCTTAAAAAAAAATTGGAGGGGAAAAAGCCTATAAGGTAAGAAACAATTTTGTTTTTTAAGCACTGCTTGAATAGCATGCAGTGAATAAACAATAGGGTAACACACTGAACAGAAGAAAAAAATTATTAAACAGATTCCCAGTGTGTGCCATCCATTTGGTGCAATCAATGAGGCAGACATCCCAGAGGAAAAACTGTGATTTTGTGGTTCAAGAGTATATGATAAAATATATATACACACAGCAAATTGGACTGTTTGCACAGACAATATTAACCGTGACACTGTTCAGCTTTTAAATGTTTGACTTTGCAACCTTAATAATGCTCTTTTAACACAGTTTCTCTAAAATGTACCATTACAAATGAGAACTAACAAACAATTCATTGCCAGGAAATGTGTTTACACATTTCTAAATAATGCTGCATATAGAGCTTACAGTTTATCAGTTTTATGATTACGATGCTAGATTGCTAGTATCATCCCCTGCTTCGCTGTATATTAGCTTTATACTGAGGCTGAGCTTTACTGAATAAAATTTTCCAAACAATATTGGATGCTAATACACAATGCTGCTGCCCATACCAAACCCTCAATAATGTTTTACATTAAAGAAAGGAAATTCACAGTCCTTATGAGTTATAGATTCTTACATCTGTAAACGTAACAGAGCCTAAACTGCAAATCAGAATTATTACAGCAAGAAATCTCTACAACCACACAATTCAACTTCAGCAGAGAAACAGTACACAAGAGGTAGAGAAGTGCTAGATAAACCAATAACATCTGTATGAAATAAAGAAGATCATAAAACAGCTACATGTATCTGAAAACTGCTTTGCTATGCTTTACAAAAAAGAAAGCAGTATATGCAAGAAGAACATCTCAGGGTGTTAGAGTTCTGGCAGTAGTTACAGCCTTACTTCTGTGAAACACTAGTAAATGCAATCCTTAAAATGAACTATGAACATTCAGATTATAACATCGCTATACTACCCATGTGCTGTCCTACCTCATCTCTGGGCAGTCTGCTAGATCTCAGTCAGAAAGCTTGTCCCTTTAGTGCATTTATGTTTATAGTACTCAAAGTCCATAAAACTACTGTAACATAGAGCTCAGGATAACAAACACTATACTACGCTATGCAAAAACAGTCTTGGAAAATAAGATAAAAGGCTCCAATAGCTGTTACATTAAAAGGTACAGTTTCAGTTTAGCATGCTAGAAAAACATTCCTATGCACTAACATCACCAGCTTAGATGATTTTCTCCAACACAGTATATCTTATCCACAGACTTTATAGTTTCTGTTCTTTGTGGGGAGGGAGGGAGGGAGGATTTTGTATTTCACTGTTTTCCAATCCTTTATTTCAAGAATCTCAAAGTAGTGCCAAATTCACAGTCTGCATCACTTCATCCATCCTTACTTACCACTTTTTCTTTATGTTTCCATTACCATTTTCCTGCCACTTATCATCATCTTTCTCGAGTTCTTTCAGCATCATCACGAACTAATGACTCACCAATAATTCCCTGTACACAATCTACTCCGTTCAGTCTCAAAGCTCTGGACCCTGTAGAATGTCTCCTAAAAGACACTGTCAATCGCACAGGATCAAGTGTAGCCTGATGAAGTCTGCAGATGACACCGAATTGAGTGGGGAAGCAGACACTCCAGAAGGGAGAGCTGCTCTGCAGGGAGATCTGGATAGGCTGGAGAAGAGTGGGCCAGCAAGAACCTTATGAAGTTCAACAAGGACAAGTGTAAGGTCATGCACCTGGGAAAACATAATCCAGGAGAGCAGCACAGACTGGGATCCACCTGGCTGGAGAACAGCTGTGTGGAAAGGGACCTGGGGGCCCTGGTGGACAGGAAGCTCAACATGAGCGAACAGCATGCTGCTGCGGCCAAGAAGGCCAACAGGATGCTGGGTTGCATCAAAAAGGGCATCACCAGCAGAGAGAAAGAAGTCATCCCGTTCTACTCAGCGCTTGTCAGGCCACACCGGGAGTACTGTGTACAGTTCTGGTCCCTGCTATACAAAAAGGATGTGGACAGGCTGGAAGGGGCCCAGAGAAGGGCCACCAAGATGATCAGAGGATTGGGAAGCTGCCATATGAGGATAGGCTGGGAGAACTGGGTTTGTCCAGCCTTGAGAAAAGGAGGCTCAGAGGGGATCTCATTACCATGTACCAGTGCTTAAGGGGTGGCTACAAAGAAGATGGAGACTCCCTTTCTACAAGGAGTCACATGGGGAGGACAAGGGGGAATGGACACAAATTTCTCTTGGGGAGATTCTGATTGGACACGAGAGGGAAATTTTTGACAGTGAGGACAGTCAACCCTTGGAATAATCTCCCCAGGGATGTGGTTGACTCAGCCACATTGGATACCTTTAAGATTCGGCTGGACAGGGTGCTGGGCCATCTTGTCTAGCCTGTGCTCTTCCTAGGAAGGTTGGACTAGATGATCCCTGAGGTCCCGTCCAACCTGGGATTCTGTGAATACTGTATGTATATATAGTTTATTTTTCTTTTTCATCTACAGTTGACAGCATCATTTGCTAATTTGCGTAGAAAGTTAACTCAAGGTAAAATATGTCAACAAGAACATATGAATTGCCCTAACATAAGGGTCCACATGCATCCTTGCAATAAGTGGGAGCTGAATTACCATTTATTACACAGTAAAGGCACACACATAAGCACTTGTGATCAAACAGCTAACGTACCATTCTCTAGCTTACCTAACAGCAAATTGAGTTAATACCCTCACAGCAGAGACTAACCTTTTGAGGTCTGAAATATTCACATTTCATGCAGAGTAGAAAAACGTATTAAAACAGACTATAAAATAGAGTTAGCTTTTAAAGGACCTAACAATGTGGCTGACAAATATATTAATAGACAGACATAGCTAGTTCCTCTTTAAAAAAGGTAACTGTTGAAAATTGTCCATGTGAATTTCAGGAATCAGATTTTAATAAATCTATTTCTGTGACAACTCATGCCTTACATGAACATTAAATGAAATATTTTATCATTTTTCTGATTATTATCTTGGCTTTCAGTCATCAAAACAGAATACCTGGCTTTTTTATTCAATTATTTCGTTTTCCACATTAAGATAAAAATGTTCTTAGAGCATGCAGCATTTAACAGATTATGAACAGATGCAATGTAACCATCAACATTAAAGACTTCTAAAATTCAAGCTGTCACGATAACTTAAGATAAATTAAATCTAGTGTTGAGTATCTTGAGTAAGATGTATTATATTTCATTATTATTTCAAAAGCTCTTTCTTCTACAGAAAATTTGATCTTTTATTTACTAGAAACAAAAGTCTATTTTATTTTTTTCACAAAGGAATAAACTAATTCTAACACCAGACCAAATAACTTCAACCCCTTCGGTAAACTGTCAATGAACAAGATTTACATTTGTTTTTAAGTGCAAGATCTTATGATTGTGCTATGTAGTTACTAATAAATGCCCCAGGATTACAAGAAAATGGCTACATCCTCAAGGGACATGAGGTACTATGAAATTCTCACATTTATGAGCATGTATGCATGTTGTTTATATGTATGCATGTTATTTTATTGCAATAAAAGCCTTACATCAAAGTATTCACAAATCTTTTTATGGTATATTAGCTATATTGACTATAGCGTGCCTTCAGATACTGCAACAGATTTCATTGTTGAGGACTTGTGTCAAATATAAGGTACTATGAAAAACTGCTGACAATCGACATCTCACTAGTTCCTCTTTACATCTTTCCAAAAAAGTCAGCACCATATAGGAAAACCCCAGAAGCCAACCAGATCAATTGAATAGTTTGTTCTACAGTAATTTGCTCATATATCTGTTAAAATTTAGGGAAGAGCCTAAAAGACTTCAGCACAGTACGGAGTTTTTTACAGGCATGTGCATATTTCCCATATAACATTTATCAGTTTCTGTGACAACTCAGTAAAGCATGTCTATTTTGGAAAAAGATCACTGGAAGATAAGTGCTTGCCCTTTTGTGTTTTCACCTAGTCTTCATATTTCACTCGCGCTTTGCTCCTTACCTCTGGCTGATTAGAAATATTGAGAATGAGTGCCCACAGATCAGCTCGGAGTGCTGTTGGACATCCCTGACGAACATATTGCTGAGCTGCAGCACTATCTTGCTCTGCTAAAACTGTTAAGAAACAAAGCAGGTAATGAATTGATGTCGTTTAAGACTTCCAAAGTTTATTAAATTACTAAGTATTTTAATTTTTAACTTTACAAACTGGTTTACCATACTGTAAGCATTAGCTAATGGGAAAATATCTAAAAGGTCTGGTTTCCACAATGTGATTTAGAAGTAGTTCCCTGGGAAACAAGGCAATTGATACTAATAAGCAAGGCTATACTACCTTCTGTCACAAAATAGCACTTAGTATGTATCCTCTTAGTATGTACCTATGACTACATCAAGGCTAGTTGCAGCTAGTAGGCTGGCCACAAAATACTCTTGTTTAACTATGAAAGGTAACTCAGTTCAAATAGAGATTGCCACTCACTATGGTTTTTTTTGTTTCCCCTATTTTTGTGTTAATTATATTATCTTCACAGATAACCGCGGGGCAAGGATTTTCCATTTCAGAGTATACTGTCATGTTCTCTCATTATTGGTATACGTACTCTGGAGGATGAAGACTGTCTTTCTCAAAAGATTTTGTTTTTCCTTCAGATTGACGTAAAACAAATAGCCTGCTGTTGACAGGTTTGCCTAGACAGGTCATTGTTGTGACGCTTTAGGCTATTCTGTCACATGGGCTTCATCCTGAACACAGTACTGTACATACCTTAGGGCTGATTATTTCATTCCTTACTTAAATCTATAAACTTGAAATACAATGATCTTTATCTGTCCTAATCTGGTAGAAGTGTTGATTCCCATCAAGGTTATGTGATTAACTGTGCCCTTATACCTGAAAGGTCTTTCACAACAGAGAGAGAGTTGGGAGAATACTTCTGTGAGATTATCTAGACACTAGATAGGTGTTGTGCTGGTATTCAAAAGTTTCCAAATCTGTATCCTCTGATTCTTCTGAAGTCTCTCAGAAACAACTTGCTTTTCTAAACTTAACTAAATTCAATATTCAAAATAGCCACCTGGTGTGACTTAGAAGGATGAGGTTTGGAATTATAAAGTTATATAACTGATTCCTCTCTCCATCCCTCTCTTCTTAAATACTGAATAGAGCAGCCTACCAATTTTCTGTTTAACCTGCAGAGCTCTAACACAGAGGGTGTGTGATCCTTTTTTCCTAAATGAAGAGGGCAAAAAGAAAAACCGTTCCTACATTCCCCACAAAACTTTAGAAAAGAAAGACTGTGTCATCTCAGTGTCCATGAGTGTTTACCTTATTGTTTCTAACTGAGACACAAAATATTAAAAAGTAGTTTTGCTATATACTAGATGGGTTTTACTAAATACAAAAAAGAAAATTACCCCACCTTGGCAATACGTCTAATGTAAAAGCAAAATCAATGCATCAGTGGCAACCAAAGTCATAACCAACACCCAACAAAGCATGCAGTAGGATTCCCACTGAATAAACTAAGATTTCAGTTTATGGTCAAGGCTCTTAACTTATATTTTTACAAAATTTTGTGGCTTTGCGTATAGGGAGGAGGGATAGAATGAAGACCACAAAAGGAGAGGTAAGAAAGAAAGGTCACTGTTTTGTTACTGAGAAAAAAAAAGGGCGGGGGGGATGGAGGACTTTTGGGATGGTGTCCTCTCTATTTTTTTCTTTGATGATGAGAATGTTTAGCAGGAATCACAAGAGACAGTAAGGAGCAGATACTGATGGATTTAAAACATTCCTTGTATGTTTCTCCTATAAGCAAACTTGAGCTACTAAATTATTATTTCTTCTATCTTTCCCTTTCTTTTGTAGGTTATTTCTTAACCTAGAAAAAACCTGAAACTTCTTCAGACAAGCAGTATACAGAGATAAATGAGTGCATTTTCCATGGTGTCTAAGTACTACAGTACTTAGCAAGTTCTGCAGTTGCGAATAACTATTGAAAAGACTGTTCTGACGCACAGGCGTAAACCCCATTACACTAATGAGAACTGCGTGTGCAGAGAAAGGAGTCCAGAGTCTTTTGATTTTAAAATGAAATTCAGTAGTGGCATAAGTTACCACCAAAAAGTTATGTCTTTATGCTTCCTATTTCATTTTTAATGAAATATCTGTGGAGCTATTTACTGGTAGACTGCAAATGCCTGCTTCTCTGTCTCTGCCTAAATTACAGTGGTATTACTGACTGTCTCTGTCTAAATTACAATGGTATTACTGACTATGCTTTGCGTTAGTCTGTTTAAATTGTTAAAATTCTAAAAGGTATATGTAATTGAGGTAGAAATTTTCTAAATGTGTTCCTAACTACTCAGAGTTTATTTTAGATGAAACTAGATCCATACCTTTCTGTCCAACTCGCACATGTTCATTTTCAAAGAACTCTAGAAAATTAAGAAATAAAAAAGAATGGCAAAAATTAAATTAAAAAGATATCCCAGCTAGTATCATATTTTATATTTTTACTACACACCACTACATTCAGCTGATTTTTATTGCTAATGCCACTAAAAATTAACCTGCATCAGCATCAATGTTCTTTTTCAAAAACTAAGAAATAATACTACAGAATTTTTTCTTGTCTGAAGGACACAAATACCAAAGTAGCCCTTTACCGCATGAACCTAGACTTTCAATTAGGTAAGTTTCCATTTAAAAAGAAAAATCACTTGCTACGATAATGCTTTCAACTTTTATATGGAAAGACCATTTCAAAACCTGTTTTTACAGGAATAAATGCATACATGGAAAACCAACAGAAATTATGCACTATTTAAGGTACTGAATATTAATATATGGATATTTTCTGTAATATTTTCTTAGTTATTTAAAAGATGTTTGTATATATGCCTTTCTGTTAGTTGGCTTAACATTCACTGATATTTTCTGTATTTTTGGAGACAGGCAATTTTGTCCTCCAAACACACTGAAATTAACATATTTTCAATTTAAGGTAATGATTTTACATCCTCTCCAAACCTGACCCTTCATATTTTCAGTGCTTTCTATTATTAGCCATATTTTACTGAGAAAATCACTACAATCATAGTTACAGAAGAAATATTTATGGTTTACCATGGAAAAAATACACAAATTACTTGATAACTGCAAAGTATTCTACTCATTAGTGTCCTATTTAAGTGACTGAAGCACAGCATTAGCTAACCAGGAGGCACTTGTGCTGAATCATCAATACCCAGCTGTCCTATATTTAAGCCTAGTTCACTGAAGTCTTCTTTCTGAAAAGAAACAAACCCATAAAACAGTAATTAGCAATGTTTAATTTTCTAAATCACTAGACATTTCTTCTCAAAGGCTTAATGCAAATATTTTCCAAACCAAACATAGTTCTTTTACGTGTGTGTATCTATATTAAATATGAGCTCAGGTTTTTACAGAGAAAAATCTCACATCAACTCTTACTTAGTTTTAGGAATAGGCCCAGTTTTCATGTCAACTATGAGCTACATCTGCATGTAATAAAGTGGTGATTGAAAGATTAGGTTACGGATATCTAATTCCCAACACAGGTCTAAGTTTTTCTACTAGCCTAAAATCTTCAAGAGTCTTATCAGTGAAACATTAAGAGCAGCTCTCCCATTTTCAAACTATAATACTAGTACCGAAGCATTTCCTTTCATCTACAATCTGACAGTAAAGGGATTTTAAATTGCTTTGAGAAGAAAATTAGAAGCTGATTGACAGGTTACTCATCTTGTACAGAGTCAAATACAACTGTAGAATTAAGGTACATATTTACATTTTTCTTTTACAGAAAAAAATAAGTGAATGATGTGTACAGAAAAATATTTTTGGCACAAATCAAAGCTGTGTGGCATAAAATGAAAAATTCTATACTGGCTGATAATTTGCTGTTTATGTTTTATTTTTCATTAAAAACATCTTTTCATAATTTTTTTTTTTACACTCTGTTTTAACTACATATTTAAATTGATTTTCACTTTCAAAAGGAGAAATTTATCATGATATTAATATTCTTCCTTATTGTTTAGAACCTCATTCATTAGCAAGGCAAAATAATTCTTACAGAAACTTTTTGTAAGAAAAAAATATACTTACCAATTCTGGAATATCTTTAACTTTTAGAGGAACCTGAATTAGCCCCAGATGATTTCTGAAACTAGGCTGTTCTCCATTTTCATAGTTTGGGTTTCGAAGATTCATCAGTACCTTAAAAATGGTAGCTCTGTCATTCCTTGCATATATTCAGAAAGTTACATTCAGAACTCTTCTTACCATCAGTATTACAAACAGTATGTTCAGCATAAAACCATTTCCTGCAACTATCGTATATATACGTCCAAATTACCGAATTATATCTCAACATCTTCAAAATCAAAAAGAAGCCAAATTTTTAAGGAAGCAAACATATTCTACTTTGAAAAGTAAGCCTAAATTATTAAATTAAAAAAGGAGAAAACACTTTTGATATATGGGATTAAGTGCTGGCTACATAGTACTGTCTTGATTAAAAATCACTTTAGCATTAAAGCCATTCAAACGCCAAGAGTATATTTCTGATGGCTACAATATCCAGGATATTCTTCAGAATTACTTTTTTTCTGAAAGAATTTTCATCAATATTCTTACACTGGCAATCCCACGTATCTTTCAGTCAAAGTGCTACATAATTTGCTACTAAAATAATTTCTTATTAAATGCCAATACAGAAAAATACCTTATTTTGTTTAATTAAAAAAAAAAAAGGTACAGAATTGAAAACCTAACATAAGGATAAAATTCAAGAGACAGGAAATCATAATGTCAAGATAAGTAACTTTGATCTATAACGACATTTACACCCTCTTACATACTGTTATTCCATGGGTATAGATTTTGATATTATAATGTTCAGCTGGTAAGGATTCTTTCTAAGATGAGTTTCCAGCTCTTAAGAAATAGTTCCACACATCCTACCTCTACAATTCTCAGATTTGTACGTATTCTAATACCACATAAACTCACTGTCAGACTTGTAAATTAAAGGATTAATGTAAGAGACTGCAAGCTCTGGAAAGAAAACAGTATGAAAGAAAAAAGTGACCTTGCAGGTGAAGATGGATTTATTTACAGATTCAAGATTAAATACACAACTTGGCTTTTAGTACAGTGATGGAAAACAGAATAAATAAAAAATTTCCAATATTATTATAACTAACAGAACAAAAGGAGCTTTTCAGAAATGTAAGAAAATGGATAGAAAGTTTATTGTTGGATTCAGAAATATATTCACAATTCATAACCATGAAACAATATAAACTTCAATCATAAATACTGTCTCCTCTACCACTACAAAAGACATTCCACTAATCTTGCACTGAATCACATCAAAATATTAATGCATTAATTCGGACTGATAATTCAATACTAGACTTCTAAGTTTTATTCTGTAAATGAGGAGGCCATCTTAACTCTATAATTCTACACTGTCATCATGCTCTAATCAATTTGTTTCCTGAGTAACTCACAGGATAGTCAGATACGGATTTTTTAAATTTTATTTTCAATCACATTTTAATGCAAAATCTCCCACTTGTCACCAATAAGTTCACTGTCATCAATAATGTTTAGTGTCTGTCCTCCATGCCTATTCTAGCAACAGCTGGCAAAGCAAGTTCTGTCTTACTAAGGTGTTCTGTGCCTGAACCATACAAAATGATAAGTACTACTGTCATTTCTGACTTAAAAGGTTCAGCAGTCACCATTTTTTTAATGGTTTGGTTTCATTACAGACAAAAGCCTCCAAATTCCACAAAGTTCAGTTTCATGTTTGATTTTTCAGACTTCATAGATAACCTACAGTTTCAACTGCGTACAGGCCTCCTATCTACCACCAGTCTATCAGCTTCACATATTGCAATTCATCAGCTTAACATACTGCAATTTAAAATGTAAAACAATTTATTAAATCAGTTGGAGAATTGCTCTCAGAGGAAAAAAGTTAGCTCCAAAGTGATTGTTCTTCTCTTTCTCCGAAGTTTACCACAAGTACAATTTAAAAATGAAGGTACAAAAAAAAGAAAAAAAAGACAATAGCATTTTGTTTTGTAAACAAAACACGGACTCATAAAACACATCCCAAATTTCACTTGCTATAAAGGACAACTTGTCTGAAATACACTTAATTATTTTTTCCACTTCCCAGTCAATGGCTGAGATACTGTTTCATAAATGCATACCTCAAGAAAATCTTTAGGTGCATAAACAGGCCGGAAGAGACTTAAATCTGAAATCAGATATCAATGATGCTATGTTAAAACCAAGAGATGAAAAAACCATGCCATTTTCCCATAGCTGTAACACAATCTAGCAACTTCAATAACATATTAGAGCAAAGATTAAAATAACGTTATCGAAGATATCATGGCTACAACCACCACCTATCCTCCAAGATCATGCTACTGTTAGTGCCTTAGTTTTGTAAACCCCAAGTAAGTGAAAAGTAGTCACAGGAAGCTTTTTACTTATTCCACATAAGTCTTTAGATTGAACCATGCTTAGACACAGGGCAGATAAAATATACAAAAAAGGGTTTTTTTTAAGAGCATACACTGTTGAATTAAATGTACTGCTGTGAAATAAAAAACAGGGACTTGTCATATACAATCCAGGAAAAGTGTTTGCCATCACAGAGGTGGTACCGCAATACAAACTAGTACCTTTGCAAAATTACTTCTTTTGAGGAACTTGGATACGAACTAAGGCGACACTTAGCCTTGTTCTCCCAAAGGATAACATGGCTGACTATTCTGTGCAAGTGTTATTTTTATCTTTTGTTAATAAAATATCTGAGCTCAATTATCCATAGTTCTGAACATTTTCTTTCTATTAGCCTGAGTTTACACTAAGAGGAGTGCCCTAGCTGTATAAATCTCTAAAGCACTGGAATGAGGATTATTATATCATAACCTCTCAGTGACGATTCAAAAGTTACAACAAGAACTTGAAACAAAATAACAATTAAGTATTTATTTATGCATAATGACACGTTACCAATGAGAAAAAAATATTTAAATCAGTTTACCTTGAAGTCATTACACCAGTCTTTGACTGATATGATGTGTATGCTATTTTTCTGTGTACAAAAATTTAATGGACATAAATTTAGTTAACCTTACCTGGTTCATCAGTTCCCATTTCATTCCATTTATTAAGCAGTTCTTTCTGTTCACTTACAGGCCTCTGAAAGGCACAAGAAAGTAACGCTTCTTTTTTTAACAGAATCAGTAAAAACATGCCTATTTCAAAAACATAAATCAATACAACACTTTAAAAAATAGTTTGCACTAGCAACACAAACTTAGCTTGCTTACAAATCATCCCCAGCCTGAAGTTATATTCTCCTGTAGGAAGTCCAAGTTCCAGTTCAAAGAAAAAAGGAGCCCACTAAAGAGTTTCATGTGTTTACTAATGGATTTTATGCTATTTAGTAGTCAGTTTCATACTACTGAAGATTGACTGTTCATTCCATAGAGCTGTTGGACAAATTCCCGTCCCTGGCACAGTCATGAAAAGCAAACAAACACAACTGCATCCTTTATCTCATATGATGAACCATAGAGGTTCTGCTACCTATCATAGATACAGAACAGGAGAAAAATAAATAACAAAACGTTCTAACATTATTCCCCAATTCCATGATCTTTAAAATAAAAGCTTCTAAATTAATAAAAAACCAAACCAAAAGAGAACTGAATGAATGACAATCAAAATTAGTGATGTACCGGTATCTCTGCCTCCTAAAGTACCAGTTCAGCTATAGCTTTCTGCAGCACACAAAGTATATTGTGTACAGGCTATGCAGCTAGAAGTTATGCAGCCAAGACTGCACACAAAAATGTTCTATTAAGGGCAATGAGCATAGCAATTAGCTTTCCAACGTGCTGCTCCCTCAAGAGGCTAAATACTGCAACAGCAAAGAGGAATATCTGCCTACAGACTTCATCTTTTCCCAGGTTGAGCTGATGCATACATTGCCACTATCTGTGAAAATTATCCTGTATTAAAATTATTTGGATACCAGCCTTGCAGCTCTTGATAACCATGTGCAAAATGACCATTACATTACAAGTGTGCAAGAAGAGGCTTAATTTCAAAAAAATGTCAGTTTGGCAACAGAAAGTTAATAATACGTTACCTTCTGTGCTAGTGGGATACTGAGCTCTGTGCACATGCTGTTTAAACTTTTTAGGATTCGCTTCTCCCAGCTTCCCTAAAATGCACAAAAACATTAAACTACCCGGAATTTCTTTTTCCTCCCACTGCATTTATCATGTAATAATAAGCAGCTTTTAAAAGTCATATATAAGAAAGGATAGCAAGAGTCATTGACAGACACCTGCAAAAACGTTAAGAGAATATTTACATCTTTGTTTAAATGGAAACAATAGAGCAGACAATTTCATCATTTACATCACAATAAAGAAACAGAAAAATGAGTTGTTCACATTTCAGATCTCCAAAAAGCACGTATTTCACAACTACTGATTTGTGACACATGCCTAATGATCAAGCTTCCTTATATGTCAAAATTTAACAATTTTTTCAAATTATTATAAAGCAGAACAATCAACTGTACAGAGAATGTCTTCTCCACTTTGTGACCTGAAGAGTGTGCAAGTCTTTTTCTCCACAAAAGGTATCTTAGATGTTCTCAGAAGTTAAAAACTTAGAAATTTGGTATTCCGTAATGCTCAGAAAAATAGCTCTTCTAAAATAAAGCTTAGCAAATAGTTCTCTAATCAAAGAGAAAACCAGAAGTAGACAATACCTCAGTAGCAAGTGGACAGCTTAAAGAGCAATCAGATTCTTCCAACCATTGCATTAGACTTCAAACGTACCATATGGTGCCTAATCCGTGGATAATTCCTCTGAGGTTAATGCCAACTAGTACTGACTTCCCAGTCAACTGATTTAGGATTTCGCTTCCGTGATTACACCAGCACTGGTGGGTTTTATAATTAATTTAGTTTTCTGTGGATGATGAGTCAGGCCCCAATAAAATGAATGCAAAGGCTCCTCTTAATGTAATTTAACTCTATTTATTACTTGTAATTTGCTCTAGACACAAATTCTACAACAGTTAGTTACTGTCTAACCACATATTCCTCAAACTTAAAGTTCTGTCTGAAAGAGGATGCAGTTTATTAGACAGGAAGCAAGTGAAGGGAAGGGCAGATGTTCAAATGTTCTGTTAAAAAAATAAAAATGATATCTTGTCTATAATTGTTTCATTTTCACTTCCATTTACAAGGTACTTTCATTACCTTTTCCATCAAATGGAATAGCTATCTTTCACCAGAAATTTCTTCTCACAATCAAGCCATCCTTTCACCTTCTCTTGCATAAACTAAAAATCTGAGTATTAATTGTAAGGAATGTTTTCCAAATGGCAGTATTTTTTATAATATTCTGTAAAATATTTTTATTTAACTGTATTATCATATTCAAATGCCTTCCATACACTGCAGTTACACAACACCATGCCACAAACTGGTTATTCTCTCACAGAGGGGTGGTGTAGAGCATGTACAGTACCCTGTTTTGCTGAGAAGTGGGGTTTTGTGGCTGGAGGAAATGAGAAATGAGAGAGCATGAAGGCTACCAAGCCACGTAGGATAAGAAAGTGGAAATAAAGAGAATGCAGAGGTGTTAGTAGCAGTTTAAAAATCAAAAAAGAAGCATGGATATGCCTCAAGATATAAAAGCTACAAAGGAGGCAGATGGCAGGTTTGCAACAGAGAACCACTCGTTCCAAGGAACTCAAAGGTTGATATTCTTGGTGTGACTGACAACTGCCAGACCAGACATTAACCTGCTTATTGCACTGGGGATGCAACATACTAGTAATAAATCACTTCTGGATACTCGTAAACTGTGCCATAATTCAGCCTTCAAGACTCTGCCCAGTAAAAGATGTTCAAATAAAAGCAACCAAGTCAAAACAGAAGTGAGGGTTACACAGCCTCTCCAAGCAAGACACCCTCCCCCCTCCTCAGGACAGCAGTTACCTGCAGTGAGCAGAAACAGAACGCAGGATCCTTGACTGAAATAAAAGCCAGAGGCAGAGTTCATAAAGTCATTTCATTGATGGGAACAATAAATTTTCCAAGATGATTCCACTAATTTTATGAAGATATTTATCACTAAGAAAACATGTTTCCAGGATTGCTATGGTTACAGTGATAACCTTCAGTAAAATAGTTGAAACTGAGGAAGGCAATACTGCAATTTGGTAACAATTTCAAACATGTCTATTACAAATCAAATTTATCTTATCCTGTAGCAAAGTAATTTATAAATTTCACTGCAGTTAAATGAAACTGGGTGGGCAACAAATAAACTAAACAGAAATAAGTCACAACTGCATAAACTAGCCAGGATTAGTTACAGTTTTTTCCACAGTAATGAATCCTAAAGTTCTTTCAGAGTATACCTAATAAGACCTACTCTGCAGGTGGTAGAATTCAAGGTCTCTGGACACAGATTTTATTTGGTACATTTTCTCTAATCAAAACTTGTAAATTTCAAAAAGAAGAGAAATACAGAAACTGTGTTGGTACTACTTTCATTCTGATGCTCATGAACTTTTCATTTGGCCTCTGATAAGAGGCATAACTTAATTTAGGACACAAGAAACCAGATCAATACATGATCTAAAGGAGATCTGAATATCTTGTACTCCAACTTCTGTAGCAAGAAACAGAAATTCTTTTAGGAATAATAAAAATGTTATCAAATTTCTTTTGACTTGAATACTTTTCAAAGAAAGCACCATTTTTCTTTACCTACTCTTCAAGCACTCAAGTCTATTTTCTCAAAGAGATTTAGAAACTAGGAAAGGTGAATTGACTATTGAAATAAGACATTTTAAGCAGATCTTTAGCAGTCACAGCATTAGAGTATGTAACATTGTAATATTATTTTTTTTCAGAGTCTACCAGTCTTTTTCAAGAAAGAAAATAATTTAGCTGGTTTTTGTCCTTTAGGGATTATTTAACTCTTCTGGAGGAAATTAGGCTATGGATAGGAACATTTCTATTATACTTTGGAAAGTTCCTAGTACCCACGCTCTTATTGAAATCAGCTGTAATGTTACTCTTATTTTAAATAGGACTGGGGAGTTCTCTAGCTCGTAACTATAATCCTACAGGTCAGAATGCTTTTTTGATTGTGTGACCATATAGCATGTACAACATGGGGAATCTGGTCCTAGCTGGTCAAAAAAACCAACCAGAATGTCAACAGCAAATACAGAAATGTACTTCAAGGTAATTTTCTAATCAAGGCTGTTGTTTATGTATGGACTTTCTTCAAAATGCAAGATCTGAAAATGAACAAAGAGGAACATAGGAAAATTTAAGCACTGGGAGGAAAGGATTTGCTTTAGCAAAGCTCTACTTCAGTAAGATCTTCACAGATTTGGCTAGAAGCATGGAGGAAAGGAATCTAATGAAGCAAGGGACAAACAGGTTAAAACACAGACAATTATGGTCTTCTACCTTCCCAGAATTCTGAACTGCAGCCCGCCAGAGAACAGTTTCTCTTTTCAGGTCCCTGTATATTTAGATAACCAGCTGATGCTACTCGGGTAGAACACACTGAATTACCCTCAAGATTTCCTGAAGTAGTACATCAGAATTCTCATTTTTGTAAATGTACTCCAGCACCCTAGTTTTAAGAACTGCCCGTTCCTTCAGGAAGGTATACAGTATCGCAAAAGATCACCAGAGTTATGTTTCTGACTGCACAAATTTCAGATAAACCTATCATTTTTTCATTGGAGACAACTTTAGAAATAATGGAACAAAACTTTAAAGAAATCAAGTAAAAATAAGTATTATTAACTCAAACAACATGGATTCTCCAAAGCCAGTAGAGCATCTCAGCTTACTTTGAAGATAGCTAGTTAATTTAATGTTGCCTCCCTCTGGAGAACACCACCTTTCCCACTCCTGTTGTGGTAAGCAGCTGCTGGCACCAGGCAGACTTACTCTGACACAGAATTGGCTGCTCCTTTCCCATTGTCTTACTCCTTATGCTTTGTAACTGGACAACAGGGCATCCTTTCTTATTCATCTATCTCCTCCTCAAGTTTACTTGTTTAACATTTCTCTCAAACCCCTGAAACAAGCTCCTAGCTTACAGCTAAAACCTGGAAAAAGGATCTGTATGGATTAAAACATAGCAGTGCAAATTTATGAATGATATATTACAGGACTATAATGATAAAAGTTCTTGTTGAGATTTACAGCATTTGGGTTGTTGTGAATTTTGTAAAATCTACATATGATACAACTAAAAGACAGCTTCATGGGAGGTATCAGACTGTGGAAATACTTCCTAACAATTCTTCAGACGCAGCTTCTTATGCTTCTTTGTAGCTCTTTTTGCTCTTATTTTTATGTTGTCCGTTTCATTTCTTCATTGCTATTTGCAGCAGGCTTGTCCTAATCCTAGCAAAGGCTTTCCCAGTCAACTCTGGGAGCAAAACAAAGAGTTGAAGAGGTCTGCAATCATTTCATCTCATCAAAATGTAGAAATGAAAATAGCCAATACAGCAGTTCAATGGATTCAGGAATATTTCAACTCACATCAGCCTCTGCTGGGCAGGTAAAACAAATTAGCAAAGTTCAAATTTTCAGTCCTAGGATCTAGTGCTAATACTTCGTCTGCATTAAGATGCATAGGGTTTAAGCAATAACTCTGCAGCTTAACAAGGCGGGAAGAGGTGAGCTATCTCTCCAAAACTGTAACCAGATCAAATAGAGAGAAAATATCAGAGATGTGAAATAACCTTATGTTTTAAAGAAAGATACTAAATATTATATCTGCCATTTTTTCAGGAAACAAAAAAAAAGACCTAGTATTTCTCTGTCTAGGCAGGACCTAAACAATGACAGACTAAAGCAGCTGTACTCAATGATTTATCTGGACCAAAACACAGGCCCAGACCTCCAGCACACTTGATTAGAAAATATACATTATGCTACATTCAAAGGTATGTAAATATTAATGACAGCACTTTTTCTACACAGGACAACACCACAACTACATGAATGATTTACAGCATTACTATTCATTGCTCTATCCTTTCATAGAAAGCGGTTTTTCTTTTGAGGTAGGGAAGAGAATACAGTATAAAAACATCAGTCTGCCACCCAAGAATGAGAAAACAGAAGCAATTTGGGGAGGAAAAAAAAAGGGTTAATTATGAACAGTTTAATATCTACTCTAGAAAAATACTAATATGGTTTTAATTACTGATTCAAAGTAATTCTAATAACTGATATAAAAGTAAGGTGGTTTTCAGAGAGTATTATCCTTCTTTCCAGAATTCTGAAATACAGCAAAATTAATTAAGATAGTAAAAGATAAAGAAAACATCAATGAGCTTGTAACAATGGAAACAGCATCTTAAACAGTGGCTGTGCATGAAAAAAAAGATAGGCTATGACTTATATAGAAAACATGTTTCTGCCAGGACAAATTTTGTTGATAGCACCAAAATATTCTTTTCCAACTGTTGTGATGCTAAAAGACAAATAAGGTGAAAAAATCTACCTCCAAATAAAACAAAATCAGTCTTCTACCCTTAAAACATTGATTAGATTTCTGATAGCTAATCGAAGTAAATTGGTAAGCTTCCACTTTTATTTCTCTCCCAAAAGGTTGTAGCAACGTGTATATTTGCATCTTAGCTATTTCCAAACACTTTAAACAAAACAAACAAAATCATGGCAACACTGACTTCGTAAGCTTTTTACATTGTTTATTGCTCTTTAATCAGAGAGAGTAACACAATTGAACCTAGTTGTGATTCAACTGATCTGATCATGGTTGTTTCCTTATGGACCTATTACCTACAGTGATAAACAGCGTTCATCTTGAAAATCAAATGCTCACACATACCTCAGTAATTTTAGATAATATGTTAAATCCTTAACTGTGTATTTATTACTATTTCACAACTATCACCATTTATCAGTATTTCTCTATGAAAAGGATTCATGTCTTTACTGAAGAGTTTTATTTCAAGAAAGAATTTGAAACAGGATCTACCAGTTTTGGCTGGAATAGAGTTAATTTTCTTCAGAGTAGCTAGTATGGTCCTGTGTTTTGGATTTGTGACCAAAATGATGTTGATAACACACCAGTGTTTTGGCTATTGGTGAACAGTCTGTACATAGCATCAAGGCCTTTTCTGCCTCTCATCCCACCCCACCAGTGAGTGGGCTGGGGATGCACAAGAAATTGGGAGGGGTCACAGCTGGGACAGCTGACCCCAACTCACCAAAAGGCTACTCCATACCATAGGACATCATGCCCAGTGTATAGAGCTGGGGGAAGATGATGGGGGGGGGGGGGGGGGGGGGAGGGAGCGTTTGGAGTAATAGCGTTTGTCTTCCCAAGTAACTGTTACAGGTGATGGAGCCCTGCTTTCCTGGGGATGGCTGAACACCTGCCTGCCCATGGGAAGCAGTGAATGAATTCCTTGTTTTGCTTTGCTTGTGTGCATGGATTTTGCTTTACCTGATTAAGATAGATAAAGACAGTTTAATAGAAGGGCAAAAGTGAGAAAACTTGTGATACTCTCCCCCATTCTGCTGCAGGACAGTCAGCGAGCGGCTGAGCCACTTACCAGGGTTAACCCACTCCAGAGGATAGGGATGCATAATACCCTTTGAAACAGGGCTATGAAATTTTGAAACTAGTAAAGATAGGACTTCTACTTATTCCTAAACTATTAGAAAAACAGTCCTTTCTACATATAGCTAAAAATATTGGTTACTGTAAGTATTGTATACACTTTTATAAAATAATAACCAATGAAACTGGTTTAGACAAACATACACATAGATACGCCTTTGTGGTTTTTGCATTAGTAAACTGATAAGAGTGATTATTTTCAGGCAGTAAATTGTGGCATTACATTTCACATCACAGAAGAAAACTTATTTAATACAATCTTTGTCCCCAAATGCTAAAGACTGAAACCCAGGACAGCAAGATAAGACTTAACTGGAATATGCAACAACATGACTGAAAAAGTAACACAATTTGTTAAACACCTTGTAAAAGAACACTGCGCTATATTTCCAGGCACAGCTGAGTTAAACACAATTTTATCCTTACCTCAGATATTTTGGTTAGATCATATTCTGGAAGCATTTTTTAATGGTTTTATGTGAATTTTTAAAATTTATTTCAAATGACATGTATTGGTGAAAAAATACAACTAATGAAGCAAAAATATTTTCTTCCTGATACCAAAAATCCTCATTTAAACTTTTATTGTCTGGTTTCTCTTATTCTCCTTCAATACACCTTACGCTCCTTAGCTTTATACTTTTCATCTTCCTTTCACATTTCTAAGTACTAAATAAATCTCTTCTTCCCGAAGATCTTGCTATCTCTGCAGCCTGTTGTCTTTCATTACCAAACTGCCTGCCAGCGTCTCATAACAGTATTTTTGGAACCTTAAGTAAAATGACCTTTACCTACGTTTTTTCTTCTTCCCAACAAAATCAAATTCTCCTCCTTGACATATTTCATATTGTTTCTATTCTACTATATTCACCTACCTGCCACTACATCCTACTTCCTTCATGGCTGGAGAATTACTTGAGCATTTTTTCTACGTATGTAAAATGTCACATAGAAAACATTATTATTAACTTTGATGCAATTACAAACTTGTATTTTTCCTAAGGTATACAAAACTAGAAATTGTACAATAACATTATAGAGAATAAATCTCAAATAGTCTAATCAAAGATCTGACATGAATGGTAAAATTGGTAACAACCAACCTGTGCTTTCCTCATATAAGCTAACGGTTCTTTCATATGCTCAGGTGGTGCTGCAGGATGACAGGGCGAAGGAAACCTTAAAGAAAGTATAGTATATTTTAAATGTTCATATTTTTATTTTGCTTAATTCTGTATTTGTAAACCTAAATGTAACTTCTTTCATGACAGCACTAGTAAAACCACTGTGTATGCTGATCAAGAACTAAAAATAAGCATTATTTTTAGAAGTATTTCTTCCTCATCCTTTCCTATGGACACAAACAAAGATATGTAAGTATTAATAACATTTCAACATGAGTTCTTCTTATATTACAAATAATATTTCCTCATCATTTCACATATTTGTAAAATAAAATCAAACATTCCTATGAACAACACAGGTATTTTAGAAGTGTATCCTCTTCACATCATGTCATCGTTATGACTCCCTGGAACTTGTACTATACAGGATATTATATTTTTTAAAAAGAGAACTTTTTTTTTGAGGATTTCCTTTTAAAAATCAATAGTGAACACATATGTGTCCACAGCAATTAGAACATTGTGGTGTTGACCTAAGCAAAGTTGAATATCCATTCATAAACTGCATTATGCCAAAATATAAAAGCCGCAATAAAACTTTAAAAAAAAACCAAAACCTAAAACAAACCACAAATTTGTCTTCTAGTAGCGCAGATTATTTCCAATGAGTTATTGCCAAACACTTCACCCATTTTAACTGTCTCAAATGTCTTTCTGGAAAGAAAATTTACACAAAGATCCTCTTACAGTTAGTCTGAATTTTCATTTTTTTAATATATATTCAATCAGATTCTATCATCTGATTTTGGGAAACCCTCTCCAAATTTCTTCTCATTTTTAACTGGTAAGGTCATTCTTATGCTTGCTGCTAAGTTTTTCTGGACAACTCCGTGCCTATGTGTAAAATGGAATCAATACTAACAGATTTCAGCAATGCTGTTTCTTGGCTATTCCACAATGCTCATGAAATCACAGTATTCTGAGCTAATTTCAATTTTCCAGGGCTAATTTCATTATTGTTTCCAGCTTATTTCCATGACCTCAAAGAAAGCATAAGTCCAAAAGACAGGTAAATATTTTTCCACTGAAAGATACGATGAAGATGAATCCTTACTAACAGATACATTTACAAGTATTTTACTGAATCGAGTCACTCATACTACTAAGACACATTGTTCAAAACTGGTAACTCTAATAAGCTTATTTAAATTACCACAAATAGATTTGCATACACATTTCTTATTATGCCGTTGCACTTATGGCCATACCTGTTATGAAATTAACCTTTCCACCTTGCCAGAATGTAAAGTAAAATGTAAAAATGTAACTTACGCTTCCCAGAAGTCTAACCCAAAGTCTGCTAAACAATTATAAAAAGGGAATTTCACAAATTTTAGCTGGTTTATAAGCAGATCCCAAGGACGATGAGCACTGATCTGGTAAGTCTAGAGATCCAATATCTTAAAGATTTTAAAAAAATAATTAATGCAACAAATATGTGCAATGCTGTCATAAACATCTGAAAATAATTAAAATTACTTTGCAGCAACTACCTCAGCTACGGAAGTATTATATGATGACTGTTGGTACCTTTGGAAGTAAAACAACAAAGAAATTACTGAAGTAACTAAAAAACATGGTGATATTTGTTTCACTCAATCTTTAAAATGTACTTGAGTCCAATATTTTCACTAAGATGAAAAAGAAATAATGGCACTTTAAAAACAGAAATTAAGCAGGCACCCTTGGTATGACAGATCTTGCAGATAATAGTAACACATCCTCCATCTATATATACAAATGAATCAAAAGTAAATAATGTGAGTAGAACTTATTAAAAAAAAATACTAAATAAACTCACACGTTGAGTTCACTATAAACAGCATTCTGAAGCTTCTTTTCCCAACCTGTTAAAATAAAAAAATATCCAGAAAACAACTTTAGGAATTAATAATAATGGAACATAAATCAGAGGCTGCTTTACAGTCATGAGAGTTTTCTGTCCTGCCTCAATTCATGTCTACCCACCAGACAGACAGGAAGAGATGAAGAAACCTTAACCTAATTAAGATAGGAAACACTGCAAGTTGGGACCTGTATAAAGGTTGAATAACCTTTATTTCCATATACAGATGAAATAATTACAACACAGTTTTGGTTAAATAATTATATGCTATTTTTTCAAAGTCATCGTATTATTAAAACAACTATAAATATTAATAGGCACAGCATTCCTAATGATTATAAATCTTATATCTCTTATCATCAAATCTTCACGTTATAGTTACGTAGCCTACAACTTCCAATGGAAATTGGAGACTTAGCTAACGGTAAAATTTTCAAGAGTACCTCCATGAATGCTAATTTCCATTTTCAGAAGTGACTGAACTCCTGTATCATTCAGAACTTTCAAAAAAAATTACCAGTATCTTATAAAATGACAAAATCACTTTTTCACACACTTATTCACAATACATGCATAGTATGTTTTTCAAAATGCTGCTGGAATCCAAGAACTTTTTTCCATTTTAATTTTCTCTCTCTCATTTAATAACCTCAAATCACTGAATATCTGCTTCTGGCTACTGTCAGCAACTAGACAGCAAGCTGCACAAGCTATTATTTTCAGCATGTATGTCACACATATTCTTATATTGATCTACACTATCCACAAATGTATCAATGAAGTCTTACAAACCTGACGTCTTCAGAAAATCCTTAATATCTTCTTTTAGCGATTCCAGTTTAATTTCTGGTTTGTGTAGGCTAACCTAATATAAAAAATAAATAAATTAATAAATTAATAAGCATCGAGCAAGCACTAAAAAGCAAGTAAATTGTGTATTTTAAGTTATGAAAAAGAAGCATACATGCTTAAGGTTACGCACAAAGCAAACTGCTTCCTACTGACTTGACGAGGGTAATTGCAGCCAAAAAAAAAAAAAAAAATCAACTTTTTCCTGACTCAATGTCTTTGCTTTTATATCAGCGCTAAAAGCTCTACGTGGGGAAGGAGAGAGGAGGAAGAGGGAGTATCCAGTGACATATATGCTTAATATTCTGAGCAAGTACCCTACACACTTAGCATAAATGCTGGACCCTACACATTAAAAGATTGGTCATAAGGCACACAAGTAAATAACCAGAAGCCACTCACTATATTTTACATGAAAGAATCAAACTGAATATGTTCCATAACTTCTCACTTAACCTCCCACAGTTCACCTCTTTCAGATATGAAATTCCATCTTCAAACTTCAAATAAAAACTGTGGACCAAGCATTCCTCACTGCAGCTGTGACTACCAGGTTATTAAGACTCTTGTAATGAAATGCACATAACACAGACTATTAGGCACCAACCAGTTTTACAACCGTACCACGACACTACCAAGCAGATGTTGCTGCAGATTTTTCAGCAACAGAAGGAGCAGCTGCTATAGCATCTCCTTCTTCCATAGTCAGAACAAGAGTAGAAAACAAATAGACCACAAAGGTCCAAAAGGACAACAATCAGAAACCCAAGAGTTTCTGTGAAGTTACTTCTAATACTTATTTTCCTAAAATACTGAGTGTGGCAATAGCTGATTAACACCAGAGGACAGAGCTAGAGGTTTAGAAAATAGCAACCCTGGCTGCTAACTCAAAAATAACACTGGGAGATCTGTGTGCAACTTACTCCACTGCCATGACAGCTCAAGGCATACGTTAGAAGCATATGGACACATCACCTACCTAGAAATGTGAGATATCTCTTACCAAAAGCTACTCAGCAATATGCTGTAGGCATATTGCAGTAAGTTTTGCTGCTATTAAAAACTAACTTTCACCAGCTTGTGCAGTTTGCCAGCCCTAACCGCACTGTTGACAGCATGGCATGCTAATTTAGGTCCATCACACCCAACTAACAAGCTCCACAATCCTATCATTTGTCTTACAGTTCACCTACAGAACACGGTATTTGCTGTGCTGCACACCTTGCTGGAAAAGTTGCTCGAGATGAATTCATGATGCAGAATTCTAAGGAAATCTTTCCATTTTCCCTAGTTGGAAGGGGGAACGGTGAGTAATGCAGAGAATCAGCACTTCTGCTCTTAAGTCACCTTGCCATTACAGCTAAGGATGGCTTTTGTATTTGGTTTACCAACTGCAATACAAAGGGACTGTAAGCATGCTTTCTGAGAAAGAAAGGTGATCATAAGCACAAACCATAAGGTGTGGTGAGTTGCATAACTCTCATGTCAAATGACACATACCCTGTTCAGCACAATGGTAAAGGCAAGCAAAGGATCATCAGTAAAGGCAGGGAGAAAATTATTTTCATGGGACTTCTTGGGCAGCTCGCAAAATATCCCTCTAAGCAACAGCCTCAAGGAATGTCTTATGAAGGATTCCTTCTGAACCTACTTTGATGGGGAGTCCTACGTCTGTTTTGGACTGACGTACGTCAGGCTGAGTTTAATTTTTTTCTGCTGCAAGGCAGTGGTTTTGTACCTCTCCTGTATACATTTTAAATACAGTAACGTGCATCAAACTGGGCAGATTGTGCGTTACTGTTCCTCAGAAGTTGTTGAGCACACTTTATAAATGTTCAACTTTGTCTTCTGGGTTAAATATGGCCAATTTTAAACCCAAAGTCCACTGGCTGTTTACCTGTGGGGCCTCGTACGCATGCTTCAAAATCCTTTTTAGACGCGCAAAAAAAAAACCTCTAACAAATACAATTCATTGACAGATGATGAATCACAATAAAAAGAAGAGCTTTACAATCCACTAAAAAGTGGGTTCACTGTCTTGACACTGCAAACAGTGCAAGAAGTGAGAAAAATGCAATCACAAGAATAGTATTTTAATTCTCTGCTGTTCACACATTTGTAAAATTTGTGAGCTTCTGGCTCACTGAGGAAGGTCTGAACCTGATCACTCATCCTGATGATCTTTTTTTGGTGGTTTCCTGGAAATTGATTCAGCATATTGCATTAGGGGGATAAAGGAGTTCAGTCCACACAGATGACCTTCCATTTTTCCCGTCAGCCCAAAAGATAAACAGAGGACTTTCTTGTAAGCTGCTGTTCCCAATAGAACCCGTTCCCCAGCTGCAGAACAAAAAAACATGTGACTCTCTTGTATGCAGCAGGGTGGCAGTCCAAAAGGCAGCGGGACAGGACTTCGGGGAAAACTTTCTCCAAGGACTACACTGGCGCATGATCTCCACCAGTTACCCCCAGCTCTTCGCGCCTGTTTATTCAGTCAGGTTCTATTTCACTATTCCTAGCCCTGTTGCACCTGTGGCAAATATTCCTATGATAATCTTTAACAGAACTTTTTTATTTTTAGCCTGTTTCCTGAGTCCTTTTCCTTCTCTTGGCTGCAAAATGCTCTACACTGACACAAGTTTTCATGTAAGAAATACAAAAATTCTCCCCCAAATTATGGATGCGTTCCCGTCCCCACTCTTGTCATTTCAGGATGCAATTGCCAAAGCCTCTCCCATTTCCGTTTTTCCTTTTGCTTACTTCTGGATTATGATTGATAGATTCCTACAGTGCTATGCAGATCTACAGAGCCACAGAAACTGCTGCGGACTCATTGTATACTGGATTGCTTATCAGTTTTCAAATCAGAAATTAGATACCTGAAAGGTGAGAATCTGGCAGATGGCCCAGCCAGCGGCTGCAGCCAGTTCTAACACAGAACAACATACCCTAGCTCTGTGTAATATAACCAGAGAAAATACTTACTTTGGTAAGTGAAAGGAAATCCCTTCAGAATTGCTTTGCTGTAACTTAACAGAATGGTACCTCTTTGCAATTTACATGGGTGTTTATGGGCACTAAACTGAGGAATCAAGGAGACTTAGCAGAGCTGATGTTCCAAAAATACTAGACTAGGTCTCCCCCGTACTCTTATTTTTCCTTTGGACTAACTGGTCTAACTTATTTCTGTGTTGTACTATGTTGCAAAAACACATTTAGGTATTTTGGTAGGGTTTGTTTGTCGTAAACTGCTTGATACAAAGTACTGCCTAAGTATCATTTGTATTTTCATCCACTATGTTTTTTTCTTGTACAAGGTGACAAAATTTAATTTATATAAAAAGCATTACTATGATTTGCTCTGATAAAAATGCCTGGCTAAAGTTAATTAGGAAAAATGTACCTTGATGAAATTTGTATTGGTGAACTGAATTAATTTCCTGCGTGATCAAAATGCAGCATATACTCCGGTAGAACTACAGACTCTCCCAACTTCAATCCATAGATCTCGATGAACAAGTATCTTCCTTTTTAAAAAAACAATCTGGTACTATCAGGAGGCTATCACAAGCAGGGTAAAGGAGAGTGAACAATATATTGCAGCAACCCGTGAAGGCAAGGGAAGAAATCATGCTATTCAGAGGCTCAGTCAGGCCAAGACAGAGTCCTGAAAGGAGACAGGGATGAATGCAGTGTAATTCAGCATGGAATAACAAATGATTTTAATAGAAGTTAATGCCTAACAGTTTCTCTTACAGTATAACTGGCACTGTGCATGTTCTTACAGATAGGGCACTGGGGTTCAGGTGTTGGGTGTCCACGTTTATCTACAGTCTTGGTCAGCTTCTTGCAAATCACGAAGCAACCACCTATTAGACATTCCTTCATAAAACAAGCTATCACTACAGCATTTGTTGACACCCTCTTGTCCTTCAGCTATACAGAAGAGAAAGGACAGTTTTGGGACCTTCAAAATTTTGCCAAACCTTCTGAAAGGCAGCTAAGGTACCACTACCAATCCTTTGTATGTTCTGTGCACATCTTCTTTGCGTTTGGTTTTGGTAAGGTATCCTGCTGAGATCTGGGCAGTCACCATCATGAGTGATACTCTAAATTGATTACATTTTCTGTACTTGGATGCCAAAAGGGAAGAAAATCCAGACATTCAACATTGATCTGGCTGAAAGCAAGCAAAAGGATGGCACAGAGCTAGTTGGAAAAAGTTGGTGGGTGTAGTAAATTGATTTGTAGAGCAAGTGAACACAAAGAGACAAATCTATTTGCAAATTTGCATCTAAATCTGGAAATGGCATTCAGTCACCATGAGTGGAGCAGCATTGGTCATGCTGGAGGGCAGATGAGCCATCAAGGCACAGCACTCAAAGAAGTATGGGAAAATACCTACCTAGAAGACAGGCAACATACTACAAACAGGAAGTTTGACAGAACAAAGTGTTCCAGCATAACTCCAGTGTTAAACTATTTCTTTTCTCAACAAGAATAAACACTGCAGAGAAGTGATCCAACTGTACTGAAATGTGGAATTGCATCAGGTGAATGCGTATTTTTATCCTGCTGCAAACGGTTCTGCAAATAACTTTACACCATCTAAATATTTTTACAAGGTATCCACCATAACTTCTCTTCAGAGCCTTTCTGTTTTAGACACGTATGTATACTGCCAGAGCATTTATTGCTGTTCATTATGATTTTGCACAAGTGCACAATGTTTTTAGCTTTTATTGCTGTTATTTCCCAAATTACAATAAAGCACACCACCCCAAATATAGTCCAGCTTTAGCAGAAATAAATTTAATGATAGCTAATATTCACCTTTTCTCACATACTCCTTTCTGTAATAACTAGATTTTATCAGTATCAAGCCAACTTGTTAAAAACCACTTCAAGTACAACCACAACAATTTCAATGTGAACACTCCCTAAACACTTAAAATCCTACAGATTTAAGGGAGCAATTTTGGTTTTGGTTTATACGTTTCTGTAACAGGGAGAGGAATCATTCTGAGCATAACTAAACACATTTCAGTAAGTATGAAACCCTGATTACATTGACAGTTTTCCAACGCTCATACATTTCTACAGCAATTACACAAAGGGAAAAAGTATTTTGAACTTTATTACGCAAGTAAAAATAACCTAGCAGTTGAAACAGAGAGCTTCAATTAGCCTCATACAGAAATGAATAGCTTCAAATGTTATGTTCTTCCTCAACATATGCAAGATATGTTTTTAATAATATAATTTTGATGTTTTAATGAATTGTCTAGGTTTTATTTGAATATAAAATTAAGTCCTGTAAATAAAATACACACGAGGCAAAACACACAATCTGCATTACTAAAAAAAAAACCAAAAAACCAAAACTGTGCATCAAGCTTGCAGTGCTTCCGAACTCCATAATCTGTTCAATGTAGTCACAACCGCATTCAATTTAAAAATTCACTGCACTGCAAATGTTACTACTGAACCATTTAAACCAAAGTACAAGCTCTATCAGGAGGGGATTGATATCAGGGCCCTTTGTTAAATACAATGCATGAAAAGGAGTCATTAATTATCTACGATGACTCATGAGTCTACATTTATTTGCTAAGTTTTATTAAATAAATGCTACATTTCACAGAAACATTCTCCTTAATTTCATCTTTTACTTAAGTAGGGATCAGTATCAATTTCTTTTTTTAAGCGTCGGAGAAAAATGTCATGAAAATAATATCCTCAGACCATCCACTCCACATAAACATCTTTGAATAATTTATCTGTACTCCCTTTAGAAGCACACAGTTGGGCAATACCCCAGCTGCAACATTCCTAGTGCTCCCAAGGCAAGCTCTTCTTCTTAGCCCCATGTGAAGTCTTGGGAAGACTCTTACTTCTCACTTTAATTAATATTTTCTTTAAATCTTTGTGGTATTAGTCACAGGCCTGTTCAAAGAGTGATGGCAGAAACCTCTCCTCTAGACAATAAGTCCAATCATGACATTTCCTAGCGTATATCCTCTCCAAACCTTGATCATGCCTTCAGGTACCTCCTAAAATGTTTTCTCACTCCCAAACTTAATATTCAATTGTCAGTGTAGGGTGGGGTGTCAGGGCTGATTCTTACATTCAGGTTACCACTTTTAGCCTACTTTGCCATTATCCCGTTTTTCTACAAGTTCTTCTTCAAGTTGTCCCACTACAGACATACCTACAAAAACCAAATCTGACATCATCTACGCAGAAAATGCCCAGAGGAATTCTTTGTATTGTGAGTCTGTCTTGTTCAATTTAAAACATAATCTAGAACCTTTATCTTTCATTTTATTTTCACCCCCCATTCTCAGAAAAGACCTTTAGGAATAAACTACTGAAGCTTTTGTTTGGCCCCTCCTTCCCCCCTTTTTTTAAAAAAAACTTTACTTGTTATTTGCCCCTGGCCACTAGAGGATCCAGGCAACTCAGAGTCAGACTGATTGCTTAAGACTGATTCATCTTAATGAATTAATAAAGCCTGGCTTCCTTCAAACATGATGAAAAACAAAGTTTCTGAATTGTCTGCAGATGAAAATGTGTTAAAAAGGTAACACTTTTTTCATGTCTCTGAACTGTTCCATTTTTATTGTCAGTTCACTGACAAAGATTTTCCCTAAAACAGAATTTTAGCAAAATTTCACAAAAAATAGTTTTTTCAAACTGCATTTTGTGATTGAAGATGTCCATGTCTCAGTTTTTCTAACCACCACTAATGTTTACCTTAAAAACATTTACATTTCAGAAAGGGAAAGGAACAATTAAGGCAAAAGCAAACAAATTTGGTTACAAGCCCACACAGTGAATGGTGTGCCTGAGAAACTGAGATCAGATTTCTCCTCCCATACCCAATAACCCCAGCTGCAATTCTACCTGTTGAAAAGCTACAATCTAATATTTTGGCTCTTTGTAACAGTTACTCTTTCCTTTCAAACAAACTACAAAATATGCTCAGAAGACATTCCAAAGCAAAAGACAGACACATTTATACCCTTTCCTGCATTAATCTCTTTGTATTAACTGCAGGCACATTATCAACATACCAAAACTCAACCTCCAAAATCAACATAACGTTTATGTTCCAAATCCTCACTAACAAGCATATGACCCTACTTCTATTTCAATCCTCAGGACAAAAATGTGATAATCTTGGTATCCCCAGAGCTAAAGCTGTGACAGCAAATCACTGGGTGCCCATGCCAAACTTATTTCAAAGAGGTTGTGTACTGCAGTCCTTGACGCTAGCTTGGGCTCTCAGTGACAGCCAAGCATAGCGCTGGCGTGATCAGTTCATAACCACAGGGCTACTCTGTCAACTCTCGCAAATAATGTCAGGATATTGCATTTTCCCCAAAATTCTATTAACTCATGAAACAAACAGTTCATTTTTGAGTTCTCCTTCCTAGACATTCAAAGAGGAAATGAATTTACAGAACAGAGTTTTTGTTAAAATACTGTTTGTGAAACTACATGACCTCTCAAAAATTTCAGGCAATATTATAATGGACTTCACAATCCATTCCGACTTTACATTCTGACTCCTGTTTTCTCAGAGACGGTAAATATTTTTGAGGAAGGAGTATCAGCAATGTCAGTTTCTACACTGAGAGATAAACAGCAATCTTTGTAAAGGTAAAATATAACCACAGTATAAATATCCAAAACAATAAGTAAGTTTTATTCTGATACAGTGCCTCAACAGATTTCTCAAAATACAGTATGCTTCCCAAAAACCAGCTTAAAAATAATAGAAAAATGGACCACCTATAGATCAATATTGGAACCAGTGCAGAATAAGCATTGTTCAGAAACTGACTGTTAACCAGCAGACAAAAAACCCACCATGTCCTATCAATAAACTGGAGTTCTAGTGTGATGCATAGCAATAGCAAAGACTTCACATTTGACAACACAACTACAGAAATAACCCATGTAATAGGAGGGAAACCAAGCATTAATTTAATACAGAGAATAGCAAAATTCAGAAACCTTCAGAATTCTGTACAGCCACTAAGGGATGAAGCAAAGATAAAGAACTCACTGACAAGGCCTTTCCAACTGCATACTATAGTAATAATATGGCTATACAAGCGTTATAAATAAACAAAGGCTATACTGTACATGACAGAACATAAATGCATGGTCAATAAAAAAAAAATTCAAGATCAAGGAGAACATACAGATTCCTGACAAACAGGGCATACATTTGGCCCTATTAATTTAAACTACAAGCTCCAAAAGATGACTCTTTACACTGAGAATTCCTCTAGCTGATGTACCTAAAAAGCTTTCCAGTCCTTCAGATCACTACACTGAACTATAGCTCTGATTTAATCTTCTATTACAAACTCTTCAAACATCTACTCCAAGAATCAATCTGCATATTTGTTACCCTGTTTATTTTCTTTCCCCTTAGTACTTCATATGACTAGAGTAATCTTCCGACCTATATATACACATGGTTTTTTCTTCTCCAAGAAATTTGTAAAACACTGTTCTGCAAAGCTATGACAACAGATTTGGCTGTGGTCATTACACTGTATTTATTTTATAGGTCATCTTTATGCTTTAATTATGCAGAGGTTCTGCTTGTATTGAGCAAATTGACGTGCTACAGAGTCAGGGGGGGATTTAGGCATTTAACTGCCCTTTCAGACATCAAACACTGCAATGGAAGGGTAGTGCTAAGGTCCTCAGAGTGTCCACCTATACAAAATGGCTGTCCAAAATAGTCATCCACCAGCAGCATTTAAACACCCCAAGTCCTGACAACACCTAGCTTCCTCGTGTCCCAAAACAAACATGCGAAGTATCAAATGACTGTGAAATCAGGCCTCACGGGAGACAGACACAAAAGAACAAATGCAGAAGTGAGTACAGACAGGTTTATTATAATCAGTAACAGAGTTGTTAATTTGGGATACCGAATTCCCCAACACTTAGCCAAACCCAATGTCTGTAACTCTTTTATAATTCCAGCCCCCTTCAAGTCATGCACATTTGCTTAATCATATCTAGAGAGCAGCTAGTTAAGAGGAGCAAAGCAGACATTTAAAAAAGCACTTAGAGACCAAATCAGCAAATTTAAAAACAACAAAAAAACCACAATGAGAACACAGTGATGTCACTTTCTATGGAAAGCTGTGGGGACATTCAGAGAAGAAGACAATGTTTCATTCAAAAACCTAACAAAACTAAGGCAGACAATGGACATTCTACCCTAAAAATGCCGGTACAATTTTAAGTAGTGTTTGGGGGGCCGGGGGTGGGGAGCAGGGACAGACAGTCGGGGACAGACACCAAACCAAACCAAAATCAAGCCAAACCAAAAACCAAACCCCAAGATTTTATAAAACCCAACCCAACATATTTTGGTAACGCACAATAATTGTTATAGCACCACTACTATGTTATTATGGTCATTACCATTGTCACAATTTTAATCTGAAATATCCTAGATGAAGTTCAGCTGAAATATGAAAACCTGGTTTCAAGCTCAGGTAAGTTACTAAATATAAAAAAGCAGCTGTTTTCCCAGCTGCAAGAATGTACTTTCATGTAGGTTTCTTATGTATTTTCGCTTCCTTTCAGCAAATCCTCATTTTCTCGGGGGCACTCTGGAGGAGGAACGAGTGGGGGATACTTAAAGCTTTCCAAATTAGAGATCAGAAGACAAAGCGCTTCGTTTCAGGAACGATTTGAAGCAGTGAGGTTTCAAGAGGACGGTCTTCACATTCACTGCGAAACCCTTCAGTCCGAGGGGGTGAAACTCTAAATACAGCTCTAGAAACCAACCGGCCCGCTTTCGGGCCCCGTGGAAGAGGGAGGGAGGGACGGAGAGAGGGAGGGAAGGGAGGGAAGGGAGGCCCCGGGCCCCTGCCCCGGCGGAGGCCCCACGGGCCGGGCCGGGGGCGGCGGCCGGGAACAAAGCCCCGGTGAGGGGGAGCGGGAGGCGGGCCTGCGGGCACAGCGGCAGGTCGGGGCTCACCCGGGCCTGTCGCTCCAGCTGGGAGTGGAGGCTGGAGCCCTTCAGCCGCTGCACGATCCGCGCTATGGTGAGGGAGAGCCCGCTGTCCGGGTCCAGCATCGCGGCGCGGCGCCCCTGGCCGCTGGAGGGCGGCCGCACCGGACCGCTTTCGCCGCGGCACCCCGCCTCCCTCACCGGCGTTACCAGGCAACTGCGGCAGCGGCGGCGGTCCTCCGCCCCGGCGTCCGGAAGGAAAGCGGTACCTCACAGAAGAGTTCCTCACCGCCGACGGTGACTCGAGAGGGACAGCGTGCCGCACGGCGTGGCGCGGACCCCGCCGCCCCCTCGGAGCTTGGCCCAGGCGGCCCCACGCTGCCGAGACCGCCCCGGTGGTGCCTTCAGCTGACGCCTCTCCCCGGGCACCTGGCAGGCTTCCTCGGGTCTGCGGGCCGTGCCCGTCTTGGGCTGGATAACGGTCAACTAAGGCTCCGGCAAACACTTCACGCCCCGCTTCTGTTTCCTAAATAAGCGTTTATGTTGTGTCACTGCTGGAAAGGAACTCGGAAATAAGTGTAAGGGAAGCCTACGTGCGGGTCTTGGCCTTCGGCCTGGCAGCCCGCGTACCAGCAGCTGGCCACGCCGGGGTCGGAGGCACCCAAAGGTGCCCAGCCGGCTCCCTCTGCCCTTCGCTTCTGCAGGGCGTGCGGAGAAAAAGCGTCCTCCTCCCCGCAGCCTGCGAGATGGCTTCAGCCCTGGGTGCGCGTCCAACCGCTCACCTGGCAGGGGCCGGTCCCTGACAGCAGCCTACAAAGGTGTTGGTAGCTGCTGTCACTCGCTAGCTGCCACCTGCCAGGCCAGCTGGACTGTAACCAGCAATGAGGTCTGTCTCAATAACGAGTTAAATAATATCTTACATCATCGTTACTAAAGTCTTAATTAACCTGCCTGGCTTTGTCTTGGAAAGGACTAAGCTTTCTCTTACAGTCAGCTGTTGCACCTCAGCTGAGCTCCTGCAATCAGTAGCTACAAGGCAGCATCTTCTTGAACTGCTTCTCAGCTAGAGGTGGCAGCGACAGGGCTTCAAACCCAGTTTGGTGCAGACAGATTAGCATAAAAACATCTTTAGCTGTGGTTTATGTGGCTTTGTATTTGTATGATGTAGCAGGATTCATATCATTAAAGCTTGAGAGACAGTTAAAAAAGCTGCTTTTTCAGGCCTGAGGTATCACATCCAGAGGGTGTGAACAGCAAATTCAACCCCAAGGCTCCTTTCTGTGTGTTTCCTGAGGAATAGTAGCAGTCCTGTAGTCAGGTGAAGTTTTACTGCACTCTTGAATATTTTACCCGTGTGCTCAGCATGGTGAGGCATTAATTCAGGCTCAGTACCAGGAGCCAGCACAGCCCTCATTTAAGTAGAGTAGCTCGTGGCACTACATACATCTCGTTGGTCAATGTAAATGCAAGGAACTTTAATCCACTTAGTCCTTCTGGGAAAATCTATTCCGATGTGCATCAGTAACAGGACCGTGTAATCAAATTATCACTCAATAAACTGATTTAAAAATACTAATTTTGAGAACCCCAGAATAATAAATAAGCTAAGAGGGTTCAAGGAGGTAACATGGAAAATCTGATCACTGACCTCCAAAGACGAGCATTAATACCCATTTTCAGCTCTGAAGATGGCCATACCTCTGTAAAACAAAGTTTCAAGAGTCTGAAACATCAGGTTGTACCTTTTTCACTGCTGTAAGCTCTGCAGGTGAGTGATGTAGGTGTGAGGAAATGAAGACAGGTGTCATCAGTTACATTGCTGGAAAAAACAACACAATAGGTATAAAAATGCACCCAAACTCATCTCTCTGCAACCTCTTTTGACTTATCTGTGAGCATTTCTGCATAAAATGAAGTTTAAATAAGAATACTAATAGAAGATCAGAGGTAAAAGTTCTTTAACCAACTGTAGAGAAACCCCAAAAAATCACATATGCTAAATCAAACCAGTGAGGAGAACTCACTTCTCAATTCGTAGACAGCATGGGGAAATAAAAAGCCCAGTTGTCTACCAATGCCTTGAGTATCTGTTCTGATTTACATCAAGTTACCTGTCAGTTCTGTGCTTACATGCACCTATGAAGCTGGGGGCAACAGTGAGCACATTTTTTTTCTCTGTGTATTGGGAGTTCATTAATGATCTATCTATCTATCTATCTATCTATCTATCTATCTATCTATCTATCTATCTATCTATCTATCTATCTATCTGAGATAGATAGGCGGACTCAGAACCACGCTCCTGTAGCAGACACCACTGAGAAGGAGGAGGCACCTTGGACCCTGGTGACCCACAAAAGCAGGGCTCTGCCTCAGCCCCCACCTCCCAGTATCACCACCAACAACAGATTTGTAGTTTTAGCGACTGCAGACACCCACGAGCAAGGTCCACAAGGTGCAACTCTACCAGCAGCACAGAATAGATACTGCAAAAGGAAGAGGCGAGTGCTCATAGTGCGTGACTCTGTTAAAAGGCACTGAGGCACCCATCTGCCAACCTGACAGGGAGTCACAAGAGGTTTGCTGTCTTCTGGGAGCTAAGATCCGAGACACCACTGAGAGGGTGCCACAACTTGTCAAAAGCACTGATTACTATCCTCTGCTACTCTTCCATGTGGGCACAAATGACTCTGCAAGCCAGAGTCTGAGCACAACTAAGCAAGACTATAAAGCTCTGGGAAAGCAAATGAAAAATATTGGTGCCCAAGTTATCTTCTCCTCCATGCTAACTGTTGGAGAAAAATGGGCAACTAGAAATAGGCAAATAATACAAATCAACTCCTGGTTATGTGGCTGGTGTCAACGTGAGGGTTTTGGCTTTCATGACAACGGGGTGGTCTTCAACAACCATAGCCTACTAGGGAGGGATGGACTACCCCTGTCTGGAAGGGGCAAGGGAATCTTTGGCAGCAGGCTGGCAAACTCAGTGAGGAGGGCTTTAAACTGAGGAACTTGGGGGGAGGGGGACAAACTGGCAATTCTAATGCCATCACACACAATGGGGGAATAAGACAGGACAACCTGAGCAGTGATAAAGGTGCTGTGCAGCCTCATGCGATGGCAACCAGGAGACCAACCACCTAAAGGATTTGCATGGCTGTAGTGGGTCCTCGTACACCCCTCCGGGGAAACCTGTGTGCTCCAGCACCTTTCTGAAATGCCTGTACACCAATGCACGCAGCATGGAGAATAAACAGGAGGAACTAGAGGCTTGTGTGCTGTCTCAGGGCCATGATCTCACTGCAGTCACAGAGACATGGTGGGATAGCTTGCATGACTGGAATGTGGTCATGGATGGCTACAGGCTTGTCAGGAAAGACAGACCAGCAAGGCAAGGTGGGGGAGTTGCTCTTTATGTGAGGGAGCAACTGGAATGCATCGAGCTCTGCCTTGGAGCAGAAGGAGAATAAGTTGGGAGCCTGTGGGTAAAAATTAAGAGACACCCAAACATGGGTGACACTGTTGTGGGTGTTTGCTACAGGCCACCTGATCAAGAAGAGGAAGTTGATGAAGCCTTCTGCAGACAGCTAGAAGTAGCCTCGCAATCACAGGCCCTGGTCCTCATGGGGGACTTCAACCACCCTGATATTTGCTGGAAGAGCAACACAGTGAGCCATGCACAATCCAGAAGGTTCCTGCAGAGCATCAAGGACAACTTTTTGATGCAAGTGGTGGAGGAGCCAACAAGGCAAGATGTGCTGCTTGACCTTATCCTAACAAACAAGGAAGGGCTGGCTGAGGATGTGAGACTTGGGGGTAGCCTTGGCTGCAGTGACCATGAGATGGTCAAGTTTAGGATACTGTGAGGTAGAAGCAGGGCTATGAGTCAGGTTACAACCTTGGACTTCAAGAGGGCCAACTTTGGCCTCTTCAAAGACCAGATACAGTGGGCCCACTGCTGAACAAGGAAGGGGCCCTAGTGATACAGGGTGCAGAGAAGGCAGAGTTACTGAATGCCTTCTTTGCTTTGGTCGTTACTGCTAAGGCTGGCCCTCAGGCATCTCAGGCCACAGAGAAGAGAGGACAAATCTAGAGAAAGTAAGACTTACCATCGGTTGAGAAGAATTGGTTCAGAGATCACCTGTGCAGACTGGATCCTAGCAAATTCATGGGCCCCAATGGGATGCACCCACAAGTGCTTAGGGAGCTGGTGGATGTTCTTGCTGAGCCACTCTCCATCATTTTTAAAATGTTGTGGAGGACAGGAGAGGTGCCTGAGGACTGGAGGAAAGCAAATGTCACTCCAATCTTCAAAAAGGGCAAGAAGGAGGAGCTAGGGAGCTATAGGCCAGTCAGCCTCACCTCCAACACTGGAAAGGTGATAGAGCAGTTCATCCTGGAGGTCATCTCCAGGCATGTAGAGGACAAGAACGTTATCAGAAACAGTCAACATGGATTCATGAAGGGAAGATCATGCTTGACCAACCTGATAGCATTCTATGATGGTGTGACTGGCTGGGTCGATGAAGGGAGAGCAGTGATGTTGTTTACCTTGACTTCAGTAAGGCATTCGTCACTGTGTCCCATAGCATCCTTGTAGGCAAGCTAAGGAAGTGTGGGTTAAATGAGAGGAGAGTAAGGTGGATTGAGAACTGGCTCAACAACAGAACTCAGAGGGTTGTGATCAATGGGGCAGAGTCTGGATGGAGGCCTGTCACTAGTGGTGCTCCCCAGGGGTCTGCACTGGGTCCAGTCCTGTTCAACATATTCATCAAAGACCTGGATGATGGGATAGAGTGTAACCTCAGCAAGTTCGCTGATGACACCAAGCTGGGAGGAGTGGCTGATACACCAGAAGGCTGTGCCGCCATCCAATGAGACCCGGACAGGCTGGAGATCTGGGCCAAGGGGAACCTCATGAAATTCAACAAGAGCAAGTGCAAGGTCCTGCACCTGGGGAGGAGCAACCCCAGGCACCAGTACAGGCTGGGGGCTGAACTACTGGAAAGTAGCTCTGTTGAGTGCTGGGAGTGTCGGTGGACAGCAGGTTGATCCTGAGCCAGCAACGTGCCCTTGTGGCCAAGAAGGCCAACGGTATCCTGGGCTGCATTAAAAGAAGTGTGGCCAGCAGGTCGAGGGAGGTTATCCTCCCCCTCTACTCTGCCCTAGTGAGACCACATTTAGAGTACTGTGTCCAGTTTTGGGCCCCCCAGTTTAAGAAGGATGTGGAACTGCTTGAGCAAGTCCAGTGGAGAGCTACCAAGATGATCAGGGGACTGGAGCATGTCCCATATGAGGAAACGCTGAAAGACTTGGGTTTGTTTAGCCTGGAGAAGAGGAGACTGAGGGGGGATTTCATCAATACCTATAAATATCTAAAGGGCAGGTGTCAGGATGATGTGACAAGGCTCTTTTCAGTGGTGCCCAATGATAGAACAAGGGGCGATGGGCACACAGGAAGTTCCACCTCAATATGAGAAAAAACATCTTTCCTGCGAGGGTGCCAAAGCAGTGGCACAGGCTGCCCAGGGAGGCTGTGGATTCTCCTTCCCTGGAGACATGCAAAACGCGCCTGGACATGGTCCTGTGCCCCCTGCTCTGGGTGTGCCTGCTCAAGCAGGGGTGTTGGACAAGATGATCTGAAGAGGTCCCTTCCAATCCCTACCATTCTGTGATTCTGTGATAAATATTTGCCTACGTTCCCAACTGAACAAGCATACAAATTGTAATAGCTTTGTATGCTAATTCATAATAAAATTCTGCGAAGAGTTCACGTGGAGGCAGTAACAGTTCTGTTGGTTTGGTGGTTTTTTTTCTGTTGAGGAGGGTCATTTGTTTGTGTAGGAACTTTACCTGCTAAGACAAGCACATGCAGAAAACAAGGGCATGACACTAACCTCTGCAGCTCAGTGTCTGTAAGTCCAAGGTTTTACATTGCAGCTGCCAAGTATGAGAGGAAGCCGTACCCCCTTGCCTGACGTAGTCCTCAGTAGTGTCTTATCCAGCTTTTGAGAGAACTTTTGGACTGCTACCGGGATGGCAATCTTACATCACATTTGGTGAGCGTGTCACTTACCAGGACTGCTTGAGATGTGGGGACTCAGAGGCTGTGCATGTTCCTACTGGTAGCACAGCACGGTGTCTGGCTGTTTTCCATGCTGTGATCTGCAGGCACCATGTCCAGCCAGATGGCAGGTTGTGGAGCAGGACAGAAGCCACGGCACCTTGCTGGCTAGAAGTGTGAGTTCCCCTACTCCTGGGGAATGTGGGAAAATGATACATCAGGAGAGTTTCATGTGCAATGCATAAGACTTTGCAGGTCTGCAAAAGCCATCCTTATCTACTATAGGTCAGCAAAACAGGAGAAAAAGCCAACGTCAGCTGCAGATGAGTAATTTCCTGCATTTGACTACCTGCACTCCAAATCTGCCTTTGTTGCCCTCCACGTGCACATCTGTCACTCTTCACTCCCTGTTTTTCCAGGCTATTTACAGTCTGGTTTCCTTCGTCCTATACGCTGAGTTTCTCTCTGGACAGTTATGTCTCCACTATGGGTAGGAAAACTCAATTCCTGTAAACGCCAATCAAAGCTAAAAAGCAAGGCTTTACAAAGAAATCTTTACAGCATCTCACTGAGTGCTGTTAACTGCTTCTTCGGTATCCTTACCATATCCAGTTAAGAAATCTCACACTTAAGTGCGTGCTTCTTTTTTGTTTCCTTACAAGGCGCTTACTGCACAGCAGCTTGAGAAATACAGGGTCATTGTTAAAAAATATCACTTAAATAACAGGCACTGGCAGAAATCCCAACCAACTCTCTAGCCTCTCCCCCTGGTATCACATGACTGGTTTAACTTGGTTCATGTGATAAGTGTTTGACACTTACTGCTTTTTCATCGTGATTTACTTTTAAATTGCAAGTAAGCAACTGCAGTACAGTCAGCGTAGAATGGTTTTATGATGTCCAGTACCACATAGCAAAGCTAGCTTGCTGGTTTTATCAGAAGGTTTGGTGTAGGTGTCATTGTTTTTCTATTGTTTTTTTTCTTTTTTTTGTGTGTGGTCTTATCTCTCCATCTCTGTCCTACATCTCTGAACACCAACTCTCTTCCCCCTCATCTCCTTTTACAGCTGCAGTGCTCTACAATGTCATACCTTTCTTTACTGTTTTTTTGTGAAAGTTACTGCAGTTAGTGATAACTGATACCGGTATCCCAGGTGTTTTGTATTTACCTGCCACCGCAGGTCTGGAAAACATTGAGAATTTGGCAAGGGAAAGTAAAAATTACATAGCCAGTATCTGAAATATTTCACCCATATTCTCTCCCTCTTTCCCCTGGTGGGTTTTAGATTTAGAAGAGGAGAGGATATGAGTGAAGCAACAGATACATCATACTGTCATTTTTAAGGCCACATGAGACAAAGTATGTTTTAAAGCTTCCAAATGATTCTGAAGACCAGTTTATTTCCTGGGGTGTAAAAGCAGGCAAACCATTCAAAGGAAGCATTGAGTGCCTGGAACCTTTACTTTTTTTCCCCACAACTGCATTAGTTGCCCTAATAACCAGGACTGTCAGCAGGTTTCACCAAAGGAGGCAGTTGCATTGTATAACAGAGTAAAGGGTGAGGGAGGTCAGCAGTCCCAATCCCAAAATCCCAGCAGTCAACAAAAGCCCAGCACTTTCAAGCTCTTCCCCTAAAGCAATTTGCAACACTCATGCTGCCCTCATCCCACCTTCATCTTTCATTCTCTTGCTGGTAGAAATGCCAAGCCATGAAGTCTCCTCTTAGGGCTGGTTTCTCTGCTGGGGGAATGGGGCTGGGGAGGGGCTGGAGGGGGAACACTGCGCCTTTAACTGTGCTGAGGGTGGGTGCATTCATGCAGTCAGTGCTGGCAGGGTAAGGGAATGAGTTATGGCTGGGAATAGGGCTAAGCATGCAAGCATTGTCACTTATTACTGTAGAAAAGCGACTTATTTTTCCTTGACATCCTGAGTAATAGGGAGTTAATGCTGTCCTGGGGGGAGCTAAACATTGCATTCACCCTGATAACATCTCACAGATGTTGTGTATATCTCCAAAATCCCTTTTTTTTTCTGTTATATGAGACGCTGCCTGGAGAATGACAGTGTGTGCACTCCCCAGTGGCAGACTGGGTCACGTGTAAGGATGGCTGTGTCCCAGCCAACAAGTGCCACAGAAATCCAGGTTTAAAAACAAACAAACAAACAAACAAACAAACAAACAAACAAACAAGCAAGCAAGCAAGCAAGCAACATTATTTTCCTGCCAAAACAAAGCGATAAGACATTAAAGAAGAAAAAAACCCCAACCAGCCATAAAAACCACACATACCCTTATGTCCCCACAAACCCTGCAAATTTGCCTTCCTTCAGACAGGAGAGCACGGCATGTTTATCTCCTTTCAGGCAAACTGGATTTTTTTTTGGGGGGGGTATTTTTATGACTAAAAATCTGCTCTTGTCCAGACCTTCGTTTCTTCTTTCTCCACTCAGAACCATTTTAAGTCACAAGGGTTTCAAATCCATAACCCAGAACCTCCATCTCAAGCCATCTGCAGAACTTCACCAGTGAACTGAAGCATCGGGTTCAAACAGCTACTCTCTGGATTTCTCATCCAAGCAGGTTCTTTAAGAGAAGAACATATTCAGTCCTTTGCTCAGCATGCTCACTCTTTGTATTAGACTAATGTATATCAAACTTTAATCTCAGTTACGGGCTAATCCTGCAAGTTTACCTTTGTAATATCCACTGGTTTCCTTGTGTAATCAGAACCACAATATATTGTTGTAGCTGATAGCAGAGTTGTAGCAAATACTAAAAATGCAAGAAAAGGAAATTTCTGTTAGTGACTCGCTGTCATCAATTTTAAGCTCTATGTAAATTACTGCCCAAAGTGTTACAGTGTATATTTTAGCAAGTTTCAATATTTTGTGAAAATAATCAGCTCCCATGGAGTCATGAGAGTTTTTGCCCAAATACCACTGGTGCAATATGAAGAATGTAGGAAGCTTAGATGATGTATCTTCACTTATCAGGGCACAAAACATCTCTTATTGCAGACTATTGTTCATGAGAAATAATATATTTTATCTAACATGCAGCTGAACTTGAGAGCTAGGCTTGACTACCAATGACGTCAGGGATTAGCGGTTTGGTTTTAGGAGTTTCACATTGCTTCAGGGCTTGATTTTAGGTAATTTCCTACCAGGCCTTGGCTTTAGATAACTATAAGCGTCCCTAGAGAGGATGATGTATCTCAAGTCATAATACCTATCACTGGTATTTTTAATATCATTGCTGAGTCATAGCAGCAGCTGTGAGCTATCAGGCATGTAAAACAAATAACATGCACAAAGTCCCTAATTTTTCTAATATGATTAGTTTTAGTCCATTTTTCATGTGTTTGGTTATTAATCAAGTTATGTGGGCTTTAGCAGTAACATATCTTCTAGTTCATAAAATTCCCATGTGTACAATTACCATGACTATTAAGATATAATTATGCAAATGTAGGATTTCTTGAGCATAAAATAAAAATGGAGTCAATTGATTTAGATCCATTTTGAAGAAAAACACATGCTGAATCACAAATAAAGTTTATACACTGAGTAGTAGATGCACTTCATACATTATATATATTTTAGATCTTAAATATTAAATATTTTAAATAAGTTTAAAAATATCTTTAAAAAATGTGTGTGGTGGAGTTCTATACCTACTATTAAAAATATCTAAAACTCTGATTTTCTATTTATTTATTATGCAGTATTGAGTATTACTCCACTGAAATAGCTTCTTGGTACCATATCCTACTTAGAATAGAATCATGGAATCATTTAGGTGCGGAAAGACCTTTAAGATCATTGAGTCCAACTGTAAATGTAACACTGCCAAGTCTACCACTAAACCACGTCCCTACTTACTGCAGTAGAGGAATTTGTCTTCTGTGGAAAATGTAATGAGTGTTTTAAGATAGTCTGTTGTACTTTTGTTCGCTGCCTGGAATATATACAATTTATTACAAAGTCATGTCAGTGTGTGTTGCAAGTCTTCAGCAACCAGTAGATCACCTTGGATACATCACTTAGTGTCCAAATCATAGCCTCCCTCTTCTTAATCATTAAGACGCAGAACTATAAACTTCAGTGCAGAACAAGGATCTCTCCCTGGGTATCAATTCTAGGCACTTTTTATTCCTCAGATTAAGATTTGATGACAAAGTGGATTTATCCTTTTTTCTATTTTTTTTATTTTATTATGAAGGATTAGGAGGCTGATTGGTTTTCTTGTTTGTTACACTTTCAAATAGAAGACTCAAGAGTGAAGAATAAACCAAGAGGACCTAGAAGCTCTTGTAAGGTTTTTTTTAAATTCTTTCTTGGTGGTTATGTAGGTGGAAGATAACCAGATAGCCCAACTGTTAAAATAAGCACTGTAGTTTGGGTCTCTGATAAGAAGACAGCTAGAAGTGCCAGTAAGATAAACTACAAAATGGAACTGCTGAATGAACTGAGCAGAACAGGCAGAACCTTCATAAGTTTCTCATAGTTTCATCTCCACTGATAGTGCTTTTTTTTCCCTCGTACGGACAAATGCTTTACATCACTGAAAGGAAGCACCAGGCACTGAATAAATATCTTCACCAACTATGGAATACAGTCTCCTCCGATAGATCTCAGGCAGTAGCAGAGGTCTAAAGAATGCTATATTGAAATACTTGCCATTGTCCTGCATTAGTTCAAAAGATGTAAGTCAAAATGTAAAACTCGGCCCTAATTTCCAAACACAGTTTCTCTGTTTATATACAGGAATAGATTATTGCAGCAAATTATCTGAAAAGATTGAGCACTAATGCTGCCTACTACCAGAATTGCTGTGCATATATGAAACGCAACTAAATGAACGGTTTTTACTGTGGAAACAAGTTCATAATAAGAACATGCACAAGAATTCAAAGCAACCACCTGAAAAGACTAAAACAGTGAGGTAGAAGAGCAAGCATAAGTAAAAAACAGCATTGAAGGCTGGATACAGCACTGTTGAATAGCAGGCTACCCTGCTTTCACTAACCCTCAAAATACAACTTTGTATGCAAATCTCCTTAAAGGAAAAATGGCACTGAAATATTGTACCCAGCTTTAGGGAGCACAAACAAACCCAGATGACTTGGTTTCAGATGAAGATCTGTGCACTAAAAGCAAAACCACAAATGCAGTTAGGTTTTCTGTTTTGCATCACTGTTTAGAGCTCAGTAAAGAAATCTTTCCAATGCACAACAAATTTGCTAAATCAAAAAAGGGACAGAGGTACTATGTAAAAAAAATTGTATTATTTTGTTAATTAACAGGATACAGGACTAAATCTTATAACCTGTATTTCAACATGTTTCCAGAAACACCAGGAAGCAAAATCAAAAAACAGTCACAAAGGTCAGTGCTAAAGGGCTGAAGAAAGGTTGGAATTATTTGTATTCATTGCAAAAAAAGAAAGTGAAGAGGCAAGATATGAAGCTGGTAAAACAGTTTAGCGGAAACGTAGAGATTTGCCCCAGATGAGGCGATCAATCATCAATGTGAGTAAGCAGTCATACGGCAGTGTAATTGGAGGAACAAGTAGTGTCAGAAGAATAATCGCGATACATTAGTCAGCTAAGGTGTGGAATATGTTAAAGCCAGATTTTCCCTGACCCAGCTCCAGGAGTCCACATGCCTGAGCTGAAGATCATCAATAGCTTGCGATAGTGCATCCTCCTCAGTGGGATGCCTCCTTACCCTCCCTAGTGACTTCCGTCATTGATCACTTTTGATCTTCATAGGAAGGACATCTGTGGCCCACATTGCTACCCACTGTTTACTAAAAGGGCATATTTTCCGAAGCAGATGGGATAAAGGTGCTCCCAGATTTAAAAAATACATGGATACACACTAGTATCCAGTGTGGATAAAAATTTCCTGCTCTTTGTCTGAAACTGCATTCAGGCTTGCACTCATAGAGTAGAGCAAGGTAAATTTCTGCTGAATAGAGTGCTTAGGATCAACCTAAAATACAGCATTAAAACACCCCACTGGAGTTGTTCAACAGCAGAAAGACCCACTCTCATTTAGGAGGCTTTTCATTTGGGTAAAATTAGATTAATAATAAAGGCAGCATAATAAAGATTTAGATCAAAGAGGTGACACATAAACCTGTCCCCCCACATATCCCCCTGATATACAGGGGAATAATAGCAGGAGTTGACACTGAGTTTTGAAGGAAGCTACTTTCAAAACCCAGTGAATTTTTTTCTGCAAATGTAACAGTGAAAGTTTGCAATAAGAATATGCATGGGGCAAAGAGTTAAAATAGCCTATATGGTGGGTTTTGTAAGGAATTTGGAGGAGAAAATGTATCTATGCCTATTGACTTTATAATGAAATATTCACTCAGAAAAAACGCTTTGCTTTGGCATCATTATGCAGTGGTTTGGGACACCAAAACCCCAAATATCCATAGCCATGCAACAGTTTTAACTTTCAGTGAGCTTTAACTGTGACATGAGTTAATATGCTTTTTTATAAAATTCAAAATATTTTAAAAATATATATCCTTATACAGTAAGGTGATGCTAGCTTGCATAACTTGATCCAAGAGGCACAAGTCATGGAAGACCTAACCATTTATTTACTCCTTAGAACTGGAAATAATAGCCCTGTTGAAGGCACTGAATACAGCTCAGTTGCATGGCCTAAGGGATGAACGCTCAGGGCTTAAGGTGCTATGTGCAAATTCACAGTTTTGGTTAAGTTGGCTTAAAGGAGGAGAAAATGCACACAGATAGGAAGGGAAACAGTTGTGTAACTATGCTCTACTAAGGATACACTGAAGAAGGAACAGAGGAAAAGAAGTTTTTATCGTGTCACTAACTAAATCAGCCACCATGTAATGAACAGGATGATGGGAAAAGTGTAAGCGAGAAAATAAACCCTGTGTTGTCTCTCATTCCCTCATACTATTCAGGCAAATGAAATTTACTGCCTTCTTGATAAGTAAGCTGGACTTCATCAAAGAAATATCAATTTGTACAGCCAGTTTCTTCTCAAACAGCATTAAATCTGGAAGGCTGTGGATATCTAGTAACATGTCAGACCAGAAGAACAGAAGTTTTCTATCATTTCAGGTTGCATAATATTGTATATGACCTACCACCTACTCCTTCTTAAAACAGAAAATCAAAATTTATTTATCAATTTATATAATAATCTGATGTTTTAGAATTTATTTTAATATTTCCCACAGAACCCAATTTTAAATTTCCAGCCTTCTCTTTATAAGGTCTTGCGAAAAAGATATTCCACTGTGAAATGACTCAGTTTAACAGCTAATGAAATAAATAGTGCTTTACTTTTCATTTTGCCAGAGCATTCCCATTTGACTTCTAATAACAACTTTTATGAGCAGTCATTAAGAATTAAGTGAAGACTTTGGGGAGGTCTGTGTTTACAAAGTATAAAATTGCAGCTGACACTTCTGGCTTTCTAACTGAAATGTAAATGAAATTTAAAGAGGTAAGATCACTGTAAGATTATGGTTTGAGCAAAATTATACTTCCAGTAGTGCTGGGTTTAAAACCAGAGTGAGTGAGAGTAGAATCTGGGAGCATTTCACTAGCATATCACTTAAAATATTTAAAAAGCCCTTTACTGCTCCAGCAACTTAAATAAGCAAAGCTTGTAAAGATATAGTCACTGACCTTTTGTCGTGGTCTCATAAGAAATACCTTTCCTACTTCAATTTATTAATTTTCCCCACATTGCAGGATTGCAAAATGAATGCTTTAGAATAAAAGGAGAACACTGGGAAGAAATAAAATATCTGGGAAGTGACATGATTGCCACAATTCATATGATCTGTGACTGTTTTGCACTGCCTTGTCTGTACAAAGCACGCTTAACACCAGTGCAGTTGATTACAGAAAGGGCCAAACCAGCATGCACGAAACTGCAAATGTAAAATAGGGGCTTCAGGCACACAAAAAAATTATTTAAAAAATCATCCACATTAGTTGCAAATTTTCAAATGTTTGCTAAAGCAACATCGATGGTGTGTCATGTAACTTTTCTGTATACAAGGATTACGTTCAAAACATCCAACTTCTGATAAGTTTGTCTGGATATTTGGGGTTACCTTAGCACCTTAACTGAGCCTTGCTCTATCAAAAAGTGAGCATAGAGAATTCAGAGCAGAATTTGTCCTTGGACTTTTGTTTCTCCCTTCTTTTGAGAGTTGAGTCTTCTCCTTGGCAGCTTTAACACAGTTTTGTAATGTAAGCAAAGACTAAACAATGAAAATTAATTTAAAACTTACATGCTTTCAGTCACATTAACTCCCTGCACAATGTAATATTGTATAAACACGGGCAAATAGTACAAACTAACTATGGCAATTGTTCCTCCGAGTGTGTTTTCTTAAGGATTATATAGACAAAGGCATGGCAAGTAAGGCCAATAATACTATCTTTTAACTGCCCATTTGTGGTGAAACTCTGGAAATTATTCTTTTTTGTGTTTCAGTGTTTGAATGGTATTTTGAAATGACGCCGTATGGAAATACTATCACATACTTCCCGGACAGCTGAGCACAATAGTTGAAATAAATCAGAGTATTTGTTATCACCATGGGCTTGACCAGACTCTCTCAGTTTCTCAGAAACATATAGCCTATCAAAGAAGTTCAAAATGCAAAGATAATTTGGCTAATTTACAAATAAAGATAAACATTCCAGAAATGAAGACCTAGAACAGAACTTCAGCTGAGGTAAATTGTCTTCACTGCTGAAGATCTCCCTGTACCTCATCTTACTTGATTCAATAATTAGTCCAAACTGTCAGCTAGCAGAGTTCCAGTTACCAAAAAAAACTGGCCTGGAGATTGTCACAGGAAAAGAAGAAGAGTCAAACAATAAAATACTTAATTGTGTGCAACGAAATACATAGCCATGCCTAACTTAAAGTCTTACTTTCATTCTAGGAGCCCCAGAACTTGAAGCGGACAACCCATCATCTATCTGTCTGAGTGCCCTTCCACACAAAATCATGATGATGGAAAACCAGCAATATTCTAGACATCACGTAATATTTTGCTTTTCTTTTTATTAGATCAAAATCTTTCCTGGGTTAATTGCTTTCAAGGAGAGAGTATTGTTTCTTTGTGGGGATTGCTGGTAGGGGCTTATAGACTACAGTAGCTGTCTATGTTGTAACCAGCAGTAATGGTAGAAAGGTCTTCTAAAGGAGAAAAGTTTTGCAATATCTCCTAAAATCTTTAGATTCTTCTGAATTCTTTGGCTAGCTGTTTCATAACCAGACACCCTACTGCAAATACTTTATTTTCTGTTCTACTTTTTTATTATTATTATTCTTCACCCTGACTTCATGGTCTGATTTTTCTCAACTAACCAAAATTCATGCTCAGAATTCCTACTCAAAATTCAGTTGTTGATAAGAGACTTAGCCAGTTAGTTACTTTTTGAAAAAAGTGAAGTTATGTGCTCCTCTTTAGCTACTGAGTAATAGAGAATCCATCAAAATATAAGCAAATTGTATGTTTGATCTCTTGTGCAGACTTGTGCAGATTTATGTCAAATCAGAGGACTGTTGTTCACAGAAAGTTTATGATTCCTATAAAAAATGAAGCTTTCAAGAGCTACTCTTGTTGATTAAGTGATTTTTTCTTATGTAAGTGTAATTTTCAGTAGTTTTCTAATAGAGACAATACTTCCTTTGCTACCCATAGCTTAGGTTCCTTTAAGCCAGTGATTATTTGATTCTTGGGAACTCAGATGTCAATGAACAAATTTTGATAGTTATTACCTTAAAGGTATTTATTTTCTGTTACAGAAACTGATACTCCTCCAAAAATGTAGATGTCAGATCAGATGTCATGAAACACAAAGTGACTTCCCTCCCTACACGGTAAGACACATAAACTTTGGAAACTTAAATCAAAGCCCTGTCTTCAGATGTGCTGGTACCAAATCACTCAATGATACATCCGCTGGCTTTCTCTATTTCCTCCCTACTAACTACACAGCCAGTCCCTTAATGACTTCGTTGGTGCTGTGAAACTAACATCTCTTTACCTAATTCTGTGGAAATATGGAATTCTATGTGATCTTAATGTTATGAGTATAGCATGGCTTCTTTTGAGAGCAGAGCTGTCTGACAAATATAGCACCGGACCAAGTCTGAAGTGACTGCCTGCCTTTTCCAGTTGCTTCCACCACTCATTGAGTGGCCTGTGCCAAATATTTCACTTTCCTGTGCTTTTTTTTTTTTTCATCTTTAAATTGAAACTGATAGCAACTGCAGTTAACAGAACTAGCTTCTTTCGTGTACTTCTGTGCGGTGTACTAATGAAAATCTCTAGTGGTAAAATATTAGGGACTCTGTTATGTGCTTAACTGGAATCTTACAGAGACAGGACTGCAGTTCTCGATTGTTACAGGTAGGGGTTTATTTAGGTGTTGTCAAGAACAGTTATACCATTTTGTTGCTGACATTATAACCTATGGGGGCTGTTTCTGGTGGCAGCCCCTGATCTTTTATCTGTTTGTTAAAACTGTGTCATGACCGTACGTCAGAAAACAGTCTCAGGTGACTGGTACCTTAGAACACGTGACGGATTTTGTCTTTGACTGGTGCTGGTCTAGTATGCAAAAATATGCTCAAAGGAGCCCATTAATGGTATCAACACCTGATGGTGTTGAGATAATAAAGAAGAAGTGACATCCTGGGCTATGTGTTCATGCTGTTAAGTTGGCATGTGATTCTAGCACCCACAACATAGGGGTGTGCAGGGCTATTTTCTTGCATCTCTAGCTTGAATCCTGAACTGTTTTTTCTGGCAAACAAATATATTCACAAAGTGAGGAAAAAAATAGGACTGTACAACCCAGTGTATAGTCTACAAAATAAACATGCACCTTTGAAAAATATCTACGTTCCTCTTTCATATGTTTCTATTCATTTCTCATAAGCACTTATGCATCAGTTATGATAAGCCATGAAAAGGAAAAGGGTCGGCTTCAGTTGTCAAGAGAGCATTATTAAAACTTCTGCCCTCAGTTTTAACAATTAGTTAGAGGGCTAGGTTTCTGGAGAGAGGAGATGCAGCTGAGCCTAGTGATAGGCCGACATTAGCTAAGAAGTGCCAACGTGAGCCGCAACATGCATGATAAACCATGCAGGAGGAATGAGTGGATAATGATTCATCCCAGACCTCACTAATAGTGTCTTATTGGCTGTCACAGGGTGTAGGATTTTTATGTGATCTTATGTTACACTGGACAGACCATTTACACATATTTCTTCAAAGCAGTTTTCCCTAAACTTTATACAGCACTTGTGTAGCAATCTCTGGAGCGAAACTGAATTTCATTCTTTCACCCAGAAAGCTCACAGAAACTTCAACATGATTATGACATTGGACCTGAAGATTTACAGAAACAGTATGCTTTATTTGTCCTGTTTATCAGTGAGCCTTGAATGTTGTACAAAAGTCACAGCCATCACCTGGGAGGCCTCATTTCTTCTCTTCTGAGGAAGATGGTATGACAGGCTGACCGGATGCCCATGAAGGCATCAAGGCCAGCTGTAATGTGTCTCATGGGTAGGTCAGGTGGGTGATACTGCAAACATCCAAGAAGCTCAAATACTGTGAATTAGCACTTCAAGAGAAAGAAAAGTGGTCACCCCCAAAATATTTTAAAAGATAGTTTGAGATATTATCAGATGGAGTGCCATCTATCAAGATCTGTGGATTCTTCCAGGCATTTATTAAGCTACGTGACACAGCACTGTCATATGTGACCACTGGAGATGCACTGCAGGGGCAGCAAGAACACCTCATTTGCCTTTGATCCCCTCTGCAGTTGGCAGACATTATTTCAGAAATCGTTAACAGCACAACAAGGTGCTTTGAAGTAAATTTAATCTTTATGTTATTGAGTTCAGATGAGTATGTCATAAACTGGTCCTAATTGAAGTTGCTGTGAGACACTGGTAGGACTCAAGCTCAGATCACCTTGAAAAAGCTTAAGATAAATGTGTCCCTGAGAATTTTGTATGTTCTCTGAAAGTGTGGCCTAATTCAGGTCTCCCTGTAGTCTGTATCTGTGTGAGTAACTCCACTGAATCAGTGGCCTAATGCCAGCATAACCCTGGCAAGTGAGAACAGAAGTAGACCATGACTTTCCATATATATTTCTTCTAATTAAGTTATTTTGCTTAATTTGCCAGGCCAAAAAAGACCTGGCAACAAAACCAAAGTTATTTGTAGGTTTGACACAAGATAAAGATAAGCTTTTCCAAATTAATCATTTTACCAGTGGAGTTTCTATTTAAATTTAAGTAAAGATCTTTGTCAAATTAATGAAAAAACAGAACAGATGCTTATTCTTCAGGAAAAAGTATAAGACAACTGTAAATTGATGTGGTGGGTTTTGGATGAGAAAAGCTTTGAACACATAGTAAGAAATGTCAGAGCACAGCAACTGTTTTGGTTGCAAAGCCAGCGTGTTCAGTATTTGACATTACGGGGAAAAAAGGATTAAGACTAAAATTAAAAAAAAAAAAAGGCAAATTCTTTTGTTATCGTGGATTAGCAGGCCGTCTCTTCTTCAAATACAGGGAAAAATATTTTTGTATCCTTTTCTCTAAGCTATCTACACAGGTACACTATGGTACCTATATTATTTCTTAATTAACAAAACAAATTTTATTAATAAAATAGTGTTGGTAATGAAGCAGCCAGCTCAAAGGAAGTTCTTGCCTAAAACTTCCAACATCCCAAATAATGCATGATTTATTTCAACTGGGACATTCAGGTTTTTGTTTCTCCTAAATAATAAAATTACAACTGTGATTAGCAAACATTTCATTAAAACAGCTTCCTTTTTTTTTCTCTCTCTTAAAGTTTGCAGGGAGACAAAGAGATAATACTGATCTGTATGAGAGAGTGATCCACTACGCAGTTAGCTAAATGTAGTGGAGAGAGAAATGTTGTTAAAAAGGCAACTCAGAACTCTCCAAACATTAAGATTATTGGCTGTATTTTTGAGTAAATCTGTGCAAAAAAATGCCTAGAAAACCAAAACTCTTTGATCTTAATATATTTCATGCAGAAATCCACTCCAAAAGGGGAGTCAAGAGTTCATAGCAAATTCTTGCCATTTAGTCTGGCAATTTAACCAGCAGATGCTGAATCCAGCTCAGCCCAGGACCAGATGGTATTCATCCAGAACTTCTAAAGGAAATAGTAAAATTATTAAACATGATGGGTAATCTCTTGCTTAGAACTGTGTTGTTGCCAGAAAAAAAAAAACCAAACAAACCTGTGCAAATGCAATGCCAATGTTTAAAAGGGGCTCCAAGGGACCTAAACCTTCGGAATTACGAGCCAGTCTGTAAGCCTGGCAGTCACAGGAGGAAGACTGGTGGGTATGGCAATAACAGATAAAAATCTCTGGATACATGGTCTGCACAGATTTTGTAGAGGAAATCATACCTTGCAGATTTAATGATCTGAGCTTGTGAACAAGATGATCCAGTTTGTTTTAAACTGTAACTACACAGTTGTTGGGATTTGCATAAGATAGCATTCCGTCACTCATTCTGCATTTGGTTGAAATTAGTACCCTCTGGAGTGAATCGTGGCTCAGTACTTATTCCTCAACCCCTCGTGTCTGTGCTCTACCCTCTGCCTCCCTCCACTATGCTCTCCACTCATTTGCTGCCTGCACAGTACGTGACTAAGCCAAGGGGCACCACAAAGCAGGCTGCATCTGAGGCAGTTCGGTGCGCTTTGCGTTCCTGCTGACTACATGAAGGAAGCCTCCAGCCACGGCTGCTGGCATCACTGGCTTCAGCCCTCTAGGACGTGTTTAGGAAGCATGCCTTGACACTGTAGCGGGCCCATCCCTTGGGATGGGGCTGGGTGAGGGGCTCCTACCGTCCTAGGGAAGCTGGTCCTTCACACCTTCCCACATACAGTTGAGACTAATGTGATAAACATGCAGTGGCTTTATAGTGTTTGTTGTGCTGACCTTGAAAGCAATGAAGTTAGTGGGACCATGCAGTGGTATGTACCACCGATGACCAGCTGTGTCCAGGACTTCCAGAGGTGAAGAACATTATTCCAAGTCCTCCACAGCAGCCCACTGCTCTCTGCCAGTTCAGCCTTTTCCATGTGGCATGGTCATGGCGGGTCTTTTTATGCACAGCCTGCCTCTGCTGCTGCCACCACCGGTGAGCTTGCATTGGGATGATATGAATGGCAAGGGATGAAGCCACGTGCTCACATGTAATTCAGGACAATAAGCCTGACAAATGTAATTTGAATTTGCACATCCATAAAAAGCCAGCTGCAATGCAAACATGGCTCTGGGCTACTTCGCAAAAGTGGAATGAAAAGGTCTGATTTCCTTCTCTTCCCAGGAAAAAAACCCCAACAGGCCTTCTCTCCTTCAGCTGGCAATTACTTGGAAGCCAAGTTTCTGGCATCGTTGAGCATCATATGGACTCAGAGCCAGTAAGCCATGAGTAACTGGTGATTCAGTGGTGGCCATGCTGCTAAAGATCTTAATAACTCCATAGAATACACGCTGAGTTTTTCAATGCCTTGGATGCATGCTTCAGGCTTTGTATTTTGTTTCTTTAACTTAAAATATTATTCACTCATGCTATGGGCACAACCCAGATCATTGGGCTGCTGTATCACTTCTTGGTTTGTTTCTTTGTTGCTTCTCTAGGAGGAGCTTCCCAAGGCCTGGGATGATTCGACATGCGGCAACCAAAGTTCACAAACAGTCCTGGAAGACTTATCTGGGCTGAGGGAGCAAAGCTGCCATGGATCTGCACGCCAGAAAGAACTAGGAAAATCATGGAAGTGGGAGTTCAGGGGCAATGTAACATCATGGACAGGTAGGAGACCATTGGTCTGGAGGGAAACAGGGAACAGCATGATTAAAAGATTGGAAATAAAAAACAGGAATGAAAAGTAGGAGTAAAAGGCGATTATGAATGGAGCCCCAGAGGAAGCTTTGCTACAGCTGTTCATCACTTTCATAAATGCTCCAGAGAACAGGAAGAGGGGTGAGGTAATAGAGTTTTCTGCTGATACTCATTCAAGGAGAGGAGAAGCAAAAACTGACTTTGAAGAATTGCAGAAAGTTCTTTCTGATAAATGGGAGAATAAAAATCGCTGCAAAGTAGAAAACAATTATAACTTTTCATGAACAGTGTAGGGCTCTAAACCAGGTATTACTATGCAGGAAAGAGACTACTGAACTTATGGCAGGCTCTTCCGTGAAAACATCAGCTCAATTTTCAATAGTCATACAAAAGGCAAATAGGATTAGAGGAATTATTAGGAAAGGAACAGAGGAAAAAAAACAACACAAAAACTCAATATGCCATCATTTAAATGCTTGATTTGTCTTTATGTGATAGCATCTGTGAAAGACTGTAGAATAACTAGAAAAGTTTTTAGACCTGGGCCATAATGCTCATGGAGGGTATGCAACCACTTGTTTACAAGGAATGAATAACCAACCAGATGTTCTTCGGATATGACAGAATCGTGTCAGGTACAGAGAAGCTGACTTCAGAGTAAGAATTCACTCTCTGTCATGATACAGGGTGCAGTACAATAGCCCCGCTGCAATCTCTTTGATCGCAATGATCCCCCTAATCTTTTCTCCCCTCCTGATCACTCACTGCGTATGTCTCCCCCACACTTCCATTCACTCTGTTTCTTCTCTTCTTTTTAACCAGGCCCTGGAGACTGCATGGAAGACTCTACGCAATCCAGTTTAGCAGGTGTGGAAGCTCAGCAGATGATGAAAAGTGCACAGTTTCAGTCTGTATCTGACAACATAAATAAAAATTAATCTCTCTCTTTAGTGTAATGAAAGTATAGTTATATATATACACACACATAAACTATAGTATATATTTTAGTATAACTATAGTATAGTTGTTCAGGGTACAGGAATAACCAAGCTATAACTCATCAGAGCACCAGCAATTAATGCTTCACCCCAAAAGTGTAGTGGAATAACCAGTACAAAAACAGTAGATGAAAAATTAATTGAGAGATAATCCAACCCCAAATAGCAACACATCTATGGTAAAAAGTAATAGAAGAAATACTGGTAATACCAGCCATTCAACATAAGTGAAACAGATTTCTCTAATGCAGATCTAATAGAAGGTGCCAGGGGTCCAGAAAGATCTCTTTCGCATTAAGAATAAGCCCAGAACAACAATTTGACATCTTGCTTACAGAAAGACTGGAACTCCATTACAGGCTATTTAATTCAGTAAAGGAATTGCTAAACACAATTACCCAGCCTGTGTTTTGCATCAGGTCAGACCATTAGAATAATTATAAATAATTATAATAGCTTCTTTTGATACAGAAAGGTCTCTCAAAGCTCAAAATCATTCCGTTAGAATGCTACTTTATGACAGAGAAAATGTTCTAAAACTTAAAGGTTTTGTTGAAGTGAGTCGCATACGGATACGGAAAGCAGGATCAGCATCTCAAGAGTAAAGGACACCTTAGAAAGCCAGGCATAGGCTGCAAAATTTGGGCTGAGTTGTTTTGTTGCTGATTTTTCTTCTATAGAAAGTAATTTTCAAAGAAAAGAGAAGTTGTTTTCGAGAAGTTTTGGAAGCTTAGGCTACTCTGCATCTTTTAGTTGTCTGTGAAGAAGAGCAAAAAAGCAACTTAAGGTCAGCAGTCCTTTCCAAAAAGCATCCATTATTTTTCTTGTGCATTACCACTGCTAAATCCAGACTTGTCTTGGCTGCCATTTCAGCTGCTGGGGATATTATAATAAATTTAAATTGTGAGCAAATATGTTCAGGAAATACTGGAGCAATTATCAATAAATTCAGAACTAAAACAACAAAAAAAATCTATGTTTAATGAAATGGGCAATATTTGTCATTTAATAGAGGGGTTGATTAGTAACACCCATCAATTTAATCATAGAAAACATAAAAAATAAAGATGAATTAGGCAGATAAGAGAAAATTGGAGTTTCAGAGACATTGGTATCTAATGTTCAAACTTGGAAAAATGGAAACAAATTTTAACTTTTATTTCTTCAGTATGGTTTTCTCCCATGTTGAGATTCATGAGTGGAAGAATGAAACAGATTATTGGATTAATTTCCTACCAGTATGTTATACCTTTGAAACTGGAATTGAGTCCTTTGGACTGGATGTTTTCTTCAGCTGAGACAGTTACACTGATTGCCAGGTTAAATTGTTTTAACTCAGATTAACTCAATTTAAATCAGATTAACTCAGATTTAACTAAAAAATCTGTAAAAGAAATATAATTACTCTGCCAAAGAAAGGATAATTCAGAAATCAGATCTTCAGGTGTATCTTTCCAATCTACTCTCCTACATACCCATCTGGTTTATGGCGCTATAGAGCAAGGCTGTCTTGACTGGAAAAGAAATCTGGGCCTTCCAGTCTGTATATATCAGCTTTAAGGGATCTGAACCTGTTATTAGGAACCTGTTATTACTCTGCCTATTTAACTAGGAGAGATTTTAAATGTGAAATTTGTTTTCCATTGACTTATAGCAGGGATTAATTTATAATATTAATTTACATTTTTGGCCATAAACAAGCTGTATACTGGAAGTTAAAAGCCCATGACTTCATGGAAACACCAGAGAGGATGATGTTTATGTATTCAAAAAGCAGATCTCAGAAGAAAGAGTTTCTTTTAAACAACCAAGATTGTTGTGTTTTATACTAATGCGTAACTAATGTGCCACAGTTTATCAGTTCATCAAGTTTGTATTCAAGTCATATACAAGTCCTTGCACTGAGAAAATGCGTAGGCTTCTGCTTATACTAAGCAACAATTCTAATATCATACTTTCATAAGGTTTGATCCAAGAACGTTGAAATTAGTGAGTCTTTGTATTGACTTACCGGGTTTGGATTAGGCATGTACAGTGCTTTTGTATGAAGTTAGCACTTTACCAAATGAGATAATGTACCAGCTCTTGTTTTTCTGAGCATACCCAGACTTCAGTCTGCTCCAGAAAATGTCAAGATAAGAATAAGTTTCATGTAAGGCATGGAAAATCTTCTCTATGTTTTTCTCTTCTCTGCCCTTTTATTCAGCTACTTTTACCATTTTATGTTTTTGGTTGGGAGACAGATTTATCACTCTCATCACTCACTGGTTGTGATTTACTGGCCATGGCAATACAGGCTCCCTCCAAGAAATATTGCAGAGATGTGAGCAGAAGCAATCTTGCAAGGGGTTAATGCTGTAATCTTTTTCTAGCCTGTTTATAATCCCAACAGTAGGCCAGTAACAGAAGAGGGAGGATCTGAAAAAGTACCAGAGGGGATGCATGTGTGAGTGTGGATGTGCGTGCATACGTGTGAGTGTGTATGTGCACACATACGTTGCTTTTCTGAACTGCCTTATGTGCCACTGGAATAAATCTTTTTCAGCCTGAACAGGACTCTGTGTGCCGGGTGTTCCTGACGGAGAGTTAGGAGAGCTTCCTTGCACAACTGCCTCTCTCGTATTTCTCCTGGAGATTTCATACAGAAATGTATTTGTTTACTGAAGGAATGGACAGATAGTTACAAACCCACCCTTTTCTTCATCGAAGCTAACCTGTGGATACTGAAGAATGGAAATAGTTGATGCCAGCTTCCTCGGGAACAGCACCAATATTACTGCTTTCCTGTGCGATATCATCTTGGAAAATGACACCTTTTTCTGCGTGGAAGATCCACCTTATCCTTCTAAAGGTATGTATAGAAAAATAGATTTTTTTTTTCAGGCAGTTTTAGTTCTAGCTGGAAGTAGAGACACTATGGAAAGAAACAGCTGCACAAGGCTTTTTCTGTGAGGGAGTGCAAAATCAACTGCTTGCTAATAGGTTAGGATGAGAAACAGGCAGGAAAGAATTTAGTATGTGCTGGTTTTCCAAGTTAAAATTTCAACTAGAACAACATTTGGATACAATGGAAAACTAAAACAGTAACACTATTGGGCACAAAATGTAAACAGCTCTGCTAAGGACTTGGAGAAACATGATTTTCACTCTTCGAGCAATTCAATAACAACGGTGTTACCTGATCTGATACTGTGCATGAAAGTGATTAAATATGAAATTACAGCACTCTGAGGCTGAAAAAAATCATCCATGTAGTAAAATATTTTTGATTGCTGTATCATTTCTTACCTCTGCATAAAGGAGGAACTCCCATGGTGAGTGAGTGATGCACACTAAGTAGTGTGAACAGAACTTTGTGCTTTTAAGAAGTCGTATTTGGCTCTTCAAATGGCCATTGTATTGCATGTATTATATTTAATGTTACGTCATTCGTGTAGAGCAGAATAAGTTTAAGAATTTCAGAAGTTCCACTGATTTTGCATTGGTGTAAAGATATAAACCTTAGTAATACTGAATGCAGAAAGGCTTTTGGTTTTTATTAAAGGATGAAACATATAATACTAGTTTGTGAGCTGTATACTGCATAACTGCTTTTTCCTTGTGTCAATTTTCAGATTTGCATCAGATAATTCGGATTCTGCTGTATTGTTTGATATTTGTGCTCAGTGTTTTGGGGAACATTCTGGTAATTACAGTACTGATAAGAAACAAGCGGATGAGAACGGTCACCAACACGTTTCTGCTGTCACTAGCAGTCAGCGACCTGATGCTCTGCCTTTTCTGCATGCCATTCACCCTCATTCCCAACCTGCTGAAAGATTTTATTTTTGGTAGTGCTGTTTGCAAAACTGCCACTTATTTCATGGGTAAGTCTTGGAAGTTTATACTTATGTTGAAGACTGACTAATGAGATAGGTGAGAAGGTCATTAAAGACCAGTAAAAGGGTTATTGTTTCCATCTGCCCTTGAGCAGTTACCAAAATCACAAAGTAACAACTTTGTAGTGCAAGTCTCCGTGGTTGTGGTCTCCTCAGGCTGATCCAGCAAAACACAGAGGCATCCACTTAATTTTAACAACATACAGAAGTGTGTTGCTGGATCAGGTTAAGCGAGAAGCGTGGTGCATGATCAAGCTTTCATGAGGAACCCGGCACATGGGCTTGCTTGCCTGTCACCGGCAGAGTTGTTAGCAGCGTTCAGATCACCCGGCAGAAATGACAGGCTTGTACTGTCCTCACTAAGAGCAGCCTTTGCCCACAGATTTTTGGTAGCAGTGATACATGAAAAAAAAAAAAAAAGCCCGAAGTAGGTGTCATTTGTGGAGCTGGAAGTTAGAACAAGCACTTTCTGGGAACAGACCAGGTGTGGTCAGAGCTCACCAGAAGACCACAAAATACAGATACAGGTTTTAGAGGCTGACGTTAAGAAGCATTACTTTTATATGCCTTGCCATATCCCCTTTGGTTGTGGAGCCAGGAGTTTCCAAATGCCTGGATTATGTTTGTGTAAGTGATTTTGTCTCACTTCCAACACTTCCTGTGCATTTGCTTGTTTCTTACTAAACAAAAAAAAAAAAGAGAAAAGAAAAAAGGAGACCATTATGTAAAGTTTTTGCTACCTCGGGAATCCCTCGGTTAATTACAGAAACCTTAGGTCCCCTTTCAACCTGTGCCCTTGAGGACTTTGTTGTAATGTGAAAGTACACACCTAAAGTGTGCGAATGGGAAATCAACACCTTTTTGTAGATAAAACCAATAAAACTAAAGGCCATGTTTAAACAATTCTAATGAATTGTTGCCATAAATATCATAAAACGTTACTGAAGCATTGTCATCTTTCTCTTATTTCAAACTGTGTAAATTACTTTACAAAAAAAAAAAATCCAGTGAAATATTTTTGAACATGAAGTTTTTCATTACACAGGTGTTTTATTTTAAGAGTCAGAATATGGATATTTCTCACTAGTGGTTCAGGTTAACAGAGGCTTCAATTGACAAACAGGCACTGACATCCATTGCATCACCTATGCTCAAGTTTTAATTTGAGGATGAAGGGAGACTTATTTTAAATTACAGATCATTCATGTAAATCAAACTGTAAAGGTATTGGCATTTTATATTTTGACCCACATTAGAACATTTACAAAGACTATTAAATGACAGCTCACTCACTGAAAGAAAAATTAGTGACAAAATTAAGAAGAAATAATTACAATCTCTCAGTGATAAACTGGGGCACCTCAGTGACAGAAATGCACATTGCATTATATTTTATAATATGTGAACAGAAGACATTAAGGGCACTTGAAGGACAAAGATTCTGCTTCATGACTTCATTTCTCCTGCTTTGTAGCTCCATTAGAATCAGATTTAAAAAGTGATAATATTTAATATCTTGAATGAGAAAATCTCTTGAATGAGAAAATCAGAATAACAGTCAAGCAATATAATATAACAGTCAAGCAATATAAGGGGGACTATGAACTGCTGTGTTAACAGAGTAATTAGCAGCATAATCCCACTGATTTCAAATGCTTGTTTGAATTTCAGTGCAATTAGTGGAGTGGATAAACCACAGTAGCAATGAGAATAGTTAGGAGGAAAAGTGTCTTCTTCCCGTTATCAGAATTTCATGGTTTGACAGAATGAATCTTTTGTCTTGGACTTCTGGAGTTAGAGAAGTGCAGAGCAGGAACATCAGCCTGGAGACCCAGACCCATTGCCCACGCATTCATCCCTGACTTAATCAGTACGATATTTATAAATATTTTAGCTTACAAATAGTTTGCTATATTTTTAATTTTCTATAAGCATACAGAAAGTTAGCAAGCCTATTTGAAAGCAACATGAACCTTTAAAACAAGAGAATAACCTTTTCCTTTATTTTATATATCCAGGTGTCTCTGTAAGTGTATCTACATTCAACCTGGTTGCCATATCTTTGGAGAGATACAGTGCCATTTGCAAACCTCTGCAGTCCAGGGTCTGGCAGACAAAATCTCATGCCTTGAAAGTGATTGCTGCTACCTGGTGTGTTTCCTTTACTATCATGTCACCATACCCAATTTACAGCAAACTGGTACCTTTTACCAAGTATAACAACACCACAGCAAATATGTGTCGGCTCCTTTGGCCAAGTGATGTCATTCAGCAGTCTTGGTAAGACATAACTGACTGTTAGCAAATGCATAATTATCTGGTGGAAAACAGGATTTCATGGTAGCATTAAGCCTACTGAAAATCAAGTATTAACCTTCAGCAAACATTTACACTTCTATCATGCTTATTTAAGAAGTAAAAACAAACAGAAAATAATATTTTTGAGCTGCTTATGTTTTGACACTTGTATGACTTTTCCCTTGTCATAGGAATGATACCCAACACGGCAATGATTCCCACACTATGGTCTGCTAAGCCCCTACTGTTGCTGTAAAGAAAGCATTTGTCACTCTTCACACAGGAATACTGCTTTCTCTAATTTATACGTAAACTTAAATATTTTCAGAGAAGTCCTTGATTAATCTTTGAGAAATGCAGACATGTACAAGTGCCCCTCTGCGTGCTGCCTTGCCTGTTCACATTTGTCTGAATGTCCTTTGGGTAGAATATGAGAATGTGGAGAGGTTGCAAATGCTCTTCTTGAGAACTGAAACCTTCTAGTCACTTATAGAGAACAGAGAGATGAGGGGAGAGACAGTGCTCCAAGTCCTACACGTCCTACACTTCCAGGCAGAGTAAGTAAATAGTAGCACTATCAAGAAGCAATTAGACAATGTGTCCTTGCACAATGACTAAACACTGAGAAGATGTAAGATTTTTTTGGATACTGAAGGCCAGTTGGAACTGGGAACAAGATTATAGTATGCACCACTTCAGCATGGTGTATCCACAACCATGGTAAATTTGAATTAATGCTTTCAGTAGTCTCAGGTATTTGGCAATATGAGTACAGATGAGGAAAGGGGGTGCAGGGTGAAATTATCTTCTCCATGGCATCGTTGCAGATTCCCAGGTGCTTTCGTGAATTTGCACCAAAGTCCCAGGGAACAAAAGAGATGTAGGCTTATGAATGCATTTAGAATTATTTCCCCAACTCATAATCACATCAGAGAAGCTGCCTAGGAGAGTAACGGATGTGCAATCAAGTAAAAGCTGCTTCCTCTAGCAAAGGGGTTGCCGGCCCTGGGATCCATCCCCGGGGGCTCTGCATGGCCCCATGAAAGCCCAGGTGGTGGCTGCTCTGTCCCTGCCCACATGTGCCACGACCCTTAGCAAGTCAGATCTCACTGAAGTAGTGACTGCCAGTACCAGGGGCTCCTTTGAGAACCAGCAGCTGCTCATTTGGCTTCTGCAAGGCAATTTTTACATCAGTCAAAGCTACAGGGCGCCTGACGCTCATCTGGGTACAGCAAGGAGCCCCACACATGGACAGAGAGACCTTCTGCTCCCTTTAACCACTATGGGAGTGCCCATCTCCTCTGGGCCTGCGGAGCTTGGGTGACAGACGTTTTGCAGCCACGGTGGCTTTGTTCCTGCTGTACTTTTCTGAGGGAAGAAGGAGGAGAAGATGTGGGAAGCTTCTAATTTCCAGAGCTGTCAAAATGATGCTTTGTATTAGCATGAAAAAATTACAGAAAAATCTTGAAATCTTGACACACACGTCCCTTGTCCGTGTGCGTGTCCCCCCCTCACCCCCTTGCTTTCTCACCTGGAAAAAAGGAGTTTTTTTGGTTTTGTGCTGTTCCCTGATATCAGTTTGTCTTTTGATTATTTAGGTACACTCTCCTGCTACTCATACTCTTTCTTATACCTGGGATTATAATGATGGTTGCATATGGCCTAATTTCTTTGGAACTCTACAGAGGAATAAAATTTGATGCCAGCCAGAGAAAATCTTCACGAGGTAACAAAACATTTAGGTTTGGGGGTTTTCTTTAAGTTAGAGTTGAACATACAAGCAGTCATCTTAAGGCTACTAAAAGCAGAATTTTCTATTTGCAAAAATGATGATTATGATCATTATGGTCAGTTATGGCCATGAACCTGCCAGATGCATTTGTTGATTGAAGTTATTCCCTTATTCACTAGTAAATAATTCCTCACCTATGGCTTGTTTGCAAAGACTCTTGGCAGGATACATTAAATTTCTAATTTGCTTATTATAGAAATATCAAGATTTTTTTTTCTGGCTGTGGATGAGAACAATTTCTCTCAATAAGCACCACAATAAAAATTGTCAAATTAAGATAGAAGCATATAATTTTGAAAACTATCTTCAGTGAATACTTAAGCAAACAGTGTTCTTACATCTTTTGCATGAATCTGTATAGAGTTAAGATGCGAGAATATTGGGACATAGGGGCTGCAGAGCAGCTGATACACAACTGACTCAGAAGTGGGCCAGTGCTTTCTTTGCAGCAGTTGTTCATCCATGAATTATATTATTTTTTTAGACTTAGACTCCATTCTTTACTCTTCATTCTTTTGAATCACTGTTCAGAGAGATTTTGCTGACTATTTAAGCACTAATTTATATGTACAGAAAGAAAAATAAGTACCTGCAGTGCCAAATACGAGGATGGAGATGGATGCTACCTCAACAAAACCAAAAGAAAAAGGAAAATGCCATTGCAACAGCTCTCTGCTACTAGCCATAGCAAAATAGACAGGGTGAGAAGCAGCAGCTCTTCTGCCAACTTAATGGCCAAGAAACTCGTCATCCGCATGTTGATGGTGATAGTGATTTTGTTTTTCCTCTGCTGGACTCCCATCTTCAGTGTCAATGCCTGGCGTGCGTTTGACACCACTTCGGCAGACCAGCGTCTCTCAGGAGCTCCTATCTCCTTTATCCACTTGTTGTCCTACACTTCTGCCTGCGTGAATCCTATCATATACTGTTTTATGAACAGGCGTTTCCGCATGGGTTTTCTAGCCACTTTCACCTGCTGTGCAAAGCAAAAGCCCCCTGCAATACGGGGAGAGGTTGGTGATGAAGAGGAGGGGAGGACAACAGGGGCTTCACTCTCCAAATGTTCTTACATGCACATGAATGCATCTGCACCCCCCTGAGCTGCGCCAGAAGCGGCAATGAGTGGCCTACAGAAATTGAAGTATCTACCATCTGGTCTCAGAAAGTGACTGTGGCATCAGCTGAACATGATTTAGTTCTGAGGTAATGAAACACTTCAGCTGACAGTAAATTCAGTGAGAATTTTATGGGAAATGGATGCTATCACTGTCTGAGCTTTACATCACTTTCCCTTCAAAAGTACAAAGGATGAAGAGGGCTCTTTGAAGATACGGGACTTTATAAAAAGCCTTAGAAGATGTTCTATTTGTCATAAATTCTCCTGTAAATGTTGGTGTCCTTTACATCAACACTTCCGCTCAGTTTTCGGCTGCAGTTCTGAGTATCTCTTAAAATTTCCAAGACGCTAATAGATTCTCCTCAAACCTGAATACATGTATTGCAGTCTTCACTTCAATATCTATGCCTCATAACCAAGATCTTTCAGTTACATTTGTAGTATTTTTTCACATTATTTTAGCTGAGATCATTTTGGTGTCACAGTCAATTAAAAGGAGAATTTTGTGGTGGGAAGAATGGGCTTGTCCATGTGAAAATAATGCTTTTAAGTAAAATAATATCATCTTTTTTTTAAATAAAATGAAAATAAATAGCGGTGACTTTGTGGATGGAATGTATTCTTCACTTAGGCAATAACCTAAATTAGCATAATTGAATGTATTTTTGGTTTAAATAAACCCCATAGAACAAGCACAAAGAAGTGGCTTTCTTCTGTGCAGCTGCAAGCAACCACACGTGCAAGTGGCAGGGTCTTAGATGAGGCCCAAAGGCTCACATAGAAATTGTCACACTGGGAAGCACAGGGAAAAACACTTAGGATAAAGGCAAAGAGGTGATTTTACAAAAGGCACAGGACTGAAGACGTATGATGATGCCCATGGTAGTCATTCATTTCACAAATATATTCACAGTCACTCCTGACGTGGAACTGCCTACATGGAAATAGAAGCCATTGGATGTAGAAAGGCAGAAACAGCCGTCACAGCGAGCAAAGGCTGAAAGACTTTGTCAGAAAGCAGTTTTTCTAAACTTTGGAGCAACTATTTTCTCCAGCTACACATATTTGTAAACAGACTTAACACAGAAAAGTGATGTAATGTGCGTGAGTGATGTAATTATTGGTGTTTTACTGAGCAAGGGCTCCAGTCTCTTTCCTCTGCAGTGCAACGGTGCGTGTGGGTGCTCAGGTCATCCCCGTCGCTCTGTGGAGCTCGGCAGAAGTTGTTATATAATTTATTTTGCTTTGTGAAAATATCCTGTTGGAGATGCTTCTATCTTCTAGCTGAATCAATATAATTTAAAAAACTTGTTAGTAGACAGAGATTAAATTTAAACACAGTGTGGAATGTGGATGTGGATATTAAATATAACTCATCTCAAGGTTTTTAATCAGGAAATCTGATCTCTTTACAGAATGATTTTAAATTGGAAATACAGTTTCAGTTCCAGGCATCCAGATGCATGTTCTGCACTCAGTTATTGCCTGAAACAGTTTACCCATACAACTTAGCACACAACTTTGGCTATTATTTTTTTGCATCCAGCTTGTCCACAGACAGGAAATTAAAAAAAAATTCTAAACACATGCACAACCCATAGAAACAATGTTTTGCCTGCCACATTAATAAAGGAGCACTGTTTCTAGAACGGTGCTGAGACTACCGACATCGATCTGACCTTTTGCAAATATCCACTGAATTAAATTATGGGCTTTAATTCATAACAATGAAGTGAAGATTTTACTTCACTTAAGGGTGCAGAATGAGACCCTCTACAAACCTGTCCTGTGTGTTGAAACTGGAGGAATGAATTCAGCTGGTTTTGGAATTATGTGGAACACTGGGAGCACAAAAAATATTTGTGAAGGATTTTATACCATTTGTAAGTCTGGCTTTATTATAGGACATAGTTTAAAAATTGGTGTTTAAGTAAAAAAAAAAACAACCACATTTGAATAATATACTGGGTGGGAATATTGCTGACTATGCGCTGTATAGCAAGACAGGCAACTTCACAGGTCTGTATGCACTTTAAAAGGCAAATTCCTTTTTGTAGGTGTAGATCCTTCTGTACCTTCAGAGCCCATGTAGCAGTACATGCACTGTTCGCCTGCTCCCGCTGATTTAGTCCAAGGACAGTGGTTTCAGATAAAAGGCAAAAGCTGTTTTCAACAATGCCTTAATCAGATCACAGCCCCCTGTGGCCTCCAGTACCTGTGGCTGAAAGGAACAGAGTCTCTGATTGATTCCCCACTTGTAACTATCAGGATTTGGAGGTGATGAAGTGAGGGAGGCAGGAGAAGAAGATCCTGATGTGGTGGCAGTTGGACAACAATCAGGGAAGGGTTAGAAATGTGCCAGAACGGACATACTTCCTTTTGTCCAAGGCTTGCCTGGCATGTGTCACTCTTCCCCTCCACTGTCCCCTACGCACCTGTTTTCTTTTTAAACCGATACACTAACTCTGTGACCAAGCTCCCAAAGTTATAAGCCTTAAGCCAAATGCCAGCAAGGAGTAGGAATTAAGTTTTTAAAATGCAGTATTACAATCCAGTCATTTTGCCACCTTCTGCCCTGGTCTCCTAGCACAGGAAATGTCAGCCTTTCTGCAACCTGCATGCGTCTTAATGGCATTTTCCCTGATCTGTGAGTTGCAGAAGTCATTCCTGGCTCCAAATGTTGCCCTTCCATGGCTACAGAGTCATGAAATCCTCCCAGCACCTTTAATTCAGATACTGCTGTTAGTGGAAACATGGTGGAAAAAACATATCAAAATGAAAGAGCTCATGAAGCGTCCTTATTTTGATATTAGTTTATACGGTTTTGGGGGGAGAAATCCTGTCCTAAAAGTCTGCTTCTACAATGGGCAATACCTAAAGGCAAACTGTTTCCTAGATGTAGCTGACAAATGGCAAACCAATAAATTTCAAGTGTATAATGGCCATAAACCTCTGAAGTCTTTCTCTTCTTCCCCTTTCTCCCCTGACTCCCAGGGCTTTTTTCTCCCTTTGTCTTTCTCTTACGTCTGTCAGCTGCATGCCACCATCTTTTTTCCTTTTGCACCCTTCCAAGTCTCTAGCTTACTGTCCGCCCACAATTTGCTAGGTTTTTTTTCAAAAGGTTTATTTTCCTTCCCAGATTTACTTTTTCAGAAAGCACTCTCATCTTCATTTCCCTCTATCATCTCCAGTTGACAGACGCCTGAAGCACATTATTCTGAGCAACACATCCTGCCCACACCACAGCGGTTCTGCAGTCCCCTCTGACAACCCTATATCTGAGTTCTCACATTGTGTCGCTTGAACACCAGCTGCTGGCATGCTCAAACAAGCAGCACATACTAGTTCGTAAACCAAAACCATAGCACTAAATAACATCCAAGTGCTCCTTTGCTACTTCTGTCATTGTTACTTGCAACCTCTATTATTAGGGTGTGCTTTAAGACATGCCTAAAATACTGCTGAATGCAGCATCCGGTGGGGGATCAAATTAAGGATATATTTCACCATTGCCAAGGCAAAATATGGGTGCTTTGAATGCAAAGTGGCATGTGGATTTGGAACTGCAGCCACTACATGTTTACACCCATTACACGAGTCGTGACCTCTTTTCTGATGCCGCCAAGCCCTTCATGGCAAGGCAAGGTGGTGGTCCAGGGTCCTGCCTGCTCCTCCACCCCTGCCTCCAAGCCCAGGGATGGTGCAACACACGTTCATGCATTGTGGCTTGTCATGATGCTTTTCTGGCTTGGATTAGATTATTTCGGGATCGACCAATACTGAAATAATACAATACAGAAATACTGCAGCCAAAGCATAGCAAATAAATGCATGCTCACACAGTTTCTAACAGCAGCTAGCAGGTTTTCCCTTAAAAACAGGTTCTTGCTCAGACCACACACACAGCTGTACTAGGGCAGAAGTCTGATCTGAAGATAGCTGACTTTCATGGGACCTCACAGATAGAGGCTGCCAGGAAAACCTGGATGAACAACAGAGTAGCACAGGGTATAATGCTGCCAGTGTTTCTGAATCAAAGCTGATTTACTGACTGCAGTCAAACCATCTTGTAATCTTACATTTGCAATGGTGAATGCAGTTTTTTCAATTTTTTTTCCTCATGAAGATTAATCTTCAAAATACCCATTTAGGTGCTGAGAGGATTTTAATAGCTACTCATCTCCTTTATTTTCTCAGATACTGTGCTGGTTCTGGCTGGGGTAGAGTTAATTTTCTTCACAGTAGCTAGTGTGTGGCTATGGTTTGGATTTGTGCTGGAAACAGCCTGGATAACCCAGGGATGCGTTAGTTACTGCTGAGCAGGGCTTACACAGGGTCAAGGCCTTTTCTGCCTCTCACCCCACCCCACCAGAGAGTGGGCTGGGGGTGCACAAGGAGCAGGGAGGGGACACAGCTGGGACAGCTGACCCCAACTGACCCAGGGAATATCCCATACCATATGACATCATACTCAGCACATAGAGCTGGGGGAAGAAGAAGGAAGGGGGACATTCGGAGTGATGGTGTTTGTTCTTCCCAAGTAACCGTTACGTGTGATGGAGCCCTGCTTTCCTGGCGATGGCTGAACACCTGCCTGCCCATGGGAAGCCATGAATGATTTCCTTGCTTTATTTTGCTTGTGTGAACAGCTTTTGCTTAATTTATTAAGCTGTCTTTACATCAACCCACAATTTTTCTCACTTTTATGCTTCCAATTCTCTCTCCCCTCCCACCAGGAGGGAGTGAGCGAGTGGCTGTGTGGGGCTTCATTGCCAGCTGGGGTTAAACCACGACAGATACTCATTTTTCCATAGCTGATGCTTTTTTATCCAAATCAAGGTACACAAAGTAAGAGCATCTTCAGATTCAAGGACTGTACTTACTTCCTTTTCCATTTCTCAGGACTTTTGTCTCTTTTTTTCTCAGTCTAAATTGAATGGGTATTGAACTAAACTTAGGGTTCCTAGTGGCAAAAGGTGCCTATTCTCAAAGGGGAAAGTGAAGAAAGATGAAACTTAATGGCTTTGAGTAAGGATTGTATGAAAGGAGAGGCTGTAATCTTTTTATGACAGTATCAGAGACAGGGTAGTAGAGAGTATAAAAAGTTGGGAATTTTGGGTCGGGTTTTTTTTTTTTTAACACAGTGTTTTGCTCTTCCATTTAAAATATGACACAGATCACACTTCACTCAGGCGTGCATGTAGGTCAGCAGTTTGTTCACCCTCTGAGCATAGTTCTCCTATGCATTTTTCTATATGCATTATTCATTTCTGTTAAACAGCTCCAGCTTTTTATGCACAATCAATCCCTGGCTCTTCTCTCATCAGTTACATCCACATGATAGTACTGTGTGCCTTAAAGATGCCAGAATTTCTGTCTAAGTGCTTTATAAAAAGACCACTTTCTAGCATTACTTTTTTATTTTTTCCTCCTGCAACTCCTGTTAGGCTGCCTTGGGTACCTACCAAAGATAAAAAAATGCAAAGGAAATGTTTGTGAATTGTAAAGCTCCTGCTTTGCTTACCTAATGGCAAATCACCCCTGCTAGGAGTTATTTGTCTGCATCTCTACAGGTAATTATGGTGTGAAGAGTTTTCTTCAGCTTCCACTCCCAGTTGTGTCCAAAAAGCACTAATTTTGAGCCAGTGAGATATCAGTTGTCCACTGCAATGTATGATGAGAAGAAAACATTAGCATCAGCAGGTAGCAAACATCAAGTAGGAATAATCCCCTATGGGGTAAACACCATTTAATTGATTCCCTGCTATTTTGTCAGTTATTAAAAATTTTTTTTTAAATCTCTTGATAGGATGAAGAAATTTAACTTAAATACCAAGTTTGGTTTAAAACAGTGGACAAACCACCGCATAGCTCCTGTGAATGTCACACAAATACCAGTGTTACAAAACAAGCATGAAGAGTCGTCACATGTACAGAACCTAAATCCATTGGAAAGATGAGGGGCTGTTCACGTGCTTGGCTTGATGTCAGAGCCAGTCTTCTTTTTTTGTTATTAAATGGACAGTGGCTCAGGGCCTTGTTCTGAGAATATTTAGCAACTGGTAAGAGGCCTCATTCACGACCAAGTGAAGAATGACACACAGAGGTGAAACCACAGGGGCAACCGCAATAAACAGATAACACCACCCAAGAGAGAACTGGCCAGCCAGCTGGGAATGCTGCATTGACTCTTACACACTGCTATGGCCCTTCTAACACCCGAGAGCTTCAGGCTCTGAACTGGCTCAAAACTCAGTCCACATCCCTGTGGTGGCACCTGGCAGTGTTGCTGTGACCGGCTTGCTATTATTGTAATGGAATATAAGCATAGCAACGTCATCCAAGACACTGTCTGCTTTTTCTGGTGGCTTCCCAAAAGACGGTCCTGCCACAGTCCACATGAAAGTAGGTAAAATAACACTACAGTTATGGTACTGAAACAAATTCATTGATCAGCTGCTGCTTCTGCTGAAAACCCAACCTCACTCCCTTCTAGCTTCCCAGGGTGCTATGACTAATTTAAGGCACCTCTGGTCATATGATGGGGAAGGACAGAGGTCATCGCAGGATGAGGCAGCTGCCGTGTCTTGAAGACAAAGAGCTTTTTATTTGCAGTCCAGATGTGGTCAGTGTTCAACCGAGTTACAAGAAAATCAGTAGTGACTAATGCAAATTTATAGCAGTAAGACAGGTTCTCCCAGTGAGTTTTTAACAAGGAAAGTTCTGCTAATATCAAAGTCCCCGCTTCACTGGGATTGCAGGTCTAGAAAACATATCTCAGTACCCTTGTGTTTATTAAATAGGAAAGCTGTTTAAATAGCATCAACTGGCTGAAGCAAAACAATAGCGTCCAGGAGGACTGTCAGGCATAGCGGTGTGTTCCCGGGTATTTTTCAAGTATTTTTTTCATTTTGTGTTTATTTCCTTCCTTTTTTCAAGCAGTGAAAAGTAAAAGCTGGTGGAAATTCAAAGAACGTTTATTGAAAAGCAGGGTCTTCCACACGACATCAAATGTTTAACAACACCTAATGTGACTCCTTTGCTGCACTAATTTGTCAAATATTTATTAAAACTGGGATAGACTTTCTTTGCTATACACTGAAGCCAAGACTGACAAGCCTCCAATTACTGAGCCTGCATAGAGAGGGAGAGGGAGAGAGAGAGAGCAAGCTGCAGGTGCACAGCTTTGCCTTATATTGCTTTTGTAAGATTTGTAAGAGATTCATGAGACTGGTAGAAGAGCAAATATTTAGGAAAACTGTGACTGAAGACAAAGCTGAATCCAATGCACTTGCAGCTGGAAACATGGTTCTGCAGAGCCAAACAGGAGGAGGAGTGGAGGGGAAAGTGAATGGGAAACATTTCGGCCTTGTAGAGTGGGGGAAAAATTATAATAAGGAAGAAAGGACAATGTGATCTGATCTGTAGAGAGGGAAAATCATTGCAAACACTTTTTGGTTTTCAATTGTCAAGACCTTCTTGAGAGCAAGAGAAAAGGCAGATGTGCCCTGTATGTGAAGGAGGCATGTTAGAGGCAGAAAAATGTTTCCCTAGGCAGCAAGAAAAAAATCAAACTTCATTTTGGATATCAAAGCACTCATTTTAGGCAAGGCTGAAAGTAGAGATTTGAAAAGAAAACAACTATTCTGGAATTTATTTCTCTTCTACAGGCTTTGCAGAGGGTTTTGCTGCTGAAGGAATTCTGACAGCAGGACAGAGCAGGCAAGCGGAGCTGGGCATCTCTGCAGCGTGCCCCAAGCAGGGAAGCCAGACGGAGAAGTGCTCTCAGGGCCACAGAGAACTTGCTGCATACAAAGGACTGCTACCAAGCAGACCATGCTGTATTACGCCTGTACGAGTCAGGCATCTCTCACGTGAGGAGTTTAAACTACACTGTCACAATAGCGTTATGTTCTAGTCCAGCTGATGGGTTAAGAGAATACTAAGAGATTATTCCTCTGTTCCCAAAGCCTAATACCCCAGGACACTGCGCATCCATGGGACCTACTGAGACCTGCACCTCCATGTCTTGTCCACCCGCCAACACAGACCTCATCTCTGCTACCACTAGCATGGTAGGAGACAGCCTATAGGGACCCTAAATCCCATCAGTCAGAGCTAGAAGTGACAAAGGTTTCAGAAAAGATAAAAACAACTTGCGATCAGGTAAGTAGAAAAACAAGTACCTAAATAAGCAAGGGATTATTTTAAAAAGAAACCAAAAACCCCTCACAACCAATCCCTTCTTTCCCCCCAAACTGTGGTGCTCGCATTTAATAGCTACCAGTAATTGAAACGGATGACTCTTCACAAGCATCCTGCATATGAAGAGTGGTACTCTCTGCTAGGATGAAACAGGCATGGCCTCTCCTGCCCTGCCTCCAGCTCACTTTTGCTAAAGCTCTTTTTCACTGCAGAGCTCGTGTGTCCTCATTCTGACGACTGACAGCAGCAGTCTGCTACGCATCTCGGTGCTACCAGTTGGCTTCGCTAGATAATCATTTCCAAATCTCCATGTCTGCTTAGACTACAATGTCTTGTACATTCAATTATTCTAACTCTACCAAGAGCAACATTTCTAAATTAATGTAAACTTACCAAACCACAATTTTATAACTGATTCACTTTGCATCTGCGCTTCCTCCAAATTTAGTTTGAATAATGTTTTCTAATCTACTACTGCATAAAACAACATAAAACTGAAGAACTTTGATATTATTTCCACACGCCTGTGGGCTCAAATGTAGCCATCTGTGCAACTTCAGGCTCTGCTTCTGAGCCAAGAATTGTTATTTACTTACATTTGTCCTTGGTCCTCTCTGGAGGAACGTATTTGTGCAAGTGCTTTTGAGTACTTTGCTGTGTCTGTGAGACTCGCTCCACCTGTGTGATCAGTTATCACAGATAGCAGTCGGGAGGGCTTTTGAAGACGGGACACTTGGAAACACCTGCTTTTTAGTTACATGATCAAGTAACATTTACATCCACTTTTTTTTTTTTAATGCTGCAAAATTTCATATCTGGCTCTAGTTCCCTTTACTTTGTTTCACAGCTTTAATATAAACCTCTTTCACCTCCTATGAGTGATCTCTAATTCTAGTAATTCCCTTTTTCCATGTGGAATATGTCAGATCTAATGCTCTCACACACAGGTCACCAACAAAATTGTTGTTTTGTATCCAGAAAATTAAAGCAACCTTTGATTGCTCCCCGGTGCACTTTGGTTGGCTTTATCAAACTCTAAGGTTAATTTTATTAATATTTCAGGATTTCACTGTCCTCTCTGACAAGTTACCTTTCAAAAATATTGGACCATCTTGCAGATTTTAGTTTCTTGCATTTGGGCCCTTCAGCTCTAAGGCGCGAAATAAGATGCGATGACTGATTTACCTCTTATGGAGCGGCCTACCAATGGCACTGAAAACAAGGGGAGGCACAGATATATTTTCTAGGTTTCACTCTATTGCAATACATTTTAAGGACTGACAGAACATATATACATATAGTTAAGGGAGGGGGGAGGTTTGGGCAGCAAGGTGAGAGTGGATTAAAACTTTTGGCAGCTGGTGAAGTAGGAGCAGCATTTTCAGGCCACTGAATGAGTATGTAGATTGTGTCTATATTGAAATAAGAGGAAATTAGTTTAAGAAGTGGACATTTAAATGTCTTTTGGCCTGGGTGAGTAGATGACATAATTTACACCTGCAACAGAAGTCTTCAGAACAGTATAAATATTGCAAGAAATGGTCTAAATAGAGGTGCAGAATAGCTGAGGTGCTGCTGATGACTTGGAAACCCTGTATACCAGCTAGTTCTGCTTCAGACCCAGCCTGGGGTCAGTCCCATCTAATCCTGTTTGTTCCCAAGCAGCAGCTGCTGCAAACAACTTTGGGCTTACATTTACAGATTCTGTTGTTATCAGTGGGAGTTTGTGGGATAAGGATGTCAGAATAAAGCACAACTTCCCTTTTTTCTGGGTATCCCAGAGGAGACACTGTACTTATTTTCAAGTGTTTGTTCCCACTGGTCTTAAATGCATCAGCTCAGAATCCTACTCAGGTGTGTCTAGTGGGACTTTTAATTCTGACCCCAAACACTCATTTATAGAGGGTGGTGTGCGGCTGGGGCTTGGGAGGCCACTGAGGCTGGGACTCCATCAGGCCAGTTGAAGTGCAGGCTTCTTTCACTATTTTTTTTTTAAGGTTATTTAGAGCAGATAGAAGAGTTCTAGTGTTGTAGTAAGGTGCCGGGGGGCTTGTATCATTTACAAGAAAACCATTCTTATTTCACTTTCCTAACAAATTGAAATTTTAGCTCTGCCTCTAAGCTGAGATTCCTGCGTCTCTCCACTCAAAAGCTCAGCTGACTACCAGGCTGACTTATTTAGATGGCTTAGCAAGTAGAAACCCAGCGCATTATTGGCATATTCCTCATCAAACAACAGCCAGCGGGGGTTTTCTGGGTAGCAGCTACAGTTCAATGTCCAGTAACCCCCAGTTTCCCTTATACACAAATCCATTCTTATCCCTTGCATTTTTGTCTACGGTCTGCTGTGTCCAGATCCTTGTCAAGGATCTCAAAGCACTGAAGGCAAGGGCTCTCTAGCATGCTCAGTTAACATGACTTTGCTTTTCACTTGTGTGCATCAAATCATTCATATTTCTCCAGCTCAGGGATATAACTGAATCCCTGAAGAACTTTACAGTTCAACTTCAACTGGGAAGTTAGGTAAAATGAGGGTTCGTCAGAAGCTTTCCTGTTAAAACTATTTAATTAAAAGTTTTTTGATGGAGATAAGCCAGCCAGAGTGAACCATTTTTGGCAGGGAGAAACCTTGTCTAGTCCAAGACAGAGTTTCTGATTTCAGATGAGAATCAGGTTTTAGTTCTTCCTGGTCCTGCTTCAGAAAAAGGATTTAAACTTCAGTTTGCTCCATTCCAGGTGAAATGGATCCGCTAAACAGTACCTGGAAAACAGACTTCATAGCCTCTCTGGTCTGTGGTTTTATCCATGCCTATAAACTATTCTTAATTGGAAGAACAGGGAAAACAGATTATAAATCCCTACAGAAATGATTACTGTACTTCAGCGGGATGCAAGAGAGCTACTTTTGTCCCAATTTTGCATCCACAGCAAGTATCTTGACCAGACTTTTTTTTTAGAACTTGCTCTGTGTGGCCCTGTAAAATACATCATATTGGTTAAGATTAGGTTAAATTCCAGAAGATTTCAACTTGGATGGCACACATGCCTGAGTTTTCCTAGTAGATATCTTGTATGTGACTTGATATTTTATACCTGAGCTCGACTGTTTACTGATGACAATTAATGAATTGCTAAAGAACCGACTGTAACTCAGTTCTGCTAGAGTGTAGCAGCTTATTGTTATTATCATTCATCCATTATTTGTTTTTTTTTTTTTCCCCATTTTACATTGTTAGATTTTTAGAATAAAATGATTCATACATTCTGGCCATCAAGGCGACACCCTGACTGATGCTCAACAGAGGGGTTTCATGTGTGATCATTTGTCCTCCTGAGCCAATGCCATCGTTGGCCAGTAGAAAAAAAAAAAACCCAACAAACACCATATCCTCTTGGCCTATATGGCAAGTAACACTCAGACTTTAATGACTGCATCCATTACGTGATTCATAAATCCCATCATCCCTGAAATTTCCAGCAATCTGGCTTAAAAACCACCGTTCACCTTTGCCACTACCTCTCTCCTTCCATCTTATGTAACAGTTTGGCAGTACTTATATGTAACTTAAGATCTAAACCCATCTTTTTCCACCCCCACCTGGGACCTGGACAAGCGCCCTTCTCATCAGGATACTGCTGTATTCGGATTGTGAATTTCCTGCACCAGAATAATGAAAACAGTTCAATGCAAATTGAACATGCATTTAAACATTATTTTTAAAAGGAACATTTTAATAGGCAGATACTGACTTAACTGAAAAATAAGACATCAGTATTGTCAGTGTTCACTCTAGTATGACCAGCTGTGAAGAATTTACTTATTAAAACAGGATGAAAGTATAGGTCAGAGAAGTTAGACTGTAATATAATGTAAAATGGGTTAATAAACTTTTCTCAGATCCCGGCAGAAGAATGGCAAAATTCTACCCATATTTCATAACCGTGTTCCTCCAGCTACCTTGAGGAATAAGCTGCAGAGATTCACATATAATTTTTACAATCTATGACTGCATGACGTATTTAAATTTTCTCTGTGCTGTGAAAATAATCCCATGCAGGCAATAAGCCTAGTTTATTGTTTCACCATCCTACTGTCCAGTGAGAGGAGATGGATTTTTTTTTTTTCTAATTTAACACATTTTTATTGGTAGCTGAGATCTGGTTTTCTACAAGTTTACCTGTAAGCTGACACTAAGAAGTTGTGCAAAAGTAGAATTTTATCAAAATTTATCATTTCAAGCTCTGAATTTTGAAGAAGTCCAGGATATAAAGACATCCAGATCATATGCTTTAGGACAAAACACACTTGGCCCAGGACACCTCAAGAGCCAAGGTATCTGAAGGAAGGAATACAAAATAATAATTAAAAGATCACATTACATGTTTCTTTTAATGAATAGCATGAAATTGTTATTAACTTGAGAAATGTACCACTTGGTAGAAAGCGCAGATATATTTGAAAGCTTAAACACTGACTGACTGCATTTATCCTCCCAAAATAAGGAAAAGAATTTTCTTTATCAACATTACTTGTAAATTAAATAAAGAATAAACCATTTTTCAGACCATTGTTTGATTTATATGTCTATTAAATCTCCAAGGTAAAACTGTTTACCAAAACGTGATTTAGAAGTCCAAAACTTTCTGAATGCGAAACTGAGAAGATGACATAAACATGAGTCTCTCAACTGAGGTCATCACATCAAGCAGAGTCCAAAACCCAGATGGCTCCTTAAAGCCAGGCATGCTGTAAAAAGCAGTATAGAGCAGTAAAAGGACTGTCAAAACAGATATGCACACCCACACGAAGGTTAATCCACATCAGGCCCTTCAGAAATAATTTAATTGGCTTGGAACTCTATACTGAAATTTGTAATAAATAACCAGTAGTCTGCACAGCACTGCCACAAGACATTTTCATTTGGAAAAAAATAAACCAAACTCCTCCTTCATCAAGAGTTTTGTGTTAGTCACCTACTTTGTCAATACAAGATTTAAGACTTTTTTTTTTTAATGGTTTCGTATGGCATTCTGCTTCGTATTACTGCAGATTGCCAGGCTGTGCCACCGTAGCAACGATACTTCATCACAACGCTTGAAATGACCATTACACAGACCAGGCTGTAACACCTATAAAATCTGAGCAGGATAAAGGAACAATAGGACTGCTTTCTTCCCTCAAAAGAAAAAAGTAGAGGCTGTATTAGAAATTGCATTGATATCAGGAGGCAAATCTGCAGCTGCCTTGTCTGTATGTTGAGGTGCTTATTTTCTCAGTCTTGCAAACAAAAATTCCACAGAATTGTGTTAAAGAGTGTGAGAAATTTAAAATTCTTGCTTTTGACGGCAAAGCATAGAAACACCTTTCATTAAGACAAGATATGATTTCTTTCACGTTAAAAATCCAATGTTGCTGAATCTCTCATTTTTTGTGAATTCCCAATTACGTTTTTTAAGGCGGTAAATTCGATCACCAGGAATCCTCTACCTGCCCTTTCCCAATTTCCACAAAGTAAAATTGTTGGCAGTGAGAACTGAAATGGAATTTGAAGCACACCTAATTGAGAACAAACACAAAAAAAGGAAAAAGACATAAGGTACGGCATTATAGTAACCAATTACTGGGGACAAAAGGGAACAATGGAAGCTAACAAGACACAAACCAGCCATTGTGTCTTCAGGGGCTTCTGTGTGTATCTATATGGTGCTGCATGAGACATGTCTATGCAAGTAAAGAAATATTTAGAGTGCACACTGGACCAAAATCTGCAGCTATATGCACATACAGAAGTATCATGCAAAGTTGTCTTGGATAGAGACCAAAAAAACCAAGTGCGAAGTCACTGCTGTCACCTTTGCCATGTGTATTTAATGAACACTGATGTGGATCTCAGGACCACATCCCATTTCAGAGCAGATACCTTGGCTGGATTAACGCTAAACAGATTATGTACAATTCTATCAGAATTCTCACAATCAAGGGGAAACACTAGAACAAACTGTCTCACTCTAAAAAAAAAAAAGTCACTGGGCTCAAACCAGAATTAAAGTCACTTGGAGATTTTAAGAACGAATTATGTTTGTGACCAGCTGGCTACTAAAACAGACAATTTCAAGACAGAAAACATAGTATGTATAGATCTGTGCTTCTATCTTCCATACAATTGTTCTTCTTCAAGCAAAATTATGAAGTTCTTAAAAAGATTCTGATGATATGGTTCATAAAGCTGCTGTTTATGCAACAAAATCTTTCCTTCTCTAAAGGATGGCCAATGGAGAGTAATTTAAGTGTCTTAATGTACTGGTACAGCAATGAACAAATGAATGCAGTCACTATTATTTATTTGTATGTCAAAGGCCTCAAAGTCCAGTCACTCAGGAGAAGCTACAGTAGAAGTAAGAGCTGGAGGTAGAGCACAGAAGTAGCTTGAATGGCACAAGGTCCCACCTTGCCTGTGAAACACATCTGCAGGGATCGCCATCGCAGAGGTTGAAATAGACAAATTTCCCAGTGAACAAATCGGCAAATAGAAAAAGGTATTTTAGGTAAAAGCAGAGTTACTTTAAGGTTTTAATCAACATAGACGAGGGGGCAACATGACAGCAAACATAATTAAAAGATGAGTAATAAGCAAAGAATTTCTAAATTCAGATAAAGAGTCACAGGCGCCTTTATACAGTTCTGTATTACGTGTGTCATGTTCATATAAAGACCTGCAGATCATTAAGGCCAGGTCTGTAAAACCTCCATTCAATGTACCTACAAAACCCAACCAACTAACATTTCTTCCTCCCCCACCCCTCAGCACAACAGTAGAAACAGCAGAGAGAGATGACAGTACGTAGTCTCAAAAGTTATAGTTCACCTTACATAACACTGACTCTTCTCTCTTAAATTATGCAGCAAAATTTACACGCTCTGAGAAAAACTCCAAACTAATTAAGGACCTGGAGAAGTACACACGAAAAGTAAGGGAACTGACACTAGAACACAAAGGCAATAGCACATGGAAAAGATGACAGCAAGCTTTTTACCATCCTTTTCCATAATCAAAGGAGATGCAGAACCTGAAAGATGTCAAATTCAGGCTTTATCATATCTCTTTCAGACAGCAGTTAGCTTGCAAGTTTGCTTCTACAGAGAGTCAATACTTCCTCAACTTATTTCTCTTTAGCATACAAAATTAGTGTTGATAGTCAATACAAAAGTATTTTAAAGTAAATTATATAGAGTGTAGCACTTCATGCTTTTGGCCTCATACTAAGCATATGGTACTGGGTATCAGAAATAAACACCCTCTACAGACGCACTATTTGAGCACGTACAGGTTCTGCCCTTCTCAGAAACAGGCAACTCCAGCCTAACTAGGGCACTGTGAAAGGTAAACTACCTGTCCCAGTTCTGGAATTCTGAATGTTCTGAGATGGCTTGTATCGCATGCAACCCTCCAAATGAATCCTTCCCTTTAGCCAAATAATTTCACAACATTCTCCTTTTAATCTTCGACTCTGGATTTTAACAGGATTTATTACCGAGACTATCTGTGTAGCTAATTGCCAGGGTTTAGAGGAAGAGATTTTTTTATATCTGTAGTTTGTCATTTAAGACCAGCACCATCCCACGTGGTTTCTTCCAACTGTACCAACACTATAGTTTAGCAAGTGACCGTCCTCTCTTTGCCAACATCTCAGATCTAATTTCTGTTCCAGAAGAATCTATTTATCATTCCAGAAACAGACTGCAAGAGTCTCTAAAATAATTTTGAAATGTAATCTGTGGGTGCTGTCCCTGTTTCAAACAGCAGAAGCTCTACCAGTGTGGAGTTTCTGGTTACTTCATGTGTCTTAACAGTGGCATTCAACCTTGGCAGATGTTTCAATAAAAACTGTAATGCTTCCTTAGAGTCAAATGATCTATTTTTTTCAACGAACTCTCTCTCTTGCCACACCTTCTTAACAACCACTTCTGGCCCCTTCACCGTTGTATGAATAAACTAGTAGTTCTTGTATTAGTTTAATACAAAACTAGTACTGGTAGGTTTCTGCCATTCCAAATTCTCTCTGCTGTGTCAAAATCCCATCCCAGAAACCTTTTTCAAGTGACTGTGTCACTTGCAAACTAAAAGAGCACATAATTTCTAGTTGTTCCTTATGGCCCTGCTAGAGTATCCTGTCAAAGCAAGAAATAAGCTAGCTTGCTAAATTTCTAGTTCTAATTATTAACCAACTGAAAGAAATATCAGACAGCCTGCAACTAAGAAAAGGAGGAAAATAAGGCAGGTACACTAGTTGTAATAAAGTTGCTAAACAATTAAACACAGTTCATTTTTTTCTTATTTAATAAATAATATAAAAAAGTGAACCTTTTTTTACATTATTGGAAAAAACAGTTTCTTATCTAACTCCAGCAATAATACAAGCAGTAATGAAACCGATTTAGATTTTTGGGGGGACATTCCAGATCCCGTTTAAGTGGAGTCCAGTGTGCATAGCCTCACAACTACTGAAGAATTTTCCACTCCTGGGGTTGGTCGTCTTTTCTGTTGTTCTGGTTCCACAGATGACCTCACTGTTCATTCGCAAAAAAAGAAAATCCTATTCCTTGGTTAACATTGAAAAAAATCCACAAAAACGTGGCAAGTTTCAACACCTGATCAAATCATAACTGCTTTTATGATATCACCATACAGATGTTTCAATTATGTTTGTCACATCAACAGTAACATGGCATTTTATCTTTAGCCTTGTAGAAAAAAAGAAACTCGATAGTATATGCACATATGGACACAGACTACACTCGACAAAAACACTTTCACGTGGTTTACATTTCACTTTTATTTAATCCTCAAAACTGCCCATATTGCAGGCTTTTTCTTGGTGAAATATGGAACTGAGCAATTAATTCTACAAAATTATGGTAAAAACTTGCTCATTTTTCTACCTTATTGCTAAGAAACTTTACAGGTGCACAGTTTGTAAAAATAACCCTTTTAAGACTGAATGTATACACATGCTACAGGATTTAAAAAAATGACATTAGCATAGCACCTCCAGATGGGGCAAATGCAGTGCTGGACACAGACAGAAGGTTTACAAAGTTAGAACTGCTCATTTATTTTACAGCTCCTAAAGGGGAGAAATTGTTCAGTCCTAAAAGGGTTAAGTAGAAACCCTAATATACTTCTTTTTCTAACAAAGCTGCCACTCAATCCCACAGTACAGTGCTTGAAAACAAAGTCAAAAGTCTGGCACAGGAACGTATACACATTTGTTCAGTACTCATAAACACAGCTGCTTTTGAAAGAAAGTAAATAAGATGGTTAATAATTGAAGAGCATCTTACTTTCAAGATGGACACCTCTATGGAGTCATTTTACCTATTGGAAGTAAACTACCCACTTGTAGGTTATTTGTTTCACTTGGCATTAATATTTTGTATATGGGGAATTCACTGATTTACATCTTGAGTTCATGTCTTTTCAGGTTACCATTCTGATCTTATAAGTCTGTGCAATGACAAGAAATACAGAATACCATTATAAACACAGTTGTGGGATGCCCTCAGGGCAAATAATTAGGAAAAACAGCAGCAGCAGATTATTAAAGACTATGCTAGTGTTGAATTCTGAAATACAGTTCCAAACAAAAGAGAACAAGAAAAGGCATAGCTAAACTTGAGCACTTGCTTTTTCTTCCTAGAGTTGGAACTATAACAACATTCCAAACACAGACTCAATTTCTATGTATATAGAATTAACAGCAGACTTAACAGCTAGACTTGAACAATTAGGAGAGTTTCATACTGAAACATTCTAAGAGTAGTTTTATCAAAATCTTGAGATATTGGCAATACCATGAAAATTGATTAACAGCTCACAAGGCCAATAAATGTAACAATATCACCCCACAGGAAAAAGTTCCAGAAGATGATAATCTAAACAACTGGACATCTTAACAACAGTAAGGACATGGAAGACCATTTCTGTACTACAGAATAATTACTGGCAACAAGCTCAAGGGAAAAAAAATGGAGTTTAAAATGGTCTTGTAAGCAGAACTTAATAGTCTCTTTTTTTCACCCACTTGGCTGTAGTGTGTAGAACAGCAGAAATCAGGCTAAGTCATTAGGTTCTTTACAAGTCAAGGAGTATTATATCTATTGGGCAAAATTATTGCAAGTAAGAAACTGAATATAAAAAGTATTGCATTTATATGTAAAAATTTTAAAATAATGACTATAAAAGCAGGTGTCAAGTTCTGAAAAGCTGTTTTAAATAGTCTGTGAAGGTTAAAAGGCTTGTTATGGTCTGACTACCATGTGTATATCATGGTTTGTTCTTGAATACCCTCTAAATCTGATATACATCTCACTTATTTTAATTCTCAGTCTAATTATTGATCAAAATCTGTGACTCTTGAATTAAGCCATACTGTAAGATACTTACGTGCTTCTAACAAAATCACTGTGAAATGATTCCTGCCACAACACAATTAAAACAAAATTTTATAGCACATACAAAGGTAAACAGATTGCAAGTAAATGCCAGTAAACAGTTTAAAACAGAGATAAGGCCACAATGAATTCTGCCCTTGGTCACTGAAACGGAGATGAGGTGAGGCAGTATTCACTAGTGCTAAGAACCAGCATTGCGACTATGTCACGGGAATACGTTCATAATACAGCAGAGCAAATATGAAGGCCTGTGGTAGAATACAAGCACATTTTAGAAGGACAGTGGCACTGATTTTACTATTAGCTAAGTATGCTTTATAACCGATTTCTTCCTTTAACCACACTGTTGTCACACATAGAACGGAGCACTAAAGCAAACAAGTAGAATGGAGCGTCAGAGTACACAAATACGGTGCCGAGACAATGATTTAAAATGGTGGTGGGTGTTGAAACTGGAATAAGTGGTCAGAAATAAAAACCCTATGAAAACAGTCAACAGACAAGCTTGTAAGCAATGCACTGTACGAAGCCACAGGTTCACATTTACACAGCAGTTGTGGCTCTTGCTTCAGGGTACAGAAAAGGCTGAACACACCATAAAGTTTGTATTTTGGCTTTTAAAGAGGAAGATCACACTATCAGAACTTGTCCTACGAGTCTATGCCTAGTTCTGTGACTACAAATGAACTACTGGGGTATACTTTCAAATACAAATGAAGCAGGCAGGTCTACAAGGAGGGACAAAACATGGAAAAGTCAAAATGAAAAACAATGCAACAACCAACAAAGTCAAAGTGCAAATGAGCCTTGAATTTATGATGGAGAGAAGACTTGAATGTTGCACAAGCTGTTGGCAGGGAAAGAGGAACCCACAGGAAACAAGGATGGGAGGAGTTGACATCTTCATAGTGCTTTTACGATTTTCTATTTGCCCATTTCTAAGTAATAAAATTTACTTCTAGTTATTATGGTATGATCACTTCACAATGAAAGCACGTTCTCAATACAAGTGTTACACCAAAGTCTGGCCTAATTTACTGAACAGTATGAAAAAAAACATGCTTCTTGTGATTCTCAGGTGATGAAGGGCACCACCTACCAATCCCATTTGTAGCACACACTTCTCAGGGTATTTTAGTTACATGCCAACAAGACAGAAGACATGCTGCCAAATGAAGTTATTGGGAACATTCCACTTTCAAAATAAAACATTTAACTTACACTTAATACAAATTATGTACAAGATTAGAAAAACCTGAACAGATCCTGAAACATTTTCAGATGCAATATGACTGAGCAAGAAAGAGGGGGGAGTAACCCAGTAACAACCCTTCAAAAACACCAACGTATGCCTGTGACATGAACAATCATTAATACGACTGCTTGAGATGTCACTTTAAAAGAAAACTCACGTAATGTTAGAACCTCATGAATTATCACTATAAATACATATTTAAAAAAGGAAACAGAAATAACTATTAACAATGACTGAAAACAGAGCACTAAAGTTAACATACATTGCATGTATTGCAGGCAAGGCAGAGGCATTTTTTAAAGCTTTTGCACAGACTTCATATAATCTTAAAAAAAATACGCTGGCCTTTACAAGGTTCTACTTGCTGAAATAAAAACAATTTCAGTTCATAAAAAGTCACAAGACTTCAGTTTAAAAAAAGGAACAGTTCCAGCCACAGACCAAAAATATATATATTTTTTTAAAACTGGAAGAGTATGGTAATTAGATTATACAAGCATGGTCAGGCTTGGAACCTGAATATACTTCAGAGCAAAAGCTCAGAGGAAAAAAAAATATAAACTATTTGGTAACAAAAGTGTACTATATGTTGTGATACAAAAAAGGTATGGTGAAAATGTACCTTTTATACTAAAGCTTATACAAGTTCCTTGGTCCATAAAAACTATGCTGTGTTCATGTTTTCTAGTTTGCTCAACATGTATCCCAGCCACATTTTTTTTGTTTCTTGCCCATTAAAAAAAACAGCTGAAAAATAGATTTTCAATAAAGTTCTTATGTTTCGGATGTTTTTTTTTTTTATTGTGGCTTCTGTATATAGGATCAGCACTTGCAGGTAACAAGGTTCAAATAACACCACCTAAAATGGAAAGGTGTTTTCCCAAGAAACCACAAAAATTGTTCAGTTCTCTTGAATGTAGCACTTAAGAGTCAGTTAAAGTCCAGACAAACAACAGTAGTTAGGAAACTACAGTTGCCGTAGATGATGTGACATTGGTTGGATTTGTGCTGACATTTGTGTAACTTCCCTCGCTGTTTGTATTTGTTTCACTGGAAGCCATGAGGCTCGAGTTGGCTCTGAGGATTGCTCCAGCAGCACTGCAGTGTGGTCGTGGCCCTGGTTCCGGTGTGTATGTAAAGGTAAGGCTGGTGGAGTAAATGATGCCATCGTTACGGACCAAAGTTACTGGAACCTGGACTGGCTGACGGACCCATCTCCAACCCTCTCGAAATGCAGAAATGTCTGGAACAACACATAGCATGCTCTCTGCACACCTGAAAAAAAGAAAAGTTAACTGAGCATAATAAAACAGGCGATGGGGAGGGGACAGAGAGGGGGAAGGGGGGGACAGTTCAATTGGAAGGGAGCTACAATGATCATCTAGTCCAACTGCCTGACTACTTCAGGCTGACCAAAAGTTAGAGCATATTATTAAGGGCATTGTCCAAATACCTCAAACACTGACAGGCACGGGGCATTGACCAGTTCTCTAGGAAGCCTGTTTCAGTGTGTGATGACCCTCTCAGTAGATAAATGTTTCCTAGTGTCCAGTCTGAATCTCCGCTAGAGCAGCTTTGCGCCATTCCCATGCATCCTATCACTGCATACCAGAAAGAAGAGATCAGCACCTCCCTCTCTACTTCCCCTCCTCAGGAAGGTGTAAAGAGCTATGAGGTCACCCCTCAACCTCCTTTTATCCAAACTAGACAAATCCAAAGTCCTTAGCTGCTCCTCATAGGACATGCCTTCCAGCTCTTTCACCAGCTTTGTTGCCCTCCTCTGGACACATTCAAGGACCTTCACATATCCTGCTTAAACTATGGGGCCCAGAACTGCACACAGTACTCAAGACCATGCCAATGCTAAATACAGTGGGATAATGACCTCTTTTGACCAGCTGGATGCTGTTTGCCACCCCTGGCTGCCAGGGCACACTGCTAACTCATATTGAGCCTGCTGTCAAACAGCACCACCACATCCTTTTCTGCAGGGCAGAAAGTATATACTTGGGTGTATACACAAGTATACACTCTTCAAAGCATCCAATAAAATGTAATCATCATAAAAGCAGTATGAAATACTGTACCTGTACATGGTTTCAGCTTCCACATCCCCAAACCAGACACGTAAATTTGGAGTGAAGTTCTGTCCTGTAAGTTCCAACATTGCTACATCCCCACCACCATTCAACTGGAAGCAGCGTAAATACAAAAAAGAAAATCCACAAAAAACCCATGTATTAATAAAAACAAACACTCCGCCTCTCAGAAAAAAGAAACAGAGAAGAGCTCTTCACATGCTTACAAGAACTGTAAACAGTGCTGTTTCTATCAGCTGGAAAAAAACCAAACACACACACCTACACAACTGAACCGTAAAGAAGTAACACATTTAAAAGATAGTGCCAATTAATTTGATGTCCTGAAAGAACTTCTAAGTTTTGATAGTGCTCTCTTAGAATACAAGTCAAAAAGGCTTTGAAAACAAAGAATCTTTCAGAAAACACACTAGGAGAGCTTCAAGTTTTTCCACAGCAGATTGCTCATTTTCTTAATAAGGTTTCAGTCTGGCTCTCTTTGATCTATAATTGGCTGTTTTAAGAGCCAAAAGCAACATCTAAATAATCAAACAGAAGTACAAGTCCGAAGGATATCACCACCATAGTATTTTAATGTATAGAATAATATTAATATTTTTCCTATGATGGATAGGCTCACGTGTTCTGAAATGTAGGTAAGAAATTATTACAACATGAAAGTAATTTTCCTATTTATAAAGCCAGTAAGAATGTTTTCCTCAGTATTCCACGAAGGTACCATATACCTTAATTACATTAAATCAGTATGTATCGGTACTGATAAATCAGTATAGTAAATCAGTATTAAATACATTAAATCAGTGTGACAAAAATAACCTCACATGAGTTTATTAAAAAACAACAAACTTACTTGAAGACTTTCTACAACAGGCACAGGAGTCACTGGAGCATGGACCGGTCCCATCCCCTCATAAAACGTGTATTCTGCTTTATCTGTGCTAATGATTGTCCACGAAGCTCCATCATTAATCATTTCTTTATTTGGTTCTTTTGGGCATGGAGTGGCCTTAAAAAAAAGGAAAGGTTTAAGTGTCACCTGCAGACTCATTTGCAAAGACACAGAGCAAAAAACACCTCACTCAGCCAGTAACAGTGTATATTATTTCAAAAACATGTTTCGTTTTCTCTAGGTCATTTTGTTAGAGGGAAAGTCACATGCTTCAGCAAGAAACCAAGATTTTTTTTTTTTTAGAAGTTCCTTACTACCCACAAAATGATAGAAAACACAAGTTTATATTTCAGTGTTTGTGCAAAGACATGGGAGAGAAGCTCAAGTGACAACCTTGCATGTTAGTCAGAAACTTTCACTGTCTCCTTGTAAATATTACTAAGTTAGTATACATACATAGAAGATACACTGACAACTATTTCTTCCGGCAACAAAAGCCTCTCTGAACAATTTCATCATCTAGCAACCAATAAGGAAATGGTGTATAGGTTAACACAGGCACAGGAAAAAAATATCTAATTTTAATACCTAAATTCTGTTTTTTTTCATTAACCTTTAGGGACATCTAGGTATGTAACCATAACCTTCACTATTCAAAACTGTTAGATAAACTTCAATTAGCACAAGTTTACCAGCGCAGATGAAAGGAAGGTAAGATGAAAGAAAGGTAAGATGAAAGCTGCATTCTCAAGTGGACTCTTCCTTCTGATACGATCATGTAAAAAAAGCACTGAAAACAGCTTGCAAGGGAAATGCGCAAAAAGGATAGTAACTACAGATCTTTCCAAGCTCAAGACCCAACTGATATTTTTATTAGAAACATACAGGGCTTCTATATTACTAGCCCAATTTCAAAAGAGGAACTATCGTATACTATTTTGATGGATGATATTTTTCTTACAGGTTAACTACAATTCCTGTTGACATGGAGTAAGGTACTTCAAACTCGTGACAAATAAAACCATGGATATCAAAAGCAAATAACCCTGTGCAAGACCCCTGACTGGCTTATTCAGATCTGCTAAACCCCTGCCGCAAAGTGGAAGGCAAATGCCACAGAATTTATTCTGGAAGTCCTGTAGGTCAAGAATTATTTCAGGAACACATTATTGCTTCTGTCACAGAAGCAAAGATTGCTCTTCTAGAGAAGCATTCCTCCTTGTCCCTTCCAAATACAGCAGTTTACCTCCAGGCACTTCCCCCTCCTTTCCTTTCATAACTAAACTTTCTCAACAGGTGGCACTGGTAGATTGAAATGCCTTAACACCATGCTGAGTACCTCAGGTACTTACTGGCTTCACAAGGAGACAGGATGGGAAACAAATAATTGCATAACATTAGCAGATAAAGGACTTTTTTTTTTACTAACAGAGTTTCCCAAGAACTGGTAAACACAACAAGGACACAGATAAATCCAAATACATTATATTGCTTGGATTCCTTTTAAAAAACCCAAACTACTAAATACAACTAACCCCTCCCCTCCAAACCTCAAAAAAGCTCCATATCAAAGGATATTAAAGAAATGAAATTATAAGTTATTAGGAAAAGTTGTGGGTTTTTCAATAGAAAGCCAATTAAAAGAAAGCAAAAGGTAGAACTTAACATTCTCTTTTCAAAATGCACAAAAGCCAATATGCAGTCCCGTCCCTGAGACTGGTGTTGTGATCAGTTTTATTCAACATCCTCACCAATCTGCTGGTAAAGTCAAATCTTCAAACTTCTGCATGATCCTAAGTTTTTTAGGTAGTTAAATGCTTTTACAGTTGCAAGGGTTTTATATCCAGAAGGACATCAAAATGAACAGAGGGCAAAAAAGTGGTAATGAGCTTCAATATAGATAAAAGTGAGGTTTCTAAAGAAAGATTCTGTAAACAATGCCCATAAAATACTGAACTTGGAACTGGTAGATACAACTCAGGATCCTGGAGTCACCACTGACAGTTTTCTGAAATCACCAACTCAATGTGCACCAGCAGCCACAAGTGGCAACACAATGTTGGACAACATCAGAAAAAAATATTGAGAACAAGGTATCGGGTATTATTTTGCCAGTGTAAATCCTTTGTTCACCTAATTCTGGAATACTGTGTGCAGTTCTGGTCTCCCTGTCTAAGAAAGCCGTGGTGAAAAAAGAGAAGATACAGAAGGGGGCAACTAAAAATCACCAAGGAGCTAAGAGAAGAAACTGAAATGAGTGTGAGTCTCCAGCTTGGAGAGAAGAAATCTGGAGATGATGTTGATGGGTAAGGTGAATGCAGAACTGTTGCTCACTAAATCCTGCAAAACGGGAACTAGGAATCACTCACAGAAACTACTAGATCATTCAAAACAAGTACAGCAAAAGTATACTACACAGAGGACAGGAAACCTCTTGAACTTCCTACCACAGAATACTGCAGAAAGAGAGCATCAGCAGATTCAAAAGGAATCAAACTGATCAACTAGACATCTACAAAATGACACTAAAAGACAGAGTCAGGGACGCAGCCTTTAACCACCCTTAATACAAGAAGTGTGGATGCTGGCAGAGTACAACTGCACAGGACTGCACAGAGCCACCAGGTCTGTCTGCCCCCTGTAAGCACCATGTCCTATTGCCCCTGTTAGCCATAGGTAGGGACTATGCTCCGACTGAGTAAGGCATTATTTATATTCTTACAGGGACATCTTTAAAGAGAGATCTGGCTGGTACTTCAGCAGCTGAATTTCAAGATTTTTGTAGGTTCATGCTGACCTGCTGACTTTTTATAGCCTTTCTGCTTTAAGCCTCTAAGGTCTCTGTATTGGGTTATTTCCATTCACCCAAGAGAGACTTGTCACCCTAAAGTAAAGTTTGGGGGGGGTTGTAATTTTTTTTTCTTTTTTCACAGTAACCACAGTCTGTCTAGACTCCTGCTACAGGTACTGTATTCAACAGTAAATGTTTAACAGCAGGCAGGTGAAAGATGCTACACATGCCTGTTCCTCTGGTCTTGGTCTTCTGGTCCAAAGGAAAAACAGATAAAATAGGGTTTCTCTCCTGCCACTGGTAGAGAGTTTATCTTTCATAGTGATTTCACTTCCCAAAGGATGATATAACAACCCAGTGTGCTCATTAACAGATTTTATTCAACAGACAGAAGCAGCAGGTACCTAATTCCACTAAAAGCATTCAGAAGTGGGCTGTGCTTTTATCTAAGCCCTACCCATGTTTCCTGAAGTATGAACAAAGCTTCTCATATTCTCTTTCCATTGTCCCAATTCAGGATAGAAGTCAACTGAGCCTTTACCAATCCTTCTTGTCCCTTCCCTTAAATTAAGGGAACTCTTAAAGTTAGCTTCTCTCTTTCCTACCTCTACCTGTCTTACCCAGGAAGCTACAGCTCTTCTCCTAAGGAAGTCCCAAGTGTGGCTAGCCTCCTGGAGCACAGCATTATCTCTCAACACCCTTTGCTATTTGAGCTGCCCTGGATGTTTAAAGAAAACTGCGATACTCAGGCAGGACTGAACTTGGTCATTGTCTTGTTACTCTAATGGGAATTACCATGCTGAAAGTCTGCTAAAAGCATGCTAACACACACACAGGACTAAAACCACAATTTGCTAGCATATTGTATAAGTTGTCAGAACAATTGCACACTGTGTTTTTTTTTTTACAGCTCTCCCTAGGGGTTCATTCCTGTAACAGTAACTTACTAGGGATACTTTTCTCCACCTGCTGGAGAAACAAGTATTTGAAGACTGAGAGAGCTTTACAAATGACTGTGGGTCAACTGCCATAGCTGTCTGTTTATGCTCTTAGCCAAGAGCAAGACACTGCAACTCGGCTAAGTCCACCGTGAAACAGGACTATCATGAACTGTACCATTTCCTACTTGCTGTGATCTAGAAATGGACGCACTGGCATATGTCAGCATGTTAAGCCACAGTATCATGATAGCAGGCACAAGTTCCTAGTGTGTTTCCATTTCTTCCGCAGGAGAAAATAGAATTCATTGTCTAGACAGACATGGAAGAAGGTTATGAGGAAAGAAAAACAGATTTGGAAAGGAACAGAAAGTTTGTTGTTCCTCTGTCTTTTAGTAAAAAAAATAGACTCGCATTCGAAACCAACTGCAAAACTGGCATTCATACATATTTTGGGAATATTTGGGAAAACTTTGCAACCATGCTTCTCATGTATTGAAATAGTTTTAAACAACTCACTTGAAATTGGATTATTCTCTCCTGGGAAAGGCACAAATACATTCTCTCAGTGTCTTTAAGGTAAAATGCACATTTATGGAGCTGCGATACTGGATCATCTGCATCCAATAACGCCGTTTGTTTATCTACTTTTCGAATTATCTGTGAATGAAAATTGTACATATATATTTAGGACAATTTCTGTACTTCATTACGTTGGAGATTACATATCTACTGTTAGTAAAAGGTAGGCTTTTTTTTTATTTCCATGCCTCCTGTTTTAATACCAACATTACAGTCAATTCTCAATGCTTCTGAAACAAGAACACAACACTGTAGTGACACACAGTACTACAATTTCAGTGTACTGCACGCATATATATTTTATCTTTTTTCGCTATAAGAGTGTGTGTGTGGAACCTTAAAGCTTCAGCAAAATCTACTGTTGTTCCATTTTCTGGCACAAAAGAGCAGTAGAGTCAAGTATTAATAGACTTCTTCCACCATTGACAGTATCAACAACATTCTGTGGCAGACTGGTTGCTGAATGAGAACAGTCGAAAATAAGAATTTCCTTTAAAGGTATTGAGACATCCTTAAGTACTGTTTTGCAAACACAACAAACAGTGTACCTTAACAATAGTTGGTCACTAAATATTACTTTAAGACAATTGCAAAGAACAACTGTTCCTTACATCTGGTAGTTCAGTGAAAAAATACCTGCTGACTTAATTTGCAGCTGTGATAATTTTTTTTTTTTTAATTTAAAAAGTTATTCTCTTACAGTGGAAATCTGTAGCTTGGAATTTTAACTCAACTTCCAGAAAAAATTTAACACTTCATTTTATGCAACATCAGAAGAAGCAGCAGCCAAAGCACTTGAAGATTTCTAAGGCGACAATCAGAAAGCCAACCATGTCCTCTGGGATTTCTTATGATAATAAATGGCATTAGCAGCAGTAAAAGTTTCAAGATTGGCTTGTTTCTTCAAAGTTCTTTGCATTAACCTATAAAATGTCTGCAAGTTACCTTTTAATCGCATCACCCTCAATCAATCTTGTAAGGCAGCATGACAAATATTCTGAACAAAACAGGAACCTTTAGCCTTATTTTTTTTAATCTATTTCTACCTACAAATAATGTTTCTAGAATCATAAAAGATGGCATCTCCTTTTGATGGTAAGAAAGTATTAACATGAAGGCCACAAATAAAGGAAGATCCTCTTACTGAATTTCATGTGGACTGAACCAGTTCAGTAGTAACCAGGTCTGGATTTTTCTGTCAAATAATGTGATTTTAAAAAAAAATCTGTTTAAATGATCATTTTATACCATTTACTCTGACCAGGCTATCTTCTTCTTTAGATAAATTTCATATTGGGAGAGAATTTCTCATTTCAGTGCTAGTAAAATAAGTCTGGGAAGGGGAAGAGAAACCTTCCTGCAGGAAGGTTGGTTTTACACTGGCGCATTCTAAAAATTGTTTCTAGTTAAAAGTAGATTTAGTGAAGCCTTGTATGAAATTCATAACGGGCTGGCAAACCACAATTTCACAGAAGATGAAGCATTGTTTATTATCAGACACAAAGTTCCACTTAGGCTGGCACTAAGTGCATAAAACAGGACCAAAAAAAAAAAATCTACAATTATACTTAAATTTATTTCTAAAAAACATTACCGTGTATCCATCAATAAAATAATTATTGTTGGTTCACAAACCTTCATTGGTTATAATAAAATTTCTACCTGTGACAAAGACAAGGGCTGAAATTGCCTGTTTCTAAAAAAAGTTATTCCAAAGGCATTTCCTATAGTCTACATTTAAACCAGACAGTATTAATAAATGTCCAAAATGCTTCTGCAAGCTGATATTGGTATAATTATGTATCGTTAGAAGTACACATAAGTACTTTTAGATTCAAATCAGTAGAGAATTTTTAAAGCCGAACTCAACAAACAGAACACTACTGGCTGCAGAGACTTTACTCATCTATTCAATATCAATATTTCAGTTATTTTGCTACGCTGGGACCTACATAACTGTTTTAAAAAATAAACGCTTCCTTAAGGACAGCTTGCAGATTATCCCACTTTGGTGGGTTTGAATTATGAAAAATTCCCTATGCTTATTTTCCAAGCTGTTCTTTGCTTACAGAATTAATCTGTATTAATATATCTATATAAAATATAGACCTAATAAATACTCTTATTAAAATGAATGTAATTTTCCATATAAAACATGTATTACCAAAAGGAAACATACAAAGCCAAATATTGTAAATGATGCAAACTCAATTATGTAATTACACTAAGTAGCCATCTACAAATTAATTACAGTATTGGAGAAATCAAACTGTACCAGTCTTGGGAGTGCCATGCCAGTAACTGAGCATACAAGTTTGACAGTCTGCCCATAATGAATGTAGCCGTCTCTCACTGTGAATTCTTCTCCTTCTGATTCGTCATCATCCACTGCATGAAACAGGAATTTTCACATTATTTGTTTTAATCACCGTTTTCCTTGATAGGAGGAACATTTAACATCACACTATTACATCAAATGTACGTTCAGTAACAAAACGAATCTGCACATGGGCAATTAATATGGAGGAAAAAATGCAGGAGTCTCTTTGTGGGGATGGAGGGAGGGAGGGAGGTGAAAAAATACATTGCTTCATTTTTACTTACAGAGGTGAATGTAAAATGCTCCCCACTGTTGTGAACTGGCATGGAAATTACCACCTTCTACGTGCAAATATCTGGTGCTAACTGTTTGGGATCGAAGTCTATTAAATAGTGCCACTTTTGTCCCTGACGCAATACATACTGCAAGGAACACATACAGACTTGAGATTATAAAATTACTTCATCATTACATAGAAAAGTTAAAAAGTCACAAATACAGTAAAATAAGCTGATGAATTCTGAAAATCAAGAAATCATTCTCAACTATTAGTCAGTTGAGAAAATATTTATATTTGTGACAGACCAAAACTAGACACAAAACATACATAGTGGCTGTTCACCAAAGGCATGCTAGCTCACAGAATTTTGCCAGTTAGCCAAACAGGCCAGTGCTTGCTAGCTGAGAACTCTTTCTATTCATAGTTCAACAACTGATTATTCGAGCAGAAGCTTTAGCTTGCCCTTGTGAAGTACTTAGACAACTTTCAGTGATCATTTGAAGTATAAAGAAAAATCATTCTTACAAATCACAATCAATTGAAAGGAAGACAGACATAACTATGTAAAATTGTAACCACGCAACTTGAAATTTTCTCAGATCTGAACTTACTTATCATTCAAGAAAGAAATACTAAGTCTGCTCCCCCCCCCAAAAAATCAGCAACTAGCATTTTGCCGTCAAAATGGGTATGTCTTCTACTTGTTTCATTTTTATTATAGAAGAATGCTTAGTTCATATTCACTGTCCATCAAAACTATCTGTCTGAATACAAAGTCAGCAGTGCATACTCTGAGCCCACGGGGGTGAACTGCACAGCAACAGATTGCCTTTAGTCATGTGGCAAGCTAGCGGCCCCGAGATCCACATTCCATAGGTGAATGGGTTCCAGCCCAACACAGATGGAAGAGCCTTTTAAAGCACTAGTGAAGAGAGAGAGAACAAAAACAAACAAAACAAGGTATCTCTTGAGGTGCTCCAGTGGTATGCAGGCAAAAACTTTGGAGGAAAAGCAAAAATGCTCCCAATCATACAGTAGCACCAGAGATATCTTCAGTTGAAAAACACGGTAAGCAAATAAATCTAGGTGAAATATCACCATACAGATTTCTTAATTACTTAAAAGGAACCATGCAAGAGATATTAAAAATAAAAACAACATGAAAATGGCATGAGACAGTAAGGTGGCTGTGATGTGAAGTGCAGTTTGGATAACATGATGATACTCATTTATCACAACGTGAAAGGTATTTCTGATACTGATCAAAACATCTAAGCATCAGCTCATGGCAGCTTAAGGGATCCAACAACTTAGAAAGCTAAGGCAGAGCATTCTTGTACATTTGTCTATAAGGATCAGTCCTCAGAATAAAGGTTTTTTGGTGGACCTTTTATATTTACTAAATAATTAACTGTGACTGCATAAAACTCAGAGTAACCTATCTATATTGAAATACTTTAAAATCCACTGATGCGTACAGTTCCGAAATAAACTAGAAAAAACAAATTGAGAATTTAATTGTATTTACTTTGAAGTCAGACCTCAGAATACATAAGGACAAATTAGTAGGAGGCAAAAATTAATTGCTACGTAAAGAAAAGAACTGTAAAATACTTACAGTCTGCATTTTTCAGTGACTGTTTCTTTTTAGAAGGTTTGGAGATGACTTTGATCCGTTTACTGAGGAACACACCGATGTCATCACTATTGCCATAAAACATTTTTACCGATAACATGAAGTGCTTTCTCTTGTCTGAATCTGATATGTATAATGTTTTGGCAGTGCAATAATTCTGTTGGTGAAAACATACTGTTGTTTCTTCTTTTAAGTCAACCCAGTTCAAGAAACTATGAATATTTAATTATGAACAAAATAGGAAAACTGATACAATAGTTTCTAAAACAGATCAGAAACTGCTTTTTCCATCTCTCCATATCGATATAATTTATGACTACCATTTAGCTTTGTGAAGTTTAGCACCCAACTTCAGTACTTCAGGGTCTTTCTAAAGACCCTTAACAGGACTAGAAAACATGATTAGAGACTACAGCTGTGTCAAAGCCATCTCTGGGTGGTTAAGAAAACTACTAAAAATTACATTTCAGTAAAGCTATATAGGCACTACACTGGGCATGCACAAGAGGCTGCCTGTGCAGAAAATGTGTTGAGCTAAACTTTTCTTGAAAGGATGGGGAGATGATTAGGTTTTGAAACACTAGAAAGTTACTTTCAGCTAAGGTTTATGCTAGGTGATAACAGGAGCTTAAAAAAAAACACCCCAAAAAGAACTTTTATTATTCTTTTCCTACTCAGCAACATATGAAGCATTTCTAAGCAGACTGTGCTGGAAATACTAGGTAGCTATAAAATACTGCTTAATAAAACAACCAAGTAACATGAGCACTCACGTGCTGCCAGTTCTACTCCAACTGTTTAAGTCATCACGAATATCTTTTAAAAATCTTGTAGCAATTTATGCCACTGTAAAAAAAAATCTACTAAATTTATTAAGATGCTATTTTATTTATATTTTTATGCAAAAGGACTAAAATACCACTTCTAGCAGCAGATGTTGTTCAAATACTTCCTTGATGAGATTATCCATTCATGCAAGCCAAGGTGAGGGACATGGGGTTTGGGCCAGAAACTTCACTTCAGTTAACCATTGATGCCTACCAAGTAACCTAACAGTTTACTGACTCTAAATCAACAACCTACTAACCAAAGGTTAGTACCCTGTGATGATCCCACGAACCAAATCCACCTATTCAATTGTCCTACATATTTACTGATTTTTGATACCACTTATGCAATATCTGCTACAATTATCAAAAATAAGCAAGGGTATATCTTGAATTATGCACCACGTAGCTATAATTTTTTGCAGTAATCTGAGTAGTTTATTTCAATTCTACCTTTCCTTCCAAGTTCAGCTGCTGCATTTCTTGGTCGCTATTTCCTATTCCAATGAAGGCGCAAGGTTGTGACTCTTGCTCAGTGCAACCGTCCCGTTCCATTTGCTCTTTTTTTTTCTTCCATCCACTGCCCATAAGATACACACATGGAGGAGGACAAAAGAACCTGAAAATGAAAAATGCACTATGAGATTACACACAGCTTTCAAGAAAATTCTTGAGACAGAAACTGCCATATACCCAAAGCTTTCTAAGCCCATTCACACTTTGCATTCGAGTTTATACATGCACGCCCTTCATTTGTCTTGACGATTTTCTAAAACGCAAATCAAAAAAAGAGAAAAAGCAAGGAAAATCAGCATTAGATGCACTGTCACTCTCCTTCCAGTTCAATATATGATAGGTAACAGTCTGCATATCTATAAAACTAAAATGCTTTCTAGGCTTACAAAGATGAGATTTCAAAGAAAGTAACAAGGCCTTGAAAGCAATAAGTGTTTTGCTTTTGTAGGTGCTTAACATGATGCAGTGATTAATACACACAGAACAATTCCACAAACTAATTTAATGGACAGCTGCTGACTACAATTCCTAAATCTTTAGTGTTTCATCATAAGCAAGGAGGGAGTCTATTCATCCAAGCATAAATCTCTTTTCCATTTTTAAATGGAATAGATTATTTTACATCTTCATCAGTAACTGATGAAGCACTGACTGAAATACGTCTAGATGCTACTTACAGCAACACATTCAAAATTAAATGCAGCATTATAATACAATGTATTGGTCTTTAAGTTCCTGCAAATTGCTGAACTGCAACTCCTGATCACTTTTGGTTTTAGTTTAGCTAACAGCTGCAGTATTTTAATTATCATGTAGTTAAGATCAAAATTAAGAAAGCAGAATGAGTACGTCCAGTTGTGAGGTAGCTGAAGAGGCACGAAGGGACAGAATAAATAGAATAATCAAGAATTTTTCTGTTATTTCAAATTAGAGAGTAGTGCTCAACTTGGCACTTCTGAAATCCAGAGATGACTCCTACCTTATACAGGTAGGTACGCAGGTAGGGTTTTAGGGGTTTTTTTGGTGTTTTTTTTTTCCCTGTGTGTGTTTTGTTTTTTTTTTTAAACTTGGCTTAGGACAACTGAATTAATGGATTATTTCTATTAAACACCATATAAACCTTCATTAGTGGAAGTCAGCTTTAGTGTGAAAATCAAGCCTAATACACTTTTATCTCATCTATTCAGCAAAATTACATTTGAAACATAAAATGTTTTTCTAAGGAACGGAATGCTTAACAGATGAAACCAAAGTCCTGAGTTAATAATCACATCATAATTAAATGTAAATATTAAGAATCCATACAAATAAAGGCAAAGATTTGTAATCATTTCAGTTAATGCACACAATTCATGTATATTCTTTGACAGAGAAACAAACAACCGAAACTTAAGGTTTACTGCAATTCAAAATGTCTCAGAGGTTATGATAAGCAAAAATTACACCCAGGGCGGGGGGGTGGGGAGGGGGGAGAATCAGCCCATCTTGCCCACATAAATCCACAGTGAATTTTTCACTTATTTTCACTCTTTTTAAAACACAACAAAAATGATGATATGCCAATATGCATTCAGCTTAAATATCTGAGTGTCTTCTTTCAAAAGCATTGTGCTCTGGTTTGAAAAAAGACTGCCTGCAAAAGAGAATTTGTTGAAAGCAGCTCACTACGTGGCATCAAAAGATTTTCATGTTTGAGAACCCCATTAATTTGTGAAACTGCTCCTACAAATTGCTTTTTAAATGTAGTAATTCTAAACAAATAGAAACAAATGCTATACTTCATTATGATAACCCATTTCAGCAAAGGCTTATCATAACAATAACACTATTGTGAGGCATAGAAATTTTGATATAGAATTATGAATTAACAGAAAGCCACTTGTAAAAGCAAACTATTCAAAGTTTAACAACTAACATTTTTGCATGTGCTTATTGCATCAGTTTTAACTATTTGTATTTTATTCTTTGGGGTAATTATGGGTCATATGAAGGCTCTGGAATTTTCTCCTTCCAACTGAAAATGCAGAACACAGAGAACCAAGGTAGAAACTTGCCAGTTTGCAAAGCAGATGTTTCCTGATGGAACTGTCAACTTTAGAAACTGCACAATAAACTACCTCAAAAATAAAATTTAACACTTTCATAGTAGCAGCACAAGACACTTTTTCCACTAGCCCAGCCATGACTCAAAGCTGAAATTTATAGTTCTTACATTTGAACGGGTTAATGTAACTTTGTTGTAAGAATAGAAGTTACGAAATTTGAAAGTCACCAGGAATAGGAAGAGTAAGCAGTAATAAATGTTATCAAACACTACACACTGTGCACCCCCTTTTTGCTTGCTATTATGCCTTTTGCTTCTTACCTTCTGCTACCTGACCTCTGTTCCAGCTCCCTTCATGAAGATGCTGAATGATGCAGTAGGGGTATATTTAAGAACACCATGAGTTTCTGTTGCACGCCAGTTAAGTCTTCCCCCTCCTACTATAAAATTTTCATCTCAAAACCAGGAACGTACTTCCTACTTTTCAATAGTGCTTATTTCAAACATTAGATCAGCACAGATGACATAACCCAATTTCCTTCAAATGCTTCTCTACCCTAAAGGAAAAAATGATCTTAAGAGGACTTATGTTTGTGAGGAAGACAGTGCAATGACAACAGTCAAAATAATAAAATTAATATTGAAGTACAAGGTGTATATTTACTTTCTGCATGACCAATCTCATGTGTATGTCCTATATCACCCTACATCTAGGTGTAAATACCATAACTGTTGTTAAAAATCTTTTCTGAGGTTCATCTACTCATTGCGGCAACTTTTGGCATTGTTTAGGAAAACAGAAAACCAAAACAAAGCAAGAAATAACAGCTTCAGCATTACAGTGAGGCAATTTCTACTGTGGACAATTGTGGTCACATTTTGAAAAAATATACAGATACACACACATATATATATCTGTGTGGGTGAGAAGGAAGTAAGAGAATAAGAAAGAGTCACATTTTTATTAGACTGGCAAGGGGGGCAAGCAAGGGCAATGATCATGCCCCACTACTGTTTAGGAGGCCGTGACTACTTTGCCATCCTAGATAGAAGACCACGTCATGTTTCCCCTATGAACAATACTTTTTAAATACGGGTTATGAACTAACTTCCAGGGTTAGGAAATGCAATTTTGGGGGGAAGAAACCTCAAGTAACCAATGCATTTATTGAAGAATTGATCTTTTGGAAACAAACTCAGATTGCCAGAAAAAGCACATCACATTGCGAGTTCAGAAGCTGACTATATAACTCAAATGACAATACAAGACCCTTTCAGTGTTAAGGGATGTATCCCACTAATTATCTTGGCAACAATTATAAGCTATTTTCAATAAAGAAATTATACACAGACTAAAAGCTACTATCAATCTTTATTAAGGAAGCAATGCTTTGCAAAGACGACACCAAACACCTTGTATTCCAAGAATGTACAACACCATAAAGCACACATCACACATTTACCTTTCTTCCTCATGTACTCTTTTGCATTTATCTTGCTGGTTAGAACTAAAGAAAAAAAATCCCCAATTTTTTTCGTATCCTTTTTCATTGCAGCTTTATTCTAAACCAAGTCCTTTGAATAGCTATGGCCACTAGATGGCAATGAAGATCTATACGAAAAAAGTTTTAACCCATTGATAAAGATAAAAGAAGCCACAATTAAATCACACTTTTTATATCAGAAAAAATTTGGAAAACTCTGACTTACTGAACAAAGAACAAAACTTTTGAAGCTGAAACAATTTTATGTTTGGTTAAAACCACCAAACAAGAAGAAAGAGTCTGGTCATTCTCAATTTGAATGGGTTTTCTTCTGTCTCAGCCTCAGATATAGACTCACCCTTCAGATACAGTCTGGGGGCATTTTACTTCATATTTACAATCCCAGGAACCCATGTATAGAAGAGATTACAAATTTTCTATCCAATATAGTGTGAGCAAACCATGAGTATCCTCATATTTCTAATTTTCACAGAGGATTAAAGAAAGTGTCTTTGATATGTATAAAATAACTGCTGGAAACAGGTTCTCTCATCAATAAAACATTTCCAGTGTAAATAGAAATGTAAATGGTTATGTGAGAAGCTGGCTTTCAGATAAGTATAAAAAAGAAAAGAGAAAGAAAATCACCTCCCCAAAATAAGTACTTTAGGTAAAGTAGTTTCCAGCATTACTGATGGGAAATAAGGTAGGACAATGTTTGGTGGAACAAATGAAAATACTCTTCCTTCAACCTTTGATTTACAGGGCCTACCTCCCTTCTCTCTCTAACCACAAAACTAAAGTAAGGCTGAGTAGGAGGTAAAAATTCTTCTGAGCTATTAATCTGACCTATAGTAAGAAAAAAAAAAAATTATGTTGGAAAGGCAGCTGTGTCTGGTTCTTCTGAGCTTGTTCAGAATATTCAGTACAAGAAACAATGGTGGAAAATCACGTAGGATGTAATTTCCTCACTGGAATTAAAGCATATTCTCTTAATACCTCTTCTCTATGTCATGAGCAGGCTGGCAATTCCTTGCTGAATGAGAAATAAAACAACACAGGACACTCTTCCGTGAGGTAAACACCTAGCAACTTAATCTGAAAAACACATGAGATCTGGTAGGGATCAACTCTGTGAGCTCTTTCATTACTGAAAATATAACAACCAGGAACATCCTTCCTGGACAAAACCTATTCCACTCTTGTTAGAGCGGCATGACAAGATGCAGATTCAGTGCTTCCTAGTTGCCGATATAAAGCACAGTGCCTGAACCAGTGCAACATTTTGTTATGCCAGGTCTCTGCAAATACTTCGTGTATTTAACATATCTCTGAAACATTTTGTTGCGGTCTTCTAGTATCTCAGATGATGTGGTGCTCTTCCTATAAATCTTCCAAGAGCTGGTAATCTGTGTAATTAAAACGATGGCAGTTTTAAATGGCAGCAAACAGTGGGACTGATATTAGCCAGGAAAGGTCAGAGGATCAATCTCTGAAAAGTAAACGGCATCCTCATAGTGCCTTCTTACATTATAATTTCATGGGCCGCTCAAGTGAGGCAAGACCATAGTATTACCAACGTCACTTAGACTCCAGGCTCAGTAACTCAGTATAGCAAATAGAAGCAAGCTGTTATGCATCTGTTCTGACAGATCTGTTCCAGCAGACCAACTGGAAAGCAAACCTTTTACCATAGCAAGAAAACCAAGCTGAGATTTGTCTAAGGATGCTCCCCTTTATTCAAATGACTTGAAGGGAAGAACAAGATAATTTCTAGTGGTTTTTGAGTTGACGGCAACAACAGAAAATGGAACAGGTTGAGTTTTTGGCACCACTTGGAATATTGTTTCAAATCAGACAATCACTGAAGGAGAGGACAATATTCATTCAGTCAAGTCAGGCCAATAAATACAGAAAAAATATAGTACTTCAAGTAGAGAAGCTACCCTAACTGAACTTGCCAGGAAGCACGGGGTAGAAAGTAAAATTAAGTCATCTCATGTCATTGTTACCTAGTTCTGATGCACTCAAGGCTCTTTTCACATCCCAGGCTTCTGTTCACAAAGGTTTGCTTTTTCAAATCATCCAAGTCATCCCTATATTCATCTTACAGAATTCTTTGCCTTCAGGAGGATTTAGAGGTCTCTACCAGCTGTTTTTCTTTATGTTCAGGCAACATCAGCAGGGAAGTTTTTCCTTTATACCTGTTGGCCAGTTCCCCATCAGTCAAGGCAGGAGGTCTATTTGTCAATTACCCACGTTGTTCTGAGAATGAAACTATTCAGCAGTCTTTCTTTCTGTCTTAGGAGCTGAAAGAGCTAACATCATCCACTAAAGAATTCAATACAACAAACAAGTGAAAAATCATTAGGTGCTAGAGTGCTAAGGATGAAGTAGTGGAGCCATGGGGTAAGCCCTGGAAAAGGCTATGCTCTCAATAACAAAAGTATTAACCGGGGGCAGGCACACTAAGCTCCATGAAGCAAAGTATTTGAGCAGAAATTACAGGAGCTCCTTCACTAACAGCCGTAAAACAAGAAACAGCTAGACCGTTCTCAGGCTAATCAGTAGTGATAACGTTTAAACTCAGAACAGCATGTAATCCACAAACACCAATCTGGCTCAGAGTCTTTGATGGACTGTGTCTTGGAATCCAAAACGCTCCAGTCCTGTAAACTGTTGAATGTTCACACTGTTCGGACTCTGAAGAGAGCAGTCTCAGTGAGTGGTAAATATAGAAAAACATACAAGAAGCATAAGCCAAACACCCATACCCATCAGGACCAAACACCACCTCAACTGAATGCCTTTGAGAGATGACAGCCATCCAACAGGAAACATAAGGCATATTATATTAAAACTCAAGTCCATCTCTGAGCTTCTTACCTCCTGGCTTCTTTGTCAAACTAAACATTAACTTTGGGAAGAGCAAGGCCAATAAGAGGAGTCCACTCAAAAAAGAAAGAAGCCTCCTTTCACTGCTGTTATTTAGGTTCAGGTACCTAGAACACTCTGAAATTAACCCTGAAAGTCTGCATCCACGTGGCAACACCTGGAATTGTTTCCATGAGGCCCAGTTAAACCAGAACACACTACGTGAGGTCTGCACCGTCTACAGTGAGTTTTCAACACAGTATTTCACCATCTACTAAGCCTCATCAAAACACTGAAAGGTAGTTATTGTGTTAACCTTTTAATTATGCCATGCAGTTTATTTATGATAAATATTCTCCATGACATCAAAGCAAACAAAGGTTTGAAGACTGGAACAAAAGGTGGAATTCTGTTTGGGGTTTGTTTAGGTTCTACATTTACTTGGAAGACATGTCAAGTTTAAGAAGTAATTCCTTCTGTAACTTGACTTTTTAGTTACAAAGATAGTGCAATTTAACTTATTTTTTATGGATCAAAAATTAACCAGATCATATCCATGTCATAATGTAGTCTTGTGGAAAACATGAAATTTTTCCATAAAAACAGGTATGAAATAGGTTTTTGCCTATAAAGCAGATGTTTGCAAAACAACTCACTTCAGAAATGGTATTTAATGTAAAAATGATGAGAACTTGATTGACCAGTTATATAAAGCAGTCTTAAACCTTTACAAATTTTGCTCAGTCCAGCAACATGAAGAACCAAGGGGCATGTTCTGCTATGAATAAAATAGAAGCAGTTAAAAAACCTCAAAAAAAAAGGCAGCTAATTCATCACTCAGTTTCACTTGACTAAGTACCTTAGGGCACACATGGATCCAAGGATCTAATAACTGGCATTTTTCTGTACCCTGATAACAACAGGACATCATTACTGATGCTAACAGCCTGGGAAACAGCAGAACAGTACCAGAGACAGTTTAAATGGTATGTTACACCATAAGAAAAACTAAAATATTTAAACTGAAAAGTGAAATCTTAGTATGTATTCCCAGCTTTCACTTCACACCCATACCAGAATGGCAATCATTTCACCAACACATTAAAACAAACATCCAACCATTTTCATTCCTAGTCATCTTTTGAAAAGCTCTGCAATTCTCTACACGTATCTGACATGCTTCCATTTTTGAAGAGGTGAGTCTGAGATACCTTTCATGAACAAATGCAGTTGTGCTGAGGCAGGCAACTGAACTGCACCTGACAAAATCTAAAGTGGTAAAAGAATGCTTAATTCTATATAGCAATTTTTTCAAGCAGTGAGAAACCAATGACTAGTTTACTGAACATAAACATTACTAAAGTAATGCATTTGTCACAGTGACTTCAACAGCATTAAGTGAATCATACATGTATATTCAAGGCAACAGGAATTTATGGCAATGCTATGAAATGCACATAGGAGCTTTCAGAAACTTAGCAAATAACAATTTGAAGCTTCTCCTTGTATGCTTCAGAACACTAAGTTTTCAACCAGTAATGAAACTTTTACTAATAAAAATTACATACTTTCTTTTAATTTTCAATTTGTTCTCCAAAATAATGATACACAGGACAGCTTTGTAAAATGTTCCTGCCCTCACAAACTGCTCTGGCCCCAGGAGAACAAACTGACTGAAGTTACAGACACACTGTTTAGGAAGTCACTTATCTGCAGGCACACCCCTCATTTATTGGGAGTAATATGCTTAACTCATCTGCAGTGATGAGTTAACTATGCAAGTCTTGCATGACAATACAATCTGAGAAGATAACAATCAGAGGTCCCTATATTGTCATGATAGATTCTATTGGCTGTTGAATTTGCTGTGAAGGATTAAAGTTATCATTTGCTGCTAGTAAGGCCTTGCATTGCCACCCTTTTGCATTTAAGCATGGCATCAAGCAAGAGGGCTGTATAGTTATATAGGAGAGACAGAGCATGCCCGTCTGCTTCCATGCCCTTCTTCCTTCCTCTTTCACTGACTTCCCATTTGATTCTCATCAACAATTTCAGAAAGATCTAAAGAACACTTCGGGTAAACAGTTCCACGGAGCTGCAGAACCTGGACACTGCCCAAAAGAAAGGACTTGAGACACTGGCTAACAGAAAAGATAACACACATTGAAAGGCAAGTACTCAGGCACAGAATACTGAAGAACAGTTGAAAACTTAGTCTGTATCTGTGATTCACAGACACAGGAAGTGTGATTTAGATGGGTAGCAATGAACCGAGAACTTCGTGGGCTTAATTCTAACATTCATGTTTTCTAACACTTTCATACATAAATATATTAAAATCTCAAACCTCAGAAAACTGTAAAAAACAATGATGTAACAGGACTTACACAACAGTGGCGAAAGGTTAAAAGTTCAAAACCATTAATGTGCTGAATATGTGGTCTTTTGCGGTGAACAAATATTAATAATGCAAAATATCTGAAAACTAATCAAATACCATGCTATTTATTTCAGTGAAATTTAAGGTAGGGAAGTATTCATACTTAAAGAAAATTCTATTTCATCATGAGAGGACTAGAAATCTGCATATGAAGGACCATCCTATTTGCTTCTGCTTGTCATGCAATAAAAACATCACAGAGAAGACTGCAGAAAATTCAACCTTTGCCTAAAAAGCATTCATCCTCATGCCTTTCTGCTGATTCTGTCCCTTAGGAAATTGCCCATTATTGTTACTTGTACTGTATTGTTGAGAGAATGTTTATCATAAATATGGTTAGGATTGGCCTGTCATTCTTTTTGAAGCTATTACATATCTGATTCAGAAAAGTAACTTACTGAGGCTAGCAATTTCCCTTTCACATAAATTTGAAATTACTCAAGAAAAAACTCATCTACAATAGTCACTATTAATCACCTTGTTTGCTCCAGACTTAAAATGGTATGTTTAAAATTAGAGCCAGTTTAGTTCAATGGAAGAAAGAGTTCACCCACAGATCAAGAACCTGCTGGTAGAGACAGGCATCCCTACACTGAATGCCACAGGCTTGCAGCATTTGTTACATAAGTGAACTACGAGAACACATTTTATTTTATATTTCTTCAGACTATAGTACAACCTCAGGAATTCTGCAGTGTACTACACACCAGACTGCTCACCACAGTTCTAGCTGGGAGCTGTAGGGGAAGCCAGGAAAGAACAGACACTTACCTTTTTTCGTTTCCATACGATTTCTGCGCAACTTTTGCGTGGAGTATTAGCACTGTTTGATCACCTCGCTCCTTCAGGTAATTTCGCATTGCTTCCCTAAAAATTAAAAGACACAATAAGCTTTGAAAGTTCTTTTGGTTTTGTTTATAACAATAATAATCCAAAGATAGCTTTTTTTTTTGGGGGGGGGGGTGGGGGGGTACCAAACACAACAACCCCATGCACCCCAACCAACAAAAACAAACCCTCAAACCCCAAACACCTGAAATTCAAGAGGCAACCATTAATAGGGTCAAGATGAGTTTGTTTTGTTTTTTTTTAAGACAATTGCACAGCAAAAAGAAGCAACTACCTTGCAGGAGGCTAGCAGTCATTTACAATCACTGCATTTGCCAGAAAAGATGATGCTTGTGATGTAAAAATGTACCAGTGCCAATCACTACACCACATTCAATGCCCTATTATAAAAAACTACTAATCAAATATTTGTGCCATAGAACTTACTATTAATTTAATATTGTCTCCTTAACCAATTTAGTCTCTCATGATAATGTCAAATTGTTCTGAAATTTTGTTTCAGCTATGAACTAAAAGTCAATGGAATGTTTATATAAAAGCTTTCTTTTGGTTGTGAAGATACTAAGAAAAAGTTAAATTCTTCAGCGTATTGTTTCATCATTCTCTAGAGAAAGCCTCTACTTCCTGCCTTCAATCAGGTTTAAAGAAAATTATATTTTCTATCCTTCATCATCACTGTAATGACAGACGCCATATAAAAGCACCAACAGCATTCCCTGATAGAAGTAAGAGAACAATACACCCTATCATTCTTCTGTATAATAATCTAACTGTTCATTAAGCAGCATGCCAAATTCAACACCCTTGGGTTTAGCTGCATTGGAGCGCTAACAGGAGCACTTTTAAGTCCCTGGAGGAGCTTTTCCAGGTTGAATGTCCACCAATGCACTCATCTTCAAAGTCATCAACCAGAGAAATAAATTATGAATTTAACAGGAAGTTATATGAAGAGATGAAACCCTACAGAAGGATTTTTTTGTTTAGTTTGGGTGGAGTTTGTTGGTTTTGTTTGGGTTTTTGGTGAACTGCACCTGACTGTTGAATCCCCTTTTGACACACCTGAAAACCAAACATTTCCAGTGAAAAAAGATGGGAGATGACTTTGCTAATGACATGTAAATTCTTGCATTTGCCATGCCTGCGTAAGACAATGATTAGTGTGCTAGATTTTCTGTGTAAATAGCAGGATATAAGAGCAGAGACTTGAATTACTGTTTTAAATTTGGACTGACTTGATTGATTTGCATTTGACATTGGTAAAACTGATGTTTATCCATGAAAGCACAGATGGAAGAACTGTCTCAAAGCACAGAGTTACTTTACTTACAACCACTGTTTAAGAATATATTTTAAACCACAAAACATAATTCATTGTGAAATCATTATACATTTCAATATGATATATATCAGCTGCATTTAAGTGGTTTAAAACCTTTTTATCTGACATTGAAATACTCTATTAAGAGTACTATCATACTAAATTAAGAACTTCTGTCATACTAAAAAGTTGACTTTACTACCATTAAAAAAACCACTCAAAACCAGCAACCCACACACAAAAACGCTAGGTGCTGTCTCATGTTTATTTATCATTGTAAGAGGAAGAAATTCTGTCTTCTCTACTGGTCTGTTGCTACACTGATTTGCACAATCCAAGCTCCTAGGAGACCTAGGAATGTTCCCCTCCAACCCCTCCCACTGATAAACACATAACGATTGCAATTCTTACAGGACATTTTTCATTATTCTTAAAACTCTCCATGAAGGTAGTGCTATTATATCTAAAAACAACTAGCACAATATGAACAAAGTACTGTTGTTCTGCTGGAGCTTGCATGATGATGGATAGATTATTAGGCAAACAGGACTGCCTTTACACAAAAAAGCAGAATAATTTTCCAGCAATTGAACTAAGTGTTTACAGATACATTTTTTAGCATTACTTAAACAAACTACACTCTTGAAAATTTGTGTTATGGTTTTTCTGTTTCAGTATTCTTCTCTTCAGAGGAAAAAAGTTAGGTTGCTTGTTTCCAGCCTCTATCAGTATCAAAAAGGTTTACAAGCTACTGATTTGAAAGATGGCAGTTCCCAGATGTCCACCCTGTACTCACAGGAAAGAGTACCTGGTGCATCTAGTAGCTAAAACTCTGCACGTGACATTTAGAGTCACTACAGTTAATAGATAACTTGTTTGAAAGACCTTACACTGAACAACCATTATTTTTGTTGTTCTTTTTAAATCAAGAAGATAAATTCTATCTGTAACTTCAGCATGACACTAACAGGTGTTACTGCTCAAGGTGGAAAACAACTCATTACTTAAGTCAGTATCTTAAAATCCCTGAAAATTGGTAGGTCAACAGGAAACAGCAATGTTTGTTCAATTACTTATAAGTCTGTATAAATCAATTTCGCATTGAAATGAAGTCTAACAACAACACAAGCTAACCTGAAGCTTATCCAGAAATGGAATGAGACAGTATCTCCAACACAAAATGTAAATGCTCTCCCCTACCCCGTGCTTTACATGAGGCACCATAATTTCATTCAAAACAGAAGTAGGCCAGAGTGACAATGGGTTTCCATGTCTTTATACGGCACTATTACCACACAAAACTTTAAAAAACTGCACATCTTTTGTACTTCAAGCAAACAGTGGTTTTTAAACTCAGTAGCTACTTACAGTCAGCACAGTTTGTGGCACAGAATAAATATTTGCATAGACTGTGTTACAACAGTTTGAAAAAAATGGTGACTACTTAACAGCTTCTAGTATAAGTATTTCCCAGGCAGACCAGGAGCAAATCAGGCACAGTAGTCCAGTCACTCTGAACACTTTTTAGTATGAATTTACTCGATTTTACTATTTAAGGCTACCTCTGACTGTTAGGTTTCACCAAAAGTTGGTTGAGATCATTCCTTGACAGCAGCGTTGATTTTGCTCTTACCCACTGCAAGACAGCAGTAATGTAATAGCTGAATTTTGGCAGTGAAAAGTATTACTTTACATGACCTCACAAGACATTTTTACCCAAGGAAAGAAATCCAGCTCTCTCCTGGTGATTTAAAAGTAAGCATATTCACATCCTACTAAATAATCGATAACTGATACGTGAAGTCAATACCATTTCTAAAAAAGCATTTTGAGTATCGTACTACAAGAAGGCCACTCACTGTTCAAAATTTTACTCTGGCTCCTGATTGCATACAATAATTGAAAAGCTTTGATATTTAGAATGCTAGGATTAGCAAGCCACATTTTTTTAACTTTGAAATCCTTCTGAGACTGAAAAGGATAGCTTCAGAAAATTGTTAAAAACAGAATTTCTTTAATGCTTACCTAGTGAGCCGTTTCGGTTGAGGTCGCTCTCCAAATTTCCTGAAAAAACAGAAGTTGCTGATTTAAAACAAAAGTGTTTAGTCATAATTTTACAGTGAAATACTATCCCAATTTTACAGTTTTTGAAAATGTATTGGAATTTGGTGTCTTTTCTTTGTAATTTCCTAGATAGATTACTATTAGAATATCAACCACCTCCTTGCAACATCTTTTCCCACCATAGCAGAAGCTTTTTTTTATTTGGAACACTAGATAACTTTGCTAAAGTCACATTTACTTTCTCCCGGAATCACTTTTGAATCAAAAGTTCAGATACCACAAGTATGTAAATAACCAGATCTTCGTCACAGCATTGATCCGAAATGGCAACAAAAAAGCAGTTATTAACATACAGAAATTAACACTTATCTGACTTATCTCAGTGAATGCTCCCCATCAAGACAATTTATCAGAAATTTTCTGTAATTTTCCTTAATTCCTTAATGACTTCTTACAAAAAGGAAAATTTCATACATGTCAGTACAGAATTAAGAAAAATTTCTCTCGCGGAATGTAGCCAAGCATGATCCAGAAATATCCTGCTATACACTTAATGTTTTCTAGCCATAAAGCATTTTGAGACAGCTGTATTTCTTTCAGTGCTTTAACACTGTTCTTGAGAGAAAGTACACTCTCTACACCAGGTTATGACTTTCCATAAAAGTCTTTATGGATTTTGACTGAATTTAACTGAATTCTCACAGGACAAACATTTTCATTGTCAAAAATATCCTCATATTAAACCGAAATGGTCAGGTAAAAGACCTGAAATAAGGGAGGCCGTGCCCAGCAATGTACATCTGCTCTACCTGGTAAGGAAGTATAACCACAAGCTAAAATGAGGACAGAGATGGAAAGGGAGGGGGCGGAGCAGGCTTAGCTTAACACCTTTCTATCTAAAAATAAACTGGGTGCAGGAGACTGCTTCTGCTGCCAGTGCTCATAAATATCTCTGACCTATCAATCTCTTTGGTAAATATGCATATCTTTCCCTTAATGCATCCTGGACAGTGAAAAAAAACTCTCCCCTAATATAGCCCTACAACCAGGGTCGGAGGCTCCCTAGGACAAGAACTTGACCATTAAATGATGTGACAAGAACATCTCCTGTTCATGCAGTGGTTCTGTCCTGAACTCTAGGGCAACTGGTGGTGGAATGTTTTGATACATTCCAATTTCATTTGAGTCATTCTAGAAATGTACAAAGTAAAAATACATAGCTATTGCCATTTCTAGAGTTGGACAGAATAGCACTCTCCTGAGAGGACAGTGACAAGAACATTCAGCAAATTTTGAAGTTGTTTTCCAAGACTTAAGAAAGTAGACTTCTAAAGTACCGTTAGTCCACTCTACTTAGAAGAACTGAATAAATAAGATGAAGCCAAGTTATTCTTTTCAGTTTAAACAATGAAATTAAAATTTATTTCCCAACCAGACATAAGTTCCTTCATGTTTTACTTTGTTATTGTTAGTATACAGTTCACTTGAATGGCTTTATTTTAATTTTAAATTAAACAATGAAACTAGAATTCTTGCTGCAAGACTTATTTTTGAAGTCTACTGGACATGTACTTAATTTATATTTTCCTTTGTGGCATGTATCACTGCAGTGTCATATTTGTAATGCAGAAAGGTAACTAGAAGAGCTTTGCAGTTTGGTAGCAGGAAAGCGACCTCCCAAAGCCTTTCTGCTCCTACCACTTATTTCTTTCAGGATCTGCCTACCTTCATCTCCCGAGCACACCCTGTACCTCTGATTCTCCCTGGATAACAGTGTGCGCAGATGTGCATATCCCACCCCTCGATACCATCTACATAGTTACTGTACTCCCCATAAGACTTAGGATCATTGTATCTGGCAGAGGGTTCACCTGTGACTCACTGACTAGACAACAGATTACTTTTAAGTAATACTCTACAGACAAACAACATCCCTATAGATCAGCTCCCTGATTTTGAGTAGAACTACAGTCTTTGTTTCAATCCCTCTGCACATTTTAACTCACCAGGAAAAAAAATTAAGAGATGCCTGTTTTGGAGCAAAGGAGGCATTACACACAATATGCTTGCTTGTACTGTGGCCAACAGATCCAATCCAAGATGAGGGCACTAGTACATCACAAATTGCGTTTACACAAAAAACCTCCCAGACAAGATCTTACACTCCCCTAAGGCAACATCTACCCATGCACAACTCTTGAGTACACCAGATACATTCCATTCCCCTTGCACGTACGCTTATTGCTGCCTAAAAATAGCTTTATTAACAAGGCATCTAACACAAAACAGTTGCAATTACTTAAAGAAATAAACCTCATCTTTCTCTTTAGTCAAATCCTGAATATACAGCACAGGAAAAAGTACCAAAATCCCCATTCTTCAGTGGCAGAGCTAAAGCACCGAGTCATTCTGGAGATGCACAGGGTAAACTGATCATGTGATGCTCAGTGCCGTACCTTTATACATCACATGCCAGATTTCCCCAGCCTCCTCCATCCAAACTGAAATTAAAGATGTCACTGTAATCAACTTGTGAACACCTGTAAATGCTACCTTTAGCAACATGAAACTTCCAAAGAGATGATGCAAACTAAATTTGGTAGATCTTTTATTATTCTTTCAAAATACATTATAGGGAGAGGTAGAATAGGAAGAAATTACATATTCGTATTTTCTTTAGGGTCATCTTTTTACTGTCTAAATTAAATTCAGCTACTTTTCCCTCAATAATGTCACCTTGACGGATGACTGATGGTTATGCACCCTAGACTTGGTGTCAATGAACAGCACATTCCTGTACCACCTCAAAATAATTTCAAAGATTCCATAAATGTTCTTCAGAACTAAGAACTTTAAGACTTGACCTACAAACCACTTAGATTAGTAGATCTGTCAAATTTTTATGCCATTTGTCAAATGGACACTCATGACTAGCAGGGACGGTCCAGTATGTATACTCCTATGAAGCTGATATGTTCCACAGCAGCAACTGCATCCAGCATGCCCAATTTGCAGTCACACTGCAATACTCAAGATATACAAACAAGACATGAAAATAAAAAAAAAAAGCACATCACATGCATTTCATTTATTGGTTCATCTGTTTTATTCTTTCCATATGCTTGCAACTTGATGTAGATACCTGTATTGACAATGCAACCTGAAGCACAAAAACTATCAGTAACTACCACGTAGAAGACTATGAGGCTTTTTAATTTTTCTGATCTTAAGACAGCCCATTTGAAAGTGCAAGAAATATTATCTGTGGTTTTGTACCAAGTAACAGACACTGTATAAGCTATTATTGCTATTATTTCAAACTTTCATATTTGGCATGATGAAAAATGAGCCAGTTCAGTCATTTCAAGGTTACCTGTCAGAGATGATGGGCTGCAACATTTTTCTTGTGTAGGTTTTCCCTGAATTTCAATGTTCTGGAGATTCTTTTTATATTTAGTATTTCTATTCCTCCTCTTTGTTTACATCTTGAAAATATGCAGATTGATGGATAACAAAAATATACAGGAGAGGAAACTAAAAATGTATCGTAGTTCTATTCCTATAGTGGTTATTAAGCAAGGTAAATATATATAATATGAAATCCTAATTATAAGTTTTATATCATTGTATCTGAATGCTTGCCAAGATCCTTTCCTTTCCTGTTTTTGTTATTTTACTATCCAAGACTAAGCGCTGTTTCAAGTGTACTGTATTGGAATTCTGGATATACAGTCCAGTTGCCATTTCAATTCACAAAATTAATTCAGAGCAAACGCTGTTTTATTAGTATTTCCCTAACACACTGCACTGCAATCATGAGTGTGAGCATTAGTCACCCATAATCACTTGCTGTTGTAGCAAGCAACATTTGTTCTAATAATTCTTTTCCCGGTCCTGTATCTTCTCCAACCACTAGTTTGTATTTGTATGCATTTTATTTGTATTCTGATGCTTTGCATAAATTAATTTCACTTCCACATACTGCACAGTAGTAATAACTCTTCTCCCACATCATGTCCCAAATCCTCCTTCTTTTCAAGACCATCCTTTTCATTTAGTAAGTCCCACTTTGCCATTCAAACTTCTATTCAGACTGCTTCTCCCCATTCACAGAATGCAAAGTGAACTTACTCTTTTTCTTTTTACCTCTTATTTACTGCCCCTCAAGTAACTCAAGTAATGAAATGAATAATTGCACCAGTATTAATCTTACAAGTACACTAACCAGTTTTGCTCAAACTTTTAATATTCTCAGGTTAGGTTAAAACATAACAGAACTTATAGGGTAAGGTTCAAATGTTTTCAGAAAAGAGCATAATGCCAAATCTCATCTGAAGTTCCTACCTCAGATACAATACGCACTGTACTATAGTTTTCTATGGCTGCAGGAATATGAATTTCCACTATTCCCAGCATCAACAAAGTAGCACAAAGACAAAAATCTATCAGTTATATGCCTCTACTAGAAGTATCAAACTTCTTTTTGTTATACAGTCTTACTTTTCTGGAGATAAAATTAACTGTTTTGGCTGAATTTTTATTTCAATGGTTCTATATGTCAAGTCAACTTTGGAAGGAAAAAAATTAATCAAGACAGTTTTGTCATTTTCAAAAACAAAATTATGAAAAAAAAAATCACATGCTGTCCCATCCTCAACTTTGACTGAAAATCTGTAGTCACTGAACTTCTCTAGCAACCTCCTGCCTGGAATATGAACTTCAAATTTTTCCAGTATTGGCCTTCAGCCAAGAACATCCTTTTAACAGTCCCTGAGAAAGTCCATTCACCTTTATATGCCGAGCACAGAAGCCTTAAAAGAATATTTCCACAACATTTAAATAGAGGCAAACGTTAGCAATTTGCTTTAAGAATTCTATCTTCACTTGGATTATAGACTGATACAATTTTTGGCATCTAGCAGGAGCAGTGTGGATCTTTCTGTAAATAATGCTCTCCAGAGAGGCAAAAGCAGAAGGGAGTTGTCAAATTTGACTACAGTAGAAATAACAGCTGAGCTGAAACCAACCATGTTGGAGAGGCCAACATGGGGGGAATAGCAGGAAGAGTGAAGACTGAGAATAGGAAGAAATGAATGGCAAACCAAGACTTGCTAGGTGAGAAGAATGGGCCTGAGAACATTACAGCAGATGAGGCACCAGAAAAGCCTGTAGCAATGCAAAACATTCAGATTTAACTCCAGAATATATAAAGACTAGTAAAGATACACTCATTTACTGTTTTCTCTATTGACTTTTTTTTTTGTGACAGAAGTTTTCATGGTGTCTTAAAAATTTCAACATTGAAAATAGAAACAAAAATACTTGCCTTACCCTGAAGAATCCAAAAACATATTATAGCAGATATCTATGTGTTGATATCTCTATTTTCTTTCCACTTTACACAAGCATGAAGAGATCATCACAGGTGCTGAGGGCTAAGTGTGGTAGGCAGCTAAACACCACATAGCCACTCACCCCTGCCCCTATCACACCTGCCATCAGATGGGTAAAGAGAAAAGCATGAGTACAAAGCAAGAAAACCTGTAGGTCAAGATAAAAATTGTTTAACAAGCAAAGGAGAAGTGGAAGGAGAGAAACAAACCAAACCAACCACTCACCACCTCTCACGGCTAGACCAATGCTCAGCCTGTTTCCAAGCAAAAGCAGGGTAACCTCTCCAAACCCCGCTCCTCTCCATTTTATTGCTGCACATGACATTATATGGCACAGAGTATCTCTGGTTAGTTCAGTCATCTGCCTGCTTGTGTGCTCCCCGCCACCGTTTGTGTACCCCCAATCACTGCAGGAGAGACAGAGTGAGAAACAGAGGTGGCCTTGACACTATGCAAACACTGTTCAGCAAGAGCTGAAACATTAGTGTTATCAACACTGTTTTGGTCACAAAGAACACAGCACCCCAGCTGCTATGAAAAAAAATTAACTCCATCCCCGCCAGACCCAATACAATGAGAAAACTACAGAAAAACGGATGCTTTCTATATGGGAAACAAGTGTGGGATTTTGAAAAGGCAGAGAGTCCCTGTTCATTGGAGAAGCTGCACTCCCAAATGTCCGACTGTCAGATCATTTCCAACGGGACCTACACTCTTGTTGGCGCTTTTGACTTATCTAGCAAGGGCCTAACATTTTTCCTGAATAGTGAAACCAATTCTTTATTAGTCCACTTATATGATAGCACATATCTGAGGACTTGCTACAGAATACGTTAGAGGAACTCTTTAATAAGCTACGAAAGATTACTGCAATACCTCAGTATGGATTCTGGAAACAACCCCCAGGCAAGTGCTCAGAGAGAAACTTCCCTGGAAGGAAGTTATCCCGTAACTGCTCAGTGCAATCGTTCCAGCTCCTTCTGAAGCACAAACGTCTCAAAGTTATCAGAAAAGATATGGCAATCACTAATCCAGAGCAGTATAAAACCCGGAGACTGATTGAGAGGCAAGTCCCACTTGCCTTAAACAAAGCTGTCAAATAAATGGGTTTTGAGACAAATACAGAGTGCTTCGCATAGGCTTACTAGGGGATAGAGATGATTAAGAATACTAAATTAAATACAGAATAGAGTGAATAAAGAAAGTTTTTACTTCCTCAGAGGAGGCCTGAGGGAAACAATGCTTGAGTCTAATGAAAAGAATGTCAGATTTTTATATAATCACTTGAGAAGCTTATGAATTGCATAGTGTATTCTAAAAGAAAGAACATAAGACATTCCAACCTCTGCTCTCCAAAAATATGAAGTGACAATGACATCTGGCAAGAGGTTGAATTTAAATTCCAATGTTTCTAGTATCTACCAAATAGCTGGTATCCCAAAAGCCATTGAGTGCAACAGGATTGGGGAGGAAGAAATACTGGCATTTCAACTACTACAGGTATACTGTAGTTAGGAGCACAGCAAAAGAAACCTGTGTGTGTCTCGCTTAATCGCAGTTCTAAAAACACAGTCAACTGTCAGATGCAACTTCCTCCTAGACCTCTTATATAGCCATGAAACTTGGAACGAATGTGAAGAGTTTGCAGTTGGACAGTAAGTAAAAGCCTTTCAAAAGAAGAAATTAAAGACAGACAAGTAATTTACAGGTATTTTTCAATCATTCTCCCTCAACTTTGAAACAACTGCTACATATCTGGAAAGCTAAGAAGTCTTTCAAATGTACATTCAGCCTTTAGCACAAGGTGACCCTTATCACAACACAGCCTACTGATTCTACTATAAGAAACAAAGACACTTTGAAAGTGCTCTGTGCTAAGTTACCACAAACCTATTAAACGTGGTGTACTACAAATTCACTAGGTTTTCCTACTGAGGTTATCTAAGATCTAGGAAAGTGAAATAGCCAGTTTTCTAGTTTTACATTTAAAGTTTGAGGATTAATATTGAAGTATTCCTTTTCAGCTCTTAACAGAGACATCCTCTGAGAAAACTGAAAGAGACAGATTCAAGTAGCATGCTGGGACTCTGTTTTCTTTTTCTTTCAATCCTCCATTCTCTGCTCATTTCCAGCTTCAATTTGCTTACCACAGACAAATTAGGAACTGAAGAGACACTGAGGAAAGGTCACACTCATGGACTTTAAACGTACTTAAAATTATCAAGCCAGCATATGTACAACAGTGCCCATGTACAGGACACACTGAATAGTTCTCAGGAGCTATCCATTAATCTTCCATTTGTTAAAAATGTTTCATACAGGTTAAGCAGTATACTGCAACCTACACGGTAAGGCTCAGCTCCTCCACGGCAGCCTTGTCTTGCTTCTGCAGATTTCTACATTTAAAAATGACACATTACATCAACAGTAAATGCGAAGTGGCAGATGTAAATTTTAAAACACAGGAATTTTCTGTTAACCTAAGTATATTTTCCTGTGCATAGATTTCTGTGAAGACAAGATGCAAATACGGAAAATATTTCTGTGTATTCACCTACACAACCATACTCTCTTACAAACATTTTAGAACACAACTCCCGAAGGAAAAGATCATCTACCACTAGGAAACATTATCCATCTAATGGTTTCACAGACACAGATAATTCCTACATATTAAAAAAACCTGCCATTTATGAACAAGCATGAGCTGGTAAATAAAAAAGATCACAAAATTTCATATAGTGGTTTCTGCTATGATTGGTCTATCAAATACGCATTAAATATAACTGGTGATTCACATCACTTAATATTTTTTTGCTGTTGGAGGTAGCTGATGCATTTGATCTCTGTAAGTGCATGTTTTTTCCACACTGATATTCTTTATTTTTTAAATCAAGCTGAAAATAGACCACTGTTACTATTTGCCAATGGTAAAAATGCACAGCTCAGGAGTGATGTTCTACAGGTTTAACACATGATTAAAAAACGAAAACACCTAAAGGATAAAATTTCTAGGAGATTACTGCAAAATACATATAATAGGATATATAAATTCAGTTACGATGGAAGTGAACACAAGCAATTTATATTACTTATGCTCAAACAGAGCATTTCACATTTATCTTTTCCATGGATGGGGATATTGAACAAATGAACCACACAAATGGCTAAAAAAAGCCCTTCAGAAGGAAAATTTTGTCTTCTCCAAAACATAAAACAGGTTCAATATACACAGGTCTGATCATTAAGGGAAACAGACAGTTGTACTACCAGTAACATCCAGCACTAAACAAACACCACACTGGAAACACAATCTAAACAGAAAGAACTAAAATAAACAAACTTACATTGTCAAAAGAAAGGACAGGTAATGAAGTCATTCTTCTCTCAGCCACTCTGTACTCCACAGCCTACAATTCCACAAAACTAATTTTTCCACACAGTTCTGAGCAGATTTACTTTTCTCAGGCTACCAACCTCCACATCCCACACATTTTTTTTCTCTGCCCTCCACTGATCTTTGGAGTTATAACTTAATGCCATACAGCATACTATGACCCAACCTACGCTGTGAGCTGAGTGTCCCCAACTACCATGGTTTTATCTGCGTAGCATCTTAGAGAAGGGAGTTTTTAAATCCTTAGACTACCCATACCCTAAACATTTTATGGTCTTCTACTATCTCCTTTCACTTAGCAGAATCAGAGAAATAGTTGCTGTGCTACTTCCTCAATAAAAATACAGCTGTGGCCATTACTCAGTTCTATGAAAGGTGCAAAAGACATTGAAGATTATGTAGATCCATTACTTTGCAGTGATACATATATCTTAGAGACGGTTTGGGGTTTTTTGCTATGAATATACTTAGGTTTATGTAACATGGCATACGCAACTAAATACACAGACAAATGATTAATTTCAGAGGCTCTTTATCTTTCTGTAATATCACACACCTGAAGTACGGAAACTGCTGAAGAAATGACACCTATCTCCCCTGTTGCTCCCTCCAGGTGCAACTGGGTTTGTAAGCGTGATCCTCTGGAGCTGATAAAATCAGCAAAATGCCAGTTTCCAGATCACCCATCACGCCGCAGGCTGGTTCATCATTCAGGATGAACACATGCACTAACAGTCACATGCAGTCATCAACTCACTCTCACTTTCGCCTGCCAGAAGCACTTAGGCCCTAATTCTCATTAGGATGTCTACTGTAATAAATATTGCTATAAAGACTCTGTCCTGAAGATTAGGAGCTGAACTAAAAGCTAACCAATTTTAAAAATACAGGTTTCATATCCACACAAAATGTACAAAGAGACAAACTCAGCCAATCTGCTTTGAAATACTACTGACCCAATATACCCTCTTTCTTATTCACCCTACAAAAGGAGATAAAATTAATTAAAACCTCACCAATTGACATGAACAATGCTAGCGTTTCTCTTACTCCTAATGTCCTTTTCTCCCCTGTAAAGAGCAAATGATGGGTGGTCCAATTGCACTGTGGCTTTTTGGAAGCAGAGGGCATGAAAGCCCCTGAAATCACAAAACCAGAAAAGTTTTTGATCAATACACAGAACATTCCCTCTCTTCAGGAAAAACAAACAAAAAAAAGAGACCCACCTGCTCCAGGGTGAATGCCACCAACCACGCACTATCACATCTTTGTACTGCATGATCCTGTACTGCTCTGGCCTGTATTTAAAGAATTTAAGTCCTCCAGCACAGGGAATATGTTACATGTCTGAAACAAGTCTTCTACTGTACAGCACTATATACACTTTTGGCACTATATCAAATAATACTGACATAAATACAATAGAAAAAGCTCTGCTTCATTTAGTCACGCCCTCTCACTGGAAGTCACTGGTTCAATTAGAAACTCCCTCTCCCTTTTCTGACCTGCTTTCATCCTCCCACGTTGCTTTCATTATTGTCCTCTCTCTTTTCCAATCCCCATAAAAAGAAAGTCACAGAACCACAACTGCAATTTAAATACAGCTTGCATCATATTAGTAAATAGGCTCACTTTTAAACAACTTATAGAAGTAAACAAATTCACTTCTTTATACTAGTCTACCTACAACTGGAAAAAACTTCATGCAGTAAATCACTATACTTGTATGTGATTCTAAAAATCAAAGGTCTAGTCCAAAATGGACATAATTTTAATCCAGACAGAACTCACACAACTCTACCACAATAAGTAAGGCAACAAAGTCAATAACGATAGCTTATTTAAAAACACGACAGTGCCTAACCATACATCTGGAGATGTGTTTTCCTTGCTTTTGCTTTGGGTATCTGCTGAAAGAAGCTACAGTAGCCCAAAGATCAAGTATACTAAAGAACATAGACAGGATCAACTTAAAGCATGCCATTAAAATGTTAGAATGTTGTAGAATGCGAGAAACATAATAAAAAATTACTCCATTAAGATTGCTCTATATTCACATACCATTATTTCTTTTGATTGACTCCCTAATAAAGTTGGCTCAAGTGTTCAGTGGAAACTGCAGATTTGCACACACTTACCTTAGCAACTGAAAGGGATATCAGCTTGAAAAATCAGCATGCCAACAGAATCTCAGTCCCTAAAACACAATATAATTTGGCTCAGCTATTGTAACTGCATAGGGAATGTGCAGTAAGGCTCATTAGTTTTATCTTCATCCATGCAAACCAAAAAAGAGTGACTGCTAGGAACAAGGATACAAAAACAGCAGTACAAAAACTTAAGGTTCATGGTTTTCTTTGAATTGCCACTGTTCACTGTAATGCCAAAAATACATAGTAGAAGCAGAAATTGTGAATGATTTTGCAAGGAAGTGGTAGAGGACCATACTGAACTTGCAAAGGAGAAAGATTCTCAAACAGCCAGCCTAACCTCACTAACCATAAAGGGAAATACGCATTTCTTTTGAACACCTCTTTAAGAGGTAACAGGTTCCTGACAGGGACAGTCATTGGCCAGCTCAAAATATCTAACCACTGGTCAATTAAAGTAATAGCTTAATCACTCTTCCATGTGCTTCTCCTTACTCTATACCCACATAAAGAAAGGAGCTTCCTATGAGCAGAAAAACAAGGAGACCATACTAATTAATCTGCCTCTAAGGGGCTTACTGTCCTGCTCCAAGCTCCTCAACCAGCTCCCCCTGCACCACCTGCTGAGCTCAGACCTTCAGAGGGAGCCAACTCAGCCCATCAATCTGTCACATCACTAACATGCTGGGAAGCAGAAGACAGAGGAAACCAGTGGTTTTGGTTGCAGAGATCTGTTTGGTCACCTCAGCAAATCCAACTTTAACAGAAGCCAAAAAAGATGACACAGAAGGAACAGCTAAGCTTGTTTTCTCTTACATTCTAGCAAGCCCATTAACTCCCATGGAAAAGAATTATATGTAAGAAAATAAAACACACAAGGATCCTGTAACCTAGAAAGTTAAAAAGTGTACACACTATACTATTTTAATTTTTAATGACTTGAGTCAGTTGTTCCCTTTTGTTTAAGGAAGATGACTTGCAAAAAACAAGTCTTAAGCATAATTAAGAGATCTTACCAGCAGACTAACATCCTTAGTCAAAGTTTAGCTTAGGATAGTTAGAAGACTGTCACCCCAAATGCAGTCAGAACTTAATGCAAAATGGCAGCTAAGTATATCAACATCTCTAAGGTTTAAGCAGACCAACTCTGACAAGTCTTGCTGTGACAGTTTAAGACACCACTGTCTCAAATGCCTCTCCCACCTCTCTGCAAGGTCAGGGTAAGCAAACGTGTCTGTGTCCCAGCTGCTCCAGTTCGCAGTTGGACTGTGGCCTCACAGGCAGCTGAGCTGATTTGTCACCACCTAACACAGGTTTTGCCTGTCAGCTTCACCCTGGCTACACTGACCTACCCTTACACACCAAACTCCAGCACCTGTCAGACCTTTCCACTGACTGATTCAAATCAGTAGCCCAGAACAAAAAGTACCTTTCTGGGGAGGAGGGGGATGAAAGGAAGGAAGGGAAGTGAATTTTACTGATTCAGTAACGAACCCAGTGAGTGCCCAGTGGCACCACAAGAACACTCAGAGGAGAATGTGACCTCCCACTTCGGTGGCAGCATGCTATTAGAAAGCCGGTACATCCACAGCTTCAGTTTAGACTCTCTTCATTGCATTTTAAATAATATAATAATGATAAAACCCCCAATTCACACATTCCCTTTACTGATCTTTTTTAAGAACTGTAAGCTCTGACAGCAATAGCCTATACAGTGCTTAGTCCACCAAAGGAAATGTTTGAAGCACCGTTTTTAAAAATCTTTACTATATTTTAATACTTCTAAACAACACTTCAGGAAATGGGGATGCTTCCCTATAATCTCCTTCCTCCAGCAACCCTGTCAGTTGAATCAACTTCTTAGAATTTAAATTCTTATAAATTTCTTTAGAATTTTTCTGTTTGTTTTTTTTTTTGCTTGTTGTTTTTTTTTTCTTTTTGAAACACAGTCTGTACCATCTCCTTTCATTCCCTTTCTTCCTCCAGCTTCCATACTGCTGCAGTCCTTCAAAATGCAAAATGGAAGCAGCTCCTTATATTCATGAAAAGGAAACTGCTAGAGTTATGTAAGCTTACTCCTATGCAACTATGTCTCATCCACTGACTCTAGACTTGTAAAACAATTCACAAACGATAACAATATGTAAGCAGAGCATAGGTTATCAGCTCATAAGCAGGTTTCCATACACACAGTAATTTCCAAATTGGTAAATAAAATTAATCTCTTCAGTAGATTAAAATGATGACAGAAAACCTGTGAATACATATGCTTTTTTTAAAAAGCCGTATTTGGCACCAACCTGTTTTACAAAATTACAGGTTTTTACTAGATTTCAGATGTTTTCTTAATGCATCACTCAGGAATTATGTGGTTAACACTAACATTAACTGGGCACAGTTGCCAAATGAGCCGTCAGTATCCTAGAATTAATCAATCTCAAGTATATTGTTCTGTAATTAAGCTTATGAATACATCATCCCATGAATATAAGAACAGCAGCAATCAACACACACCCCAGAAAAGAGAATTAGAAGGCTGTTCAACTTTCTAGGACAACTAAATAATTTTGAGGCCATTCTTCATTGTCAGTCTTTTTCACTGTGGTTGTACTAATGGCCTCCAACTGGGGAGCATTTTATATAAGCAAATTATTCTTAAACCTTTAAAGTCACATAACTACACAAAAAATTAGGTGCTATTCCCACTGCAGTTTACAAATCTGTGCTTTAATAAAAACAAATATTTTAGAAGATTTAAAAGGTTCAGACTTTTTGCTGCTGTTGTTGAATTGATTCATAGGTATATTACTTCTGTGTTTCCAAGAGATTAATTTATACTTCAGCTACAGCCCGTGCAGTAATCAACAGAGCATACCCACACAGGAAAGACACAGGAATTCAGATTCGCATTTAACAAATACTTGACTAATGAAAGAGAAAGGGGAAAATAGGGTATGTATAACAACAAGTATATTTCTGTTTAAATGATACAACCTTTCAATTACTGCTATTTTTAATTGCAAAACTCAAATATTTATATTTCTCTAGCAATTTGTTTCTAATTTCCACAATGCCTATCAAACACAATACTACTTTTAATAACTGTTGTGGTAAATGAGTCAATGATCCCTGAAGAAGATAATTAAACAGACTCCAAAAATACACTTTTACTCCTTCTATCACAGTACATTTACAACAACCATATGAAAAGATTAGATTATGTGTCTGGGATGTTAGCAGGCTAACACCTTATCATCCTTTCTTCTGGTATTATAATATTACTGTTCTCTTATGTAGTTACACATGCTCCCATTGTGCCCAAATAGCTTTTATGGGGCATTTTTCATATAAAAAAAACCTGCAGAGTACAAATGCAAAGCAGTTATTGTCCATTTTTTTAAATGGAAATTGTGTGAATCATACTTAATTTGAGTAGGCTTGCTTTTCAGGTTTGTCAAGTTTAAACTCCACACAGATGCAAATTACTGGTAAAACTTCTCCCTGCATCTTAATGAGGTACACTGTAAACTATGAAGCCAACTTGAAAACAAGAATGTTTCCGAGACAGATTTTACTTGACCTAGGTATTCTAAGTGTTTAAGGAACTACTACTTTTTAAAAGAACGCTTTACCCAACACCACTTAACTTCTGCATGATCTTGAACCTGTGACTCCTACAACACTAGTTTCCCAGAATGCCTCTGCTGGCACAAATTTTTATGTAAGGATTTTCTTGCATGATAAGCGTGCCTAAGCAGTGTTGCAAAGGCTCCCAACTGCTGAGCTCTGAACCCAACCTCTTTTCAAAACATTGTCTCATCCTTTCAAGTACATTCAGTCCAGAAGGGAAAGTAAATTGTCAAAACTGTTTTGAAGTACTCAACAACCAAATTTAAGAAGTTGTTTCAGTTAGCTACTGCCGCCTCACTCATCTTGACCAGTTTAAAAACAATTGCACTGTAACACAGGACTGTCGAGTGTGTAGTACACTAATCAATAGGGAGACTTCCTTCCTGCAATTCCTGCCTACTGCTTCTTCAAACAGGGCAGACTGAGCTTTCCAAGAAAAATGGGAAAATCACAGACAAATATGATCATTAAGGTTTAGCAATCAGACAGATAAGCTGAACTCCTGAATTAAAACACAGATGTCTGTGCAGCCAAGATAAATGAACAAAAAACACCTCATCCTAAAGAAAATCGGGGGATGACCTACATTAAAAGTTACAGCTTAGAATCCAGCATTTCAGAGAGATGGTTTCTTTTCTTCCAAGGCATTAATGCATTCTGGAAAATACGGACACACAAATGTGTCCACAGAGCAGGCTTAGTATTCTACTAGCAGCTAATACTCCTTCAGTGCTTTAGTTTCTCCGTTTACTAAAAAATGAACCTTATGCTATAAAAATGGTTAGCCATCCTTGCGATAACTTTGGAACCCATAAGTCAGTTCTAATTAAGTTTAAAAAGAAGAAAAGAGCTTTTAAAGACAATTAAGTTGCTATGAGTGTTATGAAAACTGGAGGCTGGATAGACATTTTCAAAATACTGATGATGCTGAGAAAGACAAGCAGAACTTGGAACTTACATACTGTTTGTTTCACAGCTGGTTACTTTGCATATGCCATTTGGATAGATAGTAAGCATATACCTTAGCTACACTTGGCCCGTTAGGGATGAAGGAGCTCATGGTATTGTCCTGTAAGCTTTCCTCATCATACAGGGCACAAATGTACAGGAAACAAGTTCTTTAGTCCTGCTGTTTATAGAACTTGACAATAGCATATCCAAAATGCAGTCTAAACAAATGAAGAAAATTCAGAATGCCAATTTTAAAGTGCTTAAATCATCTTATACGGTTATGGGGAAGGTTTAAATACTGTCAAACAGCATTCACGCATATAGAATACAATACCAGCATTTCATCTTACAAGTCTCTTCAATTTGTTATCTGTTCACCCAGGCATAAGATACACAGAAACCAACTGTTTGCTCGACAGTCAAGACTGTAAGCAGACGGTCTCCCCAATTTCTAATGACAATAATAAATTATGAAATGCAACTTAACTGTTGGGTTACACACAGTTTTAGGGCCCCTGCCTCAAGTGGAGTTTTAAACAAAAAACCCCATGAGTTGCATACTAGATTTACTTATGACTATAAACCTCTTGGAATAGGTATCAAATTCTGTTATGTTTACTAGCCTGAAGAAAGCCTAATAAAACATTCTGGCAATTTAAAGATAAACACCAGAAAAGAATTTCATTATTTAACTTTTTTTTTTTTAAATTTCCCCAGTCATTCACAGACTGTTGCAATAATTTTGTGTGCCAAGTTACCTACTGTATTAGCTATGATAGTGTCTAGCTCTTTAAATAGATGGTATTGCTATGGGGACAGAGGAAGAACTGCTGGACTTTTTCTATGTCAAGAAGGGTAGTGGGAGAAGTGAAATGTGAGCAGCAGGTTTGGAAGCCTGAGGTATTTTTCACTTCTGTTTTGTATTTTTTCCATATACACAGGAAACTCCCTTGGGGGCAGAAAGACCAACTTCCCTACAGCTAAATACAAGAACATGTGTAAAACAGAAAAGCCATAAAGTCTTCAACGTTTCCACACCTTAACAAAAAGAAATTTGAAGAATCAGACAAAAACTTCAACACTGAGATAGCGAAATCTATATTTCCTACCTCCAGAATGTCTTCAAAGTCTTTGCAGCAGTAGAAAATTCAAGTTAATCAAGAGACAAAAGAAGATTAGGATGCCTCCACACACACATCATCTACCTTTGTCTTTAGAATTCATTCTCATCCCCAACCCCAGACTACAAGTGAGGCAATGATGAGGAAGGGCAGAGCTAAGACAGTCCACCCAGAGGTGCAGGGCCTTCCACTCCCACTGCTAGTGGATGCGGGGGTTATTCTTATTCAGGCCAGGGTTCCAGCATTTGTCCATCTCCAACAGCAGGATTAACGGACAGCTGAAGGAGAGTAAGAATCAGACAAGCCTAAATGGTACTTCCCCTGAACGTTCTCCTGTCTATGACTATTTTCAGTTCAGGGGATTCCTGAGCCCAATGCTGACGCCAGGAATGAGCATAGCTTTTATTAATAACTGGACCTCACATGGTCCAAGCATACTGTAGGTAGTACAGAACACATACTATGTGCTTTGGAGACCAGTAGGGCAGAGAAGAGACCAAGGGAGAGTTCTGCTATAGAAGAGGGCTACACTAGATGTGCAACTTGGCATCACCAGTATGATCAGCCTTGAAGGGTCACTCCACCCCAGAACTAAAATTCAGGTTTAACACATCACGAAAGCCAGTTTCATATTGGAGTGGCATATCAAAAGCCTGCAAACCACATGGCTCAGAAGCCACAGACGCTCACCACTGACCTGAACACTGCAACACAATGCCACAGCTGTCTGAAGGTACACACAGAAGGCCAGCTGTCAAGTGCCATAAAATAATATAAATGTTTATTAATAAAATTCACTACAAACAGTAAGGGAAAGCATGAGTCTCTACCAGTCATTTATTTGCTTTTAAAGCTAATTTAAATAAACAAGAAAACAGAGCTTCTACATTTGAAGGTCCCAAGCAGTTTTGCTTTGGTACCATGCAATACAGCCCTGCTACCAGATGCTTCTAACTTTTGAGAATAAAATAAGGCCTTTTATTAACAAAAAAGCTGCAGATCCAGCTGAGGTGTGTTTTTGGTTGGGTTTTTTTGTTTTGAGGGGGTTTTTTTCGTTGGTTTGTTTATTTAAGGGTTTTTCCCCAAAGAAAGGATTTTCCAGCTTTCCCCAAAGATTGGCAACTACAAAGCACAATGTCCTTTAGGAAATACATCTTCACTAACTATACAAACAATGCCATGACAGGCACCCAACAGCTGCTCAGCTATGCTACTTTTAATAGTTACAAGATCTGGTTGACCATGCCACCACACCTTGGGACAAACCTGAAGCACACTTGCCATCAGGGCACCACTCTTCACAATACACAAGGAGTACAGAGAAATCCCAGGAGCCCCAGTTATCCTGACTGGTTTTGTAATGGAAACCAACACAGTCCATCCGTTCAGGTATATTAGAGCCCCTGTTTAAAGGGCCCTCTGAACCTGGTGGCATGCCACCCAACAAGTGAGATTTGCAAGCAGTATGAGTTATAGGTGATTACAGGCTACTTACAGGAATTATATTGTGCCAAGGCCTAGGGCACTTTGAACTCAGAGTCCTCAAGAAGTTTCTAACAGCTACAATTAAATGTAGACACCGAATAAGGAATCGAGAGGACCAAGACAGAAAGGCAAAAGCAAGTGGGCAATGCAATAAACAGTCTGAAGCAGAAGAAAATGTAGTGGATTCCATTACAGATTATTTGGCAAAGGAGAAGCTGATAAATGACTCAACTCTTAGGAGAACAGCATGAAGTTACTTTTGGCTTCCAAGGCAGAAATTAAGAAAGCAGCTGAAAAAAGGAAGAGGCCACAGACAGAAGGAGCAATGAAGATCTGGGACAAAGCTTAAGTGTTCACTTCCTGTTTCTCCAGCTACAATCCAGTGTTGCAAGACTGAATGTTCGAAGGTTCCTTTTACCAAAGGAGAAAGGTTGCACACATCAAGCCTTGTTGGATGGAATTATTATTAAACTTTGATATCCAAAGGACATGCCTATGTGACTTTTTAAATTTTGTTGCAAAATGAAGGGGGAGAAGTGCTTTAGCCAAAGGGCTACACGAGCTGCTTAATCACTGCGAGTAAACTGAGGCTCAACTGTTGGAAGAAAAAGCACACCAGCGTTACACATCATCTTCAGGAACATCTTGATGTTGACCTTTCAAACACTTATTCTTTTGTGATGCAACAATAGCAGGTAAGTTCACGACAAGTGTATCACAAAATCTACAAACAACTAAAGATGCCTTCTCTCATGAGAACAAAAAATGAGGAGAGAACTATTTCAATCAGACTGATAGTTTTTAACCTATATTAAACACCCCAGTATGAATAATATTTCTCTAAGGTTTTGGAAAGATATTAAGAAAAGCAAATCCAATGTTTGTATTCAACCGCCGAACTAGGCACAAAGAAAAATTACCATTTTATGCAGAAAGTTACACATGGTCTGTTAACCCATTTTATGTCAGGAGAAACTTTCTGTATCGTAAATATTAATTTAAGTTATATAACAAAGCTGTATAACAAACAACCTGAAGTTTAAGTGTATACACACCCACCCACCCCTTTCTGGGCCATGCTTATTTACAGAATTTAGCTTTCAAAACCTAGTCTCAGCTTTCCTTTGTTTGCTTTCATCACTTCAAAAACAATCCTTTCTCCCAGTTCTGGTGCTTTAGAAGTGAACCATGTTAGTAAGAACAAAGTGTCCTGTTTCTTCACAGCTTTCAATATACTCCCTACAAAGACGCTAGCAGCAGAATGTAGTCTCTGAATTCATTCAAAGTTCTATTTTTTCCATTGCTCTTGGAGTAGCAAAAGGATAACAAAATAGTAATAGCTTCCCATACACTTCTAAGACGATGAAGAGGACTGAAACATGTCACAAGAAAGAAGGGCAGTCAAAGGAAATAACAGAACTCCTCCAAAATAAAGTGATCCTCTACCATGTCTTCTTCCCACCCCTCCCAAAATATATTTCCTGCCTTCACAGTATTAACACTTCAGAACTTTCTCTGGCTTTCCCCATATAACTTAATTTTCTTCTTCTCTCTGTATCAATATTTTGTCGTCTTTTTTTTTTTTCTTTTTACAGAAGGTATCTGGGGCTCTTGAATTCCTCAGATCCTATTTCTCTCTCCAATCTTCACCAGTTCTTCAGCTGGGAGACATGCAGCATACATGCTCATTAGACATCTCCTCTCGCAATCAAAGACAGTGAAATGGCCAAGCTCCAAGTTCCAAAAAGCAAAGAATAGGGTTTGGACTTGACTTAAAACATAGAGTTGTTAGATTATCACATTGGTTGAGTAGTAACAGTGACTTCCCCATTCTGCAGACAATGGTGGTGATGCTCTAAGCACACTACAAGCCTTACAGGGCTAGTAACAGCAAAAACTGGGAGGTGGGGGGGAAGGAACATGACAGATCCAGAGCAAGAAACAACACTGTTGGGAAGTAGTCTGGAAGTACTGCTCTGGACAAAAGTAAGTGAACACAGACTGCCCAAGAACAAAGAGAATAGGGTTTACACAGAAACTGCACAGAAAAAAAAAGGAGAGAAAGTATTCTGGTGTTCTACTCCATAAAAAGCAGAGATGTAGAAGCAAAACTAACTGAGGCCTGGTCACAAAATTCAGGAGAGAACAAGACTGAAAGCAACTAAGTTAAATAGGAAAATCCAACATTATTTCAATATGCTGTATATATAACAAGAGGAAGCAGAATTGACTGGATCTAAATTGGAATCAGAGGAAAGGAATGTCAAGTAGTGGCTATACACATTTTTCAACTAATGTCAAAACAAAAAGGAGAAAATGTTAGGAAAGCAAGTTGGACACCGGTAGAAGAGTATCTTCCATCTTAAAAAAACCCGTAATATCATTACTGAAAGAAATTGCCTAAAATCAGTACAGTAAGTAGGAGAATACTGAATACAACAGAGAAAGTATCAAAAGTGCCACCAGTAAAATCTATGTTAGGAAAGTACCTTAAACAACAATATCCAGAATTTGGATCCCATTCACCAGAAGCACAGAGGAAAACTTCCAGTAAGTAAAGAAGTCTCTTATCTCTACAGATGTTAATACTCATCACTGCCTAATAACTTCTGTTGCTTTCTGGGTTGCTGTTTTTTAAGAACTGTTTTAACTGAAAAAGATAAACTTTCAAATTTGAACTGATGCAATATAACTTCCACGACTATGCAAACTCACAAGTCTAACCAGCCTACCGCTAACTTTTAAGTGCCATACAGCAATAAGGGTGAAACAGAAAAGTCAGTTCAGTTTTTCCAATTGCTTGCTAAGTATTGAAAAATATTTTAAAAAACCCCAAACCTAGAGTTTTGTCCAGAAAAACTATCTGGATGAAACACTGAAAAACCACTGGGTACATCCAGAGATTTCTTTCTTATGTATTTTATCTCCACATGAAAATTCAGCCTAGATTCAGGGAACACTCACACAAGGACTGCCTTCAAACTCTGCCTTGACAGGTACCTTCAGTGAATCTCCTGAGGTCGCCTTTTGTTTACTGCAGTCTCAAAAGCTAGGTGTAGATGCAGCAGCCAGTTGAAAACAAGAACAATTACCCTGACAGCTCAAAGGATCCAATAAAAAGAGTTGTCCTACACTTTCCAGTAGCCTTTAACACTTGCAAATGACTAAGAGCCTGGTCCACTTGCTACCACTTTAAGTATGATTTATCACTTCAACAAGCTAATTGTGAGTAACACTATTCAGTAAGACTTTTTTTAAACACTGTTTCATAACAGCTCCTCTGTTTTGCCTGTTAACTGTTGTGAAATGCAGGTATTTTGCCCACTGCAAATAAAAATGCAAAAAGTTCTGACATTTGTTCTCACGTTAAACAGTTCTTAGTATTTTGAGAGCGCTGCTATCTAAACCTAAGCACCGCAAACACAAATCTCATACTGTATTATCAAAACTGAACACAAGCCTCGCCAACATCTATATTAATTACAATAGATATTAGAACAAGTTTTTATGCCTGAACTTTCCTGTTTCTGATGACCTTTATGGCAAAAAATTACTGCAGATCTAGAGAACTCCCTATTTTCTATCTTTACATAATATATTCTTTTATCACTCTTGCAGCCAAAATAAGAGGTACATTCACCTCCATAATCAGCAGCAAAACAATTAACACTGGCAGCCACCCATGTAAATTTAGTACTTCTACGAAGATCTCTCAAAGTCTTACATCATGATCAGGATTCAAAGTTGTATCATCTCTGCTGACTGAAAGTTTGTCACAATGCATCAACTGTACCATAAGCTTCTTCCAAAGAGGAAGCCCGATCCCAAATACTTATTTTGATTAACTGCTCTGCATCGCTTATTAATGAGAGATTTGTAATGCACATGTAAACAAAACAAAAACACCACCAACCATGCAATACTAAAAAAAAAAAAATTGGAATGCAAAAGGAGAACAAAAAAAAACCAAACCAAAAACAACACCCCAGGACTCAGTGCTGGCACAGAAGTGCTGAACAGCAGAAAAAAAAATTGGCCAGAAAAATATTTGGACAGAAAAGACATGTCCAAAATAGTTTTGCTATATCCCCCTCACTTCTGGAAGATATTACATTATTAAGGATTTTACTAGTCATCACTGTATATCTACTACAAAACTAAGAGAGCATGAAAAGAAACATACACACGCAGAATAACACCAGTCTTTCAGTAAAGCTTTTCCTTTTCTGAATTCTTATGTTCACTACTGAAGCCAGAGTTGGCTGGCTGATTTGGAAAGTGGTAAAATATTTTGAATTTTAAAAATAAATACCTACAGCATACAGAATAATTTCTTCAGTAGTATAAAAACATGGCTACAGCACACAGCACCATTTTGTTTTTCTTCAAGCAAATTTATCTACCCGTCATGCCCTATCCATTGCTTCTGTGTCTCAATTATGCAAAAGCAGCATCCTTCTAGTGTCTATTCTAATATCCCTTGCTTCTACCAAAACACAGTAATTATGAATACAGTCACTCTTAGTCTTCCTTACCATACCTTTCTGTTACGCATATTAAAAACCTAAGGAAGCCTGATATCTTTTGACCATTTCTCACAGTTGCAGCCGGGAAAGAAGACATGATGCCACCCATCAAAACCCAGCAAACTCCGAACAGTGAATGGCTCATAACCACACAGAGCAATGAGAACCAAATCAGGAGACAGTAATTCTGTTTCTACCACTCCACAGGCTCTGCCTTTGACCTTGGCAAGTTACTGGGGCTTTGTGCTTGTTTTTTCATGTTCGGGACATGAAGGGCCTTTATGCTGGAACAACAACAACAACAAATTAACTAAGTTTAATTATTATTTATTCTATTATGCCAGGCCTTAGAACTCTTCTGCAATGCCACAAATTCAGAGTGAGTGCAAGCACCTCTGGTTCTCTAGACCTTAGTTTTGAAGTTCCCTTCAAAAAGCACAGGTGAAAGCTCGTTATCAGAGACAGCCCCCTCCCCGTATCAAAAACTTATAAAAGCTTGGCTTCACAAATTCTTCTGCTGAACAAACAAGATGAACCTTATTTTCTACACTGGCAGTTCCTAATCCACAGCTTGCAAAAGAAACACTGCCTGCAAGATCCTCTGCCACTGCTCCCAGACAAAATTTAATTATAGAATTAAAATAAAAACTGCCAGTAAAAGGAAAGTAGAATACTGCCTAGACAGTATTTTTTACTCTGTGCCATTTCTATGGTCCAGCAAAAACTAGGGACCAGTATTTTACACAATTCAATGCCTTCTCTCAAGCTTAGAAAATTCTGAATTTCATGGCTGCCTGATCAAGTTTCATTCTGACACCAAGTTTCCTGGTAATCTCCCAAAGCACCACACACTAGAAATATGCCACATGTATAGCTCTGAAAAAAACAAAGTGCAGATGAAATGTTCTATGGACCAAGCAATGTTACCAAGAATACCAGTAGAAAGACTTTGTTCTGGCACATACAGAAGAATGTCTACATTTGCCTGTACTCAAAGGGAAAATTATCATGTTCATTCTGCTACTCAAGTAACTATACATAATTAGATTACCAAAAGACTGACTATGACCCACTGCAATATATATCCTTGTATCTCACCTACCAGAAGTAAAAAAACTAAATGAAGTAGCAGGTGTAATCTCATGCAGAGCAGTCAAAAATGACCACTTGCTAATACAGCTTGCCTATTACAACAAGTGTTCCGGATTTTGAATGTACTGATTAAATAGCACTTCATACAAATTAGTCATGCAGTTACAATGAAAAGGAGATAATTCTTACTCCTGAATAAGAAACAAATGAGGAAAAGTTATACCTTAACACAACCACCTTAATGTCTTCATGTTTTCCAAGTGAAGCAATGAAAAGAACTTTATTTAAATAATTACAGAAATATATACTTAAGTTCAACAAGACTTATTTACATAAAAAGGTATGTTCAGAAAAGAACTCCACAAACTTACTGGAGAAACATGCTGTTGACTGAAATGTTCAGATTGCTTTAGAAATAATAAATCATGTCCCAGCAGCATGTCAATCATCAAGCAATCTGATTAATCAAAACAGTAGAACATTATAATGACTGTATCTTATAGTAAAATTTTATACATCAGTCAAGCTTTTCAAAAACTACAAAAAATATTAAATGGAACACAAAAATAGTGTTTATCGTTTTAAAGTTATAGCCTCTGTCTCCTGTAAGGACGTAAAACTGCAACTTTAATCAAGAGATTTCTCACACTGTACATACTGAAACTCCTACCTTCTTTTCTTTCTTGGTAAAAAAGTTTACCATTGCAAATATGTAGTTTTTGCATTTACAAGCAAAAGAGCACGAAGATACATGGCCATATACCACTATCTGGCTAACTATTCTCCAACTGAAGAGTACGAAGTGTTTTTCAGAAAACGAAATTTTTAAAAATAGTCTACATAGGCTCTGAGAAGTGGCCAATGTAGTCACATAGAAACAAGCAATGAAAGAGTCTCTTTAGGCTGTAAAGGATACTTAATGTTTTTTTTAAAAAAGGTAGCAACCACAAAATACACACACGCACGCGAATTATGAGTAAAGAGCACCACAACATAAGTAGAACCCCAGGAAATGAGATAATGTCAAACTCTAAGTTTAGCACTTTTCCAAGACTCAGTGTGAATATAACAATATGGAAATTGCTACTTTCTATTAATAATTTTCTCTTCAAAGAAATTTATCGGCTGTTTCCTTTTCTGAGTTTTTACATTGGAAAGAGATGACCATAATTCCATATTATTTCCTTGCCTCATATAATCTTAATTATCACAATTATGTTCAAGACAAGTATGAAAAGTTTATAATATAACATAAGCATTTCCACATAGAAGTGATGAAACTTCAGTAAGATCAAGAATATAGTTTTACACCTATAATTATTAACTTGCCTTGAAATAGTACAGACTTAAATGGCATATCCACTTTGTCAACAGAATTAAGATTTCATCTGGCAAGACAGCTAGTGACATTTACCTTTTTCCCTTCTTCACCTAAATACACAGGGGAGAAAAAAAAGCAACTCTAAAAGCAGGCAGACACTACAATTCTTCAATTTTTAAAAATATTGCAGTAACATAAATTTTAAAAAATCCACTTAAAAGTACACCTCCCCTGTGAAATTCTCTTGGGAGGCAGTGATTCAGCACATTAGAGTGCCATGTAGGTCAGTTAATAACGTGCTTGCAATTAACTTATAAAGAATTTAGGGTGGCAAGTATTACAAACATAGAAAAGATACCCTGGAACTTTGAAATTTCTGCTGACATGATTTGTACTCCAAATGTGAAACTAATATTTTGCATAAACTACATTCATTATTCTCAATAGAGATCCAAATGTCTTGCATAAGATAGAATAATTGTTTGTATTAAGCATGTATTTTACAATTCTAAAATTAGAATTTCTCTCTTTAATTTTATCAAAAACCAAACAAAGCGTTGAATAGGTATGTATGTATTGCACCTTAACTGTACTCTTTACCAAAACTGATTCTCTAAATATAAAACCTGGTTTCAAAATATTTTCCCATGAAGGCACCACAGGTATTTTAGGAAGGCTTTGTAAGTAGCTACAGACTACTTTATCTTCTTTTCACATTCTTTTTAAATATAGAAATTGCTTAAGTTGGAAATAATTAAAAGCAGCCCTACAATGAATTCTTTCTGCAAAGGAGAAATTAGCAAGTCAGAGGAAAGAAACTCTCTCATTCATAAACCCATGATCACTTATGCAATTCGTAGTATGGAAGAGCATTCTTAAAAGAGATCTCTGCAAAGAGCTACTGGTCAAGGATATTGCCTTTTAACTAGCAGCAAAAAAGGCACACATATTATGCCTAGTAAAACAGTCTACAGATTATTTCTGGAGAAATCAAGCTATAAAAAGATTGTTTTCAAAGTTTCTTTGTGCTCTATATCAACCAGAAAAAGTCAGAAATGACAAAGAGCTACTTAATAAAATGAAAGCAAATAAAATCCAAATCAAGAGCTTAACTTCCTAAAACTGCTCCTACTGAAACTACAAAAGGTTAAAAGAATATTTGCAAGCATCTCAGAAGACTCCTTCAAGAATATAGTGCTCACAAAGATTTCCCAATAGCCAGACTTAAGACGCTGACACGCTCCTTGATAACGACTTAAATGTTAGTCACACAAAGACATCTACACATTTGATTGTAAATGAGTTTATCCCAACCTTCGACACTCATCATGTGCATATACACAATACAATAGCCTTAGTTATGCTACTACTCAAATCTTAATAAGCACCATGTTTAAACCTCCAGTGACAGTAAAAACTGTAGCCTGAAGATCCCATCCTTGAGTTCTACTCCTGTAGTCTATATAATCCTGTTCCTACTCCTTGAGCTTCACCGAAACCACTAACATTTCTTGCAGCCTAACCCTACAATGAGGCTCAGAATCAATGTGTAATTCTTATCTTCATGGACCTGTCAATCACCCAAGACTACCAGCAATGAGTCTTTTCCAGAAATATTCTCCCTGGTTTCCTTGGAATTGTTGCTCTCATGATTCATCCCTTACCATTCTAATTGTTCTTTCAGTGTATCCTCCCCTGAAGGAGCCTCCTCATTCACCTATACTATTTTATGAATCATTTAATAGGTTTCTGCCTTGCATCCCTTTCCCTTCTTCACTTTGTCCAGAGCCAGGATTCAAATTCAACTATTAACTCCCTGCCATTAATGAGATCATACTTTTTACTTCATATATCCTGTATTTGTCCAAGCTAACACATCAGCTTGCATCTCTCCTTCTCTGTACAGATGCCTCACTATCAGCTCAGCCTCAGCATAGACAAAACACAGGTCTTACTCTATCATTGCTTTGGTCTTCTTTCCACCACTGCAAGCCATTAACTTTCGGGACTCAACTAAGCATCAGCCCTCAAACCCACAAACCTGTTTTTGGGATCCTGGCAATGCCCACCACATCACTAAGATATGCCTTTAGTAGCTTAAATTTTATCCTGTGAGCACAGCAGTTCACATCTGAACTAGTGACTTTATCTTCCAAAATCCAGAGTTGGCCCTGCTTTATTTATTCTGAACATTCTGTCTACATAGCTATTTTAGCCTAAGGTCAGATCATATAAGGCTTCCTCTTCCACCTCTTGAGCAGCATCCGCTTCACACTTCACTTCAAGACCCATCCAAGTCAATGTCCTCATCCTAAAATTACTAACCAGGATGTAGATGAGGTTAAAATTTCGATAAACTGTTGTATTTTCATCTCTGAACTTCTCTTCTGCTGCCCTCGTGGTTGGGAGAGCTCCACAAAGCAGTACCTTCTTTCAAAAACCTCCTACAAGTTTTTCCATAGTTCTCATTAAAAACAAACAAACCGACCAGATGGCTGGCACACCAAGACCACTACACTAAAATTCATTGCACTGATGCCAGACATTCTCCTGTGTCATCACAGATCTGAGCCCTTAAATCGTTTGGTATTCTGGGTCAGGAAACACCTCTTAACCACAGAACTTTGGGATGACTAATTCAGACACATAATTTAAATAGTCCGATACTTAGAAAAGTGTTACTAAAACAATGTTCTACTTCACAGCGCCTGTGGAAAACACCATACTAGTGATAAGCCCACTCAGTTTTGTCTTTTTCAAGGCTTCTCAACCTGCCTGAAAAATAATCCAAATGCTATCTTGTGTACTGCTATTACAGAGGTTTTCACTGGTAATCAAGCACTCAAAGCTATGTCTAGCATTTATCATTTTCATCTACCCTCTCTAAATTTTGTTCACTTGTTTGCTGGGATAGGAATCTTTGCAAGGGTATTTTTGGCAATGGCTTCTTACGTTATTCTCTTGTATTTTAAAGATCAGGTTGTCGCAGGCTACAGAGAAGACACCATTCCATATTTCACATAATTTAAAAAATGACACAAAATTAAGTCCTTAGGATTAGAAATGCTGTCATACGGTTGGATTAGACCTAGCATAGCAATTTTTGAACTAATTCGGCCTACAGGTATTTTTGCAGTATCAGTAATTATTTAAAACAGCATTTTGCACTCAAAGTATTCTTCTCCAATTAAATAACATTTCCATTAACTTCATAATCTTAAAAATATGAGTTTCCTTCAACCATTCAAAAGCAAAACCAAAAATATGCCACAAAACCCCAAAACACTATTCTATTATCCCAGCCATAAATTAGTCACTTCGTTTTAAGTAATCGTTCAAATAGTTAATACTTCATTTTCAGTTACTTTTTTCATGTTTCTGTGTACTTTCTCATTATATCTACTTTTGCGATTCAGGTTCAGTCATACTGCACATACAAGCAATTTTGATCAAAACGTTCCTTGTGATGCAAGTAGCAGGAGTGGGCCACGTGCCGCAAACAAGAGACCAACACCTCCCCCCCCGCCCCAACTGCTGCAGTAATTTCCTACTATTCCATTCCAACACAGCACAAACATATCCACCATCATTTAGGCTTAGGCACACAGTTTTCACAGGAAAAAACTGTTTTTACATTCAGCTTACATTGACCGCAGAAATGCTGCTTTATCTCAAAGTTTGAGCACCCATACAAACTGCAAGCTTCCTATTAAAATACAATGCGGCATTTGGGTATTCTTCAGTTACAGCTTTTTAATTTCAAGCACTTTTTCCCTATGCAACTCAGTTTTTACAGAACAGACTAGAAAGAAAACGACCGTTACTTACTATTTTGAAAAAAAAAATTTCAGCTAATGGAGTATCATCAGTTTTTAATCCTAACACACACTGACAACTCAGCAGCAGAGTTGTACTCCAAAAACAAGTCATGTAATAAAAGACATCAGGCTTTTTAACATAATCTAACTATAACACTAACCAAAGTTAATAGACTTCATTTTACCAATGCTGAAATATTCAGCAGAGAGAAAACAAGCCTACTTTTTCAGAGTTACTTGTTCGACCTACAAGTTTTGATCAATAAGTTTAGAATTAAAAGCCTACGCTCGCTTTTCACTAGCGTTAAAATGCTATTTTTTTTTCTAATATTCAAATTATTTGATCATTTATTTAAAAAAATAATCTACAGTTGTTACTGGCAACATTTTAACAGGTCTCCGGGAAGGACAGAAGTATTGTCACAAACATAAGAACACTTCTGACAAACCTGTAATAATCAATAAACAAAAGGAAATTAAGCTCAAATATTCAGATGAGTAAACTGACCGAAGCGTGGAAAAACCTTAATCACTAACTAGAGCACTAACTAACATTTATAGCAAACTTTAAAAGCATTTGTTCCCTTCTTTCAACTCTAACCTCTAAAACAGTATGCTCCAGGAACCATAACAAACAAGACAAGCTTCCCTAAAGAACATTTAATTGGGAAAACTTGTAAGAGGCATGAGATGCATTTATCAAGACAGAAATCAAGCAAAAGCTTCGATTTAGTTTTCGACAAACAAGAGTGAGGCATTGGAAACACTGTTGCAGCCAAACAAAACAACAAAATACCATAATGCTACCTTCTCCATGAGAACAAAAGCATCAACCACCAACTCCACCCCACCCCCAAGCAGGCTGTTGCTCTCTAACCACAGAGCCAATGCTGCAGACAATGTAATCCCACAGGGAAGACAGAAGGTCACAGACACACTGTGAAATCATAAAATAAGGTGCACGTTTTAGAAGGACACAGCAGTACTTCCACCAGTCAAGACTTCATTTGGAACAAATGGTGGAGTATAGAAACGCCTGTTCTCTTGACTGTCCCTTCCCTCAGCACATAGAGGGAGGTCGCACGTGCTTAGTGTAGTCCAAAATTAAGGACGTGGTAGTTAGAATAAGCAGCAGAATTCAAGATGTAGTGAGGACAGCAATATGCAATGTAATACTTGCAGGTGAGATTGCGTCCTGTGTACCAGTAGTGAAGCTGTTATTATTCATCAGCTGTAGGTGGCTAAGAGGGTGTCACTTATTACAGTGACACACGCTGTAGCTGGTTACCTGTGATTAAGTATTACCCAGCGTGGCTGAAAGGCATGGCAACTACCATTCATTACAATCCAGCGTGGCTTAGTGGGGTGGGGAGGCTGCTACCCTTCACTGCAGAGCAGTATTGGGAAAAAGGCAGCTAAAACTCAATAAAGCCCTGGGAACGGTGCAGAGGGAAGAGAAAAAGGGAGCCCCAGTCCCGCAGCCCGAGGGAGCGGGTGTCCCGCTAGCAGGGGCGGAAAGCCCGCCCGCGCTCTGTCAGAGCCGCTCGGCTCGGCGGCTCGGCCGGGGGCCTCCCGCCGGCCCCCGCCCTGCGAGGGGAGCGGCAGCGGGGCTGGAGCCCCGCGCTCCACTTCTCCCACCGGCGGGAGAGAGAGCCTTTGTCCGAGCGCTGCCGGTCCGCGGCCGAGGCAGCCCCGGGGGTCCCCCTCCTGCGGCAGGAGGAGCCGGGGCGGCGGAGACGGGGGGCGGCCGGTGCCAGCCCGGGGTCGCCTCCCCACTGGGCTCCGCGGCTCGCAGGGCAGCCTCCAGGGAGGGATCCCCTCCCGAGCCGCCAGGACGGGCGCCGACCCCGCACGGAGTCCCGGCCGGTGCGCCCGTGCCGGGAGGACGGAGAGCAAAGGAAGCGCCCGGCCCTGCCGGGAGCCCCGCGCCGGAGCGGGTGGCCGGAGAGCCCGGCTGCCAGCGGCCCGTCAGCCGGGGCGCGGGGGGCCTCCTCCCGTGCGCCCACCCGGGGGGACCCCAGCCCCCCGGGGCTCTGCCTCTCGGGGCCTGCCCCCGCGCCGTCCGCGGGGCGGCCCTCACTCCCCCGGGGCGGCGACAGAGGCGGCGTCGTGCGGGAGCCGAGCGGCCAGCGGCCCGGCACCCCCGGGGAGGGACGGCTCCCGGCGCGGCGCTGCCAACCTCCCGCACTTACCCTGTCACAACAGGCGCCATCTTCCACAAACTCTCGCCAAAACTCCTACTCTCGCGAGAGCGCCCCCCCTCCCCGGGCCCGGAGCGCGCCTGCGCGGCCCCGTGAGACCGGGGAGGGGGGGACGGTGCGCGCCGCCCACTCAGCGCCTGGGCTCTCCCCTCAGACACAACAGCCGAGGCGTGGGAACCGCGCCGCTCTCGCGAGAGCGGGGCGCCTCCGGCCGGCCGGTGGGCAGGGCAGAGCCGAGCCGAGCCCAGCCAAGCCGAGCGCGGGGCGGCTCTCGCGAGAACCGCGGGATTCCCTCTGCACGCTCGCGCGGCTCCCTCCCGCGTCTTTCTTCGGCAGCGGGGAAGGAGGGAGAGAGGGAGGGGCGGGCGGATGGGACCGGCGGCGGGGGAGAAACCATTCGGGGCGAGGAGGGAGGGGAGAGGCGGTTGCCAGCGCGCGGGACGGGGCGCGGGGAACTGGCGGCCGCTGCTTCTCCCCCAGCCTCTGCCTGCGGGAAGCGCGCGTGGGGCTGCCCGCCTCGTGCTGCCGGCGGGCCCGGCACGTGCGCTCCTGGGCGGGCGGCAGAGGGGGCCCCGCCGCCATGAGGGTCCTGCTGCAGGGCCGGGCGGGGGGCAGGGACACGGGGCCTGCAGTCGGCGGCGCGGGGAGCGGGGCAGGCGCGGGGAAGTCAGAGAGGGGATTCTTCCCCCCCCCCCCCCCCCCCCCCCATAAGATGAACATTCTCTCAGGAGTTCAAACCGGAGCTTCTGTGGAAGGCTTGTCAATAAGCGACGTGCCTGCTCTGTCCGAATCACTTAAATCATGCAAAACCAGGCCCCAGTTGATAACCTGAGCAGCGTGGGTTTCCTACTGGAGCTGTAAGGAAAGTCAAACCCCACCAACAAGGTAACTGGTATCGTTGCTTTTGTTAGCTCTGTCAGGCAGTTACAGAGCAAACGCTTCTTCATTCCTATTTATTGAGTTTAAAAATTAATTCGTACAGGACTCAGAAAACGCTGGAAAATTGAAAATGAATTATTTTCCAAATAGCAAATAAAAGCTAACAGTGGGAGGGTGGGATCTAGAGGTGCAGCTATTAGAAAGATCTGCTAGGTTTCTTACATAGAAACATCACTTTTTTGAAAAATCAGTTTTAAATTAAAAGCTTGTTTTCATAATTTCAGTGTCACCTGCAACCAAACTGTGTAAGATACATTTGTTTAGCAAACAAAAATTGTTGAGCCTGCTAAGACTCCAGCCAATAAAGCAAACCTCGTGGTGACCTCTCAGATAGACTGCTGAACAGAGGCAGGGGAACGGAAGGTATCTGCGAAAGAAAATTACCTGGATGTGCTCCAGTGTTGTGACATAACAAGAAAAGAAGACCCCGGTTTTGGATGCATTTTTCAACACATTACCATTTCAGAGTGAGGATCTGATTGTCCATTAGAAGACCGTATTTGAAAATTAATGCTTTTACATCAAGGATTCTGTCCTGTCCGTTCAACTTCCTCTATGTCTTTAGTGTAACATGTCAATCTAACTTCAAGCACAAATGCAACATTGATTTAAAGATCCACTGAGATTCCAAACCCCACATAATTTTTATTACTTCACCACCGTACCTCTGCTGTCTCCCTAATTAGGGAAAAAGATAACATTTCAGTAATCCTGTGAATATGATTTTGGGTTTCTCTCCCACATATGCACTCTGCCACTAATACTAATTCAATGAATAATGTCTCAGATGACTAAAATCATATTTTAAGAGATTGCTTGGCAACAAAGTTTGCTGTAATTCTACTCGCTGTACAAACAGCTATTGTTTGCTATCATTAGGGGACTTTCCCCAACGTGATTTCCCCCTCCTCATTAGGTATGAAAGGACTTTGGCTCCCTCATAGGCGCAGTTCTCGGCAAAAGCACAATGCATACTGGAAATCCTCTGTATTGTTTGCAAAGAGCAACTCATAATCCCTTTGGAAATCTCTTCCTAAAAACATCTTCTCTCTTTTTTTTTTTTCTCCCAAGGCTAAAGAATGATCTCAGCTCGTGCTAGCGGCATTGCATTAAGAATGGTTTCTGGATATTTGCCATGGACTGTCTCTAGATGGTCATTTTCTGGGGCCCCTCTTTTAGTGTGTTTTGAATCAAACTGAAAAATCTAAAAATATAGCACACAATAATCTGTGGTGTCTAGACTCTTAATATTTTGCAAAGAAGGCATTTTGATTACTAACCAGATTAATTGGATACAGGAGGAGGTATATTATTTCGAAGAATTAATAATTACAGAAACTATTGTAGTCCTTTCTGTCACTGACAGAGGTACATTATAAAACAACCATTGAATTTTTTTTTTTTCTTTTTGATTATAAACAATCCGTAGTTCAAAAGGCCAGGAATACTATTCAAATCAAAAACAATAGCCTGAAATTATGTGAGTAGCCGGTGGAAGGAAAGATAATAAAACCACACAGGGTTTTTTTAATATTGTTCATGCATTGATTTTTTTCCTTGCTGCTAAATGTTTGTATTTCACATAGTAGAGTGTAAGCAATCCCTGTTGACTTTGATGGAAACTGAAAGCAACCTAGTATCTCAGGGAACTAGACCCTGCTTTCTGGTCTGTAATGAATGTAAACGCTTCCACGACTGAGGTAGAAAACCAGATTTAAATACAAGGTTTATGCCATTTAAAATTTTGTGTTTGCTATGCAAATCAGTAGTTCGACTTTTTTATTTAAGCCCTGCTGAGGTTGGTGGAAGGGTTCTGAATCAGGCCCAGAGGCGATTTGGAGAAGCACGGTTTGGCAGTGCCTTGAAGGATGTGATTTCAACAAGTGTTGGGCTTCACTCTTCTTCCAAGCAGATGCTTTGCTGGATGACTCCAGCTGGGTGCTCAGAATCATTAGCCACCTTCGAAAATGGAAGGCTGTTAAAGAAGGAAATGCATTTTACTCTCACTTGTAAACTGCGGGACAGGACTACCATGTACTTTGGATTCACCGACCTACAGGTGTGGACAGAGCCAGGTCCATGCATCTGTGCTAAGTGGATGCCAGCAGCTTTATCTGGGAATTCATGCAGTTCCACCATCCTCTTAGGATCTTACTTCGGGTGGAAAGAGGAGAAAAGACAGGGAGCCTTGCAAGAGCCCATGGAGTAGTTAGGGATCAGGCCCTCTATGTGGATGAGGAGGAGGTCTTTTGGCCTGGAGTTTTGTCTCACCGGTGGTACTGAAGGACCTGCCAGCCAGCAGAGCACGAGCAGTCCGGCTCTGGAGCAGAAGGGCAGATGGGAACAGGGAGTGCTGGATGCAAGATGTGATAACTGGGCTGAAGATTTCAACAGCTTGTTCAACCAGTCTGGACCGAACATTCTCCCGCTCAGCCTTGTCTGTGGGCTGCCCCTAAGCTCATTCCTTTGGGCACAGCACTAGCTAACATGATGTCTGGCTTCTTATTTGGCAACTGCCTCCTGCCTCACAGGCTTGGAGAAAGACTATAAAACAGACCTGCACCCATTTGTGTAGAAACACCCCATGTCTGCTATGTACTTAGCGCAAGCATGTAAGAAAGAGGCACATAAGGGGGAAAAAGTCCTCTTCCCAGCTGAATGTCTTTTTATAAAAATAATTCATAGTGTGTCTTGTAAAATCCTAGCTATTTATAAAATCCAGTGACCTTAAAAAGCCTGCTAGGTAGTAGAACCACACAATTATCTGAATCTTCATTATAAGCAGCAGGTTTATCTCAAGATGTTGCAGTTTGTATCTGATGGTGTTAATCACACATTGTAGTAGTAGGTACTGTGATACAACCCTGCTGGAATTTTATAAGCACAGGATGTACAATGTGGTTTAACCGCGTGTCTAGGAAGGAAAATAAACAGGCAGTTGCACACAGAACATATCTTACATCTGAACTTTGGTGTATATGCCAACAAAAGTTATCACTTCAGCTGCTGGCTGGACAACTCAATGTCAGAAGTGCCTCTGCTGTTTGAAATGGAAGCTATTGTTCAATATAGCTCAGGATTTGCAGCATTGTCTTGATGATGGGGCTAAATGATAGGCTAGTTAGCGATCTGCAGCAGGAGTGTTGTTAAATAGTTTTCACTTATGTGTCATAACCTCAGAGAGGATGGTAGCGCAAAGAAAAGTCTAAACCTGCATCTTTATGCCAGTTAAGGCCTAGTGTATGCCTTAGTGTGGTAGTTCCCAAAAGCTACAGTCAGGCTTGGGCCTCACTCTAGTGTGCCTTGCAAACAAGTACAGTCCCTTCACAGAGAGCTTTTGTAATGTAAAGGCAAGATGCAAGAAGTGAGTAGAGCAAACAATAGGAAGGAAGAGGGGGAGGGAAGATGAGGTTAACAGTAATAACATCATGTGGTTATGTAGGTTAACAGTGTGAACAGCTTGATGACTGACTTCTGTAACCTCTTATTTTTAAATGCTTTTTCTGGAACACAGTTAAGACATGTTGCATTGTCTTCCTCACCCTACCCTAGGAAAGCATCTTCAGCTATTTTCCATTAGGTGAAGTTTTCTTTCTGTTTGCCTGTGAACAGTCCTGCATCTCTCTTAGTTTTACTGAGCTCTTCAAAGAAACAGCTGTCCATCTCTGGACCTCTCTTACACAGCACTCCTCTCCACTTGTTCACATGGTGGCTGTCTACCAGTTATGTGTGGCACCAGGTTACTGCCTTAGCCCTGCTCTCCACACACAGCCCTCTTCTGCAGCAGTGCTCTCTGCAACGGTGGCTGGCGTCAACAGCCCCCCCATCCTCAGGGTGCCCCTGCAGGTACCACCAGACTTCAGTGAACCTGTGAATCAGCTGAAGAGTAAGATGTCCTGGAGGCTGGCAGAGCCTGACCATCACCCACCAGGTACCTCCAGCCCCTGCACCCGGCGTTCACAACCACAGGCACCAGTGGAGCAGAGGTTCCCCAGGACCCACCCTGGTGCTGCCGGGAGCACAGCTCCCGCACCGCCCTGACCTTGTGCCATGGTTAGTGTGTGTACCCACCAAACCAGTTCTAAGATTAAACCACAGTATGCAGGATTACAAAGTCATTACTGACAAGGAGTACAGCAGGATAAACTATGTCAAAATCTCTTCCACACTTCCAAAACATGCTAGAGACGATAGACCTTTTCCATCTCTGCTCCTCGTAGGACTGACTTTGAGCATAGTATGCCAAAGAAAATTAGTTGCATCCCACTGAAATCAAGAGGACAGGAAAGACCGAACTAGTCAGTTAGACTGTGAATTATCACAAGTAATTAACAAAGCAAAAGGACGATTTAAAGATCATGATGTGACTCCACATGTTTTATGGATTTTATTCAAATATAAATACAAATTGAATTTGCAATGCTACAGTTTTGAACCAATGTGGAAACAGATGTCTTTGTGCAGAAAAACTATTTAACCAGAGCTGCTGTCACAGTTCTGTTGTTTTCATGATGTATATTAGTTTACCATCTACAGTGCCAGAGACATGCTCACACCCAAGCCTGTAATTTGATGACTGAGTTACAGCTGATTTTTTCAGTTAGTCTGCTCTCCCATTCATGAGGCTCTTTGAGAAAATGCATGCTGACATGCTTCACCTTTACCTGCAAGTAAAATGTGTTTTTGAAAAAGCCTGCAAAGAGTGAAAACTCATTTGGTTCAACAAAACACGGGAGAAACCCACACTCTTGATGATATACATTTTTCTGCTGGATATAGTGCTTAAGGGAATTTCAGACTAAGTATAACAAGGTACAAAAAAAGAGCTCAGCAGCCTCCTCTAAAAGAAAACCACAAACTGCACATAACCCCTTGATAAAACTACCACTAAAAACCTATTTGACATTATAAACCAGCCTGTTTTTCTGTGTACTAGGAAAGTCTAGGTCCCAGTCATAACCACATGCTATGTTGAATGGGAGGAAATACAGAAATCCTTAACCTGTAATTCTACATAGAAATGCGTGCACACAGGAATTTTCCTACTTATGGGTAGAGAGAGGAGTTAGGAAATTAATTGCTTCACAAAAAGTATAAAGCTAGGTACAGCGTAAACACTTTTTGAAGGGTTTAGCGTCAGTTAAGCCTTGTGCTGGTCCTGTATGAAGAAGTTAAACTAATTTTGTGTGTTTAGTGGCTTACAGAGGCTGTCAACTGCCTCAGGCTATGAAGTTAATACTTGGTTTTGAGCTGTTTATTTAAAACATTGAGGAAGTTATACATGCCTGAAACAGAAGATTTTTTAAAGTAATGTAAAGGCATAGTCAAAGAACATGTAATCCTAAAAAATAATTATCTTGTAATACTGCCATGTTGATATCTATTTGAACTATTTCTTTTGTTAAGAACAATTGCACAAATTCTAGTTGTTGAGGACTTAGTCTAACTTTCATACCACTCTCATTTTGGACCTCCGGTGTTCTGTAGCCCATTTTCCGTAATCATCCTGGAAAAAGAAAGGCTATTTCTGGCAGTAATTAATGAAAATAAATTCCATACACATTGCCTGAGAGTATTTCATTGCTCAGATCCAGCATGGCTGACAGTTGTGAAGAAAATAACCTTTTGAATTTTTTCCTTTTAGGGGATTACATGTGACCTTTTAATGCTAAAGTTCATTAGTGCTTGGATATCATATTGATGAGCTTTATATAAATGAATGGATGAACAGATAAGTCATAACTAAGGTAATGAGCTTATAGCTGTTCTGGAGGTAACTGACAACATGTCACGGATGTTAATTAATTGAAGAATTTCTGTATAATTTTATTTATTGTCAGTCTCAGTTCAGAATTAACTCTCTCTCCTTTAACCTTAACAAGCGGTGTTTCATTTTTAATGTCCCAGACAGCAATACCTTTTTTCTAGAAATCCAGATATCCAGCCAGTCTTATTACTCATGGCTTCATTATCAGTTTGTTTTTCTGCTCATTACTGGCACTGACCTTGCCAAGAGCTAAGCACATGCATAATTTTACTCATGCGATTAGACTCATTAAAGCTAATAGGATTAGTCAAGAAAGTAAAGCTACTTCTGTTTAAGTGTTTGTCACTTGAGATAGTGCAACTAGAAACAAGATCAGGAAAGTCTGGAAGGAATTCAGACTGAACAATAATTTTCATTAAAAGTCATATAAAGAGAAATCCAAACATTTTTCCCTTGAGCCAACCCCAATGGGTGATGACCACAAGGTGGTTTCACACCAGAGGTGAACAAGGGTTTTATAACATTGTTTTTTCTTCGGAGGATGGGGGTTTGTCAGAACTGAAGCTGGTCTCAGCAAACTTTACCAGGTCATTTCTCAAGCCTAGGATGAAATTTCCAAATTAAAGATAATGAGAAATACACATCCCAGCCAATGGCCCAGCAGCAGAGGCTGACTGTAACCTGATAGCAATGTGGCAATGCTGCAACCTGGGAGACTTCAGTTGCCCCCAGGAATATTTCATTACTGGGGGGAGTTTGAGAGAGGCAAACCCAGGACAGGTTTCCCCAGCACAGAAGGAGGGAGATTACTCTGAATTAAACAACGTAAAGGTGTCCACTCTCTCAGAGGAATGGTCTGACAGTTTGGACATGGGCTTATAGGTTGAGGGGCCTGTGAACAAAATCTTCAAGGGGTGTTTATGCTGGTATAGAGTGGGGAAAAGACTGAAGAGGTTCTGTGGAAAAAGAAATGCATTCCCTTGCCATTACTCCTGCCCTACCTTTGTTCCTCATTTTGAGTGCTGCAAGTCTGCCTTTCTTTGACCTGCCAGCTGAAAGCCCCACAGAAGCGTTATAGCAGCCAGAAATACAATGTTTAGAGCGCAGCTGGTTTTCAGCCCCTTTCTTTGATAGCCATCTCTGCTGGGGCTGGGAGAGGAGGGGCAGGGAGCAGTTATTCCATCCATCCCAAGGAAGTTCCCTTCTGGACTGTCGGGACAATTTAATGGCAATTGGTAACACAGGCTAAACATACAGCGGATTATTATTAATCCCAACATACTGTAATCTGTCATTTTTGACCTCTGATGAGATGTCCTATATAAAATGAATTGTAAAAAATCTGGCCTGTCACTTACAAAAACAAATACCAACTGCTCTGCTATCATTCTGAAGCAATATATCTCCCATGGCCTTGGAAAAAGCATCACTTGTGGACTTTCACCCATTTTATTCTTTCCTTTCAAAACAAACACTTATTTTGGTCCCTGATAAAAACAAATACAAATAACAATGAAAACATATTAAAGCTACAGTAGAAGCTATTTGTAGTCTAAAAGTTAAAATTCTTAGTTAATACTGACTCCTGTACTTTGGCGTTTTCTGGGTAGAGGTTAAATAACAGCAAATCCACCACTACCAAGTCTAATATTGGGGGGGTGGATATTTTCAACTATTACTCACTTTTTTTCTAGGAAAGCAACTGATCTATGCCCCAGTGCACACAATTTTATTAATATTGGAAAGAGCCATGTGGTGTTCATATAGTGTTTAATCTCGATGAAGTCTCAGCACCCAAGGTTTTCTGATTAATGGCAAAGGAGGAAGACTGGAGTGACAGTTAGGGTTTCGCCAGTTTGTACTGTATATACAGCTGTTGCTGCTCAGGGGAGGGAAACGCAGGGTCTGGCTGTCTGTTCCAAACAAAAAGAAATGGCACATGCTATTACTTCCAGATCATTGCAGTCCCTGCACCACCATCTGCTGGGGGTCAGAGCAGTTGTCCGGGTCGGCGTCAGTCATGCACGAACTCAATGCCTTCCACCGAGCTGCGCCCAGCAGTACATATTTACAAGAACAATAAAGCGAACCTGCTCCCTGGACACAGGCACCACAATGCTCCGTCACATTGGGAACAAAGGCGCACAACGAAAGTTGATATGCATTACAAAGAAGGTTCTCGGGGATCACAGCTTTGTGATTTCAGGCCGTAACACAAATTGAGGGGAAGAAAAACTGTCACCAATAAGCCCAAACCTAGCAATCATTGTATTAGTAATTGACGTAGCATTGCTAAAAGGGTGCCTGGGTCTCTGTGTCCCCTTTTCCTATTTACAAAGTCCTCTGCAAAAGACAGTTAAATGGGAGAAGCTTTGATAATAAATGGTAAACACTTGGATATATTATTCTGTAACAGCAGCAAGATGATCTCTGCCACTTACCCCAGCTTGTCTGTGCATCTCTCTTTTTACAGGGCTTATGCCATGTGCTGGAGCGAGGTGCAGAGAGCTGTGGCTGACGTAAACTGAACAATTCCTGGAAACAGGACGAGTACAACTGTGTCACTGTGATGTTGAAACCGAACAAGCCGTTTTAGCATCCCCTCGGTCTGAACAACAGCTAGTGAGTAATGCAATTCTTCTGCTAAAAACGGCTTTTCCAACACCAGTGTGACACATCTGGTGTTACTGTAGGGTATTGCAAACCTTTCACTTAGTGCTGTTCTGCACCCTTCGCTGAACATATGCACACAGACATGACTTCTTTGGTGCCTAGAACTGGAGGTGGGTCTCCTTGCTGTACATTAAGGCACAGAGGTAAAGCACAACTTTTCGATCTGAGCTAGCTTGCTGCAGGGCTAAGTTCAGTGTTTCTGCACTGCATCAAAATGGAAGCAGGGAAGCAATGGAGCCCAGTGCAAAGACATCTGCATTGCTTGGGACAAACTCAGCAATACTGAACTGAGTTTGTTAGTTTGTTTTCAGCATCAGCACCATTAATACAGGCAGCAGTGCCAGCACGGGGTGAGAGAAATGGGCAGCAGCCCTGGAAAGCTATGAAAAGGGCAGGTGGAGCTGGACCTAGAATATTTTTTCAGTGAGGCTCATTGCCAAATAACTAGAAACTGTGCTGTACTAGCAAAAAAACACGAAGGACTGCTGTACTCCCTGCCTCACATAGCTGCAGTGTCTGTCACAGCACTCTTACATATATAATCTTCAACATTTCATCTGATAATTAGTCATTTTGGCACATGCAAACCCAGTCTTGTTAGGTCCTACCCTCAGCTGCTTTTTGCTAAGCTCCACTCTGGGCATTTTTGCATAAAGCCTCTCCGGTCCATGTAACGTTTGACAGCCTTCTCAGATGCTTTGCCTGTACCATAATATGGGAGAGGAGACCTCCAGGTAGCTGCACGCACATGCCTTCCAGACTCCACCTCCCTGGCCTTGCTGGCACCAGGACAGGCCAGCTGCCAGAGTGGCAGAGCTGGTTCTGGAGCCTGTGGGGACATGTGGAGCAGCCTTTGCCATGCTCCCTTGGAAAACCTCACGAGGCACAGTTACATATTTGTACTTGGAGTGCAGTTGTCCTAAGCCATTCGGCACGGAGCTGAACTGCACAGGTTCTTACTACAATTAGGCAGCCTTTCAGTGTTGGATCAGAACTAAAAGAAGGATTTTTTTTTTAACAACCTAGTGGTTTGGAACTGAGTTTGAAGCAAAATGTTGCAGAATAATAGTCAGCATATAGTTTAGATACAAACTAAAAAGTATGCAAAGTGTAAATATCTTGATGTTTCTAATTTTGGAGAGGGAAGGCAGGGGATGGGAAGCTGGCAGAGTGGCTATCTCAGAACAGTAGTAATAAAAAGAAAGGATAAAGAGCATTTAACCTGTAGGCAACTGATATCAATCTGCCCCAAATGCATGGGGACGGAAAGTCATTCCCATCCACAGTCCAAGAGAAGTGATGTGTTGTCCTATGTGGCTAGTCTACAATAGACAAGTGCTACATCGTGGAAATCATTCCTTTTGGCACTTGCTTGCACCTGTGTTGGCAGCTTTATTCTAGCAGCCGGTGACTAGATTAGCAGGGGGAATACACTGGATTTCTCAGTTGTCCTTCTGGACACAGTTCAGACATATTCTTCAAATAACGCTGGGGAAATTTAGGGCTAGTTTCATGTTTTCTGCAGATAGCTAAGGGACTTTGGTATTAATGAGATATTTTACAAGTCCTGTGTTTACTAACAAATGCAAAGCATAAGAATAGATATGTTCTGCCTAATAAAATAACTTTTCTGATAAAAATAAAGCTTTTACTAAATGAGCTATTGAACCGTGTTGGTAGTCTCGTTCTATGGCGCATTCCTGCTAAACCATGATCTTTTATGGAACACTTCCTCCTCCTAAACCATATTGTGGCATACCTAAAAGAACAGTGCCCTGGATGTACTGTATTCTTAACTTCTATTTTGTAAATCTGTCATTGTGTGAACAAAGGAGTTCAGGGTTTTTTGGGTTTTTTTTGCCTAGATGAAGTGAATTTATATAGTGCCTGGCCCAATGGGTATCCAGTTAGGCATACACCTTAGGAGTCCTGAATGCTGAAACCACACAGTATCCAGGGGCTGCACTGGAAACTTTTCATTTGGGTACTTAAGTGGAAGGTGAGGTGTTGGGAAAATCTAAGCCAGGATAACAGTTTTATTTTTTATATTGGCTCTTTACTTCATCAGAATCACCCTTTATCTCTGAGGCTGTAGGTATGTTTTTATAATGAACAGTTCTGTGAGTTTCCAGATCTCTGGGCGATACAAATTCAGTCTGATCAGGCACAATGAAACATATATTCAGTCAGCCAGAGCACATAATACACATAATGGCTGTTTATGCCAGCTTTATTCTTTGTGCTGCCTCAGTGACAGCTATGGGAGACAAGGTGATATTTGATCAAAACCAAACTGCACAGAGGCAAAGTTTTGCCTTTTTGAACAAATTTAATCTATTACCTTAAACTTTACCAGTCGAGTACATTGCATCAAGAGGCAGTGACATTTTTGATCCAGGATTAACTGCTGTAACTTTGGATTTACTGCCTGGTGGAGCCTTGGCCTGATTTTTACCCCCAAACCATTTGTATGCTGTTTCTCAATGTATCTGCCTTGAACTAATTTACAAATCTACTAACCTATCTTCTTCCAAATCTTTTCTCTGAATTGCTTCTGCAGGAACACCTGCCAAAAGTTACTAATGCTTAATGGGCAGATAAATGACCATTAGAAAAATAATGGATTCATAAAATACAATTAAGTAGCTTTATGAAAGCAATATTTTAGTGATTTGCAGCTGGCCTAGGGCACACATATGGTTATTGTGGACTTCTGTTGCTTTTGTACTCCATCCCTTCTCACTGCTTGCTCTACCCACTTACAGCATTGTATTTTAGTTCCCTGAATTTGCCTGATTGAATAAATATTTGCAGTGGTATTTCCTAAGCATATAGCAGGAGGTTCCCCAGGCATACTGGAGATGCTTAAAACTTCAGGAGGGAGAGAAATATATTCAAAGCTTTTAATATTTAAATATATTTCTTCCCATTGTTTATGGCGTTACTTTTCATAGTTATAGAAATCTTTTGAAAGGATTATTGAAAGGGTTGTCTTGCTTTAATCAACTTAGTAAACTTTTGTTTTGTCCTTTATGTTGACTACAAAAGCGGCTGACATTACTCCGTTTTACTTGCACCTTTCAAGCCACTGCAGTGTGTTAAAGGCTGAGTAGCACCTCACTGAGCGACAGAACTCTGCTCGCTCAGTTTAAGAACTGCAAAAGTAGCACAAAAGGAAAAACGGTGTCTTTAAGGTCCTACAGAAACTCTGCCTAAGCTGGAGTAGACTGGAAAGAGATGTGGCAGAGAGAGAAATCACAGAAGTGAAGGAAAAAGGGGTAGAAAGGCAAAGGGAGAGACTGTTGCTTCGATAAATAGAGAGAGGGATGGCTGAGCAGACAGCATCAAATTGCTCCCCATCTCTCTTCTGGCACTCGCGGGTCTATTGAAAACCAGCCAGAAGGACATGCTGAATTTGTTGCTCCCGTGTGCCAGCCTTTTCTGCAGCAGCGAGAGAAACCAATCAGTGCTGCTTCAAAAGCAGCTGGAGACTAAGAAAACCCTGGTCCCCTGCTGCCTGGCAAGCAGCAGTACAGGGTCTTCTCGGTTTCCAGCCACTACAGAGGCTCCATTGACAAAATGCGTGCAGCATTTGAAGGAGCACAATGTGACAATGAAAGAACCTGAAGGAGACAAAACAAGAAAGGGGGAGAAAAGAGGGCAGGGGGAGAGCTAAATGGGAATGTGGGAGCAAGCCAAAGGCAGGAGGAAATAATCAAAAGAAAAATATGCTAATTACTGCAAAAGGGGTGATAAAAATAAATCATCATTGTCATGTTTGACACCTCTGCACTGCTTTATCAAAGAATAAAGTTGTGATAGCAAGACTGAAAGAAACAAAGTAAGACTTTACTAACGTTTGCTCTCACTGCCTCTCTGAGATAGACATGCTTGCTTTAGTCCCCCACTTTCATAAATGCTATTACAAAGTACAGAGCGACTGCAAGATGCCAGGTCCCACACCAGGGACCATGTGGTGCTGTAAACAGGACAGTTCACATCCTCATCCTCCATTTCAGAAAGAAGCAAAAAGAGTTAAAGAGCCCTGGAAGCCAGGAGGATGGTATGTCTTACTGTTGCTCAGAACAACCGGGAGAGAAAACAAATGCTGCCTGAAACAAAGCCGTGAAGCTGGCTCATTTTCTCCTTTCCCTTGTACTTGACTGCCATCGGCTAAGAGAGTCGAAACCCAGGTATCACCAATAGCTCAGACTGAAGCAGCGTGGCTAGGTTTTATTTCTTTTACAACTGCCTGCCTGGCAGTGTGGCGGGGCATCTAAGCAGGGTGTCCAAGGGCTCACGGGATGTACCTGTGGTAGCATTTTTGTTATCTCCCATCTGACCCTGCTTGCGGTGCTTGTTCAGGTGAAGGGTGGTCTGGGGGTGCAAAGGCTGAATTTTGTTACAAAGTAAATTAGAGGGAACCTGTCAGCCCCACGAATTACAACGGCCACTGGTAAGAAAAAAAGAAGGGTAATTGTCATAGGCGACTCCCTTCTGAGGGGGACAGAGGGCCTGAAATGCCGACCGAACCCATCCCATAGGGAAGTCTGCTGCCTCCCTGGGGCAAGGATAAGAGACATTACGAGGAAGCTCCCTAGGCTGGTAAAAGCGTCCGATTATTATCCACTAGTGGTTGTTCAGGTCGGCAGTGATGAGGTAGCTGAGAGAAGAGCAAAGACAATCAAAAGGGACTTTAGAGAACTGGGGTGATTACCTGAAGGATCAGGAGCACAGGTAGTGTTTTCCTCCATCCTGTCGGTAGCTGGGAGGCATATGGAAAGGAACAGGAAGTCACATCTCATTAACACGTGGCTCAGAGGCTGGTGCCAGCGTTGGAATTTTGGTTTTTTTGATCATGGGGCAGTTTACATGGCACCAGGCCTGCTGGAGACAGATGGGGTTCACCTGTCGCAAAGGGGGAAAAGGATTCTGGCTCAGGAGTTAGCAGGCCTCGTGGAGAGGGCTTTAAACTAGATGTGAAAGGGGAAGGGGATAAAACCAGGCTTGCTAGGGATGAGCCCGGGAGTGGCATACCTGTGTTGGAGAAGAGATCAATAGCTCAACTGAAGTGCATTTACACCAATGGACGCAGCATGGGCAATAAACAGAAGGAGCTGGAAGCCATTATGCGCCAGGGAAACTATGATGTGGTTGCCATCACGGAAACATAGTGGGATGACTCACACAACTGGAGCACTGCAATGGATGGCTACAAGCTCTTTAGAAGGGACAGGCGAGGAAGGAGAGGTGGAGGGGTAGTCTTGTATGTTAGAGAGTGTTTTGACTGTCTAGAACTCAACAACGGTCATGATAAGGTTGAGTGCTTATGGGTAAGGATCAGGGGGAAGGCTAATAAGGCAGGTATTCTGATGGGAGTCTGTTATAGACCACCCAACCAGGATGAAGAGACAGATGAAGTACTCTACAAGCGGTTGGCTGAAGTCTCACAATCTCTAGCCCTTGTTCTCATGGAAGACTTCAACTTACCAGATATCTGCTGGAAATACAACACAGCAGAGAGAAAGCAGTATCGGAGGTTCCTGGAGTGTGTGGGAGAGAACTTCCTGACGCAGCTGGTGAGCGAGCCAACCAGGGGAGGTGCCCCGCTGGACCTGCTTTTTATGAACAGAGAAGGCCTGGTGGGTGATGTGGTGGTTGGAGCCTGTCTTGGGCTCAGCAACCATGACAGGATAGAGTTCTCAATTCTTGGAGAAGTAAGGAAGAGGGTCAGCAAAACCACTACCCTGAACTTCAGAAGGGCAGACTTTGGATTGTTAAGGAGTCTGGTTAACAGAGTCCCTTGGGAGGCAGTCCTGAAGGGCAAAGGAGTCGAGGAAGGCTGGATGTTATTAAAGAAGGAAGTCTCAAAGGCGCAGGAGCAGGCTGTCCCCATGTGCCATAAGTCGAGCAAGCAGGGGAGAAGACCGGCTTGGCTGAATAGGAAGCTTTGGCTGGTACTCAAGAAAAAAAGGAGAGCTTAACGCCTTTGGAAGAAGGGGCAGGTGACTCAGGAGGACTACGAGGATGTTGTGAGGTTATGAAGGGAAAAGATTAGAAAGGCGAAGGCCCAGCTGGAACTTAAACTGGGTGCCGCTGTTAAAGATAACAAAAAATGTTTTTATAAATACATCAGTGGCAAAAGGAGGGCAGGGAGTTCTCCCTCCTTTGTTGGAAGTGGAAGGTAACCTTGCCAGGAAAGATGAGGAGAAGGCTGAGGTACTCTAATGCTTTCTTTGCCTCAGCCTTTAATAGTCAGACTGGTCATCCTCAGGGTTGTCAGGCCCCTGTGTTGGGAGATGGAGATAGTATGCAGAATGAAGTCCCAGTTGAAGAGGTGGCAGTCACCAACCTGCTCCTTCACCTGGATGTTCACAAATCCATGGGATCAGATGGGATCCACCAGAGGATACTGAGGGGGCTGGCAGAGGAGCTTGCCAAGCCACTCTCCATCATTTATCAGCAGTCCTGGTCAGCCGGGGAGGTCCCAGATGACTGGAAACCAGCGAATGTGACGCCCCTCTACAAGAAGGGTCGGAAGGAGGATCTGGGGAACTACAGGCCTGTCAGCCTGACCTCGGTGCCAGGAAAGGTCATGGAGCAGATCATCTTGAATGCCATTACACAGCACATGTGGGACAACCAGGGGATCGGGCTCAGCCAGCATGGATTTATGAAAGGGAGGTTCTGCCTCACTAACCTGGTCTCCTGTGAAAAGATGACCCACTTAGTGGATGAGGGGAAGGCTATGGGCATTGTCTACTTGGACTTTAGTAAGGGCTTTGACACTGTCTCCCGCAGCATTCTCCTGGAGAAGCTGGCTGCTCACAGCTTGGGCAAGTGCACTCTGTGCTGGGTTAAAAACTGGCTGGACGGCCGAGTCCAGAGAGTGGTGGTGAGTGGAGGCAAATCCGGTTGGCGGCCAGTCACGAGTGGTGTTCCCCAGGGCTCAGTGTTGGGGCCGGTCCTGTTCAATATCTTCACTGATGATCTGGATGAGGAGATTGAGTGCACCCTCAGTAAGTTTGCAGATGACACCAAGCTGGGCGGAAGTGTCGATCTGGTGGAGGGCAGGAAGGCCCTACAGAGGAACCTGGACAGGCTGGATCATTGGGCCAGAGCCAACGGTATGAAATTCAACAAGGCCAAGTGCCGGGTCCTGCACTTGGGTCACAACACCACCATGCAACGCTACAGGCTTGGGGAAGAGTGGCTGGAGAGCTGCCTGGAGGAAAAGGACCTGGGGGTGTTGGTTGGCAGCCAGATGAACATGAGCAGGCAGTGTGCTCAGGCAACCAAGAAGGCCAATGGCATCCTGGCTTGTATCAGGAATAGTGTGGCCAGCAGGAGCAGGGAGGTGATCGTGCCCCTGTACTCGGCACTGGTGAGGCCGCACCTCGAGTACTGTGTTCAGGTTTGGACCCCTCACTACAAGGACATTGAGGCGCTGGAGCATGTCCAGAGAAGGCCAACGAAGTTGGTGAAGGGTCTGGAGAGCAGGTCTTATGAGGAGCAGCTGAGGGAATTGGGGTTGTTTAGTCTGGAGAAGAGGAGCCTGAGGGGAGACCTTATCGCTCCCTACAACTATCTGAAAGGAAGTTGTAGGGAGGTGGGGGTCGGTCTCTTCTCCCTAGTAACAAGCGATAGGACAAGAGGAAATGGCCTCAAGCTGTGCCAGGGGAAGTTTAGGTTGGATATTAGGAAAAACTTCTTCACCGAAAGGGTTGTCAAACATTGGAACTGGCTTCCCAGGGAGGTGGTTGAGTCTCCATCCCTGGAGGTATTTAAAAGAAGGGTAGATGTGGTGCTTGAGGATATGGTTCAGTGGTGGACTTGGCAGTGATAGGTTAGCGGTTGGACTTGCTGATCTTAAGGGTCTTTTCCAACCTTAACGATTCTGTGATTCTATGATATGTCCTCACACGGCTCATGGTTTTTCAGTCCACAGGTACAGCTTGAGCTACTTCAAAGTAAAATCTGCGGAAATATATATGGGGTGAATGCAGGGTCTTCACCACCGGCTGTTTCACTCCATATAGCTGCTCTTACTGGGAATAGCTTTGCAATGTAGACATGCAAGAGAGAACATTGCTGGGGAGAGAGCACTAAAGTCTACAGAGTTTCTGGGAATTCTTGGTACTTTCTGAAAGGTCAGAGAAGTGCAGTATAAAAATTGAGATAGAAGAATAGAAATGCTGCTGTTAGTCTCAAGAGGCATATCAGACAGGAACCGAGGAGAGAGTAAATTCTGTATTGTAAGCTGGAAGTGGGTAAGCTCAATTTACCTGCATTTGCCTTTGAGCACCCTGCTGTCATCTTAAATGAGTTTTCCCTTTTAACCAAAGGAAGGCTCCTGTCCTGATGACAGGAGTTTTGAAGGTAATAAAGCCTTCTTAAAAAATTCTCAGTTATCATTCAGGTTTAAAATAAAACGCTTCCATTTGCTCTTTTAAGTTGGCAGTTACTTTCAGTTTTGAGAAATTACTCTGGTGAAGTAGGTTACTGCTTAGGTCAAAAAAATAGACTGTTTTTCCAAAGCAAACTTAATTTGAGCATGACATATAGCATCTACACAATCCCCAATTTTTAGATCAGTGATCCATTTGTCTTTCTCTGTAGGAATGTTAGGCAGTGTAGAATGGAACTGATTTTCTTGTGATATTTTTACTAGTGAGTTATTGCATGTTATAATTTTGAAAGGACCTACAGATGCTTTAGTAGTTATAAAATTAGACCACCATCACATCAATCTCATGAGAAATCCCCTGTTGTATAGTAGCTTAAAAGGATGGGATAGTGTTTATTATTTCATCTGTTCGGTTTGCATATAGTAGACCAAAACTAATACCATATTTTCAAATCTACCATTTCAGGATTTTTCCATCTGAACTCTAAGTTAATTTAAAGTAAATGTATCTTGCTTCATCTGTAAAATTTTAGCTGTACCTTTTACATCATAGGAGGAAGTGATAGCAAGGGCTGTAGGGGAATGACTAGCATGATCAACTAACATAGATACCTCTCAAAATATTGTGCGAAAACCTATTTGATATTTTTAGGGATTTTTTTTTCCTTTTTTGGGGTATGTCTCATAGGCTGGCCATGTCAACATTAACGAGTAATTCATCATAACAGAAATAGATCACCATATTGAAGTAGTTAATGCTGAGAATCAGGATGTTATGAGCACTTCAAGGATTTGAACTTCAGGCTACCTTTAATGTGATCCCTCGGATTGGCTCTTCTCACCATGCGAGTGGTTTAAAGTTGCCCAAAGGCCCTCTGGCTGGTTTGGACTCTTAGATCCCCATTGGAGGCAAGAGTGCATTTCATGTATGCTGGACAGAGCTGCTGGTTTAGTTCCCTACAAAGGGAATTCAGTGCTTCTCTGCACCAAAACTGCCCTGTAAACCAAACCAATGTGCAGTAAATGGGCATGGTCAAGGGATGGGATTTGTTTCAAAACTGTGCTACTGCTCTGAACCAGAATGCTAATGTATAGGCAACCATGTATATTTTTGTGGTTTTGGGAAGACACTGCATATTTTTCTGTCGTATGCAAACCCAGCAATTTTGGATGGTAATGCTTATATATCTGCTTGTATACTGTTCTGTCCAGCAACCTCTGGTAAGTTCTCTGTGTTTAATGATGCAAAGGCCAAAGCCAGCTACACTCAATCATTATGTAAGCAGAGAAATCCTTACATATGTACTTCATGTGCAACTCAGAAGAGCAGATTTTATCAATTGATAACAATTGTGGTCCTCACATAAACAATACGAAAAACTGGTTTCCAACCTGCATGATGAAATAACTGTGATGTATATTGAGGAAGTTTTACTCTAATTCTCCAAAAAAGAGAAAGTGATGGGTTTGCCAAATCAGGAAAGAGAGTAACTGTCTGTGATCAAAGACGGTCCTGCTCTACATAGGATTTCATGAGAACACGTAAAGGGTAAAGGAAAGAAAAAGTCTGGAATTGTGTAGGCTTCATTTAAAGCAATGTGCTTGAAAATTCATTCACTGGATATTAAAATAAATGAAGTAAGTCTCTTCTGTCTTCTCAGTTGGGAAAAACCCCACAATATTAATTGATTCCCCTAGCTGACAAACTTCGAGCAGTCTGCAGGAAAAAGGACACAGATGTAGTAACTCAAAATTATAACACTTGGGATCTTTAAGCAGCTGATATTTAAAACTTGACCCACATTAAAAGTTTGCTTTTGCTGCTAGGATCAACCTTTCTCCTTCATATCTTAGCTCATATCATAGGCTTCTCTTTTCATATATGTTTTAAGCAATGAGTACAGCACATAAATATATTTCAGCATCTGAACAAAAGATAATATTTTCTTTCAACTCACTTATTTTGATACTTAAAGTAGAAAAGCAAGTTGATACATTCTAAAGCTCCATGAAAAGCAACCTCTGTCTTCTGCTTCTATATTTCTCAAGCAAAAAGTTAACCAAAAGCATCAGTCAAAACCTGGAAAGAATCAGATCTGAAGTCTGAAAAAAATAGTTAGCTCACCAGAGGCAATTACAAGTAACATTAGAAATGCAGTTGCAATATAGTACATCAATGTATTGATCATGAGATCAGAAGTCAGAACTCCTGATTGCTAATTCTGACTTTGTCAATTATTTTCAACTTTTGTCAAGTTGTTACTATTCAAAGTTTCCCACCCAAGCAAAACAATATTAAAGCTTCAAAGAACAGAAGTAAGAGTTCAACACTTAATAATTTACCTTTTTTATTTCTGTTTATTTCTTTGAAAGAATCATTACTTTGCTCTTATAAGGCTGCTCTGAATTTCGTTACTACTGCTGGCCTACTTTCTGCACTGAATGTTTTAATTTTGATTAGTCACATTCATTTGTGTAATTTCAGTTCCCTGGCTGGATTGCCAGAGCTCAGGCAAGTTTCTAGGGCAGCTGCTGGTATGAGTACAAAAGCTAGTTTCAGTTGATTCTAGTGTATATGATTTTTGCATTTGCTCTTAACAAATGATCAGGTGCATTTTGAGTGAATGCAGGTTTCCATAAAGCCAATAGAAAAGAATGTAAAGTGAGTAGTGAAAAAGCATCTGACTGCTAAAAAAGATAATTCCTACAGTAGTGTACTCTGTTGGCTTTGCTCTAATACTGTTGAATTTCTTCCACTGGGGTCTGATCCATAAAGGGATTTGGTCACTTAAAATAGCAATTAAGTCCTAAAGTTCAGAGTATGTGCTGTTAGAACTTCAGCTCAGCTTCTGTTTAAGTTTAATAGAGAGCACCCATGTTTACACCATGGATTATACTCCCAACCAGCCTTCCAGGTTGCTTTGCTAGCTGCCAAAAGGAATGGTGGCACCTAAATCCATGGGCACTGCAGGAAATTCAGGCAGATGTGCTCTGCTGCCATGGAGCTCCCTGAGAAGCTCCTTATTTTGACCTGGAGGCTCCTTTGGCACCTGCGGTTTTGCATTTGCACATATTCAGAGCTGCATCTGTCAATTTGCAGCTTACTGCCACTGAGACCTGACCAATACCCAAGCTTTGGTACAGTGGCACTGGGGCTCTCGTAAGGGCTGAGTTTGATATGAACAGCAGGAGCAGGACAGATTACTCTTTGTAAAAGGCAGAAGTAGGAATTGCTGCTATCCACTTTTGTGCAATACCCAATTTGGTTCAGATTCCTGCCAATAATATTTTGAGGATAGTGTCCCAAGCTGTAATTTTCCTATCCCTAGATTAGAGGCTAAATTTGCCTGGGCAGCTGGGAGATGCTGCTTCCTGGGGAGCTAAGATGTTGTCAGTCAGCTGTGGCTCCAAATTTGTGGCACGTCACGCGCTAATTAAAACCTGCTTCTAGAATGTCTTTTGCACTTACGCATTTAAATGTCATTATGTTTAGGAAACTTTCAGAGGCAGCCGTGCTCAGCTCCTTTCTGAGTCGGAAAGGACTCAAATCTACATTTTACACCTCGTGGGCCTCCTTTGCCTCAGCACACCTTATCTCCCTTTCTAGTTCTGGCCCTAGAAGAACACAGTGTATTTATTTACTGATCAGAAGATATTTTTGTTAAGTTTTCCACCTCATTTTCACAAAACTAGAAGTTTCCTCATAGCCAGACACTACAGATAGCCTCACATTTAATTTTTAGTCTGGACTGGAGGTGGTCCACAGCAGTATTCAGAGATAAGGTCTCAGTTCAGTCTGATAGAAGACCAGGAGCTATTTCTAAAACTGGCATCCAGATTTTGAAGATCTCCTAGGTGCTTCTGATTTTCTTCTCCCAGTTTAACACAAAAATGTAAAGTATCTTCCCTTCCACCCCAGGCTTACAACAACTTTAGAGTTGCAGGAGTTACAACAACTGCATCTCTCAAACAGATTTTTTTTTAATTTGATCAGGCTTTTTAAATTTAAATTTGGTCGGCCTTTTAATTTTGATCTCTAAAGAAAGCTTGCAGAACTCCTGAGCGATTGTTAATGGGTCACCTGATAAGTCATGGAGATCAGTTCTTCTCCTCAATCATTACATCCCTATTACAAGTGAGTACACAGAGACACGGTGCAGGCTTTTGCTTTAGCTTAGTCCATACAGATTAATTAAAAAACAGGCCCAGTGCAGATGATGCCAAAAGAGAAAGTCCGAAGCATGAAAAAAAGAAAAACAAAAACCCAGCAAAAAAAGAATTACATCATTTCCTTGTATCTTCCCTAAGGACAAGGGATTGGAGAGTATGAGTCAGTCTGAAGAAATGAAATAAAAACAGGCCAGCTTTTAGTGACTTCTTGTTCTTACCTTATGGAGCAGAGGAGGCCATTGAGAACAAGTAGCAGAAATCTGACTGCTTGCTAGGTTTTAAAATAGGAGTGAAGGTGTGCGTGTGGATAGCTTGGCTTTACAATTTGTGACAAAGATATAGTGACCAGGAGAATTGGACTTGAATATGGGGCAGCATGGCCTCATGGACATCACATTTACGGCTGCCTACAGTCAACTACAAACTAGGTGTGCTCTGCAGCTAGTGGGTGAAATATTTTCAAAGCTTCTTAAAGAGAAGAACACATGCACGTCCTTTTGGGTACTCAAGCCTCTTCTTTATACCCCTGCTTTCGAGTCTACAATACAGAGGTGCTGGGAGGATGGATGGCTTATGCACTACTTTCTTGGTATAGGGACAGTATATTTTCTCGGTGACTTATGACTTGCCATGTACTCTCTTTGCTTTTCATCCAACATCACAGTGTTAAATATTCCGGCAAATTTAATAATGCAACCTATTTTTCTGCTTAAAAATTCAGTGAGTGAGAATTATCTGGATACTAATGAACTCTCTACTGTGTCAAAATGGTATTGTTCATTTCCGTTTAAATAATGCTTAAGGTAATGAAGGATTGGCTGTTTGAGCCAGGTGTTCATTTGATAGCATCCTTCACAATTCCTTTAATATCAAGGATATTCACCAGGTCAGTGTGTCTGAGGAGGTAGTTGCAAATATGACTATAGGATGTCTGTTGTACACTCACAAAAAAAAGGGGTTGTCTACGGCTAACAGCCTCTCTGTTCACATGGTAATATGTATTTTCTATTTAGAAGACTAAGCGTTCTCCTCCAGCTCTGTGCATTATCATAGGGAAGTGGTAGTCATGAGGCCAGTTTTAACCACCACAGTGCCTTCAGCAAAAAAAAAATAATCATGTTTCTCTGTTAAATGTCACCATTAGTTAAAAGAAATTGGATTTATAAAGTATATAGGATAAATATTTATGTGAAAAGGCTAAGCTTCTCTTTTGTCCCTTGTAAGTTCCAGGTGTATCTTGTTTACAAGCTGCCTTATTGTGCTATGATATGTATTCCACTGCTGGCACATGTTACAGTGCCTGGGAGTCCTTGCAGCACAGGAGTTAAGAAACAGACATTTCAGTGTTGCTTTGTGTGAGGTACCACTTTCAGTGACGGAACAGACAGTTCAAGAAATTACTCTGACAGACATAATTCCGTGTGATAGACATTGGTGGAGAAAACAAAAAGCAGTACAATTTATTTTCATTCACACTCTCCAATGTCAGTGAAGTCTTTCAGTGATCAAACCCGGTGAGTTCCAGGACTACTGTGGAGCCCCCCAGGTCAGAGCTTACAGGGCAGAGGGCTTAAAACTACCCAAGTCAAGTTTCATTGTCCCCTGATTCCTGAGATTTCATTTCAGAAGGAAAGGATTTGGGGTCTCCTTTTGCCTGTATTTTTGCAATTTTTTATTCTTTTCTGGTTTTCACCTCTAAGTTCCACAGTCGTTTCTGTCTTTTTATATCATATTCCTTCCCTGCTCCAAATAGGTAGTCCGGCAAGCACAAAGACATCTAAAGGACTTCAACCAAGTTAAGAGTGTGCGTAGAACTGATGGAGGATTTAAGATGATAAGATGGGAAGGACCTACCTGGCAGTATATAGATAATTTCTTTTAATAGAGCCAAAACCCCCCAAGATTCATTTTATTCTATCACAGTCTCAGTTTTCATTTAAAAATAAGTCCCTGTGAAGAAATATTTATGCCCATACTGATGCCTCAGTGTGCAGTCTGAAACAATAGCTGTGATCTGCATCATGAAGTTAATACTTCAAGGAGAGGTGTTCAGTAGCTTCAGGGCTCCCTGACAACTTTATCAAATGACTCCATGTGCCAGGAGGAGAAAAATGTGAAGACCTATTAAACCCTCCAGAACCTTGGCTTTTGCAGTAATGAGCTCTTTGCCTACATCAGCCTATGAGTGGCAAATGAGAACGAACTGTGGGATGGGCATGAGAAGCCAGGACCATTCAGTCTTCATGTCTGCTGTGCCTTGGGCAGAGGCTTGCAATGATCTGACCCTGTCCTCAGCACCTGTTTCCCTGAATTGCAAATAGTTCCATTACCATCATGCTGTTTTACCATCCTAGAAATGCAAATTTGCCCTGTGACAGAATGAGTCCTACCTCTGATGGAATAGATTTCGCCATTCTGTATCGTGTGTGTGCTTTATGCTGCAGGTCCTACGTAAGCCTAAGAAAAACCTTCTGATGTGTACTACTGATTGTTTACATATGTTATCAGAATGAACAAAACAGGAAAGGAAAGCTGGCAGCTCACGCTTCCAAGAGACCTGGCAGTGGCTAGAATCACATTCAGATCATTTCCAGTCAATAGGCTTTGTATTTGTTTAAAAAAACCCTCTTCCTAGAAAGTTGCTGCACTGTTCTTTTTTCTCAGTTACAATCAGTCCAGAGGAGTACTTGCAATCGCTCCTGTCCTTATGATCAAAGCAGGCAATGTTGGGAGATGCTTCCAGACAGAAAGTGGGAGGTGTGGTAAGATACTGTGCTTTATACAAGTTCAAAATATGCAATACTGCTTGGAGCTGTGATCATGGTTCTGTGTGACAGAGGCCTTTTAATGATAATTAAATAAGGGACTTGTGATGCAAATAGAAAGGGATGCCAAAAGAAGAAGGAACAATGCGATAAAGTTTAGGACCTGGGAGTGTTTCTCATCTTCAGGTCAAGCTCTGCAATGGGACTAAAAAGGATGAGTGCTGGAAGACTGGGACTCCAGCTGCCTGCATCTAAGGATCGCCTGTAGCAGCAGGAATGTTTCCTTGGCCAGCTAAGCCAGAAGAGCTCACAGCTTTTCTGAAAACAAAATATTAGAGGGAATAGATACCAAAGCAAGCTTAATTAGAATCTAACTTGAATTCTCTCAAATGTGTTTAAATCTGTGTTGTATCAGCTGTGCCTATTCACATGTACAGACAATACTGGAAACTTTATTAGGATGAAATAAAAGTTGCAAACATATCAGTATCTCAAGTACTACAATCCCAGCTATTCCAGGCCCAAGCTTTGGGAGTTCTTGGGTTTCAATATAAAACTATTCCTATAAGGTTAAGCATCTGGGGACTCAAGACTGCAGTTTTTGAAAGTGCTGACTCATTTTCCAATAACAGCCTTAATATTAACTCTGCCAGAAGAGTTACAACATAAAACATAAGCAAAAATAAAATTTAAACTTTAGTTTCAGCATAAGTATTAGACGTTCATACCAACATCGTCCAGCAAGAGAAAAAAAAGGAAGTTCAAGTGCAAGCAATTACAGTGTTAAAGACCTCTAGCACAAATTATGTGTGGAAAGATGCAACGTTATTAGCATCAGCATTTCTTTTGACACCTTAGTCATCAGGAGCACAAGGATGGCAGCTGTCATGCTGCAGTGGCAGTAGGGCAGTGATAAATTCACTTCACATCCAGTGTCAGACTCCAGATGCAAAACCAAAACACAAGGATTATCTTCTGTTGTGGTAGGCATGTAGAAAAGTGGCAAAAGCTGTCTGCTTCTGACATCTAAATGAGATACACAGAGTAGGCTACAGTTAGTTTTACTGCATCATCCCTAGTTAAGGGATGCTGAAGTTCCCTACAGGTTACAGCATGTGCTACTAGAGATACAGTCACATCAGAGATTCTGGCTGTTAGATCACATGTCCCAGTACACCAGTGCAAGACATAAAAAGTTGTCTGTGACACAAGAAAACCAAAGTAATGCTATGCTGTAGGCTGAGATGCCAGAGAGATGCCAAAAACCATAGCTGAAAAGGAAACCATGTTATTCAGTCACAATTTAGTGGGAAACTACCAGCTTCTGCTGTATTTTTCTAGCAAGAGGGACAAAGATGTTTTCTCCTAAAGACTGACAATGGTAGGACATTGGTGTGCAGAAGTCTCATATCTGGAGCCATTCCAGACCAACAGAAGTGGAAAAGAAAACAACCTTGAAATAAATGGACTTTGGTGCCCAAATCGTCGTCCAGAAGACCTAATCCTGATCTGAGCTACTTCAGATGGCAACAATCATTTGTGCCAGACTCCCAAACTTACCCCCATCTATGAACTTTTTACACATTCAGGAGTAGGGGGAAAGCTTGGATGAGCTAATTCTGGCTGAGGATAACCTGGTTCCCTGTTGCAGGCCAACCGGGAATATTTTTGAGTTTAGCTCTTCCGCAAGGACTGTCTGACTTCTTTCCATCAGAAGAGTGAAAGAGGACCAACACAGTTAATCATTTTACAGAAAAGCCATTGTCCACTTTCATTTCACATGCATGACTCCTGCAAATGTTAGACATGCTCTGGCTCAGAACCAGCACATGGTAGTGGTAGCAAGAACTCCTTTCTGTTAGTTTCTTTAATTCACTGTTTCCCTAACAGACCTGAAAAGAGATGAATGAAAAATAATTGCTTGCTTAAAAAGGAATACTGATTTGTTCATTAAACCTTCCTGGGGCACTGGGTGCAGGCACTTCTGGAAAATATGAAAAGAACTTGGCTGGGGAACAAAAACAGAACTGATACGTGATAATGGCGAAAACAGAATTAGAAGCTATATAATACAGTCAAATTCCTATTGAATGCCTCTTTGTCTTGCTTTAAAGAAATACAGAGAAGCACTCGAGATGTACAGATAACTAGCCAGTGTTCCTCACTGCAGAGTTCAAGGAAAGAAGGAAATGCTTGAAGTGTTAGTTCCTGGCTATATGGAATATTGCTGGGCTGAAAGCAGTCAGCTAGAGTTCAGCCTGATAGTCCCGCAAAACATTTTATCACAAAAATGTACAGTAATCAGTAAGAAACAGCCACAGTTTTTTCCCACCACTTTGTGCCTTATAGGCATATGGGGAAGAGGGGAGAGACTACAGTGTGGGATTCACACTGCATGTGAATAGTGAGCTTGGTCCGTGTTTAAAAAAGTGTGACTTATGGAAAGGGAAAAAAAGGAACAATGAATGCATGTGAACTTCAGCTCTTCATCTTGCCTACTAATTATTTATTCTGATTGTAAGGGCAATGTTTCTTGCATATTTGTCCATATACTGTACAGAAGGAATAAAGATGAGTCACTAAACTGATATATGTTACATTCTGTAATGTCTTTGCATCTGTCTCCACTGCTACAGTACCAGCTGGGGAGAGACTCTAGAAGCATCAGTCCTGCTTCACAGGCCAATCACTAGCTTGGTGACGACAAAAGGTCTCCTACTTACAGAAGTATGAAATTAGAAGCAGCAGAGTATTATACCTTCAGAGAAAATTATGTTGGTTATTTTCAGAGATAAGAGCATTAACTCAGCCTTCTTTACAAGAGCACAGTTTTAACATCTGTTTTTTATTTATGCCAATCTAGATCTTAAATTGAATCACTCTATTTCAGTGTGATGTTTCATAATGTTTTTGATAGAAAGCTTTCATTGTCACAGTGTAAGGGTACAACTCTACCATCTTAGAAACCAAGATGTGTTGTACACCAACATACTTTGCAGTTTAGATTCAGGAGTACAGTTGTTCTCCAGGTTGTACTCAATTCTCAGGTCAAAGTGAAGACCTGCTTTAATTGGATACTTTGAACACAAACACTGAAAAAAAAATAATTATAGTGGTAGTAAAGTCAAGGCAAAATGACCCAGTGAGGTTTCTGGTTCAGGCAAGTTCTTACACTGTTGTCCTTCTACTAGTTCACTTGCAGCTGACACATGATGTATGGATAGTTTTTAATGTGCTATAAGCCAGCTGTTAGAAAGAAAATCCCAGTCTTGCCCTAAGCGAGATAATTAAGGTGAGTAGGAAGAGGTTTTATCCTCTTTTGTAGGGTTAAAGGCCATAGGATTGATGGCATGTCAGCAAAAGCCTCTTCTGGCATTTTAGAAACACATTTACTAACTCTGTGAAATTATAATACAGTCTTTGTTCAGTTTGAGGCATTTGTATTTTCCTCTTACACATCACATCCCTGTGGCCAGGATGGAAGCATTGGTTCAGAGGTCAGCTCATCAGTTTCAAAAAAAAAAAAACAACAAAACTTCCAAAAATTTTCAACAAATCTATCAAACCTGACGTGCTCCCTTCTGGTCCTGATGGGCTGCAGCGGCATGGCTGTGCAGTTTCTGCCTAGGAGCCCACGCTCCTAGAGCTCACAGCTCCAGAATAGCCCTCTGCACAAGCAGTCCTGGGGCCAGGGGCTGGGGGGGCGGTTTGGGATCCTACTTGAGCCAAGAACAAGGGAGCCTTGGAAGCTCTGGATTTAACTGTGTTGGCCTCCATCTGTGTAGCAGTCAGCTTGCAACCCCAGCTCAAGCCAAAATTTGCCCGCCTGCCAGGCATCCTGCCACAGAGGAGGCTGCAGAGGTTTATTGCTAATTCAGACTGACCGGGGCCGAGGGTACCAGTGTTTCCAGGCTCTCAGTCCAGCTGGCTTTCTAGGCTCCCCAAGCCTGTCTGGAGTCTCAGAGCCTTGGCAGATGCTGACATGATTCCTGTTGATTTCACTACTGCTTACCCTGACTAGCAGTCACTTGCTCAAAACTGCTGCTGTGATCCCTGGAGAGCACCTTTCCTTTTGGAAATCATGTGTGTTGGTATTTCCAGAATTATTTTTTCACTTTGCCTGCTCAATGGGAAATTTTGCAAGCTTTTTTCCCCCTCTATTCTGCACATAAACAAGTTTCAAAATGCCAAAATTTCATCCCTTCAGATATTCTGGGGTTTGGCCAGCTCCAGTGTAAATGTTGGTATTTAAATCCCAAGAAAGATTGAATAGGTTCAAAGGGAGAGACACTCAAAATGTAGCAGATTGCACAGGTTTACCATTGACAGAAGGAAAGGTAGAGCTCTGCTGACAAGGTCCAGCTTCTTCATGTTGAAAATTTGAGAAAGTTCACTCCATGAAGGGATTGTAGCCAAGTTGTTTCACTTTCCATATTCTTTACGCTGAACAAGAACTGGAAATTCAGCAAAGTAGCTTTTGCTCCGTCTGCAACTCTGGTAAGGTTGCCCACTCTTAGAACCATCACTAACCTTTGTGAAGACAGCAGCTGTAATTTTTAATGCTCTCCTTTGTGAGTTGTTTTGTAAAATGTCTCCTTTTAGCACTGACAAAGCAGCGCCTAATCATTCATGAAAAAAAAAGGTTAATGTTGATGCATAAGGAAAAGTCTATAGCTTCCTCATTCTTAAACTTCCTGTGCTTCTGCGGCTAAACAATATAGAATTGTGTTGAGAAGGAAAGCACATTCCCAGTGGTACCTGTCTGAGCTTGGGATTACACCGTCATTTAAGGACACACCTAAATGCAGTTTTAGAAGGCTCCAAAGCTGGCATTTGTCTGATCATCCAGTGTTGCCTTAGTTTTAGTACTGGTTTTATCTGCCTTCTGCAGTTCACAATGTATATTTCTAGATTATTCTGGGATGCTGTGGTTTCCAAACCAGGAAGTCTCTGCAGCCATTGTGCTGGGTCAGATGAGTAGGAAAAAAGAGAGCAACGCATCACTGCTTTGTAAGTACCATACCTCTCTGCAGGGCTTCTGAAAAAGAATTCAGAATAGCTTCCTGCTTTAGCAGGAAACTTCCTGTTATTTATATAGTCCTCTCTGTCACCTAATGCAAGGTGTCAAGTTTTTAACTGAAATTTAATGTGTCAAGTATTATACCTTCATGAAGCTGAACCAATTCTCATTTCCGTTGCTTCATTGTCATGGTCACTACTAGGAGTGGCATGAACAGAAAAGCAAAATGAGGAAGTTTTTGACTGACTCTTTTCTGCTAGAAATTCTCGTTATTTTTATATTAGAAGGAATTGGGGGGGGGGGGGGGGGAATTATCTTACATAATGCACCTTCAACATGCTGTATGTGCTTTCAGCTCTCTATTTTGCCTCCAACCAAGCCTTCAGGAATAGGGCCTTTAACCTCACAGATATTTAAAGCTTCAGGGCTGTGAACAAGACACAGTAGAATATTACTTCTTTTGTGTGTTAAGGTAGAAGAGAACAGTGTGCTTTGGCAGAATGGTATTTCACACTATGAGACAATGGGGCTAAAAGTTAGGAGGCTGCTTTATTTTTTTCTGCCTCTTTAATATTGTAATTTTCTTGGCAAATATGTCTTCAATACATATTACACCTCCAATACCTACTGTATCATCACTAAAGTCTATTACAGAATGTTTGGAGTAGCAGGACAGAAAGTATAGCGTGGGTCCTCTTACTGCAAAGCAATTCCATTGCCACAGACTGCATCTGAATTTACAAAGGTGCAAGCATGGAAATGGGCAATCTGGCTCCACAGGCAAAGTACTGTTTTACTGGTGTGGATCCAAGGAATCCAGAACCCCAAGAAACAGCAACCAGCAGGTGTCTGTGCTGTGGCTTTTCTTTAGGGAGCAAAGGTACAAACCCAAACCAAGCTATTTTTCTTAGTCTTTACTACCACCATAAGAGGTTTGCTTGTCAGGAACAGCTGCATACAGGTGCCTATCATATTAAGTGATAAATGAGAAAAAGAGTACCAAAAAGCCCAGCAAAAGCATGTGTTTCCTGCAAAACTCTGTGTCCTCTCTTCCCTCTCCCTTGGCAGCAATAGATGGAACAAATCTTTCCAACTTACAAAGGTGCAGTAGGCTTTTCTGCAGACCATTTTTATTGCCTCTTCCCAACTGTTTTGGTTTTTGAGGTAAGACTGGTTTTATTTTTCAGATCTGCTAGGATTTGGCCTCATGTTTTGTTTTCCTTTTCCTGTGTTATTGCAGACTTGTGCATTTCTTGCTTACTTATTGATTGGCAACCAGATAATGACACCCAAGAACTGATTTTCTGTGATGGTTTTTTTAAGGAATATTTTTTTTTCCATGGTAGAAAAACCAAAGGCAGTTAAATGGAGTTTAAAAGTTTAGTATTCACAAGCATTGGTTTTATTCAGAATAACTTTCAATTTTCTCACTTTGAAATACAAACAACGAGAACTGTTATAACAACAATGGTGTCATAACGAGTCCCAGATTTGTTCATTGCTGTCCAGCCTGCTTTTAATTGTCTGTGTGTTATAAAAGTAAATGCAAAAGTTTTGAATTAGCAGCGTTTAAAAATCTGTGCAAATCTGGAACTAATAAGGCTTATACTGAATATTAGTTCTAGAAAGGAAGGCTCTTTCAAAATATATTCATTTGTGGCTATTGCAACCTTAAGTTTTGGCCTGAGTTGACTTTGTACAGAACTGAGGGACCTTATGTATGGTATTAAGAGAGAAGCCAAGCCCAAAACTCAAGACAATGGACAACGCTAGATGTGATCAGGGAAACAGAGACACCTGATAATGTAAGAGTGGTGAAAAAATTGCAACCATATTGCTTTAAAACAACACATAAACAAAGGCACCAAACAGATGGGGTAGATGTACTTTCGAGAATTGTGTGTGAAGGAAAGTATCGCTAATTCGGATTGCAGAAGAGATAGAAAAAAACCCCATGTGAATTTGTGCAGCCACCTGCCATTAACTGACCTAAAGTCAAGTGAAAGTTATTGTGTGGCTAGACAGACAGAAAGGAAGATTACTAAAAGTATTAAAATGCAACAGCTGAGCTCTCCTACTACAGCTACAGATACAAGGCATAAAGTGAAAGAATAATCAGGGAGAATTGGAACCTAGTAATCATTAGATCAATAAAAAAGAATTCGTTTAGGACAACTGGGAACTTAAGAATGTAAAAGCAAGCACAAAAGTGATATTTTGGCCAGGAACGTCTGGACAGGGAAAATAATTTTTTCTTTCTAATGTCAGCAGAAAACTTTGTCTAAATGTCAGCAGCAAGAAGAAAATGTGAAATCGTCAGCAAAAAGAAACATTTATCATTCCTGAACTTCCATGTCACCTATGGCAACTTCTGGGAACAAGCTTTTCTGCAGGGAATATTATGAATATTTATTGGCAATGGATTTCAAATATTTTTAAACATCTCCCTGAAAACAAAATATGTCATTGGATGTCCACTACAGCATGGCTTTCTGTATCTGAGAGGAGAAAAAAGTGAAGCGTACACCTACTTTTAAGCAAGATCCAGGAAGATTTTCAAAAAAGCAGAGGCTGAGGAGGGTAGGGTTTTCTGCTTTTGTTGTACAGACACAGTTGATCCTAAAATGCTGAACAAATGAACCCAGTGTAGCCTTACATCATTGCTCATCACAGTGAAGCAGTTATGTCAGAGTCCTTTAAAAAACCCTGAATCAAATAAGAACAGGTAGAAAAAATTCATAATAGGTTATTAGCAGATAAATATGGGAAGTGTAGCCACGCTCTGGTATGTACCCAGTCCACCACTGCTTCCCAGGTCCCACAGGACCAAGTGGCTCATAGCACCTTACAACTGTAAAGGCTGAGGAATGACAGCAGCGTCTCCTCATCAGTTTCAAGCATGTGAGACTTTCAGGGTTTCAGGCTACCGCAGTGCAAACCACTCAATCTGGAAGGCAAAATATGTAACTGCAGCAGAAGACTGGATTGCCCCCTATCAACCAGGCTGACCATCAGAGCCCTCTCCTGCTGTGAAATACCCTTTCTGACCAGTTCAGAGTAGGAGCTTGTCCTCCTGTCTGTCCCTTCCCCATTGAATACTTGGTGGTGGTGTAGCCGAGGCGCTGCTCGGAGCTTTTCATGGTACTATACACTAATCCTCATTTTGTGAGATGGGTTGGATTTCTGGGCTGAGGTCGATAGAAAGTGCCTATGTTGTTGGACAGAGGGAGGGCTTGGCTCTGCTGGTGGGGTAGAGGAAGAGGTCCCTATCTTTGCTTGCCATAAAACCAGAACAAGTTACACCTAGTAAAGAAAAGGTGATTGACCTACAGGTAAAGACTAGGGGTAAGCAGGTATTTCTGCGCCTACTGCCATCAGAGTGGGATACTCATTTTGAAGCTACGCTTAAAAGTTAGTTTGATGGAGTTTAATAACCCAGCACCTAGGGAAAAGGGGGTTTCTTTGAGAAAATGGTTTGGGGCTTGGGTTTGGTTTTTTTTGTAACTTATGACACTAGCTGCATGAAATGTATGTCCTGCCGCAGAGTCTATGCCAGGACTGTGAAACCCAAAAGTTAAAGCATGGCATAGCTTAAGACCACAATAATGCACAATTTCTGGAAGAACTAGATCTATCCTCTATGACTGTTCATCAGTAAACAGCACAGATTCTTATTTTTTCTGCTTAGAAGAAGACTCAAAGGACTCTCAGAATACCTAAAAGGACAATACCCTTTTTGTATTTTTGTACCAATTTCCCACTCTGTATTATGCTAAGTTATTCATTTTACAGCCTGATTACCAGATACTGGACTATATAATCCACTACTTTATTTTTTTAGGGAGAATAAGTTAAAAAAGCTAAGTGAAATTAATGCTATTTGCATTCATTTTGTCATAATCAGAGGCATTCCTGTTTACAAAAACATACCTGTGAGTTTTAAGAAGACAGTAAGAAAAGAGCACAGTCCCCTGTCGCATCCAGGATTACCGTGTGACACACTCAGTAAGGGGAAATTTAAGCCACTGCTGTCTGTTGTGTCACAAGATAGAAATTTTAAGTCTCATGCATGCAAAGGCACAAAGAGGAATTGCTACCTACAGTCCTTTAGACTGTCTTGGGCCACTGAAATGGTAAAAATTAGGAAAAGGCAGCCCTATCTCCACTCAGCACAATGAATAACCAGAATTTTTAGCAAATAGGCATGTAGGTTGTTTTTTTTTTTAGGAGTGAGTTAACACTGCAAATTATAATTGGTTCAAACCACTTCACCCTCAAGATAGGAAAGCAAAATCCTGAATCTAAGGGAAAAAGCAAAGCAGGAGCATCAGAGTACCATATAAGACTGTTAAAATCAGATGTCTACACTATGGTTCCAGGACTTTAAAGGCTATGAAAATAAACCCAATTTTACCATTCAATACCTAAGCAAGAGTCTTCATCGTTACTTAAATGGCCCGCCAAAGCTAGATAGCAGTATGCGTTAATATTTCAAAACACCCTGATAGCGCTATTCAGAACACAGATTATTACTTACAAGTTTAAAAAGTGCAGCTCCCACTTATTGAGGTTTCTGAATATTAGTTGAAAACTTGGCTTTTTGCCACGTGGCCTACCTGTCTGCACGTTATCTAAAGCTCACATAGCGTGTCTCACAAAATGAAGCCCAGATTCTGGAATGTAATCCTTGACTGGAATCACGCACATCTCTTGCTAAGGGGGATAAACATTTGCATTGCCTCTTCTGGGTTTGTGTAGTTCTGGACATATTAATACCATGTAAAATTCAGGAATATTTGGTTCTTTTAAAGAAACACCTTAAGGAAAAGGTAAAATAAATCTCATGCCTATGCAATGATTCAATGGATTTACGATTATAAAACCTAAGCTCATGGAATTTTGAACCCAACACAATTTTTATTTTGCTGGATTAGAAGAGCAGACATTTTATCAACCCACAGGAGATCCTGCAAATTTCATTTAATCATAGTGTGTAATTCTCTTTTCTTAGTCTCAAACCAGATTTCAGTGATCCAGAAAAATCTGAAGTGCCATTTTTTCATATAAGAATTGTAGGTACATATTTGTGTACATGTATCACACGCACATGCATATGTGCATGCACCCATGTCCACTTTGCTGTCATTTCACCATTAGGTTTAATATAAAACCTGTGGAGGTTCTCTGGATAATTTCTGATGGCTCAGAATACCCACTGAGGCTGAGAGCAAGCCAGAGTTTCTGGAAATCTAAATCCTCTCATTTTAATCGTTTTGAAAATCCTTGGCGTTTAGCTTTGAACTTTAACCAAGAAAGTTATATCTTATAAACAATGGCATTTGTTGATTGGCTGAAGGACTAGATCAATATTGATTTTGGCAAATTCTTTTGGCTGGGTTTGCCTGAAGAAATATGCTGGTTGTGGTGTTAAAAAGTTATGTCAGTTCCTCAACATGTGCCTCTTTTTCTTGGAGCATTGCCTGAAAATTAGTTTCCAAAGTTACTTCCAGAAGTTAACCTAGAGGCTGGCCTCCTCAGCAAAGGAAGCTACACAAAAAATACTGGAATATAATCTATTATTGTGAGCTAACAACAGCCTTCTGCTGAGCTGTAACCATGTATGAAATAAAACCATTCAAGAAAGATTCAAGACACAGAAAACAATGGATTTTTGTTTCACAGAAGTGCTAAAGCATAGAATCCAATTCTTATTTCCATTGAGTCTGATTTACACTGATCTTGTAATTTCAAAGGAGCTATAAATTAAACAAGTAGAATGATAGCAACAAGATTTTAGGCACTGTGGGAATTGCCTTGTTGACACACAGCAAAATAGGAGCCATATGATTTCCATGAATCAGTTCCTGATTCAAGACAACTGTTATGAATGAACAAAAATTATCTTGTAAAAAAAATGTGCCATTTTCATTTCAGTTTCCACTGAGACAGAATCTACTGCAAACTGCTAAACTGCTACAATTAACATCACAATCAAAATTTTCATCTCACTTTGATTTGAATTTTTCTCATTTCAGCTTCCAACTGTTTGAGCTTCTGATGCAACTGCTACAGGAAAGAGACACTTTGAATGTGACTATCTATCTACCTGTACATCTATCTATCTACCTACCTATCTCCCATTTCCTGTATATGCTGTTAGTTCACATATCTTTCTCCTCTCGTGGTGCTCAGCCCTCTGATGTATTTCCAAAAAAGCAATCATATTGCATCCCAGCCTTTCTTTTGCTATGGTAAACAAGACAAGCTCCTTCATGCCTGCTCTACAAGAGCAATTTTCCCCATTTGGTCCAGATGCCTGCTCTACCCATGCGCAAGTTTGAATTTTCAAACATGAGTGAACAGAGTTTCCAGATAACATCTTAACAATAGCCTTGGCAAATAACAATAATATTTTCACATTTTTAAAAAGATCTTCCCTCACCTGATTCATCCTGAGATTACTTGTCCCTTTTTGCATTCAGGTCACTTTGTTCCCCTGACTGCAGCCTGCTGCTGACTAGATCATTCAAGTTTTTTTTTATTGTGCCCTGATGAGGAACGCCACTTTACATCATAAATTCGCATTCTCTGACCCACAGGATGGAATACAGCTCCTCTGTCTTTAAGCACTTTAAATGCTAAATGCTTAAATGCTTTAAAAAAAAGCTTAAAGCACTTTAATCACATTTAAGAATGTGATTTATTGAAAGAAGAGCCCAAGACAGGTGGGGTAGATGAGCAGCAAAAAGCTCCCATTTCTGTACATTGAATAGAGATGCTTTTGAAAACTGCTGTAGTGGAAAGTATTTCACCAACAGATTATGTGAATACAGTATTGTACTCCCCATACCCTAGAAAAGAACAAAACCACTTACTGAACATTTTTTTATTTTCTGCATTATTTCTAATTTTCCTCAAATAATGGCGAAATACACTGTTTGTGGTCCTCTCTGGTCATTACTTTTGGCCCTTGATTTTATACATAGATATATAAAAGTTGTAATTAAATGTTTATGATGTATGGGAATCATCCCTTCTCCCATCCTGTTCAGAATGAAGGTATTTTCTTAATTTTTTAACAACCAAAATAATTATTTCTTAAGGCCACACACAAGAGACAAACCAGCCCCTACTAGCAAGGATATACAAAGCAACATATACTTTTGGATGATATATATAGAAAACTTTTCCAGTGGACTGTCCTTTATTAAATGGCTTCACTTTCACATCAAGTTTATTTTTTAGGAAAAAATGTGCTGTTCCAAATTTTTTACTGTTGTAAATTATTGCAAGGAAAATGGGTTATGAATCACATTATAAAAATTAGGTTTATGTTAAAGACGTTAATCCATCATAATCTAAGGGTTTTGCTGTTATAGTAAACTGCTGCACTTATAATAATCTATGAAGTGACATATTCATTCCACGGATTTTATCTTTTGCTCCACTGTCCAAAAAACAATGGAGAAAATTTAATGGCGATAAATATTCTGCACTTGGTTTTGCTTAGTTTTCCCTTGATATGGAGAATATAATTTTGGAAGCCTGCTTTACCCTACATTAGGACAACCAGAGTGAGGTGATGCATTAGTAGACCTGCTGTTCCTGTAATGATTTTGTGATGACTCTTTCCACTCTCTAGAAGTTCATTCTTTCATTATTCCAGAAAACACTCAGTTAAATGTTTTTCATCACCAAATCTAATAATTTCAAGAAAAGGAGAGAAAATTTTCTAAAAGTAAGTGGCCCTCTTTCCTTACAAGAAAATTTTCAGCCAGTTCTGTAAGCCCAGCACTTTCTGCAGCTGTTGGGAGTCTGCTGCCTGAGTTTTGATCGATGCCAGTTTTGATGGCAGGACCGGTCATCAGTTTGAAGTGGTATGTGATAGAAGATTCTTTAACATTTTACTGTAAGTTTGGTTAGATATCTGAAACACTGTTTTACCTGAAATGCTGATTCTGAATTATCATTAGAGCAGAAATAATTTCCCTATTGCTCCAGAATTTGTCAGACATCTGCGGGAGCAAGCTGTACCACGGGATTTCCATGTCTCTGCCTCTGACCCAAAAATGAGGAAACAAAAAAAATTTCTTTCTCCAAGGGCTAGAAAGAGATTTATTTCCCTTTTGCCCCTGTTTGCTCAATCCTAATACACATTAAAAAGACTCCTGTACCAGGCCCAGTCAGTGGTACTAAAAGCAATCCAGATTTCTTGAGAATCCTTCAGCAATTCAGAGGTGACCTGTCAGCTATATAGACATTAGCTTGCCTGGCTTCTTCTCTGATGTACAGTGCAGTTGATGTAATAGTGTGTCCTTGCTGCTGAGGCCAAACCAGGGCCATGGCCACAGCTTGTCTTGCTGGAGGCATTGCCTACACTGGATTCAGCAGAAGAAACTGTTCCCTCCCCGACCATTTCAGCTGGACCAAAGTGGAGCTGTCGGGGAGGACATTCTTTTCTGTGGGTCTTTTAGGGAAGGCCTCAGATCACATCTACTAGGTCTTGTACTTTTGTTTATTGGATCGGAAAGACCTTTATCATCAAATTGTTTCTTCCTCAATGAGCATGACTTGCAGACTCTCCCCTAACTTTATCACCTACCTAATAAACAGCTTGAGCTCCTATGAGTCTTTGTGTGTCCTCCAGTTCTTTAGCCATTGCTGTGGATCCTCTTTGAGTTCTCTCCAATTTTTTGAGATCATTCTTGAATGGTAAAAACAAGAACTGCACTACTGTAGAAGCTGTTGAAGCAATGGCAAGTACAGTAGCCCACTCACTTGTCTTCTCAAGTTGATATTTTACATACTGAATTCCACCATTGACCTCCACCCTCCTGCTGAGGCAGAGAGTACTCAATGAGGTTATCAGTCATCTCTGAGATCCTCATCAAAGGCCCACAAATATGAGACATGGGTTCCCCAGCCATGCAAAAGGCATGTTGACCCACACACCTGCATGCCAAGTTTCAGTTCAGTGAGATTCGGATGCTCGCTGTCTCCCCACCAGTTCATGGGAGGGACTTGTGGCCAGGCAGGACCCAGCACACAGTTCAGCCATATGCTTGAAGTGGACAGCTAGAATACAGCCACTTTGAGGTGCTTCACAGCACGTACCTGCTGTATGATTTAAACATATTCAGAGAGACATTCAGACTCTGTTTAGAGGCCCAGAACTGTAGCCATATGGCTCACAGAGAGAAAATAGCTAGAAATACAGACTAAAACCGCAGTCTCTTCACCTTCCAATATGAGATCTCTTAAAACTAGGCATGAAGGGCAGGCAAAATGTAACTGACTTCAATAAGAATGACATAGTTATGCTTATTTATAGCACCAGGCACAGATTATTTAATTAACAATTCTTACACCAAGTCCCCTTTTCTGGAAAATGTATTGCTGAAAGAGCCAATACAAAGTGGGACAGAGGCAGAGTAACACTGCGGAATGGTTTAAGAGTCTTTAAGCAGTATAATAAGCACTTGCAAGACTTTCATTGGGCCTGGTTTACAGTATCAGCACGTGACGTTCTTGCAGCGCTTCAACATCCTGAGCCACAGGATTGACAGTCTCCTGCTTTATCCCCATCCCCCTGTATCCCTATGGCTTCTGGGCTGGGCTATATTATTTTTAGCTTGAAGTGGAAAAAGGAAGTTATTCAGATCTTTCATCTGAAATTCACTGTCTACATGAAAGAGTAGACTTCCTGGTTCATATATGGAGCAGGTTGTATTCCTCTTTCGCTATGACTGTCAGATCTGTGATATATCTTCACAAACCCACTGCAGAGAAATTCAGAGAGATTTTAGAGAAGTCATTTAATTTTGCTAAATATAAAAGGGCAGGGACTTGCTTTTAAAGACTGAAATTTTGCTTTAAAAGTGTTCTTAGTAAGAGAAAGAAAATGAGTCAGTAACATGTGGAGCATATATTATGTGTGAGACATCTTACCCACTCACAGGGAGAGGGGATACAGAGAGAGTTTCGCCTGCACTTCTAACAACCTCGGAAAGCTGCTTTCTCCTTACCTTGCGGGACAGCATATTTCTTTGTTCATACACAAAACCAGTCAATATGTGTGTCCAGTCTTCTAACTGAACAGGGTGCTCAACAACATCTTTCTGTCTAGTATGACTACTTAGAGTGGCATTGCCAGTGTAATCTACCAATAGAAATATCTCAAGCAGTCAAAGGAGAATCATCTGAGTTTCAGGATAGGTCTTAACATAGGGTGCCTCCCATCTCACATCCTGCTGTGGTAGCTGCAGAAGAAGGAAGTGGCTGGAAAGTTTCTGACCCAGCCAGCTTTCTGCTACATTTGAGGCCTTCTGTAACTCACAGAACCCCAGCATCAGCACCCCTCTGGACTGTTGCACTCTCCAAACGCAGATGTGACAAATAGGAAGGAAACAGGATAAAAGCAGGACTGTGGATAAAATTATGAAATCGCATGGCCAGTTGGCATTGACTGGGTTCAAAATTCACAAAGTTGTCAGAAAGAGAGATCTGAGATACTAGACAGGTCTAGGACCCTTTACAAGAAACACCCACATGATTTTCTGGCTTCTAACATTTTCCCCCTTACATGTGTGCAAGGCAGGAGGAGGGTATTACTTTCATTTTACGCCCAAAGAACTGAGACCCTGCGGTTATAACTAAGCAGCCCAGTGCAGGGACACATAAATCTGCCCAGCTTAATCACGTAGCAGCAAAGCAGGCACTGGGAAAACAACAGCCATGCTTGCTTGGTTAGCCAGCCCTGCTGGAAAGCAACCTGAGTCTTGCTAATGAGATTATCCTGCTTCCAGAAACCTGGATAGCTCATTCAGGGACTGTCTTTTAGTATGTGAAACTTGGCTTTAGAAATTATCTTGGTATGAAAAGGTTCAGAGTTGGCTTGGTCATCCCTGCATGGAAAGGTACCCAAAGGAACTGAATGGATTAACCTAAAAGTACTGAAGACTTTCAGAGGAAGTCGGGGCAGAGCAAGCAGTTGTACCCACCTCTGTTTGCCAAACTACCCCCAAACTGATTAATCGTGTGCTGTTCTGTCAATGGCTATGGAGGTACTCACTCACATGAAAAAGCTTTGACTTGGGCTCCTGGGTATGTCAATGGTTCCACTGAAATTATACTGCTGTTTTCATAAGCTATTTGTTTCCTGTGAATACCTTGGAAAAATTCTTAGAAGAGACTTAAACGAAGACAGTATTGTAACTTGGCAAGTTGACTTCAAAATTCATTAGTGCTCATTTTCTGCTTTCCTTTGTGGAGCTCTGGTGCCTGTCATCAATAGTCATGGGGAGAGATGGGGGCTGTTTTGTTTTATTCTGATTCTACAGAGGAAAATCCTATTGGCTTCAGTGTTTGGCCCTAAAAAAATTATTGAATTTCCCCTAGGAAGCAGCAACTTTAAAACATTCTGTGCTGATGCATTTTTAAGTCTGCCCAGATGTAAAATGTTTACATGAATTAACTTCACTTTTTGAGTACCTGAGACAGAAAGATTTCCTAATTAAATAAGATATATTCTGTATTAGTCTTTCCTATCTATTGTGATTCAATCCATATGATCAACCTGTATTCCTTATGTCATGGATTGCAGAGATCATTCAACCGTGGTGGTTTAACATAGTGCCATGCTGTGTTTGTACAGAAACACCACACAAGGGAGATTCCAAAGGGATTTTAGCAACCCCCGTCTAACACAGGAATTTTGAATAACATTACTTGGCCATAGGCGAAAGAATTTCCTTCTGGCGGTTTTTCTCTCCAAAGAAAACACAAAAAGTGGAAGTTAGATAGTCCTGTTATTAGATCTTTGATGCAATGAGAGCAAAAGTGGTGTTCACAACAGCATGGATGCAGCAGCAGCTGGGAGACAGCTCCTCAGCTGGATCTTTGCTCAGCCTATTTCCTGGATTCAGGTCTTCACGGAGCTGATCCCTTTCTTGGACCATGCCTGCACATCCCGCTTCCTTTTCTTAGAATCCTCTATATCATTGGAAGTTTTGGAGAGCAGAGAGCAAGCAATGAGGTCAATGTTGAGATTTTTCTATTTAAGTGTTAGTTACTAAGGAGATGCTTAGAAATATTAAGGTTTACTCTGTGTGAAGTTCAAATAGAAATAAAAAGATGAAGACTGAACAATCCTGTCAAGAAACCCACAAGCAAAAAAAGCCACTCATACTTCCCCTTGGCTGCAACTTGAATGGTGTAGGAAGCACCAGAACATAGCAGGTCTGTTTCATGCACACACTAGAGCCAGGGAAAAAATGTTAATATTTTCATAGAAAACATTTCAAAAAAGTCTCCCTTCTGCAACAGCTTTTGGGTTCTCAGGTTTTTTCTGGTTTGTGTTTTTTTCCCTTGCTCTCCTTTACTGGTGAAAGAAAAGAAAGCAGAAAGGTAGTAAGTGATCTAGCTAGTTAGATACATAGGTAGGTATCTTGCAGCGACAGGGCAGCAAATATGCCTTGAGGTAATCAGGCCTGTTGAACTGAAATTTTGTTTTCAAAGGTTTCCTCCCATATGCTCAGCATGCATCAGACTCGCGCTTCAGTTCCAGTGAGTGGCGAGCCATGCTGACGGCATTTATGCAGTTGTGCACGAGGTAGCTAATGACACAGTGTGACACTGTTTGCTGTCCAGCAGAGAGAATGTGTATTCCAGCTCCATTGCGAACACAAGGCAGAATTGACTCTAAACAGTCCATTTATTCTTTTGACTGCCATTTATCACCTGCATATGTTGAATGAATTGCAACTTAGTCTTTTCCATTTATTTCTCCTTTATGCTGTGCATGGACAAAGCAGCAGTACATCCTTGAATGGTTCCCAGTTTTCATTAACAGTTCTCATGTTAACTCTGTGTTCCTAATCAACTATGCCTAGAACTGCTTTAGGCTTTAGAGAACTGGATGGCTCTTTTCCTTTAATTGTTTCATGCCATATTCTGATTGCATAAGGTAACAAAATCATAGGGCACTCCTCTTCCTCTGTTAGACTGAGCTCCTATTTTAAGTCATCTACCCATGGGTGCAAGGCTTTCTGTATTTAAAAGTTGTTTCTTATTTTCAGAGTTTGGCATTAGATACCTAGCAAATCCAAACTGAAGTCACACAAGATTTTTTTTCTTCTTAATATTAGCAAATAGATGTCCCAGGCAGTTGCATAAAATGACCAGGCTGTCTGTAAAAGGTAGTTGCTGGTTCCTCTTTCAGAAATTCACAGATGTGACCTATGTGCATAGGTAAGGCTTGGTGCTTGCCAGATCTCTTCAACACTAGCAGACCAGGCTGTTCCCACCGCGACATGCAGCACCTCCTCACCCCATTCCGCCTGGCCAGACCAAGCTGCTGCCACAGATGCTCACATTCGGTGATGAGACCCACCTCATGGCACTGCAGCATGCTGGTACACATGGTAGCACTCAGTAGAGGAAGAAAGTGGGTTTTTGAAATGTGATTTAATATGAGTAACTGAACTGGAGAATAATGCAGAAAACCAGAGCTGGAAGGGAAGCCAGCATATCTCGGAGAACACAGGCATGACTCAGAGTCACAGGACCCTGAACACTCAAAGTTGTAGCACGTAAAATTAAATATGAAAGGACTACTGGCTTTTCCTTCCATCTCCTTATTTTGTCTTTCTTTGGGCCCTTTTTGTGGTAGCTTCCCCATCAGCTACATGGAACACCAGATGAACTAAAAAATACTAGGTTTTTGCCCCCCAGGATAAAATGTTATTTGTAACAGGGTAGTCCTTTGCACCATAAAGAGGTAATATGCACTAGAGGGTGACTGTTTTCATATCAGAGTTGATTGTGTTACTGAGGCAAAGAGTGAAATAAAACCCAGCTTTGAAGAACTTGAGGCAACTTTGAAAAACATAATTTCTTAGCAGAAGACTTTCTAGTCTATATTTGGACTACCATTTAAATTGCTAATAAGAATTCAGCCATAAGCCCGCTTGCCTCCTTCTCCCTTCCCCCCTTCTCCTAGTGCTGCAATTTTCAGAAGCAAAAAGAGGAAATCTGATGATGACATTTTTCCAGCTGTAGAACAGTTTTTCCTTAGTGTTCCCTGCAGTGTTCTTTGCGTAATGTTCTCATTTCTTACTCCCTTTGTGCATGACAGTAGGAAGAAATGGTTGCTGCAAGACTTGGTGTGCCCATGCTAGCTTTCCTTCAGAGAGCAAGGCCAACATGAAGGCTGAGGTCCCAACAGCATGGCTTTTAGCCAAGGTCTCCAGGAGTTCCCGGTGCCCAGGCTGAACCCTGTGCTGCTGCACAACCACTTCTGTGAATAATGGCTACGCTGCCTAGGGCATAGCTCGCATCTTATAGCTGATTCTGTTGAGGCTACTGTCTGAATATAAAGTTATTTCTGTTTATTATGAATCTTTAAGGAGACAGGCGCAGAGTGCAATGACACTTCCACAGTGATTTCCGTCAGATGGTCTCAAGATATTTTGCAAGGCATATTTGTGAGAGGAATAAACCTTTAGAAACTGGCAGTCCACTATCCCAGAAGCCGTAGGACTGCTGGCGTATCAGTGTTCAGTGGCCCTTTCTGATAGCAGACAATATCAGACATTTTAGAAGACAATGAAAAAATCCTTGTAAAATAATAGTTTATTCAATTTTAAAGGAAACTAATAGTGGCTAAGTCACTGTACCAAAACCACTAATCCAAAACTAACAAGATATGTTGTATGGACACCTCAATGTCCAAATAACAAAAGTCTCCCTCTGCCTTTTATATAGAAGAGTTTATAAAGTCAGGAAAGAATAGACAAAAAGGCTTAAGAAGTTTAGAGAAAAATGCTTGCTGAATGAAATGCTGGGTGAGATTACATCTGAGAAATGAGAGGAGTGGCCCAAAACTGATGAGCAGGAAATTTGGCTTACTTGGTGAACAACAAAAGAAAGGATAATCCTTTTTTGCTTATTGCCCTTTTGTGTCCATAATTTGATGCCAAGAGGGCTGAAAGGAGTAAGATTTAAATTTGTGGCACAAAATACCCACTGTCTGCTGGGACTTGAGTGTTCTTTATGGCACTGTTGGACCGTAATTCTCCTGATGCTAAGAGATGACGTGGGCAGGCAGGGTCAATCGGAAGGATCCAAAAGATAACCCCATTTCTAATAGCTTCTGTTAACTTCTGAACGATATCCAGCATGTGAGGCTCAGGTTCCTGTTCCCAGCCTCTCCCTCCTATCTCCTTTTCCTTCTCCAGTTCAGTTAATCTTTCTCTGTTCTTGCCATCTGTTTAGTTAGTCTGTCCTAAACTTGTTTCTTTTGCAACACTGCTGCAAGCCTGCAACCAGCAAGATAACGAAGAGCACTGCCTTTGACAGCCTAACGCTAGTGTAAATTTACCAGGTCTCAGAGTGGCTGATAAGGCTTTCTGCTACTTTTTTAATTTCTCTAGCAGCAAACTTGGAAGAAATAGGATGAGAAAAGGACTCTGCTGCTGTTTTGCTGTCCTGTTCTCCTCCTCCTCCTCAGCTTTTTTCCTCTTGTGTTGTCCTCAAGAAACTAGGAGTCAGTTTTAAGTAAGAAAATAATCTTTTTGTGTGTGTGTGTTATACCAAATGGGCAGTTAATACCATAAAAGATTCAGAACAAGAGAGTGCAGGAATCTTCACAAGAACTTGCTACAGCTAAATGGAAATGGAAAAAGAAGGAGGGTTAACTCCCTTTCCTTCTTTGCCCAGGTCTCCCAAAATGTTCAAGTGATTATCAACGGTGACTGTTTGTCAGCGTGCCATAAAAGAGATCATCTTAACACCTGTGAATCTCTATGCCCAACAGTTTCATTGAAAAGAACTCAGAGCAAATGTGCCTCCTCTGCTTCTGCCTTCTTCATTGACTGCCTGTTTGTGCCATTGCTGCAATCAGTGCACATGGCATGATGCATGCTTCAGCCTTAATATGATATTTAGAAAGGCAGTTAAATGCTCTGGCATCTTTATATGAAAACTTCCCACCTTCAGATTGTCTATGATGAAGGGGACTGAACTTCTTGGCCACTAAGTTCTTCTCCTTAATCATTTTATGGCAATGGAAATTTGGCATTTATACCTGTTTCAAGTATGTTCCCTTGAGTCTGTTTTCTTTTTAGAGAATGCTACTTTTTACTTCCTTTTTCACTGAGTTCAGCTGATGACAAAGCATAGCAAGGAAGGCTGACTGGAAAATTGGAATTCCATTTCATTAAACTGCATCTAGTTCCAAAACTTGTTTCTCTATGCATGCGAATGCAATCTACGACCTTTCCACTGAAAACAAAGCACAGCTCTGAGACAAAGCACCCCCCCCCGAAGGTTCATAGCGGCTGCACTCCCCAGGAAAGGGTGAGAGCCCTCTGGAGAGCTTTCACTAACCAGGCAGGGATTGGAAAGTTGGTTTTCCACACCTGGGAGAAAGCCATGGCCTTTCTCTTAGCTTGATCTCTCCTTCCTTCCATATATCATCTGGAAAAGCTATTTCACCAAATTTTGGTGAGCTGACATTTCAATGTTTGAATGCTGCAACAAAATGGCATTTTCTGACAGAAAAAGATTTGTCAAAAGACTCCTAATGTTTTATAGTTGAGTGCTCAAATACCATTCTCTGTACAATTCATTATTGTATAATCTTGTTTTAAAAGAAGCAGCTCTCTAATTTTTTCTTTCATCAGTTGCACTGAAAAAAGCACTCCAGTCTCTGCTTAAGAGTCAGGTCTTTTATCCCACAACTTTGACAACACCACCACTGTAGAAAGATAAATGGACAGCACAACATTTAAGAAGACTGAACTGTACAACAAACCCAACTTGTAAACAAAAATTAGACTCACTTTTTTTCTGAACCCTTGTATTTTTCTGTAGTATTACTTGTAGGGTTTCATATGCATTACTTAGCATGAAAAAAAAAAATTGCAAACAACTGAGCTATAGTTGAAGCCTGAGCCAGAGACAATAAAATGAGTTCATATTGTAGCTGAACGTCAAAGTAGCCCATTCACCTCTAAGAGCTGAAAACATACCCTCAAGTGTACTGTGACATACTTGAACCAGCATAAAATGGAACTGCCACTAAAAATACGGATCTCACCCTTGATGTAGTTTACACTTCTCTTTCACACCTTCATCTCTTGTCTATTAGGTCCCTGCCCACACAAACAACAGGATAGCTTTAGCTGAGCTTCTCCCTTGATCTTGTTCACCATGAGGTCTCCCAAGCATGTGCAACAGGAGAAATGGATGGAGCAAAAATGGGAATGAATGAGCCACTGGAGGTGGACAGAACAGGGGTTTTTATTCCAAGCAGGATAATGGCATTTGCTGCTAGCTGGTAGTTTCTCCAGATAAGGTCACCAGAAGCTGCAAATTTCCCTGTGAAAGTTGGACTAAGGGGAGACCTGTTTTTTATGTCAATTGCCCCTCTGCATTTTCAGTACAACAGAAAGGAAGCATATTTGGACCGTCCTTAGAAAACCCATTTTCCTGAACCATAGCAGATGGCCATGAACTCTTTAATAGGTGCCTGGCATCCCCCAGGCCTGGGCTGTATTATATCAGAGGTAACCTGTCTGGCACAGACAACAGCAGTGTGTGATGTGCAGCACAGCACTGGATTTCACTCTCCCATCAGAATTTGGAAGATTCACATACCTATTATTTCTTGAGCTATTGGGAGTGGGAGTTACATGCTTAAATTCCTCAGTTGAAAAAAACAGACTATTTTATTGACTAAACAGTATTGTCCCTCTAAAAAAACACACACAAGACATAAATGCAGATGAACTGTTAAGTAATTTCCAATAGTTTGAAATACTTTTATTCATACCATACTTGTACACTTTTTTTCATCAGAATACATTTTGCACTCATTAACAAAGATGCTATTCCGTTTAAGTCAATTGGGGCTTCTCTGGTGTATCTTAGAACTGAACTGGAGCCAAGATATGTATCTTACTCAGTTCATTAGGCTCTCAAATGCTGTAGATTAAATAAGCAAGTATGTCACTAAATCTGTTCAGCATTAAAATGATACAAAATGTATTTTTCTTCTTCCAACTAAACAGTTTTCTTCAAATCTGAACCAGATGGAAACACAGTGAGTTATCTGAGATGAGCTCATCTGGACTTCTGAGTGGAATGTCCGACATTTGGTCACACATCTTGAGATGTGAGTTAGGGTCTGAATGGGGAAATTTTTATCATCTTATGTTTACTTTTGTGGATAGGCTCATTAGCTTCAATGGACAACAAGTAAAATAAATGACACGCACACACAGAGCAAAAGCATGCAGGATATGTTCCTGTATAAAATCTCTCAAATGTAGTTTGCATTCCCAAAGACAATTGTCCCCCAAAAATCCAGCAAACACAATAAGTGGAAATCCAGCATCAAAATGAGTTAAGAAATCTGGAGCAGCTCTTCTTTTCTGTGTCTTCCATTAAACCTGCTTTTGTTATGTTTGTCTAGGAGCTTGATATTTCTGGGGGCACACTGACTTGTAAGTCTTTTATGGAACCAAGCATACTGTTGTCATTTGACTAATTAAAAAAAGCAGGCATCTAAATTATTCCTTTTTATAGTTATGGAAAAATTATGAGGGGAGTTTACAAATGTAAAGTGGCAGATATTAAATCCCCTTATTTACAGGACTAAAACCAAATTATTCCAACAAGAACTCGCTCCCACATGGCAATGCTACCAGGGACTACATACATTTCAGCTATAGAGTCATCTTCTGTTGTCAGGTACACTGAATGCTGCAGTGAAACTGCTCTTGTGTGGAAGAAGTACCTGTCTTTTATTAGCCCAATAAGGCTAATCTTGCCTCTCTGAATTCAGGGGAGCTTTGCCATTGCCTTCACTGACACCAGAATTTTCCCTTTAGTCAAGAGCCTGAATATGAAATGCATGGAGCTCCCACATTTTCAGCAGAGTGAGACCTGAAAGTACATAGTACCTTCTCTACATCATGCACATCTGATTTTTAGACAGTCTGATGATGGCTACTTCAGGCTAATATACCAGGCTTCCTGATAAGATAAATTAACATAGGTAGAATGCCTCGTCATGAGAATTAAGCTGCTACTAATAGACTAAACAGGTTTGGTTCTTTACACTGCATTGAACTGGGGCCAGCGTACTTTTAATGTGCAACTCTCCAGACTCAAATGAGCAAGTTGGAAGAGTCTATTCCAGGGCAATGAAGAACAGAAAATCTGTATATCTGAGAGAAATTTAGCACCTATCTGCCTGAAAGTTTCTCCAAACTCTACAATAGGTTTTTGTTGTTGTGTTTTTTCCATTGGTTTGTTTTGGTAGGGTTTTTTTTTAAACACTTCCTATCACAGTCCTAGAATAAAGGTCTCACTCAGCACATCACAGAACATCAAACATCACAGAAATGCAAATAAAAACATTTCTAATAAAAATGACTTTATTCCTCTTATGACTCCACTGCTGTTCAATAAGGTTTTTTGTATTTATTCTTTCCCTCTTTTGGAAAGAAGACAGTGAAAATAGCTGCATTTAAACAAACTTCAGGCTCATAAGACAGCTTTCCATTCTGAAGAATTCAGAGTTTTTGTGGTTCATTTTTTCAATCAGAATCAGAGACACGAGATCTGATTTGTATTGGTTAAATAGCAATTTTTTCCTCTTGCCTAATGTTTCCTCCTGGCTGGCCCTGCATCTTCAGCCATGTGTAGCCAAGAGGAATCACCAGGCATGGGGACGTTAATGGAATTTAAACTGACTAAATCTGGGCCTTGGTGCCTTCATTTTGTGACTTTCTTTTCTGATATCCTTGAAATACTTGACAGAGGCTTAAGAGTTAGTGGACCGAGATCTAGAGTATTACTTGGAACAGCAAAAGATGAAACAGAATATTCTGAAACATAAATGAATTTGCACATGAACCCAAAGCTGAATTTATCCAGCAGAATTTTTTCTGTAGGACTTAATGGACACTAGAAAGAATGAAAAATAGTGGGATTAAAAAAAAAAGGAGAAAAAAAAAGAAACATACTTACTGGAGCTGTGGACATTCTCAGGATAATTAGTTACATATGTTTTGGTTGTGCCCTAGGGTAAAATAAGTTCTGGGATGAGGTAATAAATAAATTAAATGTGGTTTTGGAAATAGTTATCCCTAACTACCCAAAATGTCCACTGCTACAAGAATTTGGATGCAGCCAACTTTGGAAGTCTGAAAGGACCACAGAAACAACTTTTATAAGAGCAACAATACTGCAAAGAAGACACCGCAAAAACTGAAGTCAGCACAATCTTGAATGTGGCTGATTGATGCACTGAGCTAATCTGATACATTTTGAAAATATTTGTTTGAATAAGCTAGGTAATTTGGAGATGAGGTATATAATAATGTACCCCCACATAAAGTCATCAATTATTATAGCACCAACTGAAATACTAGCTGTATCTTTTGTTCACATGGACGAATTCTATAAGTACTGAATGGCTTTCCACTGCCACCAACCTTTTTTTTTCTTTTTCACTTTTTAGAGTGGAAAACATAAATACAGCTTAGCTTCACTTATCATGTCATATGTTCATTTATTGCTGTTATTCAGTCTTGCTTGCAGTACCTCTAGAACAAACTTCTTTTAACTGTTATGGGTCAGATCCAGGTTAGATCTCGTCCTGCTCCTGTGATGAAATACAGAACCTGCTTGGCCCAGACACTCTGAGAAGAGAGATTTTAAGTCCCTGACTAATCACTAGGCTTGTACTTAGGGCTAAGTTCCATTTTTAGTGCAAAATACGGATTTCAAAGGTTTTACAACATGCTGGGACTTTATTTGGTCCTGTAGGGGCAAGGAGCTATCAGTAAATTTACCCAAGTCTTCTGAGGTGAATTGCATAACTCCCTTCTCACAACATGGCTGACTAGCCTCACTACTTGTTCATAAAATTTTCTGGAGGACTTCATAGAGATCTCACCATTTTAATCATATTCTTGGGTTGGAAAACAAAATATTAATACTTAGTCTACAGGATCTAGCTCATTTCTACATGTCTTTGCTGTAAAGTCAGCTATTCAGTTGTTTGACTCCATTTTAGCTTTCCTCATTCCTCTTCCATTAGATGCAGGACTATTCTGGGCAGGCAGCTCCATAAGAAGAGCCTCCAAAGTAAGAAGGACTCTCCCAGTGGGAAATCAGCAACTCCTGAATCTGATGTATGTTCCCAATGTCTCTTTAGCATTTTATCAAACAAAGGGACAAATTAAGGCCAGGCCACCTTACCACTCCTGTCCCTTTGTGCCAGTTTAAGGCTCAGCCCAATCAGAGATAATGGAAAATTCAAATTACTCCAACATCCAAAGGATTGTACTCAAGGATTAGACTTTGGTCTCATCTTAGTCAGGAGTTCCCTAGTCTTTGGATTCTTCCATCAGTAAATTTTAAGAACTTAGCAAAAAGAGAACAAAAAAAATTAACTTCCAATTCTGTCTTGCTGTTCTCCCACTTCTTCCATTTAGAATAAAAGTGTAGACATTTTTCATTTCTCTTTTTAACTTTGAACAAAATAAAAGGGATGCCAGCATTTCACACCTTTAAACCCTTCTCAAGTGCTAAGGAGTAAAGGGAGAACCCAGAAATCCTGTTTAAAAAAAATAATCTGGAATGTTATAAACTGCTTTTTCTCATCCTGGAAAATTCAAAACAACTAAAAGACTGTAAAAAAAATTAAACGATTTTCTTAAAGGAAATGTTTCCAGAAAGGTATTGGAATCTTCCAGCTAGCCCCGTCAAGGACATAAGTCTTCAGATTGCCACTGCCTTATCTCCTACAAGTAAATGTTCCTTTTTCCCCCATTATGCTAGTCTAAATAATCTGCTCAGTCCCTGCTCTCTAAGACACAGCTGTGTGTTTTGTTCGTAGAAATCCACATGTGAAATTATGTACAACCACCAATTGCTCATCACAAGAAGCCATAGGACAATATCCATTTCTGCTATCTGGCATAAATTTATTTTTTAAAAATAAAATTCAGAAAGTGCTAAATTTACCAAAATTTCCATACCTGATAAATAGCTAAAAATAATACAGTTTCATCACTGGCCAGCAATGGATCTAGTCTTCTAACCTATCTTATGCCTTAGGTCACTATCAGCAGAAGAATTTTTCAGGTGGCCAATGGCCAGGTCTTCAGTCCCCTGCCATTAATATAGTCACTTGCATTAGAGAAGCAGCTCTGAACACCTACCACATGAAGTTAGCAGAAATTTACTCTCATTTCAGCATCAGTATATACCTATACAAGGTCAACAGAATCTAGCTGAAGTATTTTACTCCGCAGTCAGGTTCTCACTCATCTGGGTAACTAAAGCTGGAACCTCTCTTCTCTAAGTAAACAGAGATGTCTAAGAAATGAATGGAGTACCTGAGCAACATAAGAAATTAGGTATTTAACTGAAATGTTGAAGGCAAGAAGCAACTCTACAGGCAAAATCTGTCATGGAAATGCTCAGAAAAAAAAATCCGGGCCATCAAAATAACAGAAGAAGAAATTATTATTGCTGTACAAGACTAGCAGAGGTAGACTGGTCAGAGATGAAAGACCTGTGTTTCAAATAACAAGCTTAATCAATCTATGTTTGGATTCTTACCTCATCTGAAAACTGTTTCAGCTGAGGTAGGATTTTGCTTCAGACTGACTAACCACAGTTTCTCCTGTCTTCTTTTCATGAAACCAAACACTACAATTTTACCTTGCATTATTTACCAAGGTTAGTCAAACCTCACAAACACACACCCAAAAGAGGAGAAGGAGAAGATGGGATTTCTGGCTAGCTGATAAGAACATATTTCTGATGCTAATTATCAACAACTGATAGGAACACCCTCACAGATTAGGAATCCATTGTTGATTCATTTCTTACTGACATGTTTTTCTCAAACCTCCTTAAAAATACAGGTTACAGCTGGGAAATATTGTTCACTTTATTCAAATTATTATTATTACAAAACCTTCAAATGCAAATCTGATAGTTTGCAAGTTCTAGTTTCATTTCCCTTGTGCCTGTGTGGCAAACACTTTATTAGTCAGCTGTCTAGCAGAGCTTGGAAGGAACAGGGACTCCCCCAGCACTGCCTCTGAGCAACAACATAGCATGAAAAAGTTGCTCCAGGACCCAAATTATTTCCCCAACAGTGCTTACATACACTGGACACCCATGCCATCATGCTTTTAACCCTTTAAGAACTCACTATTATTTCCTTATTTGGTATTTGTTCCAGTACCTCCTGACTACTTCTCTTGCAATGTCTCTTTGCTGAAAGCCTCACTTTTCAAGTCTCCCAGGCCTCTGATCGTTTTTCCCTTTTTCACTGGCCCCTACTTCTATATATTAAAGCACCCACTGTAACACTTCTGCAAGCAGGTAACTAATGAATCATAGAGGAATAAATTGTCCACATAACATCACTTAGATTGGATGCCTCACTGCTGGGTTCCTTGGCTTTTTTCCTAGATGTGAGATTATTTGGGGTGGCTAATGGATTTTAAAAATCTGTTTGAATATTCACTTTGGGCATGAAAGCTAATACAGGATGCTTGTGCAGGCACCTTAAATCCAATTTACGTGGGCCATCATCTTACTGTAGATAATACCAGGTGAGTGTTTATTAACACATCCCGAACTTCTGAAGAAAAAAGTTGAGTTAATTTTCTATTAGGAAAGTTCCCTTCAGAAGATCTTCTGATGCTTTTGTCCAGAATCAGGCTTACAGTAATACCCATACCTAAATTCACATCCCACTAAATACCTTCAGAATGACCTTTACCTGAAAGCAGTATTAAGAAAATTCATCATATTAAAAGGAGAACAAGGTCTGCACCTACCTCAGAAGGCTACAGATCAGTGAGTGTGCATAAAAGTAATCTGTGAAATACTGCTGTTGCCTGTCCTGTTCCTGTACTCTTCCCAGAATGCCTGAAGTTGACCACTCTTCCTACTGGACTTTCCTCCAAAAGTAATTGGCCTTAGCCAGTCCCTAACAAAGCTGAACACCCTCTCCCCACAGCTTCCCAGCAAAGTATGTGAGCAAAAGAAAAATGAGAGAAACAAACAATGATGGGGGGCAACAAATGAAAGAAAGGGAGAGACTTCATGGTCATAGGTTAGAAATGAAAAAACAGTATCTGGAGATGGAAGGAGACAACAAACAGAGTATGCTTCCAAGGATCGCTGAAATCAACCAAGGAGCTGGTGGATGCTGTGCAGCAGTCTCTGCCCAGAGACATGACAGAGAATGAAGATAGGCTCAAGTCTCTGGGATCCCCATCAGGCATCCTGAGGCTGTGACAGAGCAGCTGAAGCACAGCAGAGGAAACTGATAGGGAGGTGTCCTACAACCTGGTGGGTCTTGGGTTGAGGCATGTAAATAAAAAGGCAAGGGGAAAACTTAAAGCAAAACCTGATTAAGAGGTTTTGGAGGAGCCTCAAGAGACTGCCACATGGTGAACTCAGTATGCTTGTACATCATGGTCTTCCGGTTGCCACAGAAAGGACATGTCAAGGGACCCACACAAGTTGCAAAGCAGCTCATGCCCTTATTATATGAGCACTTCCACATAATATCAAAGATACAGGCTAAATCTATAAAAGTTCTATAGGCAACTATATTTTCTCAACTGAATTTAGCAACACATTCTGTCCAAAGCCATTGAAAGTCATCTTTTCATATCAGTCACCATCTATGTTCTATCAGCCTATTTCTGAAACATATTCAAGGATGTTACAGAAATATGAGATATTGTGGGTAATTGTGGGTAAGGTAATCTGGACTGTGTATAAGTCAGTAGTCACAAAACACACATTAACCATAGTCGGTGACTAGAGTTAGGTTACAGTTAAGCAGTTTTCTGCAGGATTGCACTTACAATGGTAGGAGGGAAATAATCACAGAAGTAGAACAAGTACCATTCGTTCACTTCTGGACATAATGGTATGTCAACACTTGTAGTCCTTATTCCAAAATCCTGTGTTCTAGGCAGCAGCAATCTGCAGTAAGATGACTGGTAGAACTTAGGTAAATTAGGATTCATAACTACTAGATATAGGTCTATGCGTTGCATCACTCTTAATATATTAAAAGCTAATAATAATTTTCTTTTTTACAATATCAAATGTAGGGCTTCAGCACAACTCTCACTTTTTTTTTTTTTTTTTTTTTGGCAAGCAGAGAGCTGCTGCTGTAGTTGCACCACCAGACTGGCATTCAGGAGATGCAGGGTTAGCCACACGTTTCCTGTGTGACTTCGTATAAATTGCTTAATCTCTATTTCTCAACTTCTCATCCATGAAACAGAATTATTTCCTTGTGCCACAGAAATGTGTATTAAAACACATGTATTAATGAGCAGGTACAACGGTGGCAGAAACTACATAAAACAGCACTTAGGAAAATGTCAATATTAATTGAAACTAACAGTGAAAGCTGTCTGTATTCATACTTGTAATTTATTCCTAACTTAAGCCCACTCTACTATTTCTTCAGACCTATGCCAATACCCCACTGGTAATTTTTTAAAATTTTCTGCTTAATTCCCTAGAGAACATTGCAAAAATGCAGTGTTTACCTAGATAGTATTCTGTCAGAATAATGTTTTTACTATTTCTTTCAACACGTGGCTAAAATACATCTAAAAAATTCGAAGTAGAAGATCATAAAAAACTATTTACATGAGAAATGAAGTACCATATGAGGAAATAATCCCACAAAGCTTTGTGTCCTTCAAGAATTTTTGCCAGTGATAAAAATATTGTTGAAAATTTTCCAATGTGAAATTCACATATGTTAGAGATGAAACTGTAGGTAATTTAACAGGTAGAAAAAACGTAAATAGATCATAGCAATGCCTACTTTAGGACCTGTGATTAAAAAGCACTCTGGTTACATCCTGAATATATTGGAGCAACTGTTTTTGTGGCAGGTAAGGGAAATGGGGAGGCGAAGAGTGACGGATGATGTAAGATTGCACAATTGCTCTACGTGGAGTGAATCTGCTCTAGCACTGAGGAACCATTTGAAGAAGCTGGGAAAAGGAGAAGGGTGTGGCTGGTGAAACCGTGTCTCTCTAAGCCATAACCACATGTTTAAAATAGCATTGAAAAAATACACTCTGGACCATCTTTGTTGGTTTTTAGTGCAGAAAACTTTCTACACAACTCCTTTAAAACAAGCATACATACAGAAGGAAAAATAGGAGCAGTCAGCAGCATAAAGCACGTCCTTAATTTCCACACTCCTCTCAGTTTTGGCAAGAAGGAGCTCCCAAAGCCAAGACTCTATGTAGTTATTGTCTAACTGAAGCATCCTCTCTAGTGATGCACAGTGACAGAAAGTGTTTATTACTGATTGCACAGAAAATGAAAGAACAGAAGAACACAGAAAATCCGAATTCTTTTTCATAATTAAAAAAAGTGTGAGCTTATGCATCATGAGCATAGATAGGTCACAGTTAGGAGGAACACAGTATTCTGGTAAAATGAGTTTCCACTTTTTGGTTTTTTTTAAAGAAAAATATTTCATTTAGGCAGGGCAAGAGATTTTTCAATGCTAAAGAAGTAACAAAGCAAGCCATGCAACTAAAAGCAGTAACTTCGCTGAAAGTCTCTTTCTAACCAGTTATTTAAAGGGAGGGGAAGTAGACATGGGACTACCACAATCACAGCTACCGTTTGAGTTTGACAAAATGCTTCAGGGAACAGTAAGATGACAGAATGAAAACAAAAGAGATCCTCATAGTGATCCATCTCAAAATAGGTCAAAAGGCCCTCATTTCACTTCATACTAGCTCCTATTTCAAAATGGTTCAGAAGGCCCTTTCCAGAAAGCAGCAGTCCCACACCTGGCAGGCTGACTCAGTTCTGAGTAGTGACACAAGAAACTTCTTTTCTCTGCTTCTTTTTTTGTTTTGATTTAAACTGAGGGGTGATACCAAGGCGTGTACCCTGACATGACACCGGGATTTGAGGTTTTCATTGTCTGGAGTCAGTGCAGTTGTTTGATCAGTTACTAAGATAAAAGGAGTCCTGAATAAGCATGTACAAGACAGCACATCAAAAAACTGAAAAAACATTGTCATGCTGTGTCTCAATGTTGTAGATCTTTCTGTGTTGGATATGGTATTCACATCCTTAAAATTCCTAGGAGAGGGTCTCAGTCCTCTCACTGAAGTCTCACAGACTGTCAATAATATAAATTCTCAACTGGACTGATCAGCCTTATTGCAGATATTTGCTCTCTCCTGAATGTTGGCTTAGGGTGATGAGCAGGCCATTCCCTGAAAAGCTGTTCTTTTGTCAAGGTCTGTAAAGCAAAATTTACAGAAACACAGAATCAATCACAGAATGGTTGAGGTTAGAAGGGACCTCCAGAGGTCATCTGGTCCAACATCCCTGCTCAAGCAGGGCCATGTAGGGCCAGTTGCCCAGGACCATGTCTAGACAGCTTTTGAATGTCTTCAAGGATGGAGACTCCACACCCTTTTGGGGCAACCTGTGCCAGTGCTTGGTCACCCTCACAGTGAGGTGAGGTCACCCACATGTGGTCACCCACATTCAGAGGGTTTGTGATTGATTGTGCCTGTTGCCTGTAGTCCTGTCAGTGGGCACTACTAAAAAGAGTCTGCCTCCATCCTCTTTGCACCCTCCTTTCAGATATTTGTATCCATTGATGGGCCTTCTCTTCAAGCTGAACAGTCCCAGCTCTCTCAGACTTACCTTGTAGGAGAGATGCTCCAGTCCCTTCATCAAATTCATGGTCCTTCACTGAACTGTCTTCAGTAGAGGTTTTACAATAAACCTCCTCGTAATTGGCCAAGCTGAGGAAGGACTGTATTTATTTCTTGCTTACCAAGAAAGAAGCATTGTCTCAGAAAGCATCATAACTTTGTTCTTATAACATATGGCGCTCTCTCAATCTCCTGCCTTCCAGCTTTGCGCACTCTGGGATCTTTTGTAGAGGAAAAATGAGCTAATTTCAGAGATGAATGGACTTCATTGTGATCAAATAAGCTTTTCTGAACTTTCTAATATTTTGGCAAACTTGACTTGGCTAATTGACCTTGCTTTCATCTGAGGCACTGGCATCCTGCGCAGGAGCAGGGCTAGGTCCCATATTTTTCCCTCCTGTGCAGGGGTGGCTCACGATATGTGCCTGCTGTGCCGTGCCAGGGCACATGCACTAAAATGCTCCTTCTCATCCTGCTCTTCTCACTCGTGGCACAAACACCTGCAGCTCTGCAACTCACTGCCCAGCATTTGAAGGCACCATAAAGTGTGCAGCTGTTTCAGATCTGCTCTGTTGTCAGATATCCACTCCCTTTCACCCCTGAGGAAAAGGTAGCAGGTCAGGTCCAGCCTCTTCCTCTGGCAGGCCTGGGCCACATCTCTACAACACCATGGGGGACAGGGCAGCACACTCCAGGTGAGCGAGTGGGCAGGACCAGGTCTGGGCAGTTACTACTTCAGAGCCCCAGAGCAGTTCTGCTGCATTTGTACACTGTTGGGTCAAAGCTATTAAGCACAGGTTTCAGGTGGTGATGTGAAAGACTGCAATAAGCTCCTGGAAAAAATGTGAAAACTTCTGCATGTGAGGTTTATAATGACAAGTTAAAAATGACCTGTCAGGAGGGTGTATGGATACCTGATCCTGCATCAGTGCTGGGCAGTTCCAGGTCCAAGTTTTTTCAACACTACAATACCTAGCTAAGAGCTTTCTTTCTCCACTGGGAATCAGTTCTTGGGTTGAAATTCTCCATCCACAGCTCCCTTATTGCACAGCCATGCACAGGCCAGTTGAACCTGAATAAAATCACTTCTAGTGCTACTGCTTCTACTTACTTCTGACTTGTCTCATATGGGCAGCACATCAGGATGGCATCATGCCCCCGGGCTCATGCAGCAAACCCAGCCCACCAACACCACATCAGTGATGTTGCTTTAGCCTACACTCTCCTTATACAAAGAATTGCCTTAGAAAGACCATTTCACCCACTTTGCGCCTGTTTCATATTTGCCTTGATTTATTGATCACACATGGAAGTGCAGGAAGGAAATATTTTCATACTACTTCGTAATCTTTTCATATCACCTTGTAAGTTCTATGTGTATTGATGTGTTATTACAGAAAACATAGCTCTTGTTAGGGAGCTCACAACTACTTCTGGCCTGGTAATCAGATAAGAATATTACAGGAGGGAGGGAGAGTCCACCAGATGCTCCAGAATACTTCAAAGATTGATTGCAAATCTTTTTGTTGTTGTTGTTGTTGTTGTTTAGATTGAGCTGACTTTAGATTAATTAGAACTGCTGTTAATAAACAGTGAATGACTTTATGCTGAATGTTGCTGCCAGTTACTTCATTTAACTGTGCTCACAGTGAGAGTATTAAAAAAAGATCTTATGGAAATCATTACATTTCCTCACTGTGAAAGGATTTCTTCTTGTTTATCTTATATACTCTTACTGCCAGTTCAGACATTCAGATTTTAAAAAAGTTCCCTGTCACTTTCTTGGCCTGGCACTGCCAATTCTCAGCTCCTGTCACCACCCTATTACCCAAAATGTGTACAAAGGCTGCTATTCAGATCTCTAGAATGCTGCGTTTTTATTAACTAACTGTAATATTACAGTTACTAGTACAACACTATTGCAATAGTCCCAATGTGTATCTATCATGATAGTAACATTTCTGATACACAAATATAAAGAAATTAATATTGCAGCCTAAAGTGGTTACAGCATTTCCCTATGATCCCCTGGTTAGGACCCAAACCTTGGAGCAATGATATCTGTATTCTCACACTCATGCCCACTCTGGTGTCTTGGGCCTTCCTTCAAACCTCTGCATCCTTCAGTTTTGTCATTTGTGAAATGGAGACAATGACACCTTTGTAGACCTTCTTTATAATGTTTGTGAAAAGCTTTGAAATAGTGAGTTTAAAAGATGCTAGCAAAACCCAAAGTAAAGTTAGGAGCTTCGTTTGTTTGATTGTGTCTTACCTAGAATCTATGTGATCAGCAGGTCGAATTCTAAGTGGCCTGGTGACAGAGGAAGAAAAAACCCAGACTGTAGGCATCATAAAAGATTAGAAACAAAAGATGTCTAAAACAGGCTTGCCACCCAGCATTCACTGAGCTTTTGTTTAGCTGTTCCAGAGATCTGCTCGACTCACACCCAGGGTAGCTGGACTCAGGGAAACCTAAGCCCGTCCTGGCCAGCTATGAACCAGCTGTGGTCTGCAAGCTAGGTAAACCATGTCCAAGCTGAGACACCCTGTGTTAGCATGGGTCAGGGCTTTTAGGTCAGAGCTTGGCCATATTCCATTAGGTCAGAGGACTCTTGGACTGTCTACACCAGCACAAATACACCTGGCCTTATTCAGTATATTCCCCATCTGCAGACAGGTATGGTTATTGTTAAACCTCTCACTGTAATAATTTTGTATCTCACAAATACTAGGTCCATATTTACCTCTGTTCACAAACTCGTTTCCCCACAGTCCTTGTTCTTTAGGAAAGGGAATTACAGGTCGCTGCATCAGAAGGGACTCATGGGTTCTCAACAGATCAGACAAAAATGCATTTTGCCTCCCTGTGGATGAGAGGTCAGACTTTTTCTGCCATTGGAGGGGAGGGAAAAAGGCAGGGGTAAGACAAAGACTGAGGGGAGAGCCCTTGTTACTTATCCTGCTCAACAACTCCTGCCCTCCTGCTCATCCCTGCAACAGACCAAGCAAGCTGCAGAGCCTTCTGCCGCCACTAGACATCTGCCACCCTTGATAATGCTCCGCTTTGCCTGTGCCAGCAGCTGGCCCCACCTGAAGCTGACCTCTACAAACAGAACTATCCATCCCCAGTGGCCCCTCAGCCCTCGTTGTGAGTGTGGGCATGGGGCACTGGCAGCCATGGCTGTGGGAGTACAGGAGCTGCTGTTGTCCTTGTGGTCTAAACCTTTGTCTCTGATAGGATGTAATGCCAGCTTCATCTGAGAAGGGCTTTAGAAAATCTGTGCAAGTAATTAGGGGATGAACTGCCTCCAAAGAAACTTTCTCTCTAACCCTTATTAGTAGTTAGAGGTTGGCCACAAAGCAAGTAGCTTTACATTCTCAGACTTGCAGACACCATTATGATGGACGCCCCAACAGGAGCCAATTCAAAACAGATACACAGCACTTTGTTCAGTAACATGGGTGCACTGGTTTGCGTGAAGTACTAGCACTGCAACTCCATACTGGATTGACATGGCTTTACCTTTTCTAAGCACTGGTCTTTAAAAGATTAAAAAATAAATTTTTTTTAATCTAAAGCCAAAATAACTTGATTTTGACAAGACTTCAAACTGCCCTGAAACCAAAACCAGACAATCTATGAACATTAAGAAAATGAAATCTGTTATGAAAAGTTGTTTATTTTTAGGGGGTTTAAAAATATTATTATTGACATCTCATGCAGTAGTGTAGCAATGCAGTCTCACAGGACGTGTAATGTTGTACAATACCTTCAATATTCTATGAGCTGATTCTCGTGTTTTATTTTATATATGGACAGCTGCATTTTAGTCAAGGCAAAAATTCTTATTTTGTGGATTGGGAGGTCTTCTATTTGTACTGTGATGCATTTTTTACAGAATACTTCAACAGAATTTCCATTCTGCAGGAAGTTTCACACTGTTTTCATTCTGAATGGGAGCAATTTGCAAAGTGACAATATTTTCCATGACATGGAAATCCCAGTTTTTAACTCATTCCTGTCCCAAAGCAAGGAACTGTGTGGGTAACTCCATCCATCTCACTCCCAGCTCTGACGCCAATCCTGTCACTTCCTGCATCACTTACTGTTGCTTTTGAGCTCAGGATTTATATCTCCAAGGTTAGCAGGTATGATTCTGAGTGCAGGGCTAGGAAGAAGATTTCATGAAATGAGCATGCCATGTTTTAGAGGTGTGTCTTTTCAGATCAGAATCATACTTTAAAGCCAAAGTCACAGCCCCAGATTAAATATATATTGTGTGTGACCAAGCCTTGCGTTTTCCAGGTCATAAGAGTTATTATGACCTGGACTTCAAGGGAGTTGGGTCCTGAGTTGTGCAACTATTTTGCAGACCCTTTTATTTGCATGGACAGCTTCATCTATAATCATGCGCGCACCATATGCAAAGTTCTGTTTGCAATTCACATAAATTATTAATTGACAGCTTAAGACGCACATTTCCTCTATTAGTCACATTTCGTAGAGGCTTCTCATTACTGCAGCATATGGAAGTCCTCTTTCCCTGTGGTGCTGTGCAGTGATTAATTGTGGGAATCAAAAGGTATGTAAAAGACATAATTTAGGACTAAACTCAACATAGAAATTTCCTAGCACAAACCTCAAACAAGTAGTAGAGTTACTGAAAGGTTATATTACTGCAAGCTTTTTCAATATTTGAAGATATAGTATTTTCATCTTGTCCAATACCAAATGGACAACAGGAGTTTGAGAACTGTTTGTAGGGATTAATGACTAGCTGACTAGGAGAAGCTGATGGCTCAAACGCAGTTGAGGGCCATTAATCGTGGACATTCATTAATTCTCAGGCAACACCCAATGTCAGAGTTGTTACTCTTATGAATTGTTGTTTAAAATCCTGTGTATGAATGTTTTTAGGGTTAGGTAGTTATAGTCAGCATGTATGGGGCATTTCTCAAAAATTAACACTTTGTTAGGCAGATTGCATATGTCAGCTCCCCCCATGGCTCTCATTTGTTAATATAATTTATTTTGGATGATGGATTGTGGTTTATGTTCTTATATGCTCTCAGTACAGGACATTTAAGTCACATCTATTGATTTTTCAACAGCTTCCCTGTACGTTTCTTTGTGTGTGTGTGTGTTCCCAGCTTTTAAGACAGTGTATTGCAGAAGACAAACTCCGTGTTGATACATCTGACATGACTTGTAAAAACCAAAGGAAAGAATTTTAGATAAATCACAAATGAAGGGGAAAACCTCCCAGGATGTTGCAGGTTATGTGAGTATGCAAGAAAAAGACGAAGGTAGAACAAACTGCTGGCAACAGCCATACCTGCAAGGTATTTTTCAGTTGATTGCCAACATGCAGACACATGCCTATTGGACACACTGCAAACTTCTCCAAGACGGGTACAGGACTGGTAAAAATTAGCAAGTTCAAAGAACTATGAGAAGCTCAGGAAAATGATGCTGGCATATGAACTAGTTTTCTTATCAGGCCTTCAGTTAAAATCTTGCCAATGATAACCTAAATCTATTTTTAAGGGTTGTATGAAATGAAGATGTAGTTTCAGCTCCATTCTCAGCAAAGGCCTATTTGCATCACATAAGTCATCATCAGAGAAGATGTTAATATGACTTCCTTGTTGGGGAAGCCAAGACCAGGACTGTGGAAAATGAAGCTTCCTTTTCCTATTAGAGCTGTTTTCCAGGTTGAGTTGGAAAAATACTGGTAGTGAAACACAAAAAATATTTCTGTCCTGTGTGTGTCTCCCAGGTGTCTCAGCATGCCTAGTTAACACCTTTCACAACTGCAATATCCATTTTTAACGGTCATTTTAAGGAAAGAAAAATCTATTGGTTTTTTGAATACGACTACTAAAGCCAGCAAGCAGACATATAAAACAGAGAGCACATGAGCAGCTGCAGATGTAATCCAGGCAGCCAAAAGACTAGTGTGAGCATATGCTTCAAGACCTCAAAGCATGCCAGAGGACATCCATCCTCTCCTCCCTTTCAAAACCCCCTTTCCCATCTTGCAGATCTGTTTATTTTCCCTACAAATCCCTAGGTTCTGATGGGTTTTCCTGAAGTAAGAAAATAAAACCCAAGTTACTGGTGGGAGGACTTAGAAGTCCTATTGAGATCAAGGTTCTGTAAGAACATACCAGTCTCCAGTATGAGCTTATTACTATTCTTGCTTCACATTGTGCTGTCTCTGAGGGCAGAGCATTTTAGAAGCATTAGATTGCTCTAAAGGGAGAACTTTTCTCTTATGCACATGGAAAACGGAAGGGTCAGGGAAAGAAGTAAGAAAAGAGTTTAATTCTCAGATAAAACTGGGTACTTAAGTCACACTTTTAAAACATAAAGACAGTTGTGACAGTTGTGTATTTCCATGACAGCCACATTGCCTCATCTGCAGATGCAGCAAGGTATTTTATGCACACCTGTTTGACTGCACAACATCATAGATTCTTGATCTTGCAATGAACTCTTCATGAGCAGGTCCCTGTGCGTAGGTGCTTATTTTTTGATAATGTAGCCTCTAAGTCTCTCTTCGGAATAGTTTTAAGGTTTCCATGAACTTTGCTCAAAAATGTGCCAAAAGACTTCCAAGTAACAAACATGCTTTTGCAATTTACTGAAACTTTCCCCTTGTGTTCCAGAGAAGCAACCTCCCCATTACTCACCAGAGAGACACATGAGCCAAGGAGGAAGGAAAGCTAGTAAAAACAGGCAATTCCCTTCTTTAGTGTCTACACTTAGTCATTAAATAAAAAATAGAAGTGAAATCCAAACTTTTTTTCTCCAAATGGGTCATTGCCTCAGTGAGGACTGAATAGATGAGGACTATTTGTATCTTGATCTTCATCAGAACTTTTTGTAATCAGTTACTTTTTCAGAATAATAGTGCTGCACTTCATACTGTAGCAGGGGCTATTGTGCACTTTTGGTACTCTGCATCCTTGCAAAGGAATGCAGTCTCCCAAGTATATCTTTTTACACTTCTTTAAAGGACTAATGAACTGCATAACCCAATAAGCAAGGGGGTTGGGGTATTTTTGCCCCATTTTACTTGGAAAAAATTGAGCCAAGGCCAAGGCACAAAGTTCAGGTCTAAATCAAATTCACTTTCCCCTAAAGTTAGAGTGTTTAGCAGCCAGAGGTTTCCAGCTGACTCTTTTGAAAAATGGACTTTTACAAACTTGAAGTGTTGAGCTTGCTTGGGTTCTAGGCTTGGTTCAGTTGGGAATTGTAAAATCAGTTTTGCAAGCTATGTCACATGGAAGGACAAGTACAGGAGATCATAATGTCCCTTCTAGCCTTAAGAATATGGCAATCAAGTAGAAGTTGAATTTTCAAAGGAAAATGTCACTTGATATATGATGAAGTGGTAATTCCTGTTCATTTCACACTACAAGGTATTCAAGGCCTGAGAGTGATATTCAAATCTTACTTCCTGCAAGACAGTACTGTACTTAGTAACACACTGTGTAGTATGAGTTGTACACTTGTAACTCACAAAACCCCTGATGCAATTTTTCAAGAGTAGTCAGTGGTAGGTAGCAAAAACCAAGCATATGACTCCTTTTTCTTGAGTTATTCGTGGAAACCTTTCTCCACAAGATCACTGGAAAGATTTTTTGGGGGTAGCCCCTGTATGCTTGCTACATCAAAGTGTCAAAATCCATAAAATAATCAGTGTTACATTGTCAGAGAAGCGTTCTTTCCATGCATCCTGGCCAGAGCAAACTCTGAAAGGCTTTCTGGTGCCAAAGAAGTTGAATTAAATTTAAAATGGCTATATTTAGTCATCCCTCCAGAGTTCAGTTTCTGTGTATCATTTTGCTGTAGATGAAGGTGCAGAGGGGCTCACAATCATGGGTCAAGTTATCATAAATCAGCTGATCCCCAGGAAATACCTGGCTATACAGTTTTAGTTTGTCCAAACACAGGGTAGTATGGCTTAGTTTAGCCATCTTTCCCTGCAGGCAAAGCTATGTCAAATTGCCTTACATTTTCCGTGGGCTGAAAGCATTCACACTGGATTTACCACATCTCAGCTGACAGATGGTAACTTATTAAACATCAGTATGCTGATGAACATTTTTGAACCCACAAGATTTCTGAAGCTTTGGAAAGAAAAAAATTCTAAAGTATGCTACACAACTTCCACCTACACTGCTAGCTATACATTTGCAAATGCTTTGTGGATATAAGGTCCCATATTTGCAAAGCCAAGCAGACGTGGCACTTCAGCCCCTCTCTTGCCTCCCTCCTACTCTCACGAATTGTCATCGAAACAAGCAGGCTATCTGGCACAGTTGTAAGTGTGGTTACATAACAAAGCCAAAAAAAGCAGTTCCCACAAATCCAAGCCACAGATTAAGTCCAGTTTTAGAAGATAATATGTACAGTATTGACAATGAGAATTATGCCATAAGAAGGAAGAACCCTCTGATGCCGTTGCTCGCAATAATTATGTTTAAAGGCTCATATGTAAATATTCCAAAATCCAATAAAAATCAAGCATAATAGTCATGATGGCATTTTCCATTAATATCTTTTTCCCACACCTACAAGCCCACACTGGAGGTAAGCAAACTAGTTTGTACTGGGCATTCCTTCACTAACATAAGAGCTGTCTCTGGAAGCAGTACTAACAGCATTCTGTGTTAATATATGTACAAAAAGATGACGGAAGAAGGAAAAGGAAGAAAGGATGTAGGCTTCAGAACTAGTGTGTCTTGAACTCCTTCTGGAAGAGTTCAAAAAGTGACCTATATAGTCTTAAGAAGTCTTTGCTGGCCCAGAATACTATTTCACTCCTTTCTGAGGCACACGTTTGAGAGGCAGATGCACAGCCACATTCCTCTGCTTGCGGGTATTGAGTAACAAGCATTTGGAGATTTTGGTAGGTGAAACGTTATTTTTCTCACATCATCTGGGAAATGCTTCTCATTACTACCAATTCCAGCAGTTTGAAATGAGTCATAAAGGAGCTGGTTGACTGTCAGATAAGCTGCCTACAAGGGGCTTCCAATGTATGTATCCTCCAGTGGAACTTGACAATCAGCTAGCGGCCCTTCACTGTTTGCATTTGTTTTGAAACTTCGCGTTACCATCATTAATGAGGCCAAGAATGAAAATTAAAAGCTATGTGCTTTGTTAATGGGAACTAGAACAAGAACGACATGGTTTTGACTAAACTTGAATAGAACAAGTAGTTGAGAATACAACTGGTGAACAAGAATTTTCAGTTGTCTTAGATATGTTGGCAGGTTGAGCGTTGGGTAAGGACTAGCCAGGCTTGTCCAGGACACGATTTCTGATGTGTCTTGAGTCTACAGAACTCTTTGTCTGTGAGAACAACTCACAGAAGGAACAAATGGAAAATAGAGGGTGGCTGCATAGCCATTTTAGACCAGAATCTTCAACTGGGCAGAAGATCAATAGGAAAATAATACCTGTATGGTTTTGACTGAAAGTGGTCAAATGAAAGCACACTGGCTGAACAAGGTACATGCCCTACAGGTCTTCTGCATAGGACTGAACACTCAGGAGTGGCTGATGGAGTGAAACCAACATAGCACTTTTCTGTTTTGATTGGGGCATTATCAAGCCCAAGTTCCTTTTCTCACCACTGCTCTCTCAATGCTTTGGAGCTTTCTTATCAAACAGGTCTGCCTCTAAAAAGAACCTCCTCTCTGGAAAGTTCACTCACCTTAGGAGAACAGAAATAATAATTCATTAATGCCTTAACCAGCAGCCCAACTACCTGATGTTAATTGTCATCAACATGTAAATTCCAAACTGCCCACACTGATAGGAAGTGCATCATGGTTCAGAGATGGCTCAAGACCTATGAATCAGACAGACAGAAATCACCCTTCAAAAAGTGTAGCACAATTACCACCAGAATAGTTAGTTCACTATGTAAAACAGGTCATCAGACCAGGCAGTTAATTAAGATGTTAGACTGGAGCCCTGGAATCTGTGAAGAATCATCAATATACAAGACTGGTAAAGTCAAGTAAACCCACATAGGAAAAAATGCTCTATCTTTCAACAGACACCATTACCTGTTTCATCACTTCTGGATGGTCCCATCCCATATACTTAGGGCAAAGCTGAAGAAAAGTGGTAAAAAATTAGAGCCATAAACTAAGAAACAGTTCTGCAGCTTTCTGTACTGTTAACAGTGCAGAATAAGTTTGCTTGCCAAAGATGGAAATAGCCAGTGCCTCAGTCGGAGAGATTCACCTATCAAGCTCCTTGAAAAATAAGCAGTTTTTCCACCCCTCAGGAAGGAAACACTATCCCCTGAAGATCTCTGCAATTGCCATCTCATTTCTGGGCAAAACTATTAAAAATGCAGTAACCAGAAAGTGCCAACAGCATACAACTGCCAGCTTTCTGGAGGCCTCACAGTCAGGGTTCACATCAGGACACAGAATAGAGACTGTATTTATTGCCACTCAGGCTACCACTAACGTAGAGAAAAGCCTGATACTCCCATATAGAGCCATATGCAGGGGTGCAATAAGCATGAAATGCTGGATGCAGAAAGCAGTGACCCTGCACTGTGGTACCCGCAACATCTTGTTTGAAGCAGAGCTCAGAATGGCATGTAATTTTATCTTCCATCCAGGCCTTCACCTGCAGGGTCACACATGTTATCCTTTTTCGTTAATAGCTACACAAGATCGCTGGTGGATACCCCAAGGTGGCAGAGGCATAGCTGATAACACTGCAAGGACACTTACTCAACAGCTACAGCTATCACGATCATTGACAAGACAGGACACATACAGGAATTCAGCTCTTTGATAAAGCATAGCTGCCTGGCTCCAGCTGAACTTAGGCCGAATCAGTGTTGCTCAGACAGGGGAAAATGCTTTAAACTGCCTGAGAAAACTCCCAAAACCTGCAGAGTTGAGCTATCACAGTCATGTGGTGAACCAGGGCATTGACTGATGCCCCGCTAGGTGTGGGTGGCCAGAGAGAACCTCTTCCCTTCTTTGCTGTGCTGGAAAACCTGGTCCTTACTCCTTAGTGAATGAAGATCAACCCATGCCTTGGTCAGATCCAAGTTTAGGCAGCTTCATTTGCTGTAGCTAAGCAACTTTTAACCATTAACGTACTTCCTGTGTCCTCTTTCTCATGGACTCAGATGACTTGTGTCAAGATGCCCTTCCAGAAGCTTTGGAAGCTGGTTTGAAAACTTGCTTCTAATGTCTAAAGCAGCCAACAGGCTAAACCCCAGAAACTAAAATGAGTTCTGATGAACAAGCCTCCGCAGCTGCTTTATGCTCTGGGAAAACACAATCACAATGCAGCAAAGCCTTCCATCACATCATGCCCCTTGTCTCAAATAAAGCCCAAACAACCTTCCTGCTCTGCAAAGAACTCTACCCTAAGCACTTTTTAAAAAAAAATTAATATGGGCAATGTACCAGAAACAACATGAAATCTACTAGGTGTTTAGCTAATTTTTAGAGATAGCATTTGCACATTGTGGTGATCGACATTAATACCGATTCCATAAATAGGTAAGTTCATTACTGAGGAGGAATAAAAACAGGAACATAGGCAGTCAGATAAAAGAGTGACGGTAACTAGAATAAGAAGATAAACATGGGAGAAGTTGAAGGAAAAGGAAGACCTTTTTCACTCTCGTGGAAAGAAGGTCAAGAACAGAAAGGCAGAAGCACAAGGATATGAAGATGGGTTTCTCAGCTGAGTACCCTAAATACTGCTCAGTTTTGTGGTGGATATCATGAAATTTAATGTTTCCTAGTTTTGGGTAGTACCCTATCCCATTTAACATGGACCATCCTGAGAGTAAAAATACAAGAATAATAGCCTGTGTGTCCAGGCCAGAGTGAACGGGACATTTTTGTCCCATTCTGGTGATACAGAACAGCTGGAATGGACCTTGAGTGTGTCTCCATGATTTGACAACCTGGAATCTAAACTGGCTTCTTGCCTTTTCCTTCTATTTTCTTTTAAACAGTCCTGCAGCACTTCTGAAGAGGTACTCCTCTCACATACTGTATACTAATCACTGTTAGTGTGCTCCTCAGAATTAAGCTTTGACTTCATTGCATGGAAAGTCTTTTAAAAAATGTGGAGGTGTGTGTGGGGGAAGTCATTTCCAAATGACATTCCAAGCCCCTCCTTCTCCCTGGCTCCAAGGAGTAATTAGTCAGCTGGAAAATGAAACAACGCTGCTATTTTAGTGTGGCTTAGGACCTTGGGCCTGGTTTCATGTTTCAGATTAATGCTTTCTGTGCCTCTTGGAAATTCAGAATAGCAGAAAAGCCACCCTTCAGAGAGAGCTGCATCTATAGATGCAAGGCATTCTGGAGACATATATGACTTGCTGCCCCTTTCCTATTTTGCTGTGTCCCATTGAGACACGTAGCTATTTTCCCTCCCACATGAATGAACTTCTAACCTGCATCTACAAAGCCACATCTGTTCTTCCTGTCCTTTGTCCCATGTCTCTCATTGCTCTGTGATGAACACTTAGTGTACTTTGTTGCAACATACTAATAAAGCAAAACAGACTAAACCAAACTGTTTAAAAATGAAGTACCAACATAAGCCACTTCAAGTCGACAGAAAAATCAAGTCTTATGGTCCTACCTAATTCTAGTCCTAGTAGGACATGGCTGGCTAGAATCCCACATCTTTAAAAAAGGAGCTGAAGTGCTTTCTTCAACATATTCTTTAGTATTTCAATAAGCAACATGTAAGTGCTTCAGTTATAGTTCTGCCATTTCTTATATTCCAGTGTGGTGGTCGCTCCAGGACACACCAGGGCAGTGGTGAGATGCCACGCAAGTGAACTTCAACTTTGTCCGAAGAACAAATCAAAGCAAGGTACCACTTCACAGAAACAAGACAGTCTGAGACCAAAGTTTGGAAACTGAGAACGATTTCCAGATTGTGAGAATAAAGTAAAGAATAAAAGCTTCCAAAAGCAACATGATCAAGGAATCATCAACAGCTAAGGAAAAAATGATTAAAAGACTGACTCAATAACTTGTCTTTCCAATATAATAACAAATCAGAATGAAATAAACTATGAACTCTGTGAATGTCTATATCCCCATTTCCACACCTTTCAAGGATTACAGAAAGAAATGGATATCATTTTAATAGCATTCTATAATCCATCTGCTCCTTTATTTGTATATTCTAGAAATGGTTTAACATTTACCATAGGATTTGCCAGATCCACTCAGACACAAGGTCCATTTAGACCAGATTATTTCCATTTAAGTGTCCAGCAGGAAATGTTTCAGCAAAGGGCACAAGAAGCCTCACCAAAAAAAAAAAAAAAGAAAGCCAGATGTGGTACACTTTGTAGCCGCACTTTCCACCCCAGCTCTCCATACACTCTCTTCTTCATCACTCAATAAAAGATGAGGGTCCTTTGCAAAAACCTGTGTGCTCTTCAATATACCAACAATAACAATCCATACTGCTATAAATTCTTTCAGCAAAAGTAAGACAGTTTATTAATAAAGCATGAGAAGAATGAATTCCCAAAGCTGTGGGTAGGACATTCACCTATAAATCCCACATACACGGTTGCCAACAGTAACAGTTCATAGCAACTAGACTGTGCAGCATCAGATCCCACCATCTCCCCTCTGCTGAGAATATTACTGACCAGGTGATTGTCTCTGTTTGTGAAGTCTGGGAAGGTTTTCAATAGTGCAAAAGCAGACACACAAACACACCTCAGGTCTACCATATGTGTAGCACAAATACCCAGTTGATTCTGCAATGTTCAGAGCTCTTAAAAATTCTGGCAACATGCATTTCACTTCTGCTTTACTAAGGTAAGCATACATTTTATAGGGAAAGTACAACAGTAAAATCTCACTATTTCAAATAATTCCTTCATACTTCAAGAATTCTAATAATTCAAAATGATTCATTGATCTCTAACAGGCTGCCGAGAGATGATCACAGAGACTCCTAAAGCTTTGCATATTGTTACATTCTTCCTCCTGGTGATAAGATACCCAGAGATGGAAATTGCCATCCTGTAGCTCCTTAATAGTGAACAGAAATCAGTCTCAAAAAAACCAAATTATCACTCTTTTCCTTATGAAAAACCACGATAACTCACTCACAACAATAATAAGAGTAGTTCGCCATGCAAGTACATAAAAACCTCCCCATTCTTTTTGATGTCTCACATCTAAGTTACTCTTTCAAATCCCCCAAACAATTCAGCCCTATCTGAGATCAGTCATAAGAGAAAGTAAAAAGCTGTGCTTCCTTAGGTAAGCTTTAATTTTTCCTCCCGCAGCTGCCACAAGGGTGTTTGAATGATGTAGGACACCACTGCCACCAAAGTGGTGCCATCACTTCCTCATATGTGTTGCTGAGTCTCCACAGGTACTGCATAAAAACATCCTTTGATCACAGCTATCTTGCAAGAACTTCAGCAGCAACTTCTTCTGTCAACACTGAACTTGAGGTTTAGTCTTTTTTTTATGAAAAAACTCTGGAAATATTACTCTCTGTCTACCTCGAGAAAATGGTAGGACTTTGAACTTTATTATATTTTTTTGAAGTCTTCCAGGACCTACCATAAATTGCTTCAGGGAGCTGTTCCAAGAACTGTGAACCAGGTTTCTAGAAAATAATGCAATATAGTGACAAAGTGACTGGCACAGGGACATAAAGTACAGGAATGGCTGAATAAAGATGGCTGTTGTTCACTGTTCCTTGTGCTAATAGTATAAGTTCATATCTCTAGCCAAAGCCACAACAGTTAATAGGTTTCTTTTTCAATGCAAATAAGTTCACTTAGGGAGAGAATATATAAATATTTTCTGTTAAGCACGGAACTTTACTCCAGAAAAAAATTACTTCCTTCCTTGAAGCCATGAGAGATTTCATGAGATTTTCCAATCCCATGCCCTAGCTAGCAAGCTAAGAAACACACAAATCCTTAGAACAAATAAAACAAGATGCATCAAGTTACATAATTATTTAATAAAGCACTTAAATAAAAGTTGAGAGGATTAGGTACAATTTCATAATACCTTGGTCAGTTAACTATAGCTTTTGGCTCAACACCTTTTATTTTATATTTTCTGTTTTCCACATTGTGCCAGTGAAATGATATTTATTTAAGATCACTGAAATTGGAGACAATATCTGCTGCAGCATGTGAAAAAGGAGGAAATAAATCCTGATCTTCAGTTTTCGAATGATGGGGCAACACTTTAAACACTTCTTGTTTGGGCCCTGCATGCTTAAATTGTTTCTCTGGCATTTTGTCTGAGAAAGGTGAATGAAACAGTCTGAGAAATTCAAGCCTGAAGTTTTCTAACACCAACTAAACTTTACAGCCAGTAGAAGGTCTGGATCCTAAAATCTGAACCCCAAGTTTAGGGACTGGGAAATAAAAATCTACTGAATTTTTTCACAGCAAGTGTTAAAACAAAATCCAACAAAAGATTTCAAAATTAATTTTGTTTTGTTTATTTGCTCACTTCACCCCGCTATGGAATGTAACAAGTTTAGTAGAGTCATGGGGATGTTCCAGCCTTTACTAGTTTCATGTCTATTGTTTCACTTACTCTGTACACTTCCTTCCAGTTGGGAAACTTAGAGAGCAAAAAAGTATCATGACTGTGGTGCCCTTAAGAGTCATGAAGTTACAGAGAAGGAAATAAGCTCTTTTTATGTGAAGATAGCTGGACATTATAAAATTTAGTGGTACTCTTTCTTATAAGGAGGAAAAAAATAAGAATATAAAAACACCCATTTGCCCCTTATTTTAAATGAAAATTCATTTCATATTAAGCCCCATGATGGAATTGCAACAGCATTCTAATATTTAGTTTTAATTAGCTTTTTGTTTTTTCACCTGCTGTATTCACTGATTTTACCTTTTAAAAGTGAAGTGGTAGAAGCTAGGACAGTGTTATCTACCAGAGCAGGGCCCATTCGACTGTGGAACCGACAGATTTCCGGTGTGCTGGGGTAATTCCCTGATTAATTTCCTAACAATTGCTTTGTCTGCTTTTCTCCTGTATTTGTGTCACATCTTTCTTCTGTCACCTGTATGTCCTTGCCCTTTTTGCTGCCTTTTCTTTGTCTTTCTTCACCATCTCTTTGGTCTCAGATGGGTATTCCTCACTCTTTATCAGTGTACTTCCTTCAATACAAGGAGCTTCACTGGTGCCAGCATTAGTTATCTGTGTTTAAAATACCTATAGAAAAAAATTAATAGACTTTCTCCCTTTGTGCTGATTGTGAAATGCAAAATATTCCTCCCGAGCAACACAGCCCAAGGTCTCAGTACTACCACTTTTTCATATCCATCTCAATTCCTTGCAGGAATTCTACCTAAAAATTTATTAATCCCTTGCTCGTGTCTTCTTATTTCTCCCCTAAAAAGGAAATAACCTATTTCAAGAGAGCAGTGTTTCCTCACCGCCCAGGAGTCATGACAAATTCAGCCCTGGGGAGGAGTGGTGGCTCCACATTAGCCAAAGTATACACTGAAATGCTGTTCTGGTGCTTATGGTTTCCAAACAAGTGTCACGTGGCAAAGATGTCACTTTGTACTTGATACTTTAATCAAACTCTCAGGGGTAGCAGACATTAATTATCTTGTAGTCCAAAAATATTATTCCTTTCCCAAAGTGACATCATTTCCATATGATGAATGAATCTCCTTTCACTTTTCTGACCAGAAAGCTAATATCAAATAATTCATTAACGGTATCATTTTTTCTTTAATAGCATTGTTGCTCAGATGGAAAACATTGCACAAAGAAAGAATATTGCCATGAGCATGGAGGCAAAAGTCAGGTCTCCGAAATAGATTGAAGCTTCTCCCATCATGCCCCTCTTTCCCTTAGCAGTTGTTAAGCAGCAAGTTATTTTCAGTTCCTACTTATCTGTTGGAAACTAATCTTGGCATTGTGATCCTTTTACCCATTTACAGATGTTTACCTTTCTGCAAGGTGACTTTTCAGATGATGAATGCTTGACGTTCTCCTTCGGTTTCCATTTAAAAGAGCTCTACTGAGGCATAAACTTACTCCAGTTTGCAGGGACACTTTAATTCAAATGGGCATAAACATTTTGATTACAGTCAGAAGGCCAGGCTGGTGTTGAGGTTTTGCACTCACCTTTAACAAATGGGTTTGTTTACTGCTTGGCCAAATGATACTTTTGTCTGGCTACACCCAAGAGACGTCAGCATTTCTAAACCATCTCTAGCTATCCAGTAAAAAAGCCAGACTCTAGAAGTCACCCTCTTCTGGCAGAAACATTTAAAACCTGGTATTTGTTTAAGTTTCAGGTTTATGCCTTGGAGAAGGCAGTTGGGGCCAGTTTCAGCATGGAGCAGGCAGGTGCGTTCATCCCCACGCCCGTGGCCTGTATGTGATGCTGCCGGTAGGGCTCCTGCACAGGGAGGTGCTGGGCTAGAAAGCCAAAGTGGCCCTTGGGGCCCCTCCAGCCCCCCGGGGCTCCCTGACCCTGACCAGGGCCCAGGACCCCATTTCATTACCCTGTGGGTCCATCAGTCCCTGCTCCAGCAGTGACAGTCTCCAGCTCCCCACAGCCCTGCCCTGCCCAGCCACGGGCCCCACATCCTGGCCTGGCCTTAGCCCGTCCCTAGGAAGGTGCCTGACACCCAGAGCTGGGGCTGCCCCAGTGCTCCCTGGCTGCCTGCTCCTGGCTGGGGTGGTGGGATGCACCCCAGCTGCCAGGCCCGGCAGCAGTACCACACTCAGCAGTATCCAAAAGGGAGGCTCTTGCCAGCAGCCTGTCAGGCAAGAAAAGCACCCTGGCACCATTTTAGCTGAGGAAAACAGAAAGGGCTCTTGGAGCTGCTGTAAAGCAGTGACAGCTACCAGCATAGCTTTCATTTATTTCTGTGAATGTCCCTACATGCAGCAATTGCTATGCAAGTGGTATGTTTCATTGCAGTCAGCTCAGTTTTTGCTTTTAGCTGGAAATCTGTTCGATGGTAAGGGTGATTTCAGAATGGCTGGTGAAAAACAGTTTGCCGGAAAAGGCTGTTTTGGTGGTCATGGTCCACCACACCTGGGCCAGCACCCCTGCACAACATCATAGGCGTCATCCCAGTGGAAACCCTGCAGTAAATGGTCAATTTGGGAATAAACTCTCTTGGGATGACTGCCCCTCCTATACATAAGCAAGACTGTGAGAAACTGTCTGACTCCCAAGAGCAACACAAAGCTGTCACACATGCTCCTCTGGAAAGCCTGACCCATAGCAAGTACACAGGCATTTAAAGCAGGTGCAGGAGTGAGGTGTATGTAGAGCAGGCAGGCGAGAGAGACACAGCACCCGCTCCCAAGGAGTACTGCAGCTTCTAGCAGGGGTGTGCAGACACCGCGTGGTTCCTCAGTGGGATCCTTGGGAAGAAGAAATGAAGTGTGAGACAGAGGAAGCAGGAGACACAACAGAGAGAGAGACTCTCAGTCATAAAGCTAGCAAGGGGTGAATGAAAGCAGGATGGAAATGAGAGATTTTTGTCTTGATGTATGAACACAGGGATTTCCCCCTTTCACGTGGAAGTGAGAGCTTGGCCACGTGTGGCCAGATATTGGATTAGCTTCTCACATCCCCAATATTCACCACCTCATATGAGCATGTTTTGTACCACAGACCTGTGTTGCACTCCAGCACGTTAGCTTTTCTCCACACGGCTGGCACATAATATAATACCATGGGTATTTCTGCTCTGCACTTCAGCTCAGAAGGGTCAGGAGAGAATTTTCTCTTCTGCATAGTACCATTTTCTCCTCATGCATGCCTGAAGGTTTGTCTCAAGTTGCAATCCTATCATCTCACAACCTGCAGTTTTACCTTCACTGTGGCTTATTGTTCATTATTGTAAACACCATCATCTTCACTTGACCTGCATACATGACTTCATTTAGCTCTACTGGACTTCTAACTCAAGCCTGTGCCATCTGTGGCATAAACAGGCTACCTGCATATGCTACTTAATGGCACAGTAGTAGTCCTCTGTCTAGGAAGCTACTACACTGACTCACACAGGGTTTATTTACAAAGTACATTGCAGACAGATGTTTTGGCGTTCCAGGCTGACTGGAAGTTGTGTAGCCCTGTTAGAGAAGTGTTAAGCCACAGCTGCAGGTTTGTGAGTTGGGTCCTGCACCCTACTAACTACAGTCACAGCTCAGAGCACAAGCAGAGGGAGTTCACATCTGCTGGTGAGTGACCACATAGCTATAGATACAGGTATAAGGAAATGAATAATAAGAAGAAAAGCCATATACAAAATCTTGCTGGAATGAAGATGTCTGATATGTTTTACTTTGTTGAAAAGGATAAAGTTCAAAGACGGCAACTTTAACTTTATGAAATCCAGCAATGAGGAAGTAAATGTGTATCATTGTAATAAGGTTATTAATCATAGCTGGATCAAAGGTCCTGTTGAAAATGAACAGGATAAGGTAATAAAGACTATCTGTGGAAAGTGAAACATGACAAAGAAGCAATCAAATGGGTTATCAAAATAATTGATTTTTGGATGACAGCTTAATCTGTATTAGTGAGGGAAAAAACATGGATTTTAACAGTAGCATTTGTAGGTCAGATTATCCACTGTTTTATGAGACTGAGTCAATCTACGTGCAACAAGCCTCAGATATGGAGAAAAATCCAGTGTCAGAGGATACCAGGGCAAGGTATGCTCTGAGCCCCCAGAGTCTTCCTGGAAACTGCCATACTCAAGTCCTCAGACCACCACTGGTGGTTCATCTTCCCCACCCTTCTTCCCACTTATGCTTCTCAGCACTTGGTGCTGTCATTACTGATTAGGGTAGGTTTAATGTTCAGGTGACCTAAGTTGCTCCTTCATGGCTGGTAGCCACCTCCTCCCTACCTTCAGCTAAGATGGAATACTTTGCAACAGATGAAACTGTGAGATTTACTTGTACTCCTCCAGATATATTTCAAGGTGAGCTACTTTACCCTAAACTTGAACAGAAGCATGCATTTAGATACAAACTTACCTCATTCCATCTTAGGGAAAAAAGGAACAGTGGGATAGGATAACAAAAGGCCACTTTACCTGTGCTTGACACTACCATAAGATTTAAGTAGTCCTAAACTTTTCACATCCCTCATCACCTGGAAAAGGAAGTGCAGTCTGTCTTCCTTCCATGTCCTGACTACCTTGTAGCTTCAAGGCTGATACTTTTAAATCTTAAAGTCCTTTTCTCCTAATTTTCTTCCTCAGGGTCTCCTTCCCCTTGCAGGCTCACCTGTAATGCACATCAGGAAGTGGTGGTAAGCCCACAAGTCTCAATACTTGAATTACTAGCTAGGCATCAGCAAGTATCTGCCTACACACAACTACACATCTGCAGGAAGGAAGGGGTAAAACCATCTTAGACTGAAATCACCACCTGCCCAGCTGTAGCTCACAGTGTGGTATAAGTAAAAAGGCAAAAGGTATATATAACGTGCCAAAAAAAGTCTCTGTCTTACCAATTAGTTGTACATGGCAACTAAGGGAGCCCATACATGGTAAAAAGCAGTTTAATGTAGGAAGGCTCTTATGTGACGAGGGAGCTGTAACGTAGCATACCATCTTCAAACTTTTCTGAGTATGTGAAGGATATGCACCTGGAACGTTTCCATATTTTCAGTGTATAAAATCTAATTTTATGTTTACCATTCAACAGAAGCCAAATTAATTCAGTGTCCTGCATCAACAACATACTTTGATAATGAAATTATGTATTTAATACTAGCCCATAGAACATGAGCTCTGACAGGTCCAGTCTCCTCTCATCCCCCAGTGAAGTCCACAGTCTCATTCAGTCTTGGATTAGATGTGAAGAACTGCAAGTAGTAAAATGGTGCACGCAGAGAGAGGGCATAAGAGCTGCAGCCTGCACAGTGGACTGTGTTGTGCAAGTAGCTGAGGACTTTGCAAGCACAATCTCAAAATACCCTGAAGATGTTATAAAGCGATACAGTGTTAAGTCAGTCCACTAAATTGGTTTCATCCATTTTGACAGTCTTAGCTCTCCATAGGTAGAGGGAGGGAAACAAAGCATCATAGACACAGGGCATGCCTAGATCTCTCAGCACCATCCAATCTATTTGCTCACCTTATTACTTCTTCTACTTTTTAACACAGGCTTGGAAATTTATGTTATTCCTCTCTTCTTTACTGTACTGAAGATTTAAGTCCCCACTCAATTTGGTTATTTGCCATAGGTATGTTTTGGGTTCCTAGCCTCTTGAAAGCAAAATAAAACAACAAATCACATATCCTAAGTATTGTTCAATCCCTCCTGGGGTCAAGCAGTCTCATAGATCAAGCTGTTGCACAGGGAAGACGACGTGATGTGCAGACTCCATCTGCCCCTGAAACGTGTGTGCAGCACCAGGCCAGCAGCATGCTGAGCCACGGCTCCATTCCGCAGAGACACTTTCCACGTTTATTGTTCTTGATTAGAAAAACATTCCAAATTTTAGAATTGACATTTAAGACTGAATAAAGTTCCAGTTTGGTTTTATCAGGGCAAACTTTAAAATAGATTGTCTATTAGTCTTTGTTACTATATTCCTTTTATGAGTGTGAGTGGGAAGAACATTAAGGAAGGCCATAAATCAGATGCATACTTCTTGTGAGTGCAGGAAATCCTTTAACCTTTATGTTTCATAGAAATAGGAATAAATGTGGATTTATTCATATTGTCTACCTTTTCCGTAACATCACCCAAGGAGGCATTTCCAGAAGCAAAATGATCAGAAGAAGAAAACAAAAACAACAAAAAAATCCCCGAAAACACAGTGGTGCCTAAAGCACCAATTAAAAGCCATTGCCTCCCACTCATATAAAACAGAAGAGACCAAAAAAACCCTGCTTTTTTTTTTTTTTTCATTTGGGTGTGGGGGATAAAGAAAAAAACCAAAACAACAACAAAAAACCCCAACCACACCATGGTACTGAGAGTTGAGACGATTCTCTTAACACTGACAGCATGCAAGCATGTCCATTGGAAAATAATCTGCCCTTAGTGACTAACTCCCAGCAGAAAACTTGGCTGCTTGCCAAAATGTAAATATCCCTTCATGTACGCAGGAAATAATTTCCAGTAAACCCAGAACTAGTCTAGCAGGATGGGAGATTCTGAGCAGTGCACCATCCATATATTCTTATTGGAATGGGTTAAAAGGCACTCATAGCAGTAAGTTATGCATGTCACCAGCAAGAATTTAAGCATGCAGTATAATGGTAAAGCAATTAAGAGGAGCAGTTGCTAACAGTTGCACAACGGAGGAGTATTTTAAAATTCCTGTGCTTTTTAACAATAATGTGGAGAGATGCTGTGAAAGGTTAAAAAAAAAAAGCCTGGCATGGAAGGGACATTCCTTCAGTTCCTCTCAAAAGTTTGAAAAACCTCTGGATAGGAAAATAGTATTGAGCAGCCAATTCTTTCCACATTTGGCTAAGCCCTATGCCCAAAATACACAGAACACTACTTCACTTTGAAAGGATTGCAATACTCCTATCTGAGTCATCTGAAAGCAAATAAAATGAGACCTAAACAAATAAACCTAATTGTGCATGGAAATAAATCCAGCTCTCCAGCTTGGCCATGGCTTTGTTTTTGTTAGTTTAAAGCCTGCATATGCAGTTTTAGTGGCATCAGGAGTTATACAAATATTGACGACGAATTGCCAAATGTTGTGTTTTTCCCCTCAGCACACAGTGTGAAGAAGCTGGGGGAATGCTTCTAGGAACCTTCCCTAGTGCACTGAACCAAATCACAGCTTGATGGGATCTGCTCCAGCCTCTTCTCTGAAGGGTAGACACTAATGAGATTGATCTTGTTGATTGCTAGCGTCAAAGACTTTTATTTTTCACTCATGAACTCTGTTGAACACAAACCCAGGCTTTCGAAACGTAGCTCAAATGTTTGCACCAGAGCCAGGGCATTGTCACATGCTCTGTCCTCCACCCCGTGATTTGTTGCTAGTTTGTGTCATCCTTAACCTGCTTCTGGTAGTTCGGCCAGAAGAGAAACAAATAAAGATGACAAGTGAGAAAACCAAGCTGCTCTCTGACATCCTTCCTTTAAAATGCTGTTGCCACTTGCTGATTGTGGAGAAGGGGCAGTCGTCTTGAGATAGAAATTGCTCATGAAATCCTGCTGTCATCTGTCAAAGGTAGATTTCAGTCAAGTTGGTCTGAATCCTTAGCAGCTCATGAGGAGAAAGGAAAATATGTCAAATCTTGATCTGTTGCAAGCTAAAGTTAGAAGAAATATATTTACATCTGACTTTTAAATGAAGCCCAGACTTTCCTGTCGCACAAAGCCAATGAAACAACACATATTATTCTTCTTTGCCTCACATTTACAAGACACCTACCGTTTTTATTATTTTGGCTGGCTGGATAATGAGGTTTCCTTTTTGCAAAAATATAAACATTTTATCCCAGGTTAAAAAAAAGAAAAATAAGGAAGAATTTTGGAATTGAATGAAGACCCTGAGAATTTTCACACAAGAAACTACAGAAATCAGACTCATACACCCTCCTCAAAAAGCCCAACACTTAAGAGACTTATCTACAATATTGGACAGATGAATTAATGTTCTTATTTTTTCTAATTCATCCTGAGAACTTAGAACTTGGTCTTGTACATCTCAAAGATCACCCAACTACCAGGTTACTGAACACTATGCAATGAACCCTCTTTTTTATCAGAAATGGCATGCTACACACAAGAAACTCCCCTAAGAGTTTCATCACAAGTACTGAATTTCCAGGAAGAGCTTTAGGTTTTAATTTTAACATCTCCAGCAAAGAAGTTCTTGACTAATTGTACACCTCTTCGTTTTCAGTATTATAACATCCACTCTACAGTTACTATAGCATTATATACTCAGTATATTCAGCAAGACATTAATGCAGAAGCATCTACACAGGCTTTCTATATTGCATTTCTTATCATGGTGCAAGTGCCTCTAAGCTTGCACAGTAAAGGGTGAATCATTAAATTGGTGGAAGGAAGGCATAGCGGAAAGGCATGAGAACTTGTGGGTTTGTGAGAAAGTGGAGGAAAAAAGATCCTCTCTATTTCACTAACTCTGGACCTTCACAAAAAAAAAAAAAAAAAGAACCACCCAACACAATGCTTGGGACTGTTCGCGCTGTGAGCAAACACTGAAATATGACAAGGCATCAAGGCATGTTGCGTTACATGATATGCAGGCAGCTGCTGTGATGGCAGTTTCAATCGACCAACTGGTGCAACGAAACAAATCTGAAATGTAAAAGCTAGATTTCCACCAAAATATTTCATTACTATTACATGCATGTAAGTCAGGGAACTCAGACTACTAATCCCCACAGCTACCCTAAGTCAGTCCTGGAGGACAAAGCAACAACGCAGCTGCACAGATAGGGTCTCAGAAGGTATTCTAGGTTTCAGTTTGCTGACTGGAGCATGCAAAATTTCTCTAACAATGTTTTGTTGGTGTATTTTCTTTGAAAATTGTTGAAGGGGGAAAATACCCATTGCTTTTCTGTGGAATGCAAGTATGAAATGACTGCACACCAACACATGAAGATAGCCAGATATAGCCAAATTTGTATGAACACCTACTAGTGGAAAGTCCCACCCTGTGCAACAGACCTCAACAACGTGCTTTAGGTTGGAGGAGGAATAGAGAGCTGAATCTTCTTCTGTCCTTGATTGCAATTTGGACACCAGTGAACTTTATGGAATATGCCACCCTTGAAACCTGGCCTGTGCTAAAAACAGTCCCATCCCTCCCTGAAGCCCCACCAGCCAGTCTGTCAGCACAGCGGGTGGGCTGCCGTAAGTCCTCGCAAGAGGTGCAGACACATTGTGCACAGCACCAGAGCCTTGCTTGCCCCATCTCAGCTGAAATACCCTGCAGGTCCCACACCATGGAGGGAGAATGACCTATCACCAAAAGTCACCAGCAAGGCAGGACAATGACATACATCCTAGCAAAATAAGAGAGCAAGCAGGAGGGCAGGTTTTGTCAGATGTAGCAAAGCACCTTGTCTTCATGAAGAGATCCATTCAAGCCACTTTTCAAATTTCCAGAGATGAAATCAACTGGGAATGAGGAGAAGCAGAACGGAAAGCGGCATCTGAAGCTGTCCATAAAACAGGGCAACATATGTCTGGATAACAGATTACCGGACATAAAGGGCACCTCACCAGCCTGCTTTCTCCCCATCTCTTCTGTCTTTCTCTCACACACTCACCCACTCTTCCTTGGGCTGGGTGCTTTCTTGAGCACCGAGGCAAGTCAGTTAAAACCAAATAAAACTATAAATATCACACATAGGAAGGAGACTGCCCTCCCAACACTGACAGCTGCTACTGCCAACCTGAACCATGCAGGGGCACTGAGTGTCGTCGCTCCGGGCCCTCCCTCCCGCCGCCTCCCAAGGTGGGGAGATGTCACGTCAGTCTCCCAGCGCAGCATACAAACTCCCCCTGAGCATGACAAGGCAAACTGTCATTTTCCACATTTTCCACCCTGGCTGCCGTTGTGGGTGGTCTGCTTGTATTTGCACAGCACTGGACACTGTGGAGTGTACAAACTGTTCCATATGGCACGGAGAGGGAAACATCCCGTGCAGAGAGAGCCATGCTAGCAATACGTTACGAAGCTGCATTTAGCAGTCACGTTACCATATAGAGCCCCTGGTCTGTATTCGACTTGGCACATCTGAACTATTGTAAGGAGAAATGAGAACAATCATACTTCTCAGTTCATGAAAATGCAGGAAGAGTTGCTACTAGCAAGTCTGTGTGCTTTATCTGAGGGTTTTACCTGTCGCCCTTTCCTTGATATTTGCCACATGTTTAACTGTTTCTTACAATCTTCATTTTTCGTTTAAATAGATTCTCCTCCTCCTTCCTCTTAACTTTCAAGGCCACGTACTTGTTTAATAGCTGATCTTCTCGTGCTAATTATTTGACTGCTATTTCTGAGACACTTTGTCAAGTTATTTACCTTGCTGAAGTGACATAAGTTCTTCCCCCTCCCCTCCTCTCCCTATCCGCCCCCTGTCTGTCTGGTTTCCCCCCTCTAGTCTAGCTGAAGTGACAAACTCTCTCCCCTAGCCAAACATTTGTTTTTACAAGGTATTTTTATACCATCACCTCTTCCCTGCATCTCCTCCGCCTACCCACCACAAACATATGCTGTGGTGGGAGGACATTCTGGTTTCACATCATTTGCAATGTTAAGGTGACAAATTTCCCCTCCTTCAAGTCTTTTTTTTTTTTTTCTTCAAGATCTGGTTTGTACAATGCAAATGGCAAAGGGCTAGTTCTCTTTGCCTTTTTTACCCTGAGCATGGAGATGTCTTTTTTTGCTTAGAACAAATCAGTGGAAAAGAAAGCAAAAAACCACTTGATTTATGTTATTTGAAACCTATTTGTGCTATAAAAAGATTCAAAAGTATACAGAATGAATATTGTCTAAGTTGATAGATTCCTTTTATTCATCCCAAGGAAGACGGGAATGATGAAGATTTCCAAGAAAGTAGGCAAATGTAACCACCCTACTGACTTCATTAGTCTATCACAGTCTGTTTTTCCCTGTATTAAAATGCACATGCAGTCACATTCACACAGTAAAAACAACCTCAAGTGCTCTAAGCATCAGGCTTGGAACCATGAAAAACATGACTGTGGCCTTCATCATACCCAATTAGGGATACGTGCACTCAGCAGTGATTCTGGTGTGGTGGAGAAATGCCTAAGCCAGCTTTAAATTAGGCAGGAACCATCTAGTTAAAACAGTACAGAGCCCAGACTGGGCTCAGCCACTCTAAATATTTACCCTACTCTGAGCTAGAGGTTGCAGGGGCATTGCATACTACCACGACTGGAGAACTTCCAGTACCTACATTCACCACTGCAAAGCTAGGACTGATGTGCTAAACATCCTGGTCATTCTAGCAGCATACATGCATGGAATAGGCCAAATTAAGACTGTTTATAAAGACTGAGTTTACGTGGCAGAATGGCTGAAAAATGTTTTTATACAGAGACTGTATCTATTCAGCACACACCATTAGACTTTTTTGAACCAGGATGAAGTCCTTTTCCCTGTCCCAGGACCAAACTGAATATTGTTCCAGGACGTCAGCTGCATTTTAATTCCCATTTTATGGAGAACTTTTAGTGCAACACACAACAATCAAAAAAAGCTATGCACCAGTAATGCATCTTTGTTAATCTAATCTTGTGATTTTGTCTAATATAAGAAGGGCAAAGAAAGAGAGATTTGAAAAACAAAGCAGGGTGGGTCAACTCACTGCCAGCAGCAGGGGGAACAAAAAGGGAAAGTACTAAACAGTGAAATTTATTTATACTGTGCGGCAACAGACTCCAGAGAACAAATTATTAGCAGAAGGAGCCAGTCACAGCACATGCAAGGCTTCCCTCAAACCAAACAGATACGGCTGTCACTGTGGGCAGCCAGAGAGCAGAGAGAATGAGACAGGAAAAAACCCTCTCCACAGACTGAAAACATTTTGTAGTTAGGGACTCAGAGCAGAAAGTGGGTAGGGCCTTTTGTTTCACTTTGGTTCTAGCAAGGTCATTTGGGGGAAATGTCCGCAGAAAACCACCAGGAGTGAGCTAAGCAAAGGAGATGGGAACAATGCAAGCTGCTCAGTAAAAAAGTACACAGGTTGGAAGGACACGAGCTGTTTGTCCATCCCAAGAATTTTCAGAGATTGCCCCCTTTTGCATGTTGTGGCAAAGTGAGTGGAGGACCACCAGACCACTGCAGAGGAGCCATCCATCAGAATTATCAGGGAATACATGGGAAAAGAAGAGCCACACACACACCCCCCCCATCATCTGGAGCTATCAATCTTCAGGGCTCTGCTGGAAACTGTTCAGGGCAGTGCAGTCCTGCTGGCTCCTAACCCATTGCCTAACCCCTGGCACATACCCAGAACCAGGTGATATTTATTTGGCATCACATTCTTTACTAGAAAAACGATATGAAATCCCTGCTTTAACACCTTGCTGTTAGCTAAAGACACAGTCCTCTTCTGTATGCCACTGAAGACTAACAAGTGACCTCTGGATCTCAAAATAAGCATCCAAAGATGTTGGTCCATCAGGAAAATATGCATATACATGGAAAGATTACTCCTCTCCCTTCTGGGTCACTGGACATTTCCCTGTATTATACATTAGCTGAACATTCACTCAGCAGGTAGACATGGCACAACCTACCTCAACCTATTTTCCCTAGTGATAATCTACTCAGTACTTTACTTTTTCCATTTCCCTCCCCTCAGAAGAAGCAGTAGAAGAGAGATGTATCTTTGTGACTTGTCTTTTGTCTTCAGTCCAAGTCTCAGATTTTTTCCCTCCTAAAAATAGAACAAATGTATCTTTACACTAAAGTGGCTGCAGTTCACGTGTACCCAGCTGAGCTAGCCATGCAGTGGCCTGCTCAGGTCCTGTTACCAACGTAGCTGTGTCAGCATTGGCTCAGCACCGGCTGCAGACCCCATCTTATGCAGCTAAGAAAATACTCAGCCAAGTAGCCATAGCTGTACCAAACTCATTGTAGGCTATATGAATGGCAGTATCCAAAACAGGCAGTAAAAAGCTGGCTCAAATATGTCTGCAAACACTGGCATTAGCCTACCTTTGTTAACACTTTCAAAATGTTCAGAAATTTTGAGTGAAAGATGCTGCATCAGCACAAAAGAATTCCCGCAGCAGTAAACACACTTGGCTGGACCACTGCCTTTTCTTGAGCTCTGATTTACTTCAAGTAAATACAGTCATTTATTGCATGTTTCACCTTCTCGTGGAACATCTGCTGCCTGTGAGGAGCCAAATAGCAGACTCTCAGTCCTCCTGAGATACCGCTGGCTAACAACACGCATAGCTTTCCTCAGAGGCCAGCATGTCACTGAACAGTTGGCTTACTATAAACCAGCGCACGCTGTAGGTGTTTCCAGCTGCCTCACGCTGCATTTGTGTCACAACCCGCGTTCCTAAGAAGCCTGTGCAGTCTGAGCCATGCTTTACACCTACCCTGGGAGCAGTACGTTTCTTATAAAGCAATTCTTTCCATCCACAAACCAGAAAAATAAGAGAAAAATCACTGGTTCTTGAGGGAAGGTCAGGAGTAGAGTGTGAAAGTAAGGGGGTTGAGTGCTAGTAACACTGCTCAGCTTACTAGGAGAACATCTCTTCAGGAATAGGGAAGGATATGAAGAAAATAAATAGAGGAAGATCATGAGGATAGGGCCAAAGTCAGATGACGCTGGATGGTCAAGACACACACAATGAACAAAATGCAAATGCTGACTGAAAAAGCACTGAGAAATTTAAATTTCATTCAAAACATAGTGAGCCAATGAAAACATTCAAAGGCAAAGTTAGATATGACAGAGGCCAAAGGAGTTTTTGCTGTAGGACTGTCAATAGACTGAATGGAAAGTAAAGAAAGTGGAACTGTGGCAGGATGTAGGCATTTGGCTGTGAGAAGCCCAGTCTCAGTTAGGCTGCTCACCATGGATCAGGCAGTGTTAGAGGTGAGGCCTGAGGGCATCATGAGGCTGCAAAAGAGGGAGAAGCTGGAGCAACCTTCGAGTGACATGAGGAAAAGGTAACACAATTTGCTCCTCCGAAATATGGGATAAGTTAAGGTAATGCCCAGATTCTGTACAATGTACTTTAGGAGAAGGTGAGCCTGACTCTTACCAGTTTAGACGTCTGCAGAGTCTGCTTACTTTCACTGTCTGCACAGAAACTGCTCTCAGTTTACACCAGTTTAAACCTTGTCCCCCTCCATACTCAGTGTTACCCATCTCAGTTTTAACCACATAATGGCTTCAAGCAACAGCACAAAGTCATGCTAATCCAGCCAAGAATTCCTCAGTGCTCCCTCCCACCCTGAGAAAAGTTTTGGATATCACACACGGGTAACAACAGATGGTGGCATATAGACCCCTGCACCAAACTAGTCAAAAAGCCCAGCGGCCAAGGCTTTCCCTACATATCTGAGAAGGTAGGCTCACCTCTATTCCCTGTTTCATTTTTTGAAAGTTTCAGGAGAAAGAGTTGGGGTTTGGTTTTTGTTTGCTTGTTTGCCTTAAAAAAAAAAATCTTTAGCCAAGCTGTTTTGTTTTATATTAACATGTTGTGTTTGTCTGGCCTATCCAGTTTAATATAGATACAAGTTTCTTTGTCCCTCCACCCAACTATCCCAGGAAGCTTGCCCACTTTAAAATGAAACAGGTTAGATATACCACTACTTTTTATTCAAGGCTGAACAGTGGGAGCTGCTTCCACAATGGCAAGATACGGCCAACTAAGCCAAACAATGTTATCTTGTATCTGGACAAGCGGCAGCTCCCCACGGTCACTGGGCTCTGCAGCTGCAGAGGTAGGGGTAGCTGCCCCTACCTCACACAAGGCCAACTTGACTGGAGTCGTTTGCCCCAGTGTAAGGCAGCAAATGGTTCTTGCACCTGTACCACGTTGCCTGCAAGAACACAACCAGCTCTAGGACTCACACTACCAAGCTGAGCTCCAAGGAAAGGGCACGAAGCAGGGCACGCTGAGGGAGCCAACATGCAGCAGAACATGCTGAAGTGTGATTCTGGCAAATGGGAAACTGAGGACTCTACAACTTTACATGTTCAAGAAAAAGCTTTTACCCCTTAAAACAGGCAGCATTCAGGAACTGACTTATCCAAAGAGAGGCTGACTCTCTAAATAAGTACATCACATGAAGCGTGAACACAAAGCCAGAAGTGGGCAGAAAGCAACTGTGGCCACTTATGTAGTCTGTACAAGTCTGGTGCATCAACAAATGTATAAAAGTGACAACAGCTTTTGGAGGAGAGAATTGGAGAAGGTGACCCAAAGGCAGGTAAGGTGATCTTGTCACTTGTACGCTCTACAGGCACATGGAAGACTACCAGGGACTAAAACTTGGCTCCTTTGCATCCCCGTGAGTGTCGTAAACACCTAACTATTGGCTAGTTTGGGGGAGGGAACACTCATTCCCACAACTTCGCACAACAAAACCTTCAAAAATTTGTTTCTATCCCCGTGTAAGGGACGGAACACCATTTTAAATCCCAGAATTTCAAGGAAAAGAACAATTGTTTACCACTCATGTTTGTAAAGAAAATAGTCCAGTTGCGTCAAAGTACGTAATCTACCCTTACAGTACAAAGGTAAAGAGTCTTCAAACTAAACCGTTGACCTACAAGCCAACGAGGGCTACATTTTAACCTTGCATTCGGAAAAATCTTGACCATAACTGTAGGGAGGCTCACTTGCCCCATCTACTGGTCAATGGAAAGACTGGATTTACACTACAATTAAAAGCATCAGCACCGAGGCCCCGATGCAGTCGAACTTTCAGGTTCTCATTTCTAACTTTAAACAGATCTGTAAATGCCATTGACGGTAGCATTTCAGTAAGCACATAAGCGCTTTGCCGAATGGGACCCTAAGGCTGATTGTATATCATGGCAGGAATAGGGTAATGACTTCTTTCATTCTGAAAATGCATTATTTTCACAGAAAATACTAGGACAGTGTGTTAACCATGAAAAAAATAGATATGCTTTATTTTGTTCTGAAGCAGTCTAAGGTCATTTAATACTATAAAATAGCAGCCAGCAGAACCAATGTCACAAAATGGCCATATGCATTGCAGCTCAGTAAAGTCATCACAAGGTTACCATGGCTTCTTAGGGATTTTTTTTAAGTAGTATTTGTTTCTATTTAAATATCTATTTAAAGAGCAAGTCCAAATTCCTAACAGCCTGTTAACATTATATTTCCCATCACTGTATGCAGGGCATCTGTCTCTCTGAAGTGGGTCTCTTTCTTCAGGGGACAGGCTGGTGTCTAGAGTGAAAATGTGAAGTTTGGGTTGAGTTGAAGAGGCCTTTTACCCTGCCCCAGGTAGGAGGACTTGTCAGATGTCTCGCTTTGAGCACATGTCTCACTCTCATCCATGTTCTTTGAGGGCAGCACCTGCATTCATTCTGTAACATCCCCCTGCTCCACAACTCCCACACTGGTTGCAGCTCTGACCAGATGTGCCCAGAGAAAAGTTGCAGCCAACAGAAAGGCCAGCAAAAAGCCTGGCAGCAAGCTGCCCACCAGTTAATCCAATATACCTGCAAGCTGATTCACCATGAGATCTTACACACAGCCATGCTCCCTCCACATGACCCCATCAAGCCTCTGACAGTTTGCTTAGACAGACACTCATTATGCAAGTAACTACACCTCCTGCATGACACACAAGTCTCCTGTCCAAAGAACTGACATGTCTTGTAAAGTCTAGGCAGAGATGGGACTAAACTATCAGCATGACTATCTAGGCCCAGGCATGAAAGTCACAGAGGAGTTATTGTCACAACGATGGCAGAGAATAATGACCATCATTCTCAGCAAGCAGAGCCCGACTTTGACTTCAGGAAGCACAGGTGGCAAAGCACAAGTGCAAACACCTATCTTAAGGAGCTATGACTCTAGTTACCCAGCAAACTCTGTGAGAATAAACCAGCCACAGCATGGAAGAGACCATAAAGGAGGAGGAGGAACAGCATCCCCACAGAGGCTCATTCATCTCAGGTGATAAACCTGAGAAGCAATTATGACTACTTCCAAATATATCATTTCTATAGCAGGCAAGGAAAGAAATCATTGGCAGTAGATCTAGACTTCCTGGTATACCAAGTAATGTGTTGCACATGCACTACTCTGAAGATCATCATGAAAGTTTTGCATAGTCTCCTCCCAGAAGTATATTTTGGGCTAAGTTATTAGTCTGAAGGGTATGGTCGACCATTTCTGAAATTGCTAGAGTCCAAGACTCTATAATAGATAAAACAACGGATTATAGTGTCTTGGAGCCCATGCCTGCACAGCCTCATAACTGCAGGCATTTCTAGCTGACACCCCTAGAGAGGTCACAAAAATGGCCACGAGATTTCTCAGATGAAGCATATAATAGCTAGCCCCTCAGTTACCGAGGGACTAGGGTAGAAGAAACACTGTCAGTGTCCAGAAGTGTCTGCAAGGAAAGCCCACTAAAGACAGGCCCTGAGGGCTACCTCCCAGAGCTCTCTGAGCATCACAAGCCTGCTGGGAGATTGCCTGCAGGCATGAACCACCTGGCATACTTGCATTAGACAGCCAGGGAAGCAAATAGCCGACAGCTGAGTTATCACTTAGGACAGTGCACAGAAATGTGAACTACAAGCAGTTCTGGGCACTGCCTGAAGTGTAAGCTGGCTTCCTCAAGGGCAGGTGCTTTGGGAGTCCTGTAGCTAAGCATGCTTGGCTTCCTCAGTAATTCCTCAGCTGTGTAGGACCAGTAGCACAACTTAAAAGTATTTCAGTTCTTCAGCCTATAAAATACTGAGTGATGGAAGAGGGGCCAGAATTTACACCTGAGAAAACAGGTGCCAACTGTGCCTGGGCTTGTGAATTCATATACAGCTCCCTGTGTATGAAGACCCACCCAGAGAAATGCACCTCCCAACAGCTCAGGCTTCCTCCCTCCTGTGAGGACGCATGGTGCTTAGCTCCCCAAGCAGCCGCCGCCAGAGCAAAAGCTTCAACCCTGTTGTGCTGGGGGGACCCACTAAGACCAGCTGGTTGGGTGGAAGCTGCTGGAAAAGGAGCCATTATAGGTAGTTGTGAAAGATGCTGAAAGGATGCCAGCCCAGTTTTACTAGCCACAGAGTAGTATCGTTCTCAAAAGCAGCCTCCACAGAAAAGAGTCAGGCTTCATTAATGCTCTAGTTCCCCATGGCAGACACCTTTGACAGGCCAAGATCTGACTTGTCAGGCTGGGAAAACCCACTCTGTTCCCTATGCAAGGCCAGATTTAGACATCTGACTTACATCACAAGCCCAAAGCTTATTATGTCAGTCCGAGCTGATAAATAATCCAGAAACTGGCAAAAGCAAATGTTTGGCAAGAGCTCAGAATATATACCAGGCTTTAACTGAAAGCTATGACTATGACTGCAGATAAACCATTCAGTCTTTGTTTTTCTATTGCCATCAATGTAAGTAACACAATCCTCCTCATCCGATAGCTCCCCAATCTCTGCCCCATTATCTGTGTTCAGAAACAGTCTTCAATTACTATTTGCATGGCACTCGACATTGAGGACCCTGTTGTTTTTTTTTAAACAAGGTGAATCAAACATCCTTGGTTTTGGTTGTGAATAATTCTATAATGAATTATGCTACTTATATACAATACCTTCGAGGGAGGAATTCTAGCACTGTTCTTCTCTGAAAGATTTTCTTGGTTATAGAATTTTTCTTCCCTTTTACCTTTTTCCTGGGAACAAAGTCTGCATTCTTCAGCTGTGACCACTGGCCTGAGTAAAAAAACTTTTGGTTTTTGATTTTTTAATAATAATGCACAAGAAAAACACAAAGACAGGGTTCCCTAGAGACTGAACCATGTATTTTATATCAAAAGGCAGCTTGCTTTCACCAGAAAATAAGCAGCACAGAAAATACTAAAACAGAAGTTTCATTTTACATTTAGGCACTTAGGAGTGGGCAATTATCTAATTGATTAGTGTCTGTTTTGGAGGTTCTTCTGGGGCGCAGGGGTAACTATATCTTTAGTCACAGACATTCTAAAATTCAGAACAAAAGGAATAGGCAAAGCACCTGATATATCACTTCTTGCTGCCACCACAAGCATTAAGAATATTCTTAAACATGCCACTCACCAGGAAATAAACATCAGAAGGAGCAGGAAATCACTGCTTTGCCACCACTCAGCTTTGACACTGGTACTTTCCACCTCCTTGCAGAAGTCTGGCAGCACCTTTCCAAGCACCACCTGTGTCAGGGCACACTGTAATGTCCCACGGGATCAGCCAGCTCGCTCTGACATAAAACTAGGCTCAGGTGCTGGAATCAGCCCAGGGGCCAAGTCCCAGCTGGCAAATCTAAAATGACTTCCAGCCCAAGGGAAATGACAGGAATGTTTGGAAAGGGTTTGCGTAGCAGGCTTCCAAATGGTAGTAGCCCTCCTTTAGAGAAATAGGAATACCAACTAGGCTGAAGATCAATAGGCAGTTTGGACTGTTTGAGGTGTGTTGGAGGGATGGTTCTCTTCTTGTCCCAGACTGAGCAGCCCCCGTTCTTTTGCTGGTGAGTAAAAGGAGTTCACACAAATGTGACGGTGGCTCTTGCTTTGCTGGGTGGAGAGAGGTGTGATTTTCAGTCGTGCCCCACTGCATGGCTGCCTTCCAGTTACCAAAGCCATCCTGCCAGTGAGGCTGCAAAAGGGAGCATGGCTGGCCAGTTCACCCAGAAATAGCTCCTCACCTCTCCTGAGGGCGCACACACCTCTTTGCCCATTCCATCCATATGCTCACTAGGCGGTAACTGCTGGTTACCACCCCCTCATCTGTGGTGAGAAAATTAAATATACAGCTCTGTAGCTTTTCTTTGCACTATGAACATGTAATAGAGTGTTAATTGGACATGCTCCTGCTCAGGTAAAGGTTGGCTGCACCATGACCCTCCACTTCCCTAAAAATACTGCAGGCTGAATGGAGTCTCCAGGCAAGACAGCTAAATCCAGTCAGTAGCATGTCTTGCCCAAGGAATGTCTTGGGTCCTTTCCTACGCATAATTCCTCTTCGAAAACTCCCTGTCACTTCCTACAACAGCAAATATATGGAGCAACATTGTACTAAATATAGTAATTCCGTAGATGCCCAGCCTCTGCAAATTTAAGTGGATGGGCCCTTCCTTCATTACTTTATATAAAGTATCACTGTGATGTTTTCTACCATGATACAAGATGCTAAATCCATTAGAATGATGAGGAAGACTTTCAACATAACAGCTGGCATTCGACTCAGAAATGCTTATATGAAGCTGACCATAAAGAATACACACTTAGAATATGCAGACAGTTTTAAGGGCTCTCCTCTGTCATGTTTCTGAGAGATAAGTTTAATGATAACAGGTTAGTCAACACATTAATTAACACAAGAGACCAGAGGGTACAACTGTTCCCATCCACGTAATATCAGCCAAGCAGACATCAATATTACCATACTGCTTGTATACAGTAGAGGTAACATTTCATCAGCTGTTTCATACCCAAAGGCAGCTATTCACCCAGAATGTAGTCTTGAAAATATCAGAAGATATTTTCAGGTAGCTGGGATCTGAAAATACCGCTCGGGATCTATTTCAGGGCAGACGGGCCATGAATGAAGAAGGTCCCTATACCATGAGTAGGAACTACAATATCTCCCTTATTTATCTCAAAACTGGCAGAGGAGACAAAATTGCTGAATCCTAAAAGAATGAAGTGGTAAGGAACCTCATACCTGTTGTAGATATTTGCCCCAAGAGGCCGGTAATCCTAAATGCTTCTTCAGAATGAAACTGTGTTTGTGATTAAGCATTTCTGTACTACCAGCAGAACACCTAACACAGACACTCCTAGATTTGGAGCTCTCTGCCTGAAAACGTAGACAGGAAAAATAATCTAGAAGATGAGAAATCTTCCAAAGGCTTAGGGCTAGAATTAGAACCTGGCTTTGAAGATTCACAACAGTCTTGACAGAGAGTAGCATGCAAATTTATGTTATCTTGGAAAACAGAAAATAACAGGAACAAAATACCTTTCCCTCTTCTGAGGCTCAGAGATGATCAGAACTTTAACTAGAACATGCCATCATGGGAAGATTCCTGGAAACGGGTGGGGTGAAGTGACTGACTGTAAACAGGGCATGAAATTGGATAAAATAAGTAAACTTCAGTATTTCTAAGATGCAACAGAGCATACAGATCATATTCCAAGTAGCTCCCAAAGGATGTGAGAGTTCACAAATAAATCACAAAGTACCATCAATATCATTCCACTAAAACCATTGGCACAATTGCAATATTGTGTTTTTACCTTTATCTGTATCTCTTCTGTGATTCCAAAAGATTGGAGCAAAGGAAAACTTCTTATCTTCTTGAAAGCACTCATTATCTGGATGTCATGCCTGCCTTGTCAGGAGCCTTTCTAAGTGATATGCACCCAATGACCTGTGGAAACCAGAACCAGGTGTAAATTCTTTTGCACCCCCCCGAAAATTTTGCTAATGACTGCAGATGTGACAATTCACTTAATCACATTTTGTCAATAAGGCTTGCTAACTGCCTTACTCTTCCACGAGTTTGATGAATGATGGGTTTTCTGACTAAATAAAACCAGCCTTGTGTTCTATGTTTATAGCAATTTTCTATTAGCCAGGCCTGGCTCTTATGAGCCAATAATTGATGACACAGAGATGGGATGAATATAAACTTCTGAGCTTCAGAAAGGAACTAACAGCAGCAAACATCTTCCCTTTCTGTCTGGGGATGCAGGTTGCTGTCATGATGTTTAGGTAGTAGGTGGTTTAGGTAGTTCTAACAGTCTTTCATTTTATATGTATTATGATGCATCCAGACAGAAAGAGTATAAGGATGTCCAGGTACTTCTGGGACTTCTTTTGGAAAACATCTACCTAGCTGCTGTTCTTTCCAGAAGAGCACACAAGAATCATGGCAAACTCTGAAGTAATGAAAAGTGGGGACAGAAATGAAAATTCCCGAAGTAGAACATATCAGAGTATTACCCTTGCTACTCAACTGGGTAACCAGCTTGTCAACATCACAAAAATTCAGGGGATAAATTCCATCTGGACTTTAGCAAAGCATTTGGAACGATGTCACATGGGAAACAATTAGTAGCTGCAAGAATAGCAAGCCAAGTATGGAAGTAGCTAAAGCAGAAATGACAAATGGGAAGTCATTGGCCTGGAGGGACTTTACTGGTGGTGTTCCTCAAAGAACTGTCCCAGGACAAACGTAGCGTAATTGTTTGGCACAAGAATAGCAGCACACTAATGAAATGTTCTGATTCAACAACTTGGGAGGCAATGTCAGTGCAAAAGAATAGCTGGAATAGTAGCTATGGAACAAAATTTAACTGTGCTAAGTGCAACAGGGAATAATAACCAGAGTTTTTGCTATGAACCAAAAGCTTGTCAGCTGAAAACACCTAGGAGGAATTCTGACATATATTAGTAGGATTGCCAGACTTCATATATGGGAATGCCTCCCTAAGATCCTCACAGCTCCTTACAGGCGCCTTCAGCTAGTGGTGCTGCTGGCATCATTGCTTTGATCCAGAGGCAGAGAGAGGTAGGCAGGGAGCAGGCAGCAGAGGCCACAAAATCACATAACTAACCTATATTAAAAACACACAGGAAATACAGGGAGAAGTAATACCCCACCAGTTCTCAATGTGGGACATGGGACTGTGGACCTAACTATGAGATATTCTGTGTTATATGGGACATCCAGCAAGGCTGTGTTAGCCACACACAGGATGACTACAAGAATAACTAGGGAAATGGAGCACATTTCAGAGGAAGCTACAAGCAGACAGTGAAGATTCTGTTACTAAGTTTACCTGCTTTCCAGGCTTCAGAGGACTCCTAATGGTGCTGTTCAGCCAGTAATGGCACAAGTTAAGAGTTCTTGTATGAACCTTCCTCTTATCTGTAGATGGGAGGAGATCTGGATCTAGCTGGCACCCCAAAAGTCACAGATAATAGACCAGGAAGCAAATGCTTCTGGTTAATATCCACAGTAGTTTCTCTTCATCCAGGGTGGAAGAATAAATACATTTCTAAATTGTGCCTGAGCCATCCAGTTCTGGGAGTGAATGGGTGGCTGAGGAGAAGGACTCCTTCCACAGGAATTTCTGCTGAAGCAATGGGTGTACCTTCCTCCTCTACCCTGATTGGTATTCCTGGTATTCACTGTACTGAATTACAGGAACAAGCTGATAGTGAAGGAGGCACCTTTCCCTGTGACCTGAAAGATACTTTTCAGCATGAGGTCCCTTCCAACCCAGGTTATTCTGTGATTTCTGACCTCTAAATGTAGGCTAGAGTGAAGGACAGTTTTATAATTTCTCCTTAGATGCTCTCTTCTCATGATAACCTCCTTGTCTTGACTAGGAACTTTCTTTAGAAATGTTTACCTCTGATCTGCTGGGGAAGAAACAGAAAAGAGGGAAAGAGGTGTCCCAGTTTGCTCTGTGAGCAGCAGAGCCTATGAAGGCTGTATTCCAATGGATTTATGTCCTATGCCCCTCATGCTCCTGCACATTCAACTGACCAGTATACCCTGTCTCCTCTTCATATCCACCGCCCTGCCTCCAAAGTGTTTCTCCAGAGCTACAGGAGGAACACTCTTCCCTGCAGTACCTCCAGTTCTTCCTCACCTCCTTTAACTGCCACCCAGCTTCCCCTGCTCAGTACTTGTACCACTCTCAGAAGACTTTTAGCTACTTTTTTGGCATGCAAAGGTCAGAAAGGAGGACCCATTATTACAGAAGACGAGGGAAGTGGCAAGTCAAAACCCTGAAAATTGCTGAGGCACCTGGGCCAGTAACAAAAGCTGACCAATTTTCTGTTTTTGTGCAACTGTAGTAACATTCATATTGGGTTGCATTTCAACTTATATGTTGAAGTTTATACTCAAATTTGGAGATCTTCTAAAAAAACATTAGTCTTGTGAAAAGCAGGTGAATTTTCTGTTTGACTCCCAAAATATAAAATTTCCATACGCAGAGCATAATATTTCAGCAATATAAAGTCCTGGGAAATTTCAGTTGTTTCCTTTTGGAAAAGATTCTTCAAAACATTTTTAGTTCTTGAAACCAAAATATCTGATTCCCACACAAATCCAGACCTATTTTTCCTAACCAAGAAGAAAACTTCTCAGACAAGAATCAGAAATGTTTTCTAGAGCATCAGAAAAACCCCCGCCCCTGTATTTTCCGTCATCATGCCTTGCAAGGAAGGGGAGCGCTGTTATTGCTATTTTACAGATGGAACTGAAGCTCTAAGGCTAGATTACTTACCTGCTGCCAGAGAAAAGCATGGTGGAATAGGGAACTGACCACAACAGTCCTAATTTCCAAGACAGTGTCTTAAACACTGCACCATTTTTCTTGCAAGGCCCACACAGTCTGCACTATGCACAAATATACCTTGGATCATAGCCTAATATGTGAAAATGAAAGCTTTAATATGCTTTGACCTGCACTTTGTTTTTTGCTCTCTCTTGTTATACATTGTCCACATGGAAACAGTGTATATTCAGCAGCACTTTCTCAGAAGCTGGAAAATAATTTCCTTCCACTAGCAAACACACTATTTGGGCTGTGCGGCACCACAAAAAAAGCCAATGCAGCTTTTCATTTACTGCTGTGTCTGCATGTTAACATGAAGAAGGTCAGTAGGAGTGTACACAGTACTGAGAAAATTAGTAGTTAATTATTGCTAGAGTGCAAGAAGGGAAAGTACGTGATTTATTTTGGTTTAGAAAACTGCAAATCACACGAACTGCTTCTTTTTCTGGACTGTTTTTTGTGGGAGGACATATGTACAGTAAAATTCGCGACAATCGGTTGAGGCTATTCAATACGCTTTGAGTATTGCAGAAAAAAAAAATCCCCTCTTATCAGCAGGAACAATCTCAATAAGCAAAGTACAATATTCAGCAAGAAAAATCCCATTTTTCTTGCTCATGCATATAAGCTGGCAACTTGCCGATATCTTTTGCCACACTCACTCCTCCTGAAGTGTTTGTGCTTGAGGGTTTCATTGCATCAACAGTCTGTAATGCTTCAAAACTAAGCTGCATTTAGACCAAAATGCCAGGTTTGCTCTTCATGGCACAAGTTTTAATAATTTCAAAACTTATCGGCATACAACAGCAGGCCTAACCAGATCTTTCTCTGTTGGGATGTCAAAGCACTGTTTAAAACTTTTCTCCAGTCCTCCGAAGGCTGAAGTTGTATTTGCTGTTCATATTCCAGCTAGAAAAAATATGCAAAATGCTCTCATATTACAGAATAGATATGCTAACTGTTCAAAAACATTCTAAGAAGGCATTTTTATCAAATGTTTTGTCCCAACCTTTCTATCAGAACAATCAGAACAGTTGGACCAAAACTAGCAAATCGGTTCCTGTGCAAAAGACAGACCAGTCCCTCCCAAGTACGAATAATTATATAAACTTATGCATAAATGCATCTTTGTGTGATTGTGTTGAAAAATAATAGTTGTTGCAGGCTACAAAAGTAGCAAAAACTCTGACTTCCAGAGCAAGTTAAGAGTCCCGGGGAACACAACTTGCTATACTCAATTTTACCTGTTACTGGGTAGCTAAGAGAAGGAGAGGCTTATGTCCAGTGTCCACGAGCAGAACAAAGCACTGTCACAAAGCCCAGAAAGCCAGCTGCAGCATTAGGACTTCCCACATGAGCCTCAGGCAAATTTCCAGGAAACTGGCAAATGCCAAAGCAATCAGAAAATTTCAGTGTAAATTCTGGAGAATTATTGTGGTATGCTCCTTGTTGACTTAACAGTTTTATCCAGACAGAATACCAAAAATTTGAAAAAGACATTCACTGTCCTAACACTTTAAAGACATGGCCAATTGGCCCACTTTATTAGATGGAACATGGCAAGTGAGAAGTGATGATCACTAAAACCAATGTACACCATTTTCAGAATTTGGATTCCCTTCAGTAGCATTCAACAGATATGCACTGCTGGAACATCTATACAGGCAATTACAAAACTTACCAAGATTATTTGCATTGGAATGAACTAGAGATCACGACAACAGACACACACAGTTCTATGCATGCTAAATAGCTGAGTTCATGTACTCAAATCACAGAATCATAGACTGGGTTGGAAGGAACCTTAACAATCGTCTAGTTCCAACCCCGCCCACCATGGGCAGGGACACCTTCCCCTAGACCAGGTTGCTCAAAGCCCCATCCAACCTGGCCTTGAACACTTCCAGGGAAATGTTTTGCAACATTTAAGTAATATGAAGGCAAAAGCCTCAGCACCTGCCAGCAACGGCCACTGTTCTGAAACCATCTAACATTTTTCCAGGCAAGATCCAGACTAACCAAATTGCTCAACTTCACAAAGTAAATGAGTAGCAGAGACTGTTTTATCAACTAACTCCAAACTAAGTAATCTAATATCCTCTGTCACATCATTTATCCTGAAACAGTGGTTTAATAATTGTTTCACATTACCATGATGTATGTTTTTTAAGCATTTGTGTCACCAAGTGACAGAGCAGCATTACTGAATTCCCAGTTTCTACTAAAACTCTTTGTTTTGCAGCTAGTTTTTATAGATGGAGTATCCACATTTAAGCAATGCTATATTTCCACTGGAAAGGTATTTTAGACAAAACAACACAGCTGAAACTGCCTGACGCATCAGTACAATGTTTCATTCAAGAAAAAACCCAAGGCTCCCTCATTTCTGCAGTCTCATGTTGAAGAAAGGTTTAAGTGATAAAAACTTCTTTGTTCTTCAGTTTAATTGATTCTTCTTTTCCTAGCAAACAGTGCATTAGCTTTGTGACAGTGTTGCTCTGTGCTATGTAGTGAAACTTTGGTCAACAGCCTTACAGCAAATGCATACGTTCACTCTGACTTCAGCCATCATGTGAAATCACCTGAGAACCGAAAGGAATCAAATATGGTCACATTTTCCTAGCAAGAAAACAAAACAAAATTATAATGCTTACAGCGCAAATAGAAGACTAAAAAAAAATATAAACTCAGAAAGGGAACATGTGTCTGAGTTGGAAGGGAATGACAATGACAGGTAGAAAAGGAACAGCACATAACAGAATGGCAGTTTGGAAAAGAACACTGTAAACATTGAGTCTCTCATCTGTCTTCTTAATAAAACCGTGTGATGTCAAAAAAAAAAAACCCACTAAACAAACAAACATCTGCTAGCTTTATAAATAACACTCACTGCACATACATTCTTCATAACATACATGATCATGCAATGGTCTTTACAATGTTGTATACCATAACGAAGTGCTAAAAATAAAACCAGAAAAGAAGACAGTATATTAAAGTTAAACGTACATGCTACACCTGTACTCAAGAACAATATTGGTCAGGTTACAGACTGTAACTATAGCTTCTAGACTGTTTCTTTCTTTTGAAATCTGAAAGTGGATACTTTATCCAGAACCTATTATTAAGGCCAAGCGCCGGGTCCTGCACTTGGGTCACAACCACCCCATGCAATGCTACAGGTTTGGGGAGGAGTGGCTGGAGAGCTGCCTGGCAGAAAATGGCCTGGGGGTGTTGGTCAGCAGCCAGATGAACATGAGCCAGCAGTGTGCCCAAGTGGCCAATGGCATCCTGGCTTGTATCAGGAATAGTGTGGCCAGCAGGAGCAGGGAGGTGATCGTGTCCCTGTACTCAGCACTGCTGAGGCCTGTGTTCAGTTTTGGGCCCCTCGCTACAAGGACATTGAGGTGCTGGAGCGTGTCCAGAGAAGGGCAACAAAGTTGGTGAAGGGTCTGGAGAGCAGGTCTTATGAGGAGTGGCTGAGGGAACTGGGATTGTTTAGTCTGGAGGAGGCTGAGGGGAGACCTCATCACTCTCTACAACTACCTGACAGGTTGTAGTGAGGCGGGTGTTGGTTTCTTCCCACGTAACAAGTGATGAGAGGAAATGGCTTCAAGCTGCATCAGGGGAGGTTTAGACTGGAGATTAGGAAAAATATCTCTACAGAAAGAGTGGTCAGGCATTGGAACAGGCTGCCCAGAGAGGTGGTAGAGTCACCATCCCTGGAGGTGTTCAAAAAACAGGTAGACATGGCACTTCAGGGCATGGTTTAGGAGGCATGGTGGTATTGGGCTGACAGTTGGACTTGATGATCTTAGAGGTCTTTTCCAACCTTAATGATTCTATGATAATACAGACATCCAATTCGGGTAAAGATTGTCAGCAGGGGCAATCCTTTACGCATTATGATCACCATGAAAAAGTGCTTTTTAAAAAAGATTCTTTAAAGTATCTGCTTTTCTGCCCCAACGGTGGGCACCAACCTCCTGTGCCAGGTGTACCAATCAAGGTTTTGGTAGCAAGGAAGGCAGGCTGCAGGAGTCACCCCATGCCAGGCACAGACTGTTCCAGCTGTCTCTGTGAAGAATCCAGGGAAAGACACAGCTCAGCCCAGCAGCCAAGTGGGTGGCACCTTTGTGAAAACACCAGACGAGCAGAGGAATGAAGGGGAAAAAAGTGAGGAATAGCAGTGTGAACACTGAAGTTGTTCAGAAAAGGAGGGGGAGGAGGTGCTCCAGGCACCAGAGCAGATATTGCCCTGCAGCGGACCACGCTGGAGCAGGTATTTGCACCGCAGCCTGGGGAAGGGCCCACACCAGAGCAGCTAGGTGTTTCCTGACGGAACTGCAGCTCCTGAAGAGCCATACAGGAGCAAGGGAAAAGTGTGAGAAGAAAGGGGCAGAAGAACCACCATTACAAACTGACCATAACCCCAATCCACCGCTCAGGGGACCAGCGGGAAAAGGAAATGGAGGACTCGGGAGTGAAGGTGATCCTGGAAAAAGGGAGGCAGTAGGAAGGTGTTAATTTAAATTTTGGTTTTGCTTCTCACTATCCAAATCTATTTTAACTGGCAATAAACTACATTAGTTTTCCCCAAGTTGAGTCTGTTTTGCCTGCAACAGTCACTGGTAAGCAATGTCCTTGTGTTTATCCAGACCAGCAAGCTTTGCCATCCTATTTTCTCCCCCTGTCCTGTTGAGGAGCAGGAGTGAAAGAATCGCTGTACAGGGCACCTGGCCAAGGTTGACCAACCACAACTACTTACAAAACAAATGAAAAAAATACGCATTGGTTTAAAAGGAAGAAATTTTAATGTACAAATTTACACTACGTTATGTTTTCTGCACAGATCTCTCCGTATATACTTCTATCATGTTTTCATAATAAAACCACAAAAATTAATTCTCAAAATAGGGAGGAAACTGCAGTGGTCTGCATGATTTATTCTAGCCATAATTTATTCTACAAGTGTTTACAGATTAACCACAAAAATACCTCTTCCCTTTTCTCAAGCAAATAAATATCTCACTGCTAAACTCAAGAATCATTCAGCGCTCTAACGGTCTGTGCGCTATGCCCCAGCATCCTCTGTCAAAACTAGCATGTTTTTATCTCTTGAGATTCCAACCAGTAGCATCTGTTGTTCCTCATGTGCCCACACAGCATATTCAGAATTCTTCTCCAGCGACACCCAAAGACACGCTTCAGTGAAAGAAGAAATGGCTGAAGATGTCCATCTTCAGTTTTGCCTTGCAATACACCCAGCCGGCAACTTTACTTTCTTCCAAATGGATCAGACCATACTTTTAACCCTACAAATCAAATATGAGAATACCAGCAGTTTGTAACTAGACTGTTGGAGAAAAAAAAAAATTGGTAGGCTACTCCAGCCTTGTGTACGAAACAACGGAAGAGCCTAACAATTTCTGTACTGAACACATAACTCTGCTTGAGCTTGCAAAAATATTTAGAAACACAACCTCATCTTGATTTTAAGCTTCAGATAATGGAAAAACCTATCACACCTATAGGTAAGGTGTTCTAATATTGTTGAAACAACCATCTAGAATTGTACCTTGCACTTGAACTTGTCTAGATCTCACTTTCAACTAGTGGATCTCACAACTTCTCAGCAGCAGCTAGATTTAGATGAAAAAGTTATACTGAGGAGAACTGGTCATCAAGTACCTGCTTCTTGGATAAATGAGCCAGTCCAGTCCTTTTTAATGGTTAATAAAAAAGGCAGGTTTACCAGACTTCTGTTTCATTATAACCTTCCTACTCCTCTTCAGCATATCACCGCTTTCCTGGAAAGTAATTCCTGCTCCGGTGATTTAATCGAAATGTGTGTTAAGGACATGGCTTTAATCCTATTTGGTTTTCCCCTCCTGCTGATGTTAGGCTTTTCTAAAAATATAAACGGTAACTCGTTCCACATACTCAGATATGGATTGTTTCATCAAGACAAGCACTCTCACATCTTTAATGAGAAGTGCCAACCTTCCATAATGAACAGCCAGTTCTGTTACCTATGAAACAATGAACTATCAAGGATGGTCTGCCATACTTCAATTTTTAATCCCCTCGTATGCTTTTCCACACCTTCTACTGGCAACAACAGGAATCAAAAAGCTATTAGCACTTCTTTCCAAATGTTCCTTTATGTGTAGTGGATTTCTGCCTTACCGCTCCACCCATGAGGCTGGAAGGTACTAACAAAGCGCTCTCAAACTGTCAGCTGAGTGTAAAGCAGTATTCCACAAAACCGGGGTGCAATAGTGGAAATTTTTTTTTTTTCACAGCTGGAGCTTGGCCCACCCCTGGTTCTTGTTTGCTCCGAGCTGGTTCATAAGTTAATTTCTCATGTGGAAACTGCATGCCTTTAAGAAGGTGTGAAGATAACAGAATCTCTGCAACTTATTTGGCCAGTTAAGTCACGTTAAAACAAGTTTCATTAAATCCATAATTTTCAAGTGAAGAGTTAGCCTGAAAAAAATTTTCATGGTAAGTTTATTACATATGTATTCTTTGAATGTATTCAATGTGTTATTCAAATCCATATGAATATTCAGGTCTTACTTCAAGAAGGTCTTTGAAACAATCAATGCAAATACATGAATCAAGTATACCTGCAGGCTGAATATCCTCTTGAACAATACCAGCTCGGTTTACTGACTGTTCTTTCTCTGGAAAACAGGACAGAAAGGACACTACTAAAAAAAAAGAAAATACCAGACATCTCAATTGCACCCAGTAAAATAATATTGAAAGTTTTATTCATTCTGGATGCTACACAGTAAAATTCTGGTGAGTATCCACCTACACAATGCAAATGTAGTATTCACACTTCACTGAGAAACTAACAGCTAGTCTGTTTTGAGAGATTACGAACAACGAGATAATCATCTTAAAGTAATGACTACTGTTTAATCAAAGATGCCAAAATACCTGCCATGATCCCATCTCTTAAGGAATGACTTGTGCTTTTAGGAGCTATCACTCATATGCTCCACATAAAACTCTTCAAAACATTTATTCTTTCCAGAATCAGTGATCTGCATTTTCAGGCCCTGAAAGGTCTTGCATCTTACCACAAATAGACTTCATGACAGCATCTGTAAAATGACTGCTTGTAAACTTTGTGCAATGAAGTATCAGAGGGATACTTTCCATACAATGGGCCTGTCTCAGGCTTTTCTTTTCTGCTGGAAAGATTCAACTGCTTCCAGGAAGAGAAATGGACAAAATGACATTATTTCCCCTTATTAAATGCCCGTCCCTTCCCCCCCACTTCCAGTTAAGTGTTTTACCACTGTGATACTTTGAAGCAGGAAGTCAAAGCTCAGCTGGATTAGCATTTTGCCCATACCTCTGAATTTTTCAAGCCTTTAAAAAATTGTAAGGTGCACATTCTCAGGGGAAACTCAGAACTAAGCTCACCTTAAAACTGAAACTTTTCAACATCCTATCCCACTGAGAATGCACAGGCACTATGTGTTATTAGGCTGTCTAGATATAAGCCTAACGGTACCAGAGGCTAGCAGGCATATCACAATAATTCATTCTACTTGCAAGGGAATGGAAGCTAGAAGCAGATCCAGCTTCTCCAGTTCTGTTCACTGAGCATGGTTAAGTGCCACTCCATCCTTTTTAGCAGACAAAATCTCAGGGAACTGTCTAATTTCGAAGGAAAAGGTACAAAACCCAGACAGAGAAAACAGAATAAATTAGGACAAGGAATCAGACTTATTCTAGGACATGGAAGAGAAAGATACTTAATCTTAGGTGGAGATTAAGATCAGAAGAGAGGTAGAGACCAAACAGGAATCAATCGAGAGATCTCGGAACCCACTTGAGGAGAACAGAAAGAGCTGTTAACTGGTCAGGCAAAAAACGGGTGCAGAGAAGTAACAGATGAGAAATATAGAGATAGGACATGGAACAGACAATAGGGAGACTGGGCTGGGGCCTCGAAACAACTTGGAAAACAGGTAAGCCAAAAAAGGGGCAATGAGGAAGAGACATCTTGATGGGAGGACAACCACATCACACAAGGGGGTAAGAGCTGAGTCTCACAGTTCAGCAAAATCACAAAATCTACTGTGAAAATGCCCCAATATCACCCCAAACAGCAGCTGTCAACGTACCATTTTAATTAATCCAAGTGGAACAGGTCTGTGCTGAAGACCTCAAAGTTTTAACACTGCCACTAAATTATGTATTTCATATGAGTAAACAGTCCTTTTTAAAGCTAGTTACAGATAGGAAAATATTAGAAGCATCAAGGCCACAAATTGAGATACTAAAAACCTATAAAATGATAGCACTTCTGCATGAAATTAAGTTAAATCCCTGTGTGCACAATTTATGGTACATATCAACAATTTGATTACATACAGTTTTGTCAAGTAGCTTCCATTTTATTTGTTAAACTGCTAGGAACTCCTCTGAAGATGTGTGAGAAATGTGCAGAAGCGTCTTCCTCCTAAATGTATTGCACCTCATTTGTGCAGAATTTAGGATATACACAAGAAAAACAAGACTGAAGGAAGAAAAGACAGCATTTCACATTTACATAATTGAATGTCACTCTAGAGAACTGAAAACACCCTTGCCTTTTGCAGGACTACTATGAGATCCTAATCAAAATATGCAACTTCAGACCCAGCGTCCCCAAACACAGAACTACTGAGAATTCACCCAGAGCTCAAGCCAACGGGGGGCATGAGCTTCTACAGAAGTTGCCATACAGCTTATGAGGCTGTACTCTTGAAACAAAAATCAAAATCCCTTGTACCTCAAAAGTTAAAACACTTCCGCTCTAGTACCACAGCTGTGAAATTCCATATTCATATCTGAAATATTATGACAACAAATGCTTGCACTTCCCTCATACTGCAGCAATGAGCGTCGAGAAAAGCACATAGGAAATCAATACAGGTGGGATCAAAGGAGAGTTTGAGCAGCATGCAATAAGTAAAGTTTAGAATCAGGTATTAAATAGCAAGTTTAAGGACTTGCTGACTGCACACTGCTCATCTTATGTGCTAAAGGGAGATTTAAAAAAAAATCCCTAACCTGCTGGGGAACATTAGCTCATGTATTTCACAAGTACCAAAGTGTATGCTGTCCACTAGTTCTGTTCTTCCCTTAAGGCTGAATCACACTTCTAACATTATATTTTTGGAAAGTACACCGTAAGCAAAAATGTCTTAAGAATCAGGTTTTAAAATGGAAACACAGAGTAGAAAACCTATCTTTGTGGGCTGTTTTCAACTTCATAAACATAGCTGCCTTAAATAAAAACTTGCTTGCAAGTTAAATTCTACTTCAGCTTTCATGCAAGGCTAAAGTCCCTCCAAGATGATCAACAACTTTATCACTCTTTTTTTTTTTCCTCCCAGAAATCTCTTCAGTTGTCTCAGAAGATTAACCACATGCATCCTCAGGTTATCACAAACAGCTCGCTCAGCTTTTAGAAGCTAAAGCAAGGGGACAAGACTGGTTGCACCAACTTTTCCACACTTCCTTCGGCAGTAATTAACAGAAGTTTAGGAGTAACAGGTGCTCCTTCTACCATCCCCACAGCATGGAGCGCCCACCTGGAGCTGCTGAGGCTTCACACCTGAAGCTTCAGGTGCCATTGAGTGCTTGAGAGCTCCCTGGTTACACTCAGTTGTGGGCTTTGGCAGGTTTTCTGTGTTCTTGGCAGGAAAGTGGGGTTTTTCTCAGAGAAAAATTTTTCAGCAAAAACTCTGCAGATGGAGTCCAGCTCTAGCAAATCATCGCAATTGGTAAGTAATCTGTTACCATGCTTTAAGTTAAAACTTTTCAATTGTGGCTCAAAAACACCTCGAACAGCTTATGGAATCACAGAATGGTTTGGGTTGGAAGGGACCTTTAAAGGTCATCTAGGCCAACTCCCTGCCGTGAGCAAGAACATTTTCAACTAGATCAGGTTGCTCCAAGCCCCACCCAACCTGACCTTGAATATTTCCAGCTATGGGGCATCAACCACCTCTTCAGACAACCTCTGCCAGTGCTTCACCACCCCCATTGCAAAAAACTTCTTCCTAATATCCAGTCTGAATCTACCCTCTTTCAGTTTAAAGCCATTACTCCTTATCCTATCACAACACACCCTTGTAAAAAGTCCCTCTCCAGCTTTGCTGCAGGCCCCCTTCAGGTACTGGAAGACTACCTTAAGGTCTCCGCAGAGACTTCTCTTCTCCAGCCTGACCAACCCCAACTCTCTCAGCATTTGCTCACAGGAGAGGTGCTCCAGCCCTCGGATCGTAACTTCTTTTAACTGCAGCTGAATCCTATTCGCTGCAGAGGACAACTCGCCGGTGCTCTTAACCACGTGCGGGCCGATAACTCGAACAAAGAGTACTACGAGCTTTAATATTCCTTTTTTTAAGCCTCTCCGGCGAGCAGGCCTCCCGGAGCGGCCCACCCGGAGGAGCCCCCGCAGGCCCCCAGCCCGCGCTGGGCCGGGCTGCCCGCATCCCCACCCCCCTGCCGGGCACACACCCGCCCGCCCCGGCCTACCCCGGGCAGGGACTCACTGTACTCCTCCGGCAGCAGGAGCGGCCGGAAATAGATGGGGTAAAAAGCCGCCCCCACCACGACCACGAAGCCACCGAAGATGCCGAGCGTGCGGGGCAGCCCCGCCATCACCGCCCGTGACCGCGGACCGGAAGCTGTCCGGCTCCCGCTTCCGGGAGGCACCTGCAGGCTCCGCCCCTTCCGGCCTGCCCCGGCGGGGCGGCGGTGGGCAGCGCCCCCTCGCGGGGCGGCGGGACGGACCCCCGGCTCCCGCCCGGTCCCCCCCGGTGATGAACGGGGATGGCGCCGTCACGCGCCCGCCGCCTGTCATTGTGCCGCGCCTGACCGGGCGAACGGCGGCGTCTCCCAGGCAGCCCCGCAGGCGATAGCAGTGAGGAGGCCCGGCCCAGCTCCGTCACGCCTCACCGCCCTAAACCCACCCCGTGGCCGCACCTCGCCCGCCGGCGGGACCGGGGACCTGCCCCGGCAGGGGACCGCACCGGCAGCCCGGGCGGGGGGAGCCACCGCGGGATCCCCGCGCCGCGCCGCCGGGAGGGAGGGAGCGACTCTGCGGCGGGGACCCGCCCGGGGCGCGCCGCTAGCGGTGTCCCGTCTGGTATCTCCTTTATTGGGGTGCCCGGCGCAGAGGGGGGTGGCTCTGGGGTGCCTCACAGCACGGCCGGGGGCGGCACCCCCCGGGGGCTCGGCCGTCGCCTGGCCCGGCCCCTCCGCTCCCCTCAGCACCTGTGGCGGCGGCGCCCGGCCCTGCCCTGCCCTGCCCTGCCCTGCCCGGCCCGGCCCGGCGCGGCGCGGCTCGGCCCTGCCCGGGCGGCGGCCCCTCCTCCAGGAAGCCGGATCTGCCGCATCCCCGTCGGCGGGGACGGCCGCGCATTCCCGGCCGCGCTGGGCAGCGCCGCCCCCGCCGCAGGATGCGGCCCCCGGCTGAGCCCCCGGTCGCGCCCCGCCGCCGCCCCCCTCTGCTCCTCCTCCTCTTCCTCACGGTGAGTGGCGGCCCCGCACCTGCCCCTGCCCTGCCCGCCCTCGCGGCGGAAGGCGTTGGCCGCGGCGGGGCTCCGCGCTCGGCCGGGCCGGGGCCGGGGCCGCGCTGCGCGGGCGGGGCGGGAGGCGCAGCTCCCGGCAGGGTGCCGGGCCCGGGGGCCGGGGGTGCCTGGCCGGGCCCGGGGCCGCCTCCCGCAGCCCCCCCGGCGCTGTCCGGCCTGCTCCGGCCCCCCCTCCCCAGCCCCTAGAGCTGCGCTGCCCCGTCGAGCTGGGGGACGTCAGGTGTTAAGTCAAAGCGTGGACGAGCTTTCCGTCCTGGGCGACGTTACGTTTCTGGGGTTGAGAGAAGGGGGGTGCCCTTGACATCTGCCCACAGGTGCAGGTGCGAGCACGGTGCGGCGCTGCCTTACAGAAGCAACAGCGTTCCAGGGGCATCGGCTAAACTACTTTGTTTTATGCTGCTAAACACGAACTCCGGTTAAAGTGTTTCTATACCCGTACGATATTGATGCTGACTGGGAGCTGATCGACACCCTTGTTGGCGTGTCTCCTTTTCACACATCTTGAAATCTAGCATGACGTGGCAGGCGTTCACAGGTAAAGGGTTATCTTCAGATTTTGTGCAAACAGGTGCAGTCTTGTAGGGTTATGTGGGATTTCTGCAGGGGTGAACTCAGGGAGGGTCCTGCTGAGATCTTATTCCAGCGAGGGTGAAAGAACAGTTTCTCATCATTTCTGTAATACTATGCTACTGAAAATTTGTGCCTTCCTACCAATTGTGATTGCCTCCCACAGTGATTTTTATCCCAACATCTGAAGGGATGACCTGGGCAAACTCAGCTTCAGCAGGTTTTAAAAAAAGATCTTGATCTTGATCAAGAAAAACCCTTTACAGCCGTTGTGGCCAAGTTGCCCCACACAGTGAAGCCTCTGTCGTTCTTGTTGAACTCTGCCCAGTTTATGGTAACGTTTTGAATCCAGCATAGCTGGCCTCTTTACTGTGCTGGGAAACTTTTATATTTAAATCTCGTAATCACAGTCATTGCATAATCCTTTCATCCTCTCTGTAGTCAGAGATGATGCACAATTAACTCTGCCTTGTCTGAGATAACAGGGAAGGAAGAGCTAGGGTTCCTCACTGAGTAGGAACGTTTAGATAATAGGCACGCTCGGCAGAGCGCTTGGGAGCACTCTGTAGAGGCAGCCAAGCAGTAACAGAGGCTCAGCCACAGCCTGCAAAAGTTTACGGTCTGCGGTCTCTGCCACAGCTGCATCAGTGTGGGGTCGCTCTGGGGCCTTTGTACCGTGCTCCATACGGATGAGCCTCCTGAGGGGTTTGTTAGGTGTGGTGTAACAGCAGACCCAAACATGCTTCATGCATTTTTGCAGCAGGTATCTGGGTATTAACCCAGGCACGAAAGAATACAAAAAGATGTTTCTTGAGTAACTCTGGGAGCCATTTAGCAGAACAGGCACCAAGCAGTAAGACCAGCATGGGTGAAGCTAACCTTACACATCAGCAGTCACGGTACGTCGTGCTTAAGTGCTCTAGAAACATCATGGAGTTGGTTCTACAAGGAACTGTCTTTGGGTTGCGGAGCTTACTTCCTGGGATCCCCACCACAAAACTTGCCATTCAGTGGGACTCAGATGGCCACATTCATACAGCAATGCGTCTTTGTTAGTGAACTGTGCCAGACGCAAGCTGTCTTTGCTGGAGGCCAGCTCCCGTGTCTCTGTGTTGGACAAAGCCCCGAGAAATTTGGGGGCTCGCTGTCTGTATTTTGACAGTAAATGTGTGTATGTGGTAAGCACACAGCGGGACCACAACGCTTTGTAGCGTCTGCCTGTTAGGTTTCTACATTTTGGGACTACCCCATGGCATTAATTTCATAACATATCACCATCTTCCCCATGACACAGCCACCGTATCACAAGGATTAAGCTGTTCACAAGTACTCTTTGTTGTAAGATTAAAAATATGTAAGAAATATGAATGATAACCATCAAGTAGAAGAGGTTTAGAATAATTTGTGATTCCTGCCATATGCTTTTAATGCTGTTAGAAGTATCTATAACCAAAGAATAATTATGTAGGAAACATAAAAGAATAGTATCTTTGTCAGGTCAAGCTCTGAAAAATATTCAAATTAATATTAAAATTAAGGTTCTCTCATCCACTTTTGTATCAGTATTCGTGCCTGTGTGTTATTACATGATATGGTGGTAACTTTTCCAATGGACGCCAGCCTCCTATTGCTATTCCTTTTGTAGCCCCTTCCGTACACACCATTTTTAAAATATCCATTTTATGGAATGGGAAATGAGGCAGAGAGGAAGGCTGTCACTCTGAAGAGACTACTTGTTATAGAAAGGCTGGATACTGACGTTGTGGAGTGTTTTGCATTTTTATAGCATTTTATTTGTTCAAAGTGTGTCTCTTGGTGCTTACACAGGTGTTCATGAGTGTTCAGTATCACTGCACATCTGGCTTCCGGTGCCTGTTGTTGGACACAAGACGATTAAAAAGTACTTGGTGGTTGCTGTGGAAAGTGGTTTAAGTGACAAGTTCAGAGAGACCTAGAACACTAAATAAATCTAGTTAACTGGAGATACCCAGCTACTAGCTTTCTCGTCCAAAAGTTCCCTCATTTGGTTATGGCTTACAGCTTCTGCCTTAAATGAAGTCAAGGTCTTGGGTTAAATAGTCTCCCCTCATGCACAGTTGTGTTGCACTTGCAACCCTAGAGCTCTTTTGTGCCTTTAGGGAGGCAGGGATCTGGGGGAAAAATAGCATTTGATCACATAGTTAAATCCAAAATCCTCATCTATAGGAACACAGAAGTAGCATAGGTAAACTTAGTTCTGATTTTTTCTGATATTTACACCTTCACGGGTTTTGCTGGCTTGATGCTTTTTCAGTGTAGCTCTCAAGGAGTGTCAACGTATTCTTATAAAATTAAAAGCAAAATAGCTTGTCATTAGGAGCTCTTACTGATCCCAATACGGAATTGTGGGCAAGGTCTTGTCCTTGAGGTGCATGACATGTAATTCCAGTAATTAGAAATGTACTTACAGCTTGGCTGAAGCTTTTAAATATTTTGAGAATCACAGTGAAAAAGCCATCAATCCAAGGTAGAAATCCAAGATAAATTTCAGTTTGATTTGTTTAAGCCTAGCAAAGTTAAAGGTCACCCAAAAGAGATCCTCTCAATCTAAGCAACCCTAACAACCAGCTTCCCTGGTAATCGTAAGTGACAATTCTGAATATTTTAGATAGATCAGGGGACCTGGCAGAAGTGGTGGCTGGCCGCCTGAGCTGAGTAATCCTCAGTATCCTTGGCAGTGCATCAAGCCAGTTGCTGGCTGCAGAGCAGAAAGAAAAGAAGCTGTTTGAAGCCTTAGAGACAAGAACTTCAGCACAGAGGATAATCCTGGTGTATGTCCAAGCACTTACTCAAAATGTATTATACATAGCTAGAGAGAGCAAAAACTGAGCAAATGCTGCCTGTTGGTCTTGCTGCTCAGCTTTGTGAGTCTGTCTTCAGGACAGGAATGTTTATGTACTAAGCTCCTAAATATTTTATAAACATGAATTCATTCTCAGGAAATCATTGCGAGCTGCCTTAGTTGTTATTCTGCTCTTCAGGTACCTCAATAAGAGGTAACAAAATTAGCTAACTTTAAAAAGATACAGAAACATCAGGCTGTGGCAGCACAAGCAAACAACAATACACAGAATAAATGCTGGTACATTTTAGTATATACGCTTCAGGCTTGATCCTAGGAGGGTGTGTAAATAGCATGACGTGTAAGTCAGTATCTTAGACCGGATTCCAGTTGCGGAAGGGCCGAAGGATAAGCCCTGTAAATACAGTATGTTTGTAGACACGTATGTAACACTGAGAACTTGAGGTAGGGGAGTTATTGCCATTGTTACCAAACCTTGTTACCATTGTCACCAAACCTTGATGGTAGCTCTTCAGTAATCCACATCTACTTGCTGTGTGAGAGTGTCCTGGTATTTTGGAGTTCTAATATGGTACATAAACCTGCTTATGCAGTGTTTTGTTATTGCTGTGAGTGTATTAGTAATCACGTAAACTTAGATTCTCTGGTTAATGTGTTTTGGGTTTTGGGTTTTTTTTTTCCAGAATTTTGTGCCATCCTTTGGAAAGGAGACATCACGGACAACGGCAGTTGCTCCACAATTTGAACGAAACATGGATTATGTGGACTTTATTCATTTAAACATTTTAGAAAAGAAAGTTCTTAACAATTCTGAGGTTTCAGTTCAGTATTTATGTTCTAAGCCTTGTATCGTCAACTTGGAAGCAGTAGCTTCCTCCGAGTTCAGGACTGGTGTACCAGTGTATAGAAGGAGATGGAAGGATGAGAAAAACCTTTATGTTAGCAGAACTCGACAAGTACATTTGAAATTTCCAAGCATCATGGTTTACAGAGATGATTATATAATCAGAAACTCAATAATAGTGCACAGTGTGGTATTATATGCATGGATTAGTCACAAATCAGTTAGTCACTATGATGTTGAGCAGAATGAAGATTACCAGGATGCGGTTGCCAAGAATTACACTTTTTTAGAAGCAGTTCCACCTTTTGAACGCCCATATAAGGACCACAAAGTTTGTCTTCAGTGGGGTGCTGACTATTTGTGGATGCTCCAGGCAAACAGGATACCTCAATGCCCTCATGAAAGTGGTAGGTGTAATGTCATTTTTTTCCCCAAGGAAACTAAGAGGACCCAAATAATATCTTTGGTAAGCTGGTAAAAAATGCATACCTGCAGCAAATGGTAAATGTTATGTAGAATAATTTACTTGGCAAACATTGTTGAATATGTAAGCTTTGTGACTGTGGGGTTAGAGTTGCAAATGACTGAGGCCATCATGTCCTTCAGAGCTGGCTTGTTTCATCACAGCCAGGCTGGAGATTTGCAGCAGCATGGCCTTCTAGATTCTGAGTATATTCAAACAACTTGATTTAAAACCCACTGATGTCAGCGGACATCGTTTCTTTGTCTTCAGAGAGAAGTGTTCAGTCCCTTACTGCGTTACTTCAGGGTCAGTCCTGCCGTTCTTACACACACAGTTGGATGACCATCCGTGGGATGACAGTTGGACTTGATGATCCTAGAGGTCTTTTCCAATGTTAATGATTCTATGATTCTTCATAATTCTCACACAGGTGGTCTACTTCTGCTTAGGATGATGGTCACACACTCAGAACCATATTTTTAAGTCTTTATAGTGCAACAAACTTTATAGTACTTCTTCCCCCACCCCCCCACCCCCAAGCCTTTATGGAAAAGCACTTCTGTTTTAAAAATTAATAGTTTTAAATTTAAAAAATGCATCTTGCCAACTGTATAAATTCCTGAAACTCACAACTCTGCTTTCTAGATTTTTCTGGCAGTTCCAGGTTTTCTTCTGTCTGCCTATCTCTAGCTTTACACCTGCTGACAATGCTTTTTGTCCTCAGTATATACTCAAAGCAGAACCTAAAAGGAAAAACGTTATTTGCTTCTAAAGGGTTGTCTCCTAGAAAATCCCATCATGGTATTTGTGACATTTATTTTCACTAAATTGGCAGTGATGTTGCCACCTTCAGGGGCTCTCTGAAATACTTGTTGGAGACAGCATGTGATCTCTGGCAACAGTGTGAAACATGTGTTATCTAATTCTATTATAGAGGAAAACAGTATAACAAGAAAGAGGAGGAAATAATGTTTTATTAAAATTTTTTTTAAAATAAGCCTGTAACAATTTGTTTGGGGTTTGGTTTTGGGGTGTTTTTTTTTTGTTTCTCTTTTGTGGTTGTCGTTTTTTGTTTTGGGGGTTTCTTTAGGAAAGCTGATGGTATGTCATGGCCTTGAAGATCGTTTTCCTGTTTCTTGGGAGGGGCAGCTTTATCAGATTTATTACAGGATTATGCATATCAGTTAAGAACGGAATTGGTATCTATGCGTACATACAGTGTAAACTGGAAAGCTGAAAATGGAAAGCAAGTCCAAGAGCTGTGGAATAATGTCACGAAGGCATAACCAAAGACAGCATGAGAGTTAGGCAAATAACATTAATGAAGATTTCTTCCTTACTAACTGGTTCTTTAAGTATCTTAGATTTAAATGAGTCTGTTCTTTCCCTGCTTCTAATACCAGCTGGAACTGGACTCCACTGCACTTTCTGTGGGTTATTTGGTCCAAGACTAACACATTTAATAACAGTAAGTGAACTTGTGTTTAAGGACTTACTGAAGGTTTGTGTTAATTTTTAATCTGTTGCATGATTCAAATGTTTGACTCTACAAGTATGAGCTAATTGATTAGTTATCAATGCTTGTTGTCTGGCAGATTAAGAAAGATTGTATTTTGCAGATGGTGTCCAGATTCTCAACTTTATATATGCTTCCAGTGGGGAGAAAACAGGGATCGTGAAGAAATTTGAACAATTTGAAAACAGAGAACTTGAGACAGTAAGACTACATCAGATTGATTATCCCATGTAAGTATAGGCAAATAACTGAAGCGGGCTGTAATTGATTATAGAAGGCCACAGAATGTACTTAAATTCTTAGGCTATACCACAAACTAAAGGAATACTACCCACTAATTTGAGAAAAGGCTTAAAAGGAAACTAGTTAGCAATGCCTTCTGTTCTCTGATTTCAGTTTGGGAGAGGGTTAAGCTGAACCTCAGAAAGAGACAGTACATATTAGTGCAGTGCTGTGTAAGAGATACCAATAGTCAGTGTAATTGAGCAGGTTAGGTAGAGTTAGGAGGGTAAGTTAGCTGTTACGTGCTGTCATGATCAGGCTGCTGTCTCATAACTAGCTAGCCTGGGGTTTTCTGCGTTAGAAAGGGATCTGCATTTCAAACGTCATTTGCAGACCAGGTGTAGAGCAGAGTTTCTTGCAAGGGCAAGCAGTGTGGAGCAGCTTTTTCCCTATAAATTCACACTGTAGTTTATTTTGCAGCTGACAAGTCCTTACTGATAGAGTGCCCTGCCTAGGGGGACTTAAGCTTACACTGTTTCCTTTCATCATCCCTGTGTAAACTCTTCTAGTTGGATCGGAGTAAAACTGCTTAGCCCCTACACACGATTCAGTTACAGAGGAATCACTCTGGGAAGATCATCTTTCTCTACCTTCTGCCCCTTCCAAAACTGTCACAATTCAGCAGTCATATTTTGCAACTTTAGAGGAAAAGTATATATAGAGATATATAAATATATCTCCCTTCCACCAGATGCTGTTTCCCCACCAACATTATTACAGAAGCAGGAAATGATTGCAGGAACTGGAACTTGCCTGGTGGTTTGTGTTTGGCCTGTGACCACAAGAGGAGTGCCAAAGAAGACTTGCCAGATAGCACAGGTTGCATACAAATTACTAGCCCTCAGACTATAGCTCTGAAGTCATAAGTACAGAGCAATATTTAGCCCCTGGCCTCTTCAGGACAGGCAACAGCCTGGTTTGCACAGCCTGCTGCCCTTTGCACACCAGCACAGCTGCCTTCTGCTTCTGGCACTGAGGCACCCAAGCTGTGGTTGAGAATATATGGCATGAATTTGTGCAGCTCTTTACCTGCTCCACACAGTTTGACCCTCTCTTGCCATTGGGTGGTGTCTCTTGTGTTAACATAAAGTGTTGCCTGTGTGTTGTAGTTGTGTGACAGCCTGGGGTAGCTCTGTTAAGAAAAGGAAGAGAGTTTACCTTCAGTTCTCTGTATGTGCGTGGTGGTTCCTTGCTGCACCAAAAGGCCAACAGAAGCAGATGGATCTGACTGAAGTTACTCATTTGACTTCAGTCAGGGGTTTGTAAAGAAAGAGGACTGGAGATAGACAACTGTCATTTGAGGTAGCGACCAGTGGACAGCCTGCAGCAAGGATAGGCTGGGACCACAAGGTCCCAAGAAATTTGTCCAGAACAGTTCTGTGCTCAGACTGGCAATCAAGGGTTAAATTGAGACTGTGGCATTTAAGTTTGCTGTATTGCCAGAGATGAAAGATGAAAGGAGTAATACATAAGCAGTGGACGCACAGTGGATGCCTGTAGGTCATAATAATCAATATACAGGTGATTGTGGTTTACAAACCCTTCTATCTCACCCTTGTACCATCTCTGGAGGATATGGTGTTACTAAGTATTTAAGGTGTAGACTATTTCAGAAAACTTCACTACCCTTGCATTTTTTTTAAGCAGGATAACAGGTGTTAGGCTTTCGGAGCTGTATTGGTTTAGTTTATGAAAAGATACAAGGTACTGTATGTTCAGCAACTTCTGGAGAGAGAAGCAAGGCAAGGTGACCCAATTCTAAAGTATTAAAAACAAATATTCACATTTTTTTTCTTAATTACAGAAATACAAAACCGGAATAATATCTCCTTTTAAAAGTCTCTAAGAAAAGAGAACTTCTTTATCAGATGTGATAAAGGTGCATTGGAAGTACGGTTTTCAAAGGTGTTCAGCACTGGCCTAAGTGCTATGGAAATGTTATGGAAATAAATGGTCTCTCCAGTGCTCTGTTAGGGGCACTGAAGCAGTTTTAGTCTGGCACAGAGGAACTCGTTAAGATTAGATACTGTGGATTAAATTCTGCTTTTAGTGCCTCGGCCAGCTTTGTGCAGAAGTTTCTAAGTAGGCAGTGTTGTTTTTTATTTTGCACTGCTCCATAGTTTGCACAGGCTCCACCTTTATTTATCCTGTGATAGCTCCATGACAGCTGTTCATACCTATCTGTACTACCCAGAGGCTGGATTCTTTTTAACTGCTTCTTTCAAGCACATTTTCACAGTTGGCATTTAATATAGAAGACACAGCTTAGTTTTTACTGGCTTCCACACTCAACATTAGAAGACCATGCATTTGGGGATTTTGTACTGTAGCATGCCTGTGGGAGGTTGGCTCCAAGTTGTCTCAGTCATGTTTTCAGTTCTCTGTTGATGTGGGATCTGGCAGTAGCTCTGACCCACCATTCTGGAATTGATTCAGATAACACTCCCTTACTCTCTTCTCATGTGTTACCACAAAAGTGCATGGTTGAGAGGGGATCACAGATCCAAGACTCTTAAGTACTGTTGCTCTGAAGGTTTTCACTGCAGAGGATGTGTTCCATTCTGAAGATTACATGTGTGAAATGCATGCTTTTCAAATTATATAGGGACATTTCTCATCAGAAGTGGATTTTTTTGTTTATTTTTGCTCATACAGGTTCACCGTTTCAATCTGGCTATATTTACTCCATCACTGTGAAAAGGATCTTTGCGGTATACTCTACTTTATTGATGCAAAAGAAATGTATGGTACTCCCGCTGTATTTCTAAATGAGGAAGGTAAGGGATATTATTAATGGCCTCCAGAAGGGGTCTAATACAGTCCTTATAGGTTTGTGTCTAGAAATAATGTTTATAAATATATTATCAGACCTATTTTGTGAAACTTATCCCTTGCAAAATGCTTCTTTTTTGACTACAGTGTCTTAATTGGAAAGTAGCTACTAAATTAATAGGGTAAAACTGAAGTAGTTGCATAGCATCTAGTCTTGGCTAACTTCAGAAAATGTCTGCTTTGTCAGGAGAATAGGCTGAATTTTACAAGTCAGGAATATACACTGGGATTAAACAGTTTTATCTCAATGAACAACCTTTGTTATTGAAGTATTGTTTTAATATTGTGCTCAATTCTTACATACATACTACATGAAAAATTTTGAAATTTTTTGAAAATTTGAATAGTCCAAATGTTTCAAAGTCTTGCCTATATTGCAGTGTTCAAGAAGCACAGTCTTTTTCCCTGAGCTTCAGCCTCTGATAGAGAATGAAATCAGCAGCTGTGGGGCTGGCTGGTAGGCTCACAGAGGACATGTGAGCAGAGTTTTAAAAGTACACACCTGGCTTTCCCATAAGTCATTATATTTTTTCCCCTTCTTTGCAAGTTTCACATCTAATCTTTTCCTCTCTGTTATTTTTGTTATTTCTATTTTCTATTCTATTTCTATTTTCTATTCTTTTTCTATTTTCTCTGTCTTGTAACTAAAACAACTGGAAGTTATCAGCTTGATATGAGATACTCTTGGAGAGGTTTTAGGGCCAGTTTTATTCCCAGTGTTAGACTAGATTATCATAATAGCCTGTTCTGGTCTTAAGAGCTCAGACCACAAGCCTAGCTTCTGCAGGTCTAAGCAGTGGAAGGCAGAGTCATCTTGTACTTGGTCATTGCACTCTCAAGTGCTAGCAGTTGAGTGTTGACTAGATAACTGTTTTCTGCTGTTCCCCTCTGCTGTTTGCTGCAAGTCATGTCTGCTCTGGTGTATGAGACCAACCCTGGCACGCTCCCTGTTTGCCTTATGTTTAGTGTGTTTATCCCTCAGACAGTTGGTTTTGAGTCTATGGTTTCATGTAGGAGCCTGGGCATTAGCATCTGAGATGTGTAACTGAAATGTGGAGCATGTTTCCCCAGGATTCTGTGAGAGCTGATATATGGCTTGGTGAGTGCCCAGATCTCTGTTGGTCATGAGGAGGAAGAAGACGACAGAATCACTGTGAATAATACATTAGGAAGCCCATTCTTAATGTTGATATTTCTGTGGCGTTTATTTCCTTTTTCTTCTGTTGTTGCTCTGTCAGGTTGCGTGCATATTCAGATGCACCTCATGAGAGGAGATGACCTTGCAGTGAAAACTAGCTTCAGCCTTCCTCTGAAGCAGTGGTTTCGACTGGATCTCTCTTTTAAGGGTGGACAGGTATGCATGCTACTGAATTACAGGATCAATGCTGAGATTTGTCTGATTTGATTATGCGCCTGACAAACCCATTAATAGCTGAGGCTGAGAGAAATACTGTAATCTGTACATGGACACATAGCAAAACAATGAAAAATCTAAAACTAGAAATTGTCTGGGGATGTTCAGACCATTCGACTTTGGGAAATCAATGCAGATGCTTATGATAAAAGCGTAGAATTACTGTGTATTCAGTGGCTATCTTGGCACACAGTTGCTCTCGAGAGACTTCATTGACTGTATACGCAACCAGGGCTCCTGGCTTAGATACCTTACCTAGACACCTTAAGTTACATGGTGTGAATAGCTCTGAGGGACTTTGCACTTGGAGGCTTAGGGGTTTTTACCATTTCAATATGAAAATTTAAGTGCCTGGGCTTCTGTACAGTAGCATGCCTCTTGCCTAGGTGTGATAGCTAACAGGAGGCATGTGCAGTTTCTAAGTTTTGCATACTTGACAAAGTGGCATAGGATTGACTACCATTAAAAGACAAAAAATATTGTAGTATCCCTCTGTAGCTCAGGGGAGACCTTATCGTCCTTTACAACTACCTGAAACGAGGTTGTAGAGAGGTGGGGGTCGGTTTCTTCTCCCAAGCAACAAGTTGGTAGGGTGAGAGGAAATGGCCTCAAGCTGCACCAGGGGGAGTTTAGGTTGGATATTAGGAAAAATTTATTCACTGAAAGGGTTATCAAGCATTGGAACAGGCTGCCCACGGAGGTGGTTGAGTCTCCATCCCTGGAGGTATTTAAAAGACATGTAGATGTGGCACTTAGGGCCATGGTTTAGTAGTGGACTTGGCAGTGTTAGGTTTACATTTGGACTCAATGATCTTAAAGGTCTTTTCCAACCTAAATGATTCTATGATTATTTCAATTCCATTGATTTAGATACATTTAGTCCAGCATGATTTGAGACAAAATATATGAATTAGAGAAGGCTGGAAAATTAAGGCATCAGGAAATCAAGAGCCAGACTTTAAGAGCATCTGAAGATGCAGATGAACCCCTAAAAATACCTATGCACTTGAGAAAATTTTGCACGGTTGTTTTGTGAGTCCTTAAGCAACTTTTTACAATACAGACATGTATAAAAATCTTATCTTGTCTTCCTTCTTGGGCATCTGAATTCCTGTAGCCATTCTGGCACTGAAAGTCTACTGAAAGTACATCTCCTGTAGAAATAGGAGTTGAACCCAGATTATTTTTTTTTATCATGGCCTGTTACATTAGCTTTATGGCCATTTTTCACCTGTAAGCTACAATTTATTGAGGAGACCGATATTCTCTTCATTTAGCATCTCTGCTATATAAAAGCAAAACAGCCTTTCACACTTTGGAAGAATAAAAGCTTCAGCAAAGTACAGATGTCTTGTAACTGAACACAGGAATGAAATAGCTGAGGTAGGCAACATCTGTGCTATTTTTGCTATTTTTCATCGCTCGTGGTTGGCCAGGACAGACCTGTGCCAATGCTTTCCATTAAACTCTACTGACATATATCGGATACATGACAGCATCCTCTTCAGTGCAGAGGAGATGTAACAAGTTGCAGCTGTAATCTTCTGAATTATGAGTTTAAATGGCTTAATAAATGTACCTTGTAATATTTTATTTATTATAATTAATATTTTGTGTTCTTTTAGATAGAAGTAAGCCATGTTGGGAAGAATTTGAAAAGACATCATCATCAGTCTTTTATGTAAGCAGCATTTTCCCCTTTGCTAAGTAATATGCATGTATGTGTTCAGATATGGAAAATGGAGAAGGAGAGCACAAGTTTGTAATCGAGATTCCAAATGATTTTCAGAATGTCTGTGGTCTTTTTCCACTCTATGCTTTCAAAACCAGTTTGCATTACAGTGCTTACATTGAGCATGAGCTGAATGATTTTGTTAATGCCGTGAGCTAGTTGAGTTAACATGCTGCATGATCTAGTACTAGAGTCTCATAACCCTCACTAAAAACCGTTAGGAAGGTCAGTGGCAATAGGATAAGTCTTCAGATGAAGTCTTGGCCTTACTGAAGTCAAGGGAGGTTTTGCTGTTTTTGTGAGAGAGCTAGGATTTCACCGGTGAAATTATCTGCTTTGCTTAGGTAGAGAGCGAAATTTCTACCAAAAATGTTATTGCTTCATCCTTTATTCTAAGAAACTGAATAATTTTTTAAAATGGATCTTTAATTATTCTCTTTCACTGTAATTGAAGATTGACTCTTTCTTGTGCAAATAATGAAAAAAAACCCAACCTTTTAATATGGAAACTATGTAACAGTAAATTGCATGGCAGACTTCAGTGTTGTACCTTCTCTGATATGATTTACAAACCAGAAATTGTAAATTTGTAGATAGTAACTGTAGGAGAGAGATAACTTAGATTTTTATATGCCAACTTCAGAAAAGTGCAAGGGAAAAGTGGAACTGAAATCTTTGAGGTTGTGTAATGATATATAAAACACCAGAAGATACCTACAGGTCAGAAAAATAAAACACCCTGCAGGTTTAATATGTTTGTAGACAAGGGAATTGTTAAATTTACCCCAGAATTTATCACACTAAATTGCAGAGTAGATTTTGAGAGTAAACAGATGAGAAAAGAAGGTGATGCTGGCAATGAGTTTGAGGCTGTCAGTTATGGAAATTCTGAGGTACAAATTTCTTTTTTTCTTTCAAAGTACCTCTTGATAGCCAGCTTACTCCCTTTTCATGTTCTCAAGTTTTAGGGAAGATTTATATTACGATGACACTGCTGGATACTTTGTTCTTGGAGGAAGTGGATATGTAAATGGTATTGAAGCATTCTTTGGACCTGTGAAATACTATCGTCTCAATGTGTTGGAAACAGAACAGGTAAACAAAAGCAGTATTTGGAAATCTTTAAATATTAGCAGCCAGCTGTGGCTGTACTTTTTTTTTTTTAACTGAATCTCTTACCATGTGATAAATTTGCTATACAGCATAATAGTACTTAGTGATTTATAACCAAAATATGTTAATTTTCTGTTGAAATCTAGGACTGTTAGTTACCACTTCAAATTCCAAAAGATAAGATTTTTAGAAGTGGGTATGTAAAACAAGGTTCCTAAATCTATATTTATGTAAGGACGTATTTTCCATGTTGCCTTGTTTCCCATAGTTTTTGATTGTACAATATTGAACACATTTGATTAATTTATGTTTTTGTTGAAATAGGTGGCAAAAGTCGCATAGGCTTGGTCAATTTTGGAAGTTCATCAAGTTCATCCATGGTTTCTTGGATTGTGCTGACTGTTTAAAGTCATGGTATATAGTGGCCAGCATCAGGTTGTCTGGCACATTAACATGATGTGCCAGATAAGCTGATTGTAGTAAACAATCTGTTTCCTTTTGTAATTTGCCTTCAAGTCTTCTTTCTAGCCAAGCATAGACGGTAACAGATACTGTAGATGCCATTTATCTATCATTTGCCTTTTTACAGATTTCTAACCCTCTTCATGACGAAGAAACAGTGGAACAAATTGAACTCTACTACGAGAGATGCATGGACGTTCAAGAAATAGTTTATGAGTACCAATACATTGTAAGGCAAGGAGAGAAAGCACAAAAAAATTGTAAGTGTTGATCTATAAGATATGAATTTTAAACTGTCATCTTTGGAGACCTGTTTTCTTTCCTTTTACCAGAATCTAGATAATGATCCTCAAAAGCAAACTTAAATTCAGCCATGACAAGAAAAAAGCAATTTGAAGAGCTGAGCCTTGTTACTGGTAGCTAAAACTGTGGGTTTGCTCCTGCAGAGAGTTTTGTGCCAGGGAATACGAACTTAAATCGTGTTCTTGATATTTCTTCTCTAGTAAGACAGGTGCATACAGGGGCAAAGAAACACTTTCAAGCTTACATGTAAGCTATTCAATTGCCTTTCTTCCGTTTCATTCCCAAATGACCCTAAAGGCACATGTATTTGAAGCTCTTTCCCAAAAATGGGTGGGTTTTCCTAGAACGTCTCTGCCACACTTGCCTGATGTGCAATAATTGACAGGTTTATACCAAAGCAACCACTTTAATGAAAGAATAACAACATAGCTTAAATGGGTGCTGAAAACTAGCTTATGTATCCATTCAGAATTCGATTGCATGCATTGTGACCAGAGTACGGAAGAGAGTAGAAGAAATCTTATATATTTGTAAGTGGCCTCTGTTAGCTCTGTTAGTTTTTAGCACTACTTTGTGTGAAGGATGTGCTCATCTTGTCCATGAATTTTTAGTGTACCCTAGAAACATCTTTTTTTTTCTACCAGAAGCTTGTTTTAAAGATCAGTCAAGTCAGTTTTTGTGTCTTAAATATATTGTTTTCTCTAGGTTACTATGAAAACTATTATTTGGAGCTGGTTCACAAATATGGAGAAAAATCCAAATGTGATGCCTTCATGTGGGGAAAAGAGCTCAGGGAAAAGTACCACACTTTGTTCAGACTGTTACAAGAGATGGATTTCAGTGCTCCAGATGGTAATCATTTTACTTTATTGCTCTTAAATAACTCCACAATATATGTTTTGTAAGTTAGTGTGCTTTGACTTCAGTTCATGTTTTATACATTTTTTTTCAGATCAGCTAACTTAGTAAAGGAGTGTCATATCTTATAGGTTGTGCTGCAAATGAAGGATGGCTTATTACGTAAGAAGGAAATAGAGATATCCCTGCATTTTTAGTGGTTAGTTACATTGAGACGATCTTTTGGATTTTTATTCACCTTTCCTATTCAATAGTACCTTGTATCTCTAGGAATTTTTGTTGTCTGCATTGAGAATACCATTCAGCATAAGAAATAACAGATTCTGGCTCAGTCCCATTAAATAAAGGAGGGGAAGTCAATTCCTGATTTTAACTCTTGTGATAACTGTGCATCCTATGTTTTATTTTTAGTGTTAGAAGATGAAAGTGATGCAGTTCTAGAAGTGGGCCAGAGGATATTTGAGAAGGTTACAAAGGGTCTGTCCAGCGCTGATGGCCTCAGCAATATAGGCTCCTCTGTCCCTCTCTTGGTGGATTCCAGTTGTTGTGGATACCATAAGGCTTCCTATTTCCTTGCAGTTATATTTGAAACAGGGCTCGGTGTGTCTGTGGATCGTACAAAGGTATTGCGTTTAATATGTTTGGTTATGTCTGTGAAATTAATTACCTTTTAAACGCAATTTATAAATGGGATATATTAATGATCAATTGAATTTAAAAAAAGTTAAATGGCCTCCAGATCCAGGCCCTGGTTGAAGGGATTCCAAAATACAGCTACTCCTAAATAGCCTGATGGCAGTGAAGTCTTTATGAAGTCCTTATGGTAGGAATTGTTATCCTGCTCACCCAAAACTAGGAAATCAGTGCTTTAGTAAGACCTAAAAATGGTGGTAAAGTGAACAGCATGGAACATACTGCTTTTCCCAGTCACTGAGGAGGTTGGATGAGGTAATAACCCTCAAGTCACCCACAGTCATTTTTAGATGGCTATGAAAAAAGTCTCGAGTCAGGCAAATCTGAAGTGGAAAGGTTGTGCAGCACAGTCAGGAAAGAAGTCCCATTTTACAGTATGCAAAAGCGTGGTACTGAGTATATTATAGTCAAACGATTAAAGGTAACCAAAGTAGAACAGTTTTCTTCTGGGAAAAAAAAAACCTGGCCGTGCTTCAGCTGAGCAACTGCAGAGCATGTGAACTGACCTTTTAGGTAGGTTGCAAATAACTGGAGTGTTTCCATGCGATTCCATTGCAAGGTCAAATAAAGGGGAGGTGTTTATATATCACGGGAAGGGGGCTATACTGAACTTGCCAACAGATATTTAATTGTGATATAATAGTGTAATATAAAATGCTCCTAAAGAACAGCAGATCTACCTACTGTGGTTACCGGATACTAAATCAGAAGAACCCCTGAGAGGCCATTCTGAGACCAGCTCACTCCTGCTTCTCAAACACAAGAAACCATAGATAGAAGCCTTTTTTATACTCTAGTTATGGAGTATATCTAGTGCTAGTTATGGAGGCTAAGTAATTTCAGTATTGTATCTACTTTAGATAGTGTAGGAGATAATTCAATATCCAGTGCAGATAGGACACCACTGGGTTTTTTTTACTGTGCAGGTGAAAAATAATAGTAGTGCTGAAAATTATTTTGAAATGTGCAGCACCTAGACTATTTGTTGCACCGACGAATGTGTATCTTAAGGGAGCTTTGTGCTGAAACCCTTGTCAGCCACAAGTCCCATCCTTCTCATCCCGTCAAATCCATAGGGTAAGATTTTCAAGTGCCGGTTGTTAACTTCCATATGTTTCCACTGAATTCAGTGCAAAAACTCCAGCTGACATCAGTGAGTCAGTTAAATCACTGCTAAGTGTAAAAAGCGTCACAGTATATTTAACACTATAATAAAGTGGCATTAAAAATTGCTGCACACTTAGTGGTGGCAGAATAAGTGCACTACTTGAAAAGTATTTAGTGTCTCTAGTTTTTCTTTCAAATCTTTCTGTACATGTAGAAGACATTTTAACTACTTTAGGGCTGTGCTTGATTCTATAACTGTGTTTACATAGTATAGCTAGTATATCAGCTACCACTATGAACACTCGATTCCCTGTAAATCTCCATCAAAGTGCTAAACTTTTGAGATGTGCAGTGAATTCACTTGACTCTGTTGATTTTTGCCAGGGACTGCTGTATAGTTTGGTTGGCGCTCAGGGGAATGAGAGACTTGCTATGATGAATCTTGGCTATAAACATTACCAAGGCATTAATAACTATCCACTTGATTTGGAGCTGTCCTATGCTTATTACAGTAATATTGCAATAAAGACATCGTTGGATCAACACACTATAAAAGGAGAACAGGTAAAAGAATTACAAGTGTATCTGAATTTGTTTTCTGTGCAAATGATTTTTCATATATTAATACTAATTATGTGGCCAGAACATTTTTGTCTTGATTTACAAATATTAGCTCATCTGATTGATGTCCCTGCCTATGGCAGGGGTGTTGGACTAAATGATCTTTAAAGGTCCTTTCCAACCCAAACCGTTCTATGATTCTATGATTGCTACAAAATCCCCCAAATTATATATAGGTATCATTACTCAATTTCTTAGCAAGGGGGAAACCGAATCAAAGTTAGGCTCACATCCTCATAATTGTCCACATGCCTATTTTTCAGTAAAGTCTAAGTCTTATTCTTGGGCCCTAATTCCTCACTCAGAGTTTTAGTTACTAATATAATTAGATGTGTTTATTAAGCAACTGATCTGCTGTTTCAGTAGCCAAACATCATGAAGTTCATGCAAAAGATGAATTGTCCTCTCCATACATATACCTTTTCTATAATAAAATGGAAAGATTTAGCTGTTAACTTTATCTCACCAGATAGGTATTTACAGTAAAATGATGTTAGAATGAGCTGCCTAAAGAGGAGGCAACACAATTTTATCTGTAAAGAATACTCAAGGTAGGCCAGTACCAGGATCCTGGCTTATCAGAAAGAACAATTATTGTACAAAAAATAGAGAGATTTTGATTGCTGAAGAACTAAAAATCAGTAGACAGTCACCTAGATAAGAGTGCTGTAGGGCAGGTCTTCATCAAGCTTTCTGACAGCTTTCTTTTAAGAGAGGTTTCTGTAGATGATACTAAAAAGCATTAAAAGCTTAAAGGCACTTCTTTGCCATTATTAAGTGCATTTAAAACTACAAAGGTGGGGGGAGGGTTCAGTTGTTGACATCTTGGCATATCTTTCCAGTGTAGAGTGGACTTAAGAGTTTTGTGCTCTAACAAAGCAGTAAATGGTTTTTACAGTTCATGTGAGGATGGTTCTTAATGCACTGGCCAGCAGAGGGGTGGTGAGAATTTTAAAACCCAGAACTGATCACAAATCTTTAGGAATAAGTAGGAAATGGGCAACATTTTTGTTTTTGTGGCAGATGTACGAATTCATTGTGTAATAATTTTTTTTCTGTTCGTCTACTCTTTAGGCATTTGTTGAAACTATAAGGCTGATGGATGATGAACTGCTAAAAGCTCAAACAAGAGAAAATGGTGATGTCTTTATGTGGTTAAAACACGAAGCAACAAGAGGAAATGCAGCTGCACAGGTATAAAGTAACACATTTCCCCTTTCTTGGTTTTATACACACATTATGTATTTACATCTATAGATTATGCAGGAAAGTTGTGGAGGAGAGTGAAGCAGACAGACATTTTATCTTTCCACCCAGGACTGGCTCTTTTTTATGAGCTTTTCCTCTTTTTTATTAATTTTATGAACTATTTCCCATGTTTCTGTCTGATAATATCCAGTGACCATGCAAAAAGCTATAACAATGATGCAAGTCAAAAGGGAAGCAGAGTTGTCTAGACTTAGCAACCACCTTCTCTGATCATTTTTCCCTGGGTTTGTATTTGGCACGGTGCAGTTATTGCTGCTGCTCTGAGACCAGCAGCAATATGTTGTAATACTGAGCCATTTGCATGCATCAAATCTGCCTTTATCACTTACCTCTGCACTTAAATCAAGCCAGGCTTCTGTGGTACTGACAGCTGTGAAAAATAACCCTGCTGTAGATTTAATATCAGTACATTTCACTACTGGGAAGCCCTCTGAATATTCCTGGTGACCAATTCTTTTCAAACTGTTGAGGACATATAACTAGTTTCTTTACATATTTAAAATCCATTTAAGACTGCGGAAGTCTGCTCCTGCACTAACATATGTTTGGACTCAATGATCTTAAAGGTCTTTTCCAACATAAATGTTTCTGTGATTTCACAGAATCACAGAATCCCAGGTTGGAAGGGACCTCAGGGATCATCTAGTCCAACCTTCCTAGGAAGAGCAGAGTCTAAACAAGATGGCCCAGCACCCTGTCCAGACAACTCTTGAAGGTGTCCAATGTGGCCGAGTCACCACTTCCCTGGGGAGATTATTCCAAGGGTTGACTGTCCTCAGTGTGAAAAATTTCCCTCTGGTGTCCAATCGGAATCTCCCCAAGAGAAATTTGTGTCCATTCCCCCTTGCCCTCCCCATGTGACTCCTTGTAAAAAGGGAGTCTCCATCTTCCTTGTAGCCACCCCTTAAGTGCTGGTACATGGTGATGAGATCCCCTCTGAGCCTCCTTTTCTCAAGGCTGAACAAACCCAGTTCTCCCAGCCTAGCCTCCTATGGCAGCTTCCCAGTCCTCTGATCTTGGTGGCCCTTCTCTGGACCCCTTCCAGCCTGTCCACATCCTTTTTGTACAGCGGGGACCAAAACTGTACACAGTCCTCCCGGTGTGGCCTGACAAGCGATGAGTAGAGCGGGATAATGACTTCTTTCTCTCTGCTGGTGATGCCCTTTTTGATGCAACCCAGCATCGTGCTGGCCGCCTTGGCCGCAGCAGCACGCTGTTCGCTCATGTTGAGCTCCCTGTCCACCAGGACCCCCAGGTCCCTTTCCACAGAGCTGCTCTCCAGCCAGGTGGATCCCAGTCTGTGCTGCTCTCCTGGATTATGTTTTCCCGGGTGCATGACCTTACACTTGTCCTTGTTGAACTTCATAAGGTTCTTGCTGGCCCACTCCTCCAGCCTATCCAGATCTCCCTGCAGAGCAGCTCTCCCTTCTGGAGTGTCTACTTCCCCACTCAACTTGGTGTCATCTGCAGACTTCATCAGGCTACACTTGATGCCGGTATCCAGATCACTTATAAAGATGTTGAATAACATTGGGCCCAGTATTGATCCCTGGGGGACTCCACTAGTGACAGGTTGCCAGTTTGAGAAAGAGCTATTTACCACCACCCTCTGAGTGCGGCCTGTCAGCCAGTTCCCCACCCACTTCACAGACCACTTGTCTAGGCCATAACACATTAATTTCTCCAGGAGGAGGCTGTGGGGGACCATATCAAAGGCCTTGGAGAAGTCCAGGTAAACAATGTCCACCACCCACCCCATGTCAACCAGGCAAGTCACTTTGTCATAGAAGGCCACCGGGTTAGTCAAGCACGATCTGCCTTTAGTGAAGCCATGTTGCCTTTTCCCAATCATGTGCTTCAATTGACTTGTGATGGCCCCCAGGAGGATTCGTTCCATAACTTTCCCAGGGCTTGAAGTAAGGCTGATGGGCCTATAGTTACCTGGGTCCTCCTTCGAGCCCTTCTTGTAGATAGGGGTAACATTTGCCTTCCTCCAGTCCTCTGGGACATCCCCCATTCTCCATACCTTCTCGCAGATTATGGAGAGTGGCCTTGCGATGATGTCAGCCAGCTCTCTCAACACCCTCGGATGGATGGCGTCAGGGCCCATTGATTTGTGGGGGTCAAGCTTCCTTCACCGATGGTAGGTCAGTGTTTGGTTCAATTGGCAATTTTGTTCCCAAAGCCTGGGACCTGGCAGTGCTGGTAAAGACCAAGGTGAAGAAGGTGCTGAGGACCTCTGCCTTTTCTGCATCATTCGTTATTGATTCTCCTTTTCTGTTTAACAGTGGGCCTGTGTTTTCCTTCTTTTTCTCCTTATGGTTGACATACCTGAAGAACCCTTTCTTGTTATTTATTATGTCTCCAGCCAGTTTCAATTCAAAGTGGGCTTTTGCTTTTCTAACTGCATCTCTGCACTCTCTGGCAATGCCCTTGTAGTTCTCGGCGGACAATCCTCCACTTCTCCATTTCTGGTGTGCTTCCCTTTTGGATTTGAGTAGACCCAGGAGGTCATGGTTGAGCCAAGGGGGCCTCTGGCTCTGCTTGCTTCCCTTTCCGTTGTAGGGGATAAATTGACTTCAATAGAGAGTTCTTGAAGAACTCCCAGCACTCACTAGCTCCTTTGTCTTCCATGGAAGCTTCCCGTCGAATCCCTCCCAAGTGAGCCCTGAGTGAGCTGAAGTTTGCTCTTCTAAAACCAGAACCCTTGTCTTAGAGCTGACCTTCAGCACGCTCAGCAGGATCCCGAACTCCACAATATTGTGGTCACTGCAGCCAGGGCTGTCACTAACCGAGATATTACAAAGCAGGTTATCTCGGTTTGTGAATAGCAAGTCCAGCAGTGCCTCCTTCCTGGTTGGCACATCTGACATTCGTGTGAGGAAGCAGTCCTCTACACATTCCAGGAACTTGGTGGATGACATGCGAGCTGCCGTATTGTTCTTCCAGCAGATGTCTGGGTAGTTGAAGTCACCCATCAGGACCAGGTTCTGTTGGCCAGAAGCTTGCTTTAGTGCCCCAAGTATCGCTTCGTCTGCTCAGTCATCGTGGTTAGGAGGTCGACAGCAGATGCCCACTGTGAGGTCCTGCTTGGAGATGACCCCTTTGACTTTAACCCAGAGGCATTCGATAGAGCAGTCGCAGTCACCATAGTTGACTTCAATACATTCAAGGTGTTCCTTGATGTAGAGTGCGACTCGTCCACCTCTTCTACCCTGCCTGTCCTTACAAAAGAGCCTGTAACCGTCCATTGCGATCCCCCAGTCACTTGAGTTGTCCCACCATGTTTCAGTTACTCCTATGACATGCTACCCTTCTGAGTTGACACGGAGCTCTAGTTCCTCCTGTTTGTTACCTAGACTGTGTGCATTTGTACACATACACTCGAGGTGTTTACTCTTCTGTTTCACCTCTTGGGAGACAGCTAAGGAGCCTTTGTCACCACACTGCTTGGCCTGACTTACTCCCCCGTTGGATGTGCTGGTGTGAGCATTTTCTCCACGGATCCCACCCCCAGGTCCTTTAGTTTAAAGCCCGAATAGATTTTATCATCTATAACTTAGTTCATACATTTTTTTCTTTTAGCAACGATTGGCTCAGATGCTGTTTTGGGGCCAACAAGGAGTGGCAAAAAATCCTGAAGCTGCTATAGAATGGTATGCAAAGGGTGCAACAGAAACAGAAGATCCAGTGTTAATATATGATTATGCCATTGTGTTATTTAAGGTAAGTCATGTTTCATATTTTCACTTAAAAAAGATCACAGAATCTCAGAATCACAGAATGGTAGGGTTTGGAAGGGACCTCTGGAGATCATCTTGTCCAACCTCCCTGCTTGAGCAGGGACACCCAGAGCAGGGGCACAGGGACGCGTCCAGGCAGGCTTTGAATGTCTCCAGAGAAGGAGACTCCACAACCTCCCTGGGCAGCCTGTGCCACTGCTCTGGCACCCTTACGGGAAAGGAGATTTTTCTTATGTTTAGCTGGAACTTCTTGTGTTCCAACTTGTGCCCATTGCCCCTTGGCCTGTCATTGGGCACTATTGAAAAGAGTCCAGTCCCATCATCCCGACACCCACCCTTTACATATTTATAGGTATTGATGAGATCCCCCCTCAGTCTTCTCTTCTCCAGGCTGAACAAACCCAGGTCTCTCAGCCTTTCCTCATACAGGAGATGCTCCTGTCCCCTGATCATCTTGGTAGCTCTCCACTGGACTTGCTCAAGCAGTTCCCTGTCCTTCTTAAACTGGGGGGCCCAAAACTGGTCACAGTACTCCAGATGTGGCCTCACTAGGGCAGAGCAGAGGGGGAGGATAACCTCCCTCAACCTGCTGGCCACACTCCTTTTGATGCAGCCCAGGATACCATTGGCCTTCTTGGCCACAAGGGCACATTGTTGGCTTATGGTCAGCTTGCTGTCCACCAGCACTCCCAGATCCTTCTCAACAGAGCTGCTTTCCAGCAGGTCAGCCCCCAGCCTGTACTGGTGCCTGAGGTTGTTCCTCCCTGGGTGCAGGGCCTTGCACTTGCTCTTGTTGAATTTCATCAGGTTCCCCTCTGCCCAGCTCTCCAGCCTGTCCGGGTCTTGAGCCTGTCCAGGTCTCACTCCTATGACATGGATGTTTGTAAGTTATCTGCAGTGACACACTGTGAGAGTGTATACAAGTGCTTTTAGATTTACTCTGAAAATCAATCTTTATGAAGCTAATGTTGATTTTTACCAGCTATGCACAAAAAATTTAAAAAGAGCAAGTGAAAAACAGTTTAGTCACTTTGTTCCTAGCTAGTTTCAGGATCAACATACCACCTAAACTGTAGATCCTATTTTTCCCTAATGGTTTGGCATCTCAAAAATCTAACCAGCCGGTAGGCATACGCCTTGCTGTAGAGATGGAGGTGAAAGTCCAATCGTTTCTTAGAATGCCCTTTATTAGATCTCTGTGAAGTACTTTTTAGTAGGAATTAAATAGTCTCTGCATGCAGTTAGTTTTCTCCTGCTAGAAGCAGTAGACAGCAGAGGCTAAACACAGGCATAACCTCAGCTGAGTCAAATAAGTTGTATCAGCTAAGCAATGTCACCCTTAAGACATTCAACAAGCAGTACTAAAGGTTAGAGATATTAGTGAAGAACTGTTAGGCCTTCATCTCATTCCTTTGATAGTGGAGGGCTGTTCTCTACAAAATGTTTGCTTAAGTTCTGCCTGTGTTAATTCTGAGCACCAATAATCTGTTTGACCCATGTCTGGAATTAATTTATATGGACATCATCAGCCTAATATCTGTGTATTTCCCCTGGAGACACTCTGACATCCTTTTTCAGGAAAGCTGAGAGCTTATACTCATTGCCAAATTGTGAGCAATCTATGCACCTTTGAAAGCTATTCACTCTTCCTTAGCTGCAAAAAAATTAAAGGTCTATGATTCTATTTACCCAGGAAAATCACTTGGATCAACTGATGAAATAATTTTTCCTAGACTGAATCATTAAAATTTTGTAAAGCTATGAATGAAGGATGAGTACAAAGCTGCTTTTTTTTTTTTTTTGGTTGTAGCTGTTTAAAGATGAATAACACCTAGTAAATAATAGTATCAATGTTAAAATGCATTTTGAATGTGTATATGTGAATTTTCCTCAGCCTGTGTTCTGTACTTGTAAACAGTGATTGTTTCACATATCCATTTCCTAGGGCCAAGGTGTGAAAAAGAATACAAAACTTGCCTTGGAATTGATGAAGAAAGCAGCAGCCAAGGTAAAATGTCATAAGTATTTTATTGTAAAAGTCCTATACCAGGTGCTAATAATAATGAACCCTGATTTATACAAAATACGTATTATAATAATTCTGTGTGAACACTGGTTGCTTTTACCAATGTCTTCGCCATGAATGGTGAAAGCCTTATTTCACCATATTGGGAGACTAGACTACTCAAAATCGGCCAAAATTTCTATGGATTAAAAAGAATTTTCTCTACTTATATCATTTGGAACTTTATGGTAGTTAAGTGACTTACAGAGTGAGTAGTTGATCCAGGAATATGTTTTTGCCTCACGTTCCTAAGCATTTTCTTCTAGACTGTACTAGGTATGTTTTTTCATAGGAGTGTCTACCAGGCTTGAGCTTTTGACATGGTGATCTCTCCGGAGTTAGGCAGAGATAACTGCCGTCTTGGAAAATCCATGCCAGCAGGCTTTGCTATAATAACAGAGCATCTTTAGGTTGTAATGTGAGTGAAAAAGAGTAAAGACCACGGTCTGCATTGTACTTCCACACTGAGTGATGGTGCATTCCTGCAGCACAGGACCTGAATGTGGAAGACTGGTGGCTTCCTGTACCACCATCCCTGAGCTGTGGTGGTTTATGGCTAGTTCTCTCTGCTTAGAGTTAGAACTCCTTCAGGGGATGCTGGTGATTGAAGAAAGACTGTATGTGCTCTCTCTGGCAGCTCTTCTCTACTTCAGGGAGAAGACCTGGGTGTCCCAAAGTTTTCTGTTTTTTCTATAGCAGGGGGGAAACATTGGCACCACAGAAAAGAGGAGCCTCACTCTGGTCCCTAGCATAAAAATAAGAGAGTACCTAGACCTTGAGTACCTTCCTAGCTCTAGAACCTGAACTAGTTAAATTGCTGATAATGACAATAGGACTTCAGTGCTAACCACCATCCGGAAAGAATTGTGCTGGTTCTGTCATTCCTTTGAAACAGGAAAGTCTACCTGTTCTACTGCCTGTTTGGGAAAGGCCTGAATAAACTGAGTGGTTTTCACAGTGTGATCAAAATTCCCTTGACTTGGGATCTGAGGAATAGATTCCAGGAGGCACCCTAGAGACAACAATTTCCTTACTCTCCTTGAATCCAGATACTTATGTTTCTATGCTCAGGTGCACTTTTTCTGTACAAAAATAACACCATAGTTATTGAAAAGTTTGACTGCTTTTGCATTTTAATGGGTGAGCTAGTTAACACTTTTCAAATTTGAAAGGAAAAGAAATCCTTTTCCAGAGGGCCTTTGTAAGTGCTAGCAGCATGCAGCTCTTTCTACAGAGATTAGAGGAGGAGCCTGTGCAGTGTAGAAGCCAACAGTAGCAAGCAAATAACTTGTATTTGTGCACCGAGATTTTTTTAGGTAGTTTTTACCTTATGTCACTGTTCTGGTATGGTTGCTATTAAACGTACATTATAAAGTAAGAGTAAATAGCATGTTCATGTTTATTGGTACAGAGTAGTTTGAACTGCTGGCATACTTACAGCCACCGTATGACCCACCAGTTTATGCAAGGAGATGGTGACTCACTGCAACCAAAATAAAAACTGTAACAATAAGATTTTTTTCTCTTGATCCATAATCATCGATGCAAAGATGCAACTTAGTAATAGCATGTAGCACTGTCTTAAGCAGATCTGTATGGTGTTGGTCAAATACATTTTGAAAACAACATGGCAAAGTTCCATGTTTGTTGCTTCCCATTTATTCTTAGGGAAATGTTCTACTTTAAAAGATGTAGGTTTTTTGATTGCCAATCCTGTCAGCCAAGTTCCGGGTGTTCACAAGAATAGGTGTCCCATTTTGGCTTTGCAGAGGAACCAGGTGAAGAACAGTCACAGTTTGTTTTTGCTCTGGTCAACAAGTACAAATCTGAATGCAGACATGGCTGAGACTCTATAGAACAAGGTGACACTGGAGTCGTATTCCTTGCTCTCAGCATGAGGCCACAAGGAAGAATAGTGTGAAAAAAGCCAGCAAACCTTTATATCCCTCAGTCCCAGATCAGTGTAACTTTGGCTCGATCCTTGTACCAGACCTCTAGATAGGCAAGGTCATGAGAGCACCCAAAGTTGAGCAGCAGGTTGGAATTGCGAAGTGACCCAAAGCAGAATTAAATGAGTGACCTGAGACTGCTCTTATCCTTCCCTAAGGGCTTGCCCCAGGCAGTGAATGGATTGGGTTGGTATTACCACAATTTTAGAAGAGACTACAGAAAAGCAGCTAAACACTGGTTAATTGCTGAAGAATTGGGAAATCCAGATGCATCATACAACCTTGGTGTCCTCTATTTAGATGGGATTTACCCTGGAGTACCTGGTAGAAATCAAGTGAGTAAATATTTAATAGTACTATTTCTTATATATGGGCCCAGTTTAGAAGTTTTTGCTTCATTCTTGAGACTGCTGTTGTTCACTCTGATTGATTTTGATACCTTTTATTACAAAGAAGAGTGCTACTGGGGAATTCAGTCAGATTGTTTAGAGAGAGATGTTACTCAAATATCTCAGTCATACTTAAATGCGTGGGTTTGTGTTCCTTTAATTTAGAAACAAAGCAGGTGCAGGTTTAGCTCCAGGGACTGCCTGTGCTTTCCTGCTTCCAGTGGCACTGGCCAGGATAGTGTGTATTCTCACATCATGTGATCATTCCAGTTTCTCTCAGTTTTAGATTGGAAAGGATCTAGGGAAAGGATGCTTTCCACAGTAGACGAAAGCAGCAGAACCTTGTCCCTGAACTTGTAATCAGCTCTGCTACGTTCACATAGGTTCTGTGAACCTCAGAACTGCAGTAAAACACCTTCAAGCCAGACTTCCATAGATAACTGTTTAACATAGTCCTGATAAATTGTGCTATTTTCATTTTCCTTTCTGTGACACAGTCAATTTACGTAACTTTGCATATGTCAATGAGAAAAGTTATTTTCCCCTTAGGAAGAGAGCTCTACCTAGGAATGGGAAATTCTACTTAGGAATAAGAATAGGAAGGGTGTGGTTTGGTTGTACTTCTTTTAATTAACTTTGCAGAAAATGCTCTGTGTAGGTAGTTCATGACCAACAGCACAAACATAGTGAGTTAGGCTGTAATAAATGCAAGCAGACGTCATGCTTGGAGCTAAAAGATGTTTCCAGTCTGGCCTTTGTGTTCTGAAATCTGGATATACTCCAGACAGCGAGTATTTCTGATGCCAGCAGCAGGAGTGCTTACCAACACATGCATTTGACAAACACATTTTTCTTCCCCGGGGACCAAAATACACATTTTGGAGCAGACTGATTATAACAGTGCACCTAAAACTGCCCAGGTTTCCTGGGAAAAGAAGTACTTTGTTATGGCTGTGATGGATACTGTCAAGTCCATGCTCAACCACAGAAAACATATATCAATGGTTAAAAATTTCATTAAATAAATTATTTCAGGCTGTGTGCTGCTTTGGTTTACATTACAGATTACTGTTTCTGAGTATAAAACATGGAGAGTCACACAGCCCTCCCATTTCTGCAGCCCTGGCCCTGTCTGCTCAGCCTGTGTTATCTTTTATAAGCCAGTTTTGGAGGCTTGAGTACTGCGGTTGTGCGCTGCTGGACATATTGAGCGTTGCCACTGCTCCCCAGCCTTCACTTGGGAATGGCCAGTGTAAAAGTCCCGTTCTGTGTCACTTCTCCAGGATTCCTTATTAATCTCCCTACTAGTGAATAACTAATTTTACTTTTGTCAGTGCATACAAGACTTGTATGCTACCAGATGTTAGTTACACTTTTAGACACTTTTCTATTTGACATGCAATTTACTATCAAAATTTATGTTTTTCAAAACCTTTTTCCAACCTAAATTATTAAAAAGTTAGAAGAAATTACTTCAGTTCACCTAAGTACATTAAAAGTAGTTAAACTGGCTCGCCCTTATTAGCCAATTGCCTCTTTTAATTCATTTGATGAGATGAGTCCCAGGAAACAAAACTCAAGAAACATCAATAATGCAGATTTGCTAATTGTGTCTTGTTTCCTCACAGACAGTTGCTGCACGCTATTTCTATAAAGCTGCCCAAGGAGGACACATAGAAGGGACGTTGCGATGTTCTCTGTACTACATCACAGGAAATATGGAAGACTTCCCTAGAGATCCAGAAAAAGCTGTAATGTAAGGAATGAAACCATTTGTTAAAGGAGAAGATATTTCTGGTGGGATTATTTTGATTATTCGTGATTTTTTTAAGTCTGAGGTCTGAATACCTTGTCCTTTGTGGTGCTTACCTCCTCGACAAAAGGTTCTTCTGCAGTAAAGTTTGATCCACATGAATATGTGTATTATTTAAATGACCAATAGATTTTGAGAGATGCTGAGTAGTTTTAGTGCTTTTTTTTCTGGAACAATTCAGAGGGGCTGTATCTAACAAAGCAAAGCTTGTCTGATTTTCAAGAAATACCAGGCTCCTGATGTGGTAGAACTGGTATTTTGTATGAAGAAAAAAAAGAGATAATTAGTTACAGCACAGATTAACTTATGTTTGTTTTCTTAAAAAAAAAAAAAAGGGCAATTTTGCTAAGAAAAAACATAGATGTCTCTGATATGCTCATGGAGATGAATGGACAAAATGTTCTCATTCAGTCAACAGTGACAAGACTGATGGAGCAATTACTGTGAAATCCCATAGTTTGCCTTATGGAAGAAGTCAGACAGTCAGAAGGTGACCCCATATCCTTTTGTGTCCTTTGAGTTGGTGTGAGTTGGGATAACATTACTGGAGCACAGCTCTTCATTTTTTACTGTTTGTTCTTTTCTACAGCTGGGCAAAACACATTGCAGAGAAGAACGGCTACTTAGGTCATGTCATCAGAAAAGCTCTCAATGCTTATCTAGAACTTTCGTGGTATGTTTGTTCTGTTCTCTTCAAGTTCATTTTCTATTTTTCACTTACTTCTTGGTATGATAAAATAATTAACATTGGGCCATCACCTCAAAAACCACAAAAAGCAGCAACACTGAGATCAGTAGCAAAACTCCCATTTACATAAGGGAAGGAGGAGTTGACCTAAAGCATAATTCAACAGTTCTGACAGAATCAAGTGAAAAAGAGGGAGTTTGCAGAGTGAAATGGTGCTGTATCTGCTGTCTGTGATTTTCAGCCCGTAGTACTGTAGCGTGTAATGTGCACTGGATTAGACAGAGGAATGCCTTTCACTTTTAATACTCCCTCTGTTCCAAAACCCATACTTTGCTTTCTCTCTTTTGTGCAATTCCATGTCATGAAAACTCAGGTTGGTTGATTAGATTTGTTCTTTTGTATATGGTTAATATTATCTTTTCTGTAAAGTATAATAGGAGGCTGCGATATCCAGTGAGCCAACCAAGTGGTTTCAAAATAGCCTCCAGGTTAATGCTCCATTTTTTCAGCGACCTGTAGGCAAAAGCATCAGATACTGTACATGCAGGCATCAGACTGCCATACGTGATTAAGACAATGGCTCGTTTTGTCCTGCAGCCTCCCCCTGCCTAGTACTTAATTAGTGCTTTGGGCTTAGATGATCTACAAGAAACTATGAGTGGACTGTTCTGGAATAACCCATTCCTAGGAGCTGTTTCTTTTTATTAGTTCATCACAGACGTTTCTCCTGAGACTTGACCTCACTTTTCAACACAGAAAAACTCTAAGTTAATATTTTTGTGGCATGTTTTAATGTACAATCCTGTGACTCTACCCAGCTCACTCTGCTTACAGTCACATGGAAGTCCTGCGCATGTGACAGGTAGAGCATTAAGATCCCAGAGGGTCTGGTTTCAACAGCTAGGAGGAAATATCTGCTGGAGCCCCACTTGAGATGCCAGTGACTGGGAGTGTATGGGTAGTTACTTATAAATACTGGTCCTAGTCAGCTCTGGTTTTAGGAGTATGTTCGTGTTGAAATCTTTGCTTCTGAATATTTCTTCCTGTATTGTGCACAGATGTGAATTGTTACACTGCCAAACAGACCAAATAATACATGTTCCTCACTTGTTGGTGTTAGCAGCCACATGTTCTACACATCTGTTAGTCCTTGTAGTTAGATCTACAGAAACTGATTTAAAGGCCTTAAATGTAGTTTCCTTTGAGACTTAAGGATCAGAAGAAAAAACTTCCCAGCTTAGGTATCCTGAGTTTCTTCTGTGGTGGTGCCAGGTCTCCATTGTCCCAGATGTTTTTACAGGGCAAGTACAAGGAAGAATTTCTGTTCTTGCAGAAGCAGTTGGGAAACACCAGCTAATTCTGTAAGGGCAACTACTTTCACATTTTCATTTAAAGTTTCTTTGCTTAAGCACCTACTCTTGAAGTTAAATGCATATTTAACCATATTTACTTCCAGTTAAACAAACCATTGGACCCTGAAACTTGCAATGGTTTTAGCTTTGTGTTGTGGAGAAAATCACTGGAAACATGACCCTTTCATAGGAAGCTTTTGTAGGAAAAAAGTTCACCAAGTTTTTTTTTTTTAATTTTGTAATTTTAAAACCAAACATGATTTTAAAGACTTCCTCTTAATTTTGCTTGCTTAGTCTTTGTAATATTGAGTGGATGAGTGACAAAGAACATGAAGGAGATGCTCTCCTCTGGAATCACAAGTAGTGCTGTACCACTGTACTGCAATACTGAACTGCTATACTGCAAATGTAAAGTTAGCTTTTATTACTTGCTTTACCGTCAGTGAGGTGCCTAGAGCCCATAGAGGGACTGAGACTGTATTTTATTCACACATTCAAATATAATGAGAGACAATTCCTGCTCCAAAGAGCCCATAGTCTAAAAAGACAAGGCAAGTCGTAGAAATAACAGTATAAAGCATACCAAAGAAGAACTCAGAGGAATGATTGACAGATATATACACAGCTAAGTTAATTACAGATTGTTTTTTAAGTGGAGAAGGTAAGAGTCTTTTAAGAATGTTTTATCTGAAACATTTAAATAGATAATTGAGCTTAATAACAATTCAACTTTATCATCAGTCTTGCGCTTGGAGTAAAGGCACACTGGAGACAATCTAGCTTCAACCTAAGAGAGAAGAAAACACTAAATTCTTGAGCTTCACTATGGCTTGTTACACCAAGCATTGCCAGTAGGTGTAGCTGTTGCATGGGTTTGCCAGCTTTTAAACCTTTGCCAAAATTGTGCTCTTAGGTGATTTTTATCAACTTATTTAGTTGGGGTTTTCTTTAACTATATCAAAAGGCATGTTATTTTTGTTAGGTTTTTCACTAATTTATTTTATCAAACGTTAGGCATGAAGCTCTGCTGCATTACGTTCTAGCAGCTGAAACTGGGATTGAAGTGTCACAGTCAAATTTAGCACACATCTGTGAAGAAAGACCAGTAAGTAAAAGTATTCACAACTCATTATCCTGAAAGGAACACTTGTTAATAATGCTGTGATCCTAATCTCTCATCTGCGATATGAATGGATCTATTGTTTTCTTTCCAGGACCTAGCAAGGAAATACCTAGCAACTGATTGTGTTTGGAGATACTACAATTTCTCTGTTTCTCAAGTCAATGCACCCTCATTTGGTATGCTTAAGGAATTATTTTTCAATTTTAATTTTACCTTTTTTTTTTAATTTCAAAGACTATGTTTGTTATAACTTCCATGGGAGTGAGCAAGTTAAGGGAAGAGTAATCACTGCTTATCATACGTTTCCTTTTCAGTGTTTTGATAGGAATATCAGGAGGAAAAAAAGTACTTTAAGTGTTGTATTTCAGCACAGCTTTTCTGAGAATTTCCTTTTTATGGCATAACATGGATGAAATTTGTATAAAACAAAATAAAAAAGCTAAGCTCTGAAAAGGGGCTAGATATGTAGGAGCCTGTGCAATTGACTCAAGGTTTAAGGGAAAAAAATAGCAGTAGACTTTAGGAGCTCATGCTGTTTAGTTTATCAAAGAGAAAACCCAAAAGCAAATATAATTCCATATCATAACTGAGTCATGAGAAACTAATGAAGGTTAAAGAGTCCTTGTCTAATTTATTATGAGTTTTTCTATTAGGGTACAGAGTTTATCAACATTGGCGCAGCTTATCTTGCGGAACTAAAGGATTCTCTGTTTAAAAAAAAAAAAAAAAGCCTTTCTGGAACAGAAGGTTTATTTACATACAGGTTACATTCCTCCAGCCTTAAATTTTACTACATCTTTATGGGTAAATGGCTTTAGTGACTAAGTCATTTTGGTGCCTTTGAAAAAGTTATTCAGTATTTTAAAACATTGATCTGATTGTCTCACAAGAAGGTTTAAGTGCTTTGTAATAAGCACGTGGAAAAGTGGAGTGTAAAAATAATTCAAGCTATTCATTTAAATACACAGTTTCCAGCATGGAAACTGGATACCACATTGATACAGCCTGAAGCCGCAGGAGCTGACAAACCCTGTTAGCTTTCACAGGGAGTTTGTAGATGCCTTAGCAAGGCGCAGTTTGGATGACCCTTTGGCAGATCCACTGGTACAATCTTATATTAGAGAAGATTCTGAAGGTCAGACTCATGGGGTGAGACTGTAATTCCATTCAAGTAAAGGAGAGACTTGCTGGCTTCAACAGGGGAAGGATTTTATTACTTTATCTCTTCCTCACATGAATAACATGAGGGGGCTTTTGTCTCAGATCCTTCTCTGCAGCAGTGGAGGATCAAATCCCCAGTGTAGGGCCTGGGGCGGAGAGTCTAACCCTGGCAGCAGAGATTCCCAGGGCTACTTTATCAATGCGACACAGGGTGACCTCAGTGCCACTGCTTATTATGGGAGTGCTCTCTGGGCCAAGGCTGGAATGACACAGTTGGTAGGGTTGAGGGGAACTCTCTTCTTGATGATTCACTACAGAGTTCATGGCCTTTCACTCTGCATCTGTGCCAGCCTGTCCATGTAGTCTTTCTGTTGGGTCAGTGACTTGCTTCCTGGAAGAGCTCTGCTACAGTCCACTGTAAAAACAGGTGGAATTTCTAGGTGGCTGTCGTAGATGCACAAGGCAAGGTGTAGAAATGTTTCAAACCATTTGGGGAAAACTTAGATAAGTGTAGACATGGTCATGGGAGTTTTTAAAATCTTTAGCGTAGATTAGTGCGATGTTACGCTTATTTGTGTCTGGGTCAATGGCCACTCTGTTGACGCATTTCATTACTGTGCAATATCACAGAAAGATATTTGTAAAGTATTTGCTGGGCTTTGCTTTCTTCTAGACCAGGAAAATTCTACACCTGTTGTTGTCCTGGGTTGGGTTGGATTTGAAACTAATTAATTATCATGAGCAAAGTTCTGTAAGTTTGGGGATGGGTTCTGTACCGTAGTGACAGGTACAGAACAAGCACTTAGACAGCATGTTTTTAAGGCTTATCAAGTTAGTAGGGATAACCTGAATAATAAGGCTACAGGCTGCCCAAAGACAGATTCAGCAAGTGAAGAAGGAAAACAGTATTAAAGTTGCTAAGTCTTAGTTTTTGTAAAAGTAGCAATATCATTCACTAAATTCATTAAAGAGAAACCATGAGAAATTTCAGCCAGTATAAATATTTTCAATAGTCAGTCTGATGTAAGGTAGCCAAAGAGACAACCAGAGACAGGGTAGCTTTTTTTTTTTTTTTTTTTTTTTTTTTTAAGATGCTGCTTTAAATAGAATTACTATTAACTTCCCCATCATAGTAATAGTTGGTTAATTCTATCTCTACATGTACTCTAAATGATCTGCTTCTGGTGTCTTCCACAGCTTATTTGAAGATGGGTGATTTCTACTACTATGGTTACCAGAACCACTCTAAAGACCTTGAGCTCTCAATGCGGATGTACGCACAAGCTGCGTTAGAGGGAGATTCACAGGTGGGTCTGCAGTTGTAATGTGTTTATAAAAAAAAAAATCAAAGTTTAGAACAAGAATCCTCATTCACATGAGACTGGTTATTCTGCTTGGCTACTTCTGCACTGAAGAGACCTGCTAGAATAAGTTATAATTATTTCAAAATACCTTGTGAGTAGGTAGGTGCTGTTTCATGGTAATAGACGGTAAACCTAGCATAGATGGACAGTCCTAGAGTTAGGCTGTTTTGAAAGATAAAGGTGAATGGCCTAATCCGGTGCTACCCTACCTTGACACAATTTAATCTGTTATGACTTTGGTATTTTTGCTCCTACAAGGGGAAGAATTAACAGACTGCTGAGTTTTATTCCAGTCCTGCCCCCTGCTATTTTAGGAAATAAGACAACCGGTCCGGTTCCCTTAGTATATTCGGTGAATCCTAGGGTGAATTTTGTTCACTCCACCAACAAAAGCTTAATCTTAAAATGTTTTATAATGAAAAGATACACCATGTCACACTACCAAAGACATGGAATGTTTCAACACTGAGTGTCCTGCCCTCAGACCCTCCTGAAGTGTCCTGGGTGCAATATTCTGTTCTCCCTGTCCCTATGACAATGTCCCCAGACAGTATCTTGTCTGTGAATTTATTAAGGGTAGCATAGTTGGGTTCTGTTTGGAGGATACTGGGACAAAACGTTACTGCTAAACTAGCAAAGGTAAGAAGAGAGGCATAAACAGTTCTTTAAAGTATGAAAGCCTAACTGATGGAGAATCCCGTAATACATCTCCTGTGTGTTCATCTTCGTGCTTCTGAAAAGACATAGGGTTGCCTAAGACTTGTCAAAACTCTAAGATTAAGGATTTAAATTGTGTGGAGCAAATTTCTGCTCTCAGTTTCACTATTCAGATTGCTATGGATTTACAGAGCTAGGTGGAGGGGAATTTAACAGTAACAGAACAGGAATCCATTTCTGCTTTCAGTCTAAATTTCCCTAGTAGATAAAAGATTACAGTATGATATGTGGCTATGTTTAAAGAGCAAATAAAAAATGAGAAAGCTCAGATCTTTTTCCAAACGAGTGTCACAACAAATGAACACTGATTCAGTATTTAGCTGGGTATATGGTTAGGAGAGAAGGCTCTTGTAATTACTCAAGCAAGATCACATTATACTAAATGAATTTATAGAAGACCGTTATAATTATTTAGATACTTAATGCTTATATTAGACTTTAAATATACATGTGAAAATTTAATGGTTAAAAAGCGTGTATACTTTTTTTATTGTTAGGGTTTCTTTAATTTGGCCCTTGTCATAGAAGAGGGCAATTCCATACCTTCCTACATCCTGGATCACTTGGAAATTGATCGGGCATTGCATTCTAGTAATACTTCACTTCTTCAGGAACTTTATTACAGGTGAGTTTTTTTTCCCCCTAATCAGCATCTTCTGTTTTTCCATGTGAGTAGCATTTACTTGGGAGAATAGCAACTCCTGTAATTATTAACTTTGGTCACTTGTATGATTTAAGGCAGGTTAAGCTCAACATGCTTGAAATGCTTAAACTGCCTAAATATATTTCAGTTTATGCCTGTTTTAGAGATGTGATTGTATGTGGTTACCTGAAACAGCAGGGACTAGATTTAATGATCCAGGAGATATTTTCCAATTCTGTGTATTTAAGTTCCTAAGTTAGGCACTGACAATTTGTATACTGTCCAAAACAATCTTTTCATGATAAATATAGCATAATTTTAATGTGGAATTTAAAAGTATGTGATAGCAGTCCTTCCTATTTATTCTGCAAAAAAGTTCCAGCCTGTTTCTGCTCGCACTGTGCCCCAGAACATCCTGGCACAGAACATTAGATATGTGAGAAGGTTACAGGTCTGCTCTCTGAACTGCCTGTGCCAGCACTGTTCATGCACAAACCACCTAGAGACCTCTGGTTCTGGTACAGAACTTAGGTTTCCTTTACCTGGGTAAAGCAACGTGTTGAAAAGCACAGTGGGAATGGCAAGCTTACACGATATTTGGTGGATTTGTAGATTTGCCTTTCAGATATTTAAAGGAGGAGTTGACGGTTAATACATGAGGCTGTGAACCAAGAATGAGTGGTTTATGTTCTGGTTTTCTACTGAGTGTTGTGTGACCCAAAGAAGTGGAGATATCATCAACGTTAAAACCTCATTTGTCAATTCACCAACAATCCACTGAAACTGTTCTTCACTGCAGCTAGCCTGAACTTGTTCCCTAAATTACCTCCACTCCACATGAAATTACCAGCCAGATAAATAGGGCTTCTGGACCAGCTGCTCCATCTGGGGTTGTAAGCTTGAGTCTGAATTCTGCCTTCACTTGGGCTGAATCCATCTGCTTTGCAGTGAGAATAACTCCAGAGCACTGCAGGGGTTTCCTATCATCATACACGTTTGTCCAGAAGGGCACAGACTTTTATACCCACCCACCTCCCTCCTCAGCTTGGTAGAAAAGAGTCAATTGTAGTTTAAAATAGGTGCCTGCGATTTAGCTGTCTAAACTCCCCTAGCTGGTGCAGTCCTGACTGATGGAACTGAGAAGCAACTCGGCTCACCCCACAACAGATACCTTGTAGCTAGTCAGCTAAATCGCTCTTTAAGCTCTGACTACATCATGTAGTACTTCATTGACTCTGAAGTGGGTCTAGGCACCAGTCTCCTGCATAGGCAAGCAGATTTTGGATGTCTAATCTGGAATCAAGTCCTGCTGCTGTTGGTTCTCATTAGTTAGAACAAAGTATCTTGGGTACGACGCTGTACTGTGACTGCTTGGCAAGGGTAGCCTGGATGCTTAGACCCATTGTTGGCTAATAAGAAAATAAAAATATACTCCTAGGGTAAGGTACTCTGTGTTTAATGAGGTTAATCTGGTATTTCTATGAATTTTTACTTCACCATCCATGAGATAGTGATGATACTATCTGCTTATTTTCTGGGTTACTGAGGTTTGCTGCAAACACACTTGAGATTTCCAGATGACAGATGCCACAAAATTGTAGAGCAGGACTAATTAGTTGTTTTGATCTTCTTGTTGTAGGTGCTGGAATAATAGTAACCAAGAATCAATTAGTCCATGCTCATTAGCATTGCTTTATTTTTACATGAGAGTTTTCTGGAACAATATTTTACAGTCTACTCTGGTATGTATTGCTCCTTTGGTACATGCACAGTTCATTGGGAGCACTACCTTGGCTTTACACTGCTCTAATATATGCTTCTAAACTTACTGTCACAGATCTACTTCATGGGAACCTTTCTTTTATCGATTCTGGTTGCATTCACGGTGCAGTATTTTCAGTCTTTATCTGGTAAGTATTTCTCGTGGTAAAACTGAAGAGGAGTGATCTTTTTATTTCAGTAAGAACTTCAAAATTAAAAGCAGGATTTGGAAGAGCTGCTTTTGAACAGCAACAACTTTGACACACAAGTCATTTTTGATCATTTGAAAGGGGTGGACGAAGCGAGATGTAGGTTTAAACCTATTGGTTTCTGGAGAATTTCCTTTGATAAAGGAGATTCGTAACAAAAACGTTAACTGCAGTAGATTATGACTGGAAATAAGATAGTCTTTCCCTTGTCTCAACATGCAGTATTGTTAATTATATGGCTTTGATTTCATATGTTGTCTCTGCAATATGTGATGAAACTGTGTTCCATTTCATATGACTGGATCTGTTCAGATACAAGGTAGGAGAAAAAGTGAGGTTCGGAGAGCTGGTACATTTGAGTAACTTAGAAGGAGGCAGTTCAGCCTCTTCAGACCAGTAGCAAAATCAGTAAATGCGTTCAATCAGCACTTCAGCAATTCAATCAGCACAGGACTCCTCATGTCCTAAACCAGAAGGGTTTGCTATATTTTCTCTGTTCTGATGGGACAGAGAATATTAAGGGACAGAAAACCAAATGCCAGACTTCAGTCTTTTAAAATTCCCATTATTTTCTCACTGTATTGAAAGAGAGATCAGAGGCAGAACCACTTTGCTCAAGAAAGAGGGAAAAACCCCTACCATCAGATGCAAAAATAATGAGTCATCATTTAAAAAGCATCACCAGCTTCAACCGTTTCACTTTAAACTGCAAGACAGGATCTTGATCAGAAAGTTGTAGAACGGATATTACCAGTTATGAAAAGAATTTCTTCCACTAAATACATTTTATTATGTTGTGGTTTAACCCCAGTAGGCAGCTTAAGCCTGTATCAGAAAACGCTGTTTTCTGACATACTTCTGTAATAAGATACAGAAAAAAAATTACTTTCCACATTGACAACCCACACTATAGGGAATAGTGTTTAAAAATATGAAAAGATTATTAGAATTTTATAATTCTTAGACAGCATTTAAGACATGTAGCTGTGCATAATATGCTGACTGTGGAAAGAATTCTGAAATCCTGCTTTCCTTTCTTGCTAGCTATAATTGATGTAACTTGGGAATCATACTACATATGTGTAAAGTTACAGATATTCTTCTTTTGATATTTCATAACCTTTGAGTATTATCTTTATATTGTGATTTTATATCCACATAATATTTAAATATTGATGAATAGACTTACTAGGCACAGTGGGGTCTTTTTTTAATAATTTCTTTTGATGTTTTTCCAAAGCCCATCATTCTCTGGGAACAAGATCAGAACCATCGTCAGATGAACCTTCTTCCTCAGGCCATACCAACGAGGATGCTACCAGACTAGTACAGCAAGATGAATCTTCTTTTTCAAACAATTTAGCACAGCAGGATTCAAACCCTCAGAATCCTCTTGTTACGAGCTGAAGTGCAGTTTTCTTCAGGTTGACGTTCCACCGGGAAGAAGAGATATGAACAACTACAAAGCTAAGAACTGGCAACCAGCCCTAGTAGTGGCATTAATAATGCAGTCCAACAGCCAAAATCGTAGGGGAATTCACTGATTAATTTCTCTACTATAGAGAAAAAACATCTCTACAATTTATTTAACACTCCAAACAGATAAATCAGATTATCTCACTCTACCCAACACAAGATCATACTGTATTTCATTGAAGGACTGGAGGAGAACATGCAGGGTCTTTGCCTCATTGAAGAATGAGCAAACCTCCCACTGGTTTTGATGAAGAAGAAATTTTACTTGCATACCTAATGTCTTATTAAATTGTCTTTACTGCATTTCAGCTTATTTTATTGGTGAAGTTACCAGAGTTTTCTGAGTTGGTAGCATGGAAGCAATACAAACGTGAAACCCAGTCACCAACAGTTTCCAGGTTCCATGGCACACCTGCCAGGACTTCAGTACACGCAGTGATAGCAATTACTTTTTTGGCATTTTATATTCCATCCTAACTCTTCGATGTGAAGAGTGGTTTGGGAAAAAAAAACACACCAGGAAGATTTGCAATATGATCATAACATAGCAGTTCTGCTGACTAACCCTCGAAACATCAACGTGTCAGCAGTTCCCTGGGAGACACAACAGTTAATTTTTCCTGCTCTGCCAAAGAAAGTCTATTTTCTTATTCATTAGGGAAGATAAGTGTGAACAGGTAACACAAAGTAAATGAACAACTTATTTTTTGATTCTTAGATAGATAACATTGGAAAGGATTCATTTCATGTTCTGCAGTAACTCTTAAAGACACCTGTTTTAATGACAGTTTATTTGGTAAATGTTAGATGGGATATATGGATAAGTGTGGCGTGCAAATGCCTTCTGTCTGATTTAAAGCTGTCAGGTAAGGAAGTGGCTGTAGGAAAGGTCTGACCTTTAAAGCAGGTGTGCATGCACCTCTGCAAATTGTGTAGATCACAGGCTATAATTTGCATCAATCTATGCATTATTGAGGGTTAAATCCACTCTCCTTGCACTACATTATCTACTCCTGTAAATAAAAATATTTTTCTAATTCAGCCTGTATATGAAGGATTTTTTTTTTAAAGCACCTGTCAGATTAAAGTCTCTCTTAACAATAACAAATTGCTGTTGCAAAGTCTCAATACCATTATTTAGGTGTCTGTTTTCTTAGCTTCAGATGGGACAATCGACCTTGCTGTATTCCTCAAAGAAAGCAATTCTCACAGAGCAGACCTGGAAGAGTTTTGGTTTTGTTTTTCAGTCAAGATGTGGAATTTTTCAGTATGAAATTAATTAATTCAAAGGAGGAAAAAAAAAAAACCAAAAAAACCTTCAAGAGAGATTAATATGCATATATAAATGTAGGTATACACGTATCATGAGGGTATATTTCTCTTGCAGAAAACTGAAAATTCAAAAGTGTTTGGAGTTGTTACTTTGAGACAGCAGTTCCATTGAGTAAGCTGGGGGGGAATCCAGCTATTGAAGCTTCACACACACACACACACACAAGCTTATATATGTGGAGAATTGTGTTGCACATTACAATTTTTTAATTTAATTTCAGCAAGGACAGTCCAAACAGTACTGTTTGTTCTTAGTGCAGTTGGATATAGAGGCCATGTAACACATTTTGTTGTGCTTTTTACGCATAAGTTGGTGTGCCTGTCTACGAAGTATTTTGCAGTGTTTGTTAAAAAGGATCTTCACTTCTACATCCTAAGCAGTTGTTGGCTTGCTGAGGCTGTATGCTGTGCTGCTGGCATCCATTGCAAATGGATCAGCAGCATTATTTGGGTTGCAAAACCTTGTGCAACTAACTTTGGTTGCATCAAACTCCTTAACGCAACTACATGGATATTTTAAGACTCTTCTCACCTTTACATTTCTCACTTAATAAAAGAAAACAGGATGCATTTGAAAGTTGGCAGGGTCAGCTGGTAAGCCCAGAGGTCTTGCAGAAAGCATAGCCTTTGAAGACGAGTAGACAGTTTTCACAACACAGGCATGCCATTAGGCACAAAATGGCAGACAGCGTGGTCACAAAACCCCCTAACTGTTGGGGTACACGTACAGCAAATCTTGCTTGTAGTAAGCTACACATGCAAGATGGATTTTACTACATATGTCCTATCTATGTAAGTGACAGTCTCTACACAGGGAGTGCTGCTATTGTTGAAGCCCGTCAAAAAACATTAATCTCGGGGAAGTTTGGTGGTGGTGGCCTGGTTGTAACCCATATGTTGAAATCTTGTGGTTCTTAGAGCAGCACTGGTTTGGGTTATGTAGCTATGGGTCAGAGTTAAGCGTTAGCAGTCAGGCTGACTGACTTTTCCTCTCCAAAAGTAAGCTCATGTTCAACTTTAGTTATTAACTTATTTGAGGAGGTTTGCCAGAAATGTGATTTCACATCTGTATTCCAGAAGACAATTGCTGAAGCTGGAATATATTTCTTGATGCCAGCAGTTCATAGGTCTTTGTTTATTGTTATCTATTACATCAGACGTTCCACTGAATAATACAGTATGTTAAGATAAGCAACTCTTCATAATAAACTGGCAATGTTTAAAGGCTGAAATAATAATAGTTACATTATTATCCGTCACGTCTTATAAGATCTAGGAGACTATTATTTGACAACCTGGAGAATCAAACAATTCCCAGGGAGAGGCTGGTAAGTTAAGGCAGCTGCATAATTCCACTACATCCACAAAAAAAAAAAATCACACCTGCACCCCACAAACAGAAAAAGAAGTGGGCATCCTTATGTGGGTGATTTTGTGACCAGTGCATGATGCTGTTTCCCAGTCCATGCAGTGATGAACATTACATCCCAATATACAGGCATGAGTGTGTGCTTAAAGTTTATATTAATACATGTTGAAAAGTCACACCTTGCAATAGAAATTTATTCCGTGATTAAAAAAAAAAAAAAGAGGCCAATTCATGGAAATTAGTACACTGATTATGATTATATATATGATTATAAGTATATCCCCTATTGGGACTTTTGTATTCCCATTTGAGCTACAGGGAAACCGTAGACGGTCTTTCCAAGCACGTGGGAAACACGGATTATCTGTGAAGATATTTGTTTTATAGCAGACTCCTGTCTGTGTAAGCTGTCCTCATTGACTAATGGACTATGGTATTTAACACTGGCTGTTGACCCTTATCCTGGATGAAATGCAGCACAAAGGTACAAAACAGGTTGAATTAGCTTCAGCCGAGGAATTTCACCCACACACCCTTTCCTTCCTTCCATAAACACATGAACTGCATTAAGAGGCTGGGGCATCGAGAAAGAACAGAAGGAAATGAAGCAGCTGGAATTTTTGAAGAACAAGCCCAAGTGTAAGGAAGCTAAGGAATGATGAGGGAAGTCCAAGCATGGAGCAGTTTCCCATGTTGTCTTCTAAGATCTAGGTGGCAGGAGCAATTCCCTAATAAACAGAGCATTGTAAATGGAGAAACAGCAGTTACTGGGATATAGACATGCTGGAAATGCATCACAGCTTGGATGTTTATGAAGAGACCCAATTCCTAGGCCAGAAGGCCAAACTATTATTTACAGTTAAAAAAAAAAAAGAAGGAGCAGCAAGCCTCTGCCTAACTACATGGTATCTGTGTTAAAGACAGCTGCATACAGATTTGCATATGTGAGCATCAGAACCAGAAAAAATTGGGAGCAATGAGTAACCAAAATGGAAAGGAACAGCATTGCAGAAGATGTTTATGCTAGAGTATTAGGTGTGTTTGGGAAAACAAAAACAAGCAAACAAAAATACACCACCCCACTTCCTGTAGATTAGATATTCTGAAGCACTGAGGTTCCAAACTTAAATTGCACCAGCGCTATGTGCCCATTGACTTGAGGAACTTGAGTTGTTTGGTAAGTGCTATCAGACATCCGTCAGGTCTGCCAGGTGAACAGGAGACTGCACAAGACCATTAGCAGAGCTCGGAACCATTTTTTAACAGTCCAACAAAGGAGGAACCAAGATACCTGCACGGTATTTTCTGTCTGTTCATTATGGCATGACCTTGAGTCATGGATTTACACAGCAAGTATCTTTAATTGCACAAGTTAGAAGCCAGTCTCCCTGACTAGATTGTATTAATAACCTAATGAAGGTCAGGCTCCACTGTCTGGCTGTGACTAGTTAAACTTTTCCTGAGAATCCGGTTGCCTTGTGTGCTGCTTGTTGGGGCCAGTCCTGGTCCATAAAATCCCCCGAACAGTGCCAGGGTGTCGTCTAGGAGGGTACTACTCAAACAGGCTCAAGCTAAGCCAAGAAGCACACCACCAAACAGCAGAGATGATCATGAGCCAGTGCCCAAGCATAGCCTTTAGGCCTTGTTCAGATTAATTGTGCAGATGAACTGAAAATGCTGGCCTTTCTGACTCAGGCTGCGAGACTCAATTCCACCCCCATGACCCAAGCGACTGCTCTAAGATCTGTCCTTCCAATTTCACCAGCCTGTGTGTCTTCCAGATGCCCAACCATGTTCAGAGCTGTTTTGAAGGCTTGCCTTACTGGGATCAGCACGCTCGTCAGGTGTTTGTAGACCACAGGACAGCCTTTCAAAACACACCAGTACTGACTGACTGAAATACGTCAAAGTTTCCACTCTTGCTTTACCTCATTCTGGTAAGACCAAAGCACTGCCCTCTGCTCCGCAGACTTGGTTAGTGGCAATAATGCTGTCCCTGCCTCCTTGTCTCACACAGACTCTATCTGCTGTCCTACCCAGCTGCCAAGGTTTAGAAGCCCGCATATGCTCACCAGTGTTACATTGCCCTTCCAACCCAGCTCCAGCTGCATGCAGACAGCCCTTCTGATGTCATTTTCGAGTCAACCACAGCATGCTAGTCCCAGAAAACAAGTTAACAATTTCAATTCAGTTGGTTACAATATCAATAGGGGAAACCCAGAATGCCTGGAGTTGTCTACATTAAACAAATATGAGAAACTGTGGAGAATCAGAACTGGCTGACAGGCCGCACCCAAAGGGTGGTGGTAAATAGCTCTTTCTCAAACTGCCAACCTGTCACTAGTGGAGTCCCCCAGGGATCAATACTGGGCCCAATGTTATTCAACATCTTTATAAGTGATCTGGATACCGGCATCAAGTGTAGCCTGATGAAGTCTGCAGATGACACCAAGTTGAGTGGGGAAGCAGACACTCCAGAAGGGAAAGCTGCTCTGCAGGGAGATCTGGATAGGCTGGAGGAGTGGGCCAGCAAGAACCTTAAGAAGTTCAACAAGGACAAGTGTAAGGTCATGCACCTGGGAAAACATAATCCAGGAGAGCAGCACAGACTGGGATCCACCTGGCTGGAGAGCAGCTCTGTGGAAAGGGACCTGGGGGTCCTGGTGGACAGGGAGCTCAACATGAGCGAACAGTGTGCTGCTGCGGCCAAGGCGGCCAGCACGATGCTGGGTTGCATCAAAAAGGGCATCCCCAGCAGAGAGAAAGAAGTCATTATCCCGCTCTACTCAGTGCTTGTCAGGCCACACCTGGAGTACTGTGTACAGTTCTGGTCCCCGCTCTACAAAAAGGATGTGGACAGGCTGGAAGGGGTCCAGAGAAGGGCCACCAAGATGATCAGAGGACTGGGAAGCTGCCATAGGAGGCTAGGCTGGGAGAACTGGGTTTGTTCAGCCTTGAGAAAAGGAGGCTCAGAGGGGATCTCATCACCATGTACCAGTACTTAAGGGGTAGTTACAAAGAAGATGGAGACTCCCTTTTTACAAGGAGTCACATGGGGAGGGCAAGGGGGAATGGACACAAATTTCTCTTGGGAAGATTCCAATTGGACACCAGAGGGAAATTTTTCACAGTGAGGACAGTCAACCCTTGGAATAATCTCCCCAGGGGAGTGGTTGACTCAGCCATGTTGGACACCTTTAAGAGTCGTCTGGACAGGGTGCTGGGCCATCTTGTTTAGACTCTGCTCTTCCTAGGAAGGTTGGACTAGATGATCCCTGAGGTCCCTTCCAACCTGGGATTCTGTGATCTTTCCTCTAGATATTTTTAAATTTTTACTGCTCATCTGAGGCTGGCACCAAGCAATAGTAAGTTATATATCAAAATCACTACCAGTCTTCAGAAGCACCAATAGGCCAATATTTAGAAGTTAATTTACTGACCTGGAAAGCTGCAGTGAAATAGAGACAAGAATGCAAATATGCTATAGCCTAGAGTAATTCTGGCCAAGTTCTTCAGATACCCAACTCGGACTAACAGTATTAAAAGTGGTCTCCTACACTCATTAAAAGTATGTGGATTTCAGCCTCTCTAAGGACATCTACAACAGAAATGACAGCCACGCAGAGATAACCACGGCAAGTGCAGATGCAACCTCAGAGGCTCCTGGGACCAGGGTCCAGCGGCAGTCTGGCTGTATTCCTGCATACCCTGTTTCTCAGGCTCTCCTAGGGCAAACTCTTTACCCTGCGTGACACTGCATTATTGTGCTCTGCAAACATACCCTCTGTGCCTTTCCAACGTTACAGGAAATAAAAACAACTTCACTTTCATGCCTTGTGTATCCGGTGAGAATACACGGGAGATCCTTGGCACTTGGAAACTATTAGCACCAGACAGGTTTGCACAGAGGAAAAGCATATGACAGAGTCAGTTACACTGATGCTGATATCAGGGATAGAAAACACCTTGTTCAGCATCTTGAGTAATAAAATACCTATGCACTTTTCCAAGAAAGCTTTATTACTCCATGTACTAATTCAGTTAACAAAGGGGGGGGGGGGGGGGGCACGGGGAGAGGGGGAGAATCAGGCTACCCACCAAACTCCTACATTGTACCTATTTATACCTTGTGCCCAAATACCGTTACTCTGGGAATATTCAGATCATCTTGTGGTGGATTAAATGCTTGTTAAGGATATGTGCATGAAATAAAATCTCTCTTTCATTTGAAATAATTCTTATAGTTGTAAGTCTGCCTATAAAAACCGTAACAGGTAAAGTCCCCAGGCACCCACCTACCCCACCACCACTTGCTGATAAAAGCAGAAATTTATGTATCTACCCACCACACTGCGTACCTGCCTCATATAATTACAGAACTATTTGAAGGGCTGAAGATGGGAGACTGGGTTTAATAAAGGCCCCTACTGTAAATTCATAAAGATACATACAATCCATTCTTTCACCGAAAAAGTGAAAGTCTCTCACTTTTACTGAAGTAAAAGGATTTTCTTTGAAGCATTTAAAAGATTGCGATAGTGTTAACTACACTCCTAGGACAAAGATTAGTTCAGCTTATCAGATGCAACTTTTGAAGATACACAATATCATTGCTACTTAACAGAAGAATGATTTGTCTAAGAACTTGGATATTTGTCTCACCCTTGATCTCCTCCACACACAAAACCATCTTGCCAGAGTCTTATGCTTTAAATTGAGGCTTGTTTGGCTGTGAATAAATTGAAGCAAGGAGAAAAGTAGAAGGGAGAAGGACACACAAAAAAACCAAACCCCACAGTCACTGGAGTCCTGAGAGTCTTCCAGAGCCTTATACAGTCTCCATATCTCTTCTATCCAGAAAAAAAGAGCAGTTCTCTGGGTCTTTACACAGTTCTCTGGTAACTACAGTGGCTTTGTTTACAACAGCACAGAAGGGCTTAGAATACTCTCCTGCAAGTTCACATGTAGCACCAGTCAAGACACAGTAGTTCAAGGATGAGTCTTTGGGGTAGTTCCTTGCGTGGGCTATCCCAGGTGCTATCACCAAGTTAATCTCTACTTGCTCTTCAGTGCAGACATCACAGTCCCTTTTCAGCCAACAGTACTGGGCAAAGGTCCAAACAGCAGCAGTGCTTGAACCCTGCTTGAGTTTGTAAGCCATGTTGGATCGCTGATGTTGAGTGGTAATGCCACAAGGAGCAGCACAGCATTTGAATACCCATAACTGGTCCAGGGCATGGCTAGACTGATCTGGGGCTTGTACCCTGCAAATTTTCCATACTTGGCCTTGCCATATTTTCTGTTCCACCAACCCCAACATACATCTCAACCACTCAAGGTTTGCCCACACCAACATTGGCACAGGCAAAGTAAATTCAGGAGGTGCAGAATCTACACTGCAAGACAAATGTATTTAACCTCTATCAGATTAAGAACATTGGGTTACTCTCACAGTGTCCTTCAAGGCTTCTGCTTGCTAGAAGCAAATATAAGAGTATAGTCAGGATTTGTGTCTTACCAATTTAAAAAAGTAATGAATTTGACTGTTCTGTTGGACATTTGACTTCCAGATGAAATATTGTACACATTCAGCAAGACAGTTTCTGACAGAAATGGGTTATTGATGCAGAACAACTGGACTTTATACCACCATGCTAATAAAACAGAGCACTCCTGAGCAGTTGCCCTCGCCGCAAAAAGAAATATCACATGATTGTACTTGTGCTTTATGACAGAAAACTGAATTACTCTGCTAGACCTGACTGTAAATATGAGCCTTCACAGGACTTTATGTTATTCAAAGGCCACAGGCCTTTGCAAGTGTGAGTATTTAGGAGCTAAAGGGCAAACTGGGGACCTGAATGTCCAAGTTCATTAAAAAGTTAACATTTCTAGCAGTTTCTTCCACACAAAGGTAACACCCAGGTAGTTGATTTTTAAGAATTCAGAATAGCTACATTCTGTGTCCAAGCTTTTTCCCACCTTACAAGCTGGAATTTAGACACCTAGGGTTTGTTGATGTCTACAATCATTAGCCCCCCATATCCATTTGACATACCTGTTATTTTTGCCTAATTTGCTCCATCACTCTTAAAGACTTAGAGAAATAGCAGGAGGGAACTCAAAACTCAGATATTTGTGGTACATCTTTCTGACTAACTTTGATTACAGCTTCTGGTTACTGTAAGTGCCAAGAAAACTGTGTAAAGGTGCCCCAGTGCCTAGTATGTCCAAGAATCTGTTACTCTACTGCTGCCTTTTTTATATATGTATACCTAATACATTGATAGGGCTGTGTGATTTTTATTATAAAAACCGGCTCTGTGTCTGGAGGACCTACCCAGGATGAAGCAGCACATTAGCCTCTTCCAAGGAGGCTCACGTCTACCTCTCTTACTCCACAGAAAATTGCCCTGCCCCTACAAATTACCGATACATCAGAGAGAAATGTGACAGTCCAGTCAACATCACCTGTACTTGTGCCACAGGAGATATGAATGGGAGCCTCGCTTCATAACATGCTGAGTCCCTAAGCATTCTCAGGAGTTGTTCTGCACCCCAGTGTTATTGAAACCCAGAACCAGTGTTTGGGGCACTGCGGGTATCCATGAGTGTTTTCAGAGTTGCTGCCTAGTCCTGTGGAAGCCACTACAGGTCTAAGATTTCTACAGGTGGCTACATGCAGAACCATCAGCTTGCAGAAGATGCCAAGGGGACATGCAAGGATGCCCAGCCTAGCAGCCTCCTCACGCACAGCCACAGCAGAATGACTCCCCATCTTCTGGGGTTTGGTTTTTGGAGCGGTTTTTTTCATTGCTTAAGGATTTTTTTTATTTTGGGGGGGTTTTCTTTACCAGTGGTGCCTGATCTGGGACACACGCACCTAATGCTCTTCCCAAAATATTAACAGGAAAAAAAAAGCAGCCACCACCTGCCTGTTACACCGATAGCTCCTAAATTCAGCACTTTAAATCCATATCTCTTTCCTGCTTAGAGTTTTTGAGCCAGCCTGAGGCCGGAGACACCCAGGCTAGCTCACAGCAAGATCAAGTCCCTGAAGAAGTCTTGCTACCGCACATCATCATGCAAGTGGCAATCCACACACACAGTATTGCCATGCAGTATGTAGACTATGCCACTTGCAGGTCCACTACTACCTACCTCTCACTAGTCTGGAAGATCTCAGCATCACCTTATTGTCCTCTCCAATGGTTGTCTTCCCATGCCACATGGTGGTTCCTCTCTCAGCTGCCTAACTTTCCTTCCTTCACACAGAGCTGTTAAAATGCCTGAAGCTAGGCACCAAAGAACTGTGGTGCTTCAGCTTTCCTTCCAGGACAGGAATTCTGCCACTCAAGGCAAAGTGAAGCTGGTGGGATTTTTGCTATTATTAAATGCTGTATTGCCTCTCAAACTTGAGTTAACCGTAACGTCAGCTCCATTTAGTTTCTGTAATCCAGTATACTGCGTACATTTTTAGTAAAAAGTCTTTCAGGTAATAAATAACAGGTTATGATGCTCCAGCACGTCAAGACCTGTGCTACAGTAATATTCTCTACACATTTTTCTTGGTATGTAATATGTTGTTGTGGTTTAACCCCAGTCAGCAGCCAAGCACAACACAGCTGCTTACTCGCCCTCCCCTCGCAGTGGGATAGGGCAGAGAATCAGAAGGGTAGGAGTAAGAAAACTAGTAGGTTGAGATAAGAACAGCTTAATGACTGAAGTAAAATAATAATAATAAATTGTAATGAAAAGGAAAACAAAAAGAGAAAGAGAAACAAAACCCAGGAAAAAACAAGTGATGCAAGTGCTTACCGCCCACTGACCGTCACCCAGCCGCTCCCCAAGCGGCAATCGCTGCCCCACAGCCACCTCCCCTGAGTTTATATACTGAGCATGACGTCATACGGTATGGGATATCCCATTGGCCAGTTGGGGTCAGCTGTCCTGGCTGTGTCCCCTCCCAGCTTCTTGTGCACCCGGCAGAGCATGGGAAGCTGAGAAGTACTTGACTTAGTATAAGCACTGCATAACAACAACTAAAACAGAAGTGTGTTACCAACATTATTCTCACCCTAAATCCAAAACACAGCACTATACCAGCTACTAGGAAGAAAGTTATCTCTATCCCAGCTGACACCAAGACATATGTTTAGAACAGCAGCGTCAGTAAGTGACTACCCAATTCCCAAACGGTTCGGTCAGAACCTGGCCTAATCTCCTGTCAAAGTTCTTCTTTCCATTTACTCATATGTCTGTTATCCAGCAGTTTTCCTAGTCTGATTGCCCTGCACAACCCCAACCCAATCCATCCAGAGGCCACCCCAAGCAGAGTGTGTCTAAACCCGATTTTAAAGACTGCTTTATGACCTCAGTTAAGGCTCATATCCATTTCAATTTATTGGATAAAACAGCGCTCCCTCTTACCCACTTCTTGGCTGAGAAAGCCACATAGTTTTTAAGCATTTTATCATACAATACAACTGCAAGGCTAATTCAGTTTCCACTGAGGGTTTTTTTTTTTTTAAGGGACTTAGAAAGCCCTAGGTGACACTGGTTTGGTTCAGATCCCCTTTCTGGTACAGCATGAGCTGGGTCTGCTGGGAATAGACTGGGCCAGTTTTAGTTGATGGTCCTGAGCAAAGACAACAGGCAGCTAAGTAACAGACATTGGCCTGCATCAGTGTGGTTTTAGGTAGAATTTCCTCATTCCGGTCTGTGCCTCCCTCCCATGTTTCCCTGTTCTACAGGGGTAAGTGCTGTTGTGGGATGGATGCTGATGGAACATGTGCAGACACACAAGGCCACACAGAATTAGCACTTGGAACTTCAGCTGGCTTTTCTGCAGGATGCCAGCTAGATGGACAGGAGCTGTATCCCCAACCTCAGCAGCAGCCCTTGTTTCACAGGAAAGCCTCCTATCCCACGGGCTGCCCTGACAAGCTATACCCTTCACATGCAGGTGCCCCTGCCCTCAGGGGCAGGCAGGCATGATCAACCCAGGCAGCAAGACCTTCCTCGAAGTTATATATTTAGAAGGCAAACCACCATCATCTACACAACAGCCTTGGGTAATCTCCTTTACTTAGTAATAAGTACAGTTTCAGCTAGAGGTTCGGTCTCAGTGAGCACACTGGACACCAAGTCTTGTCCTTGGTATAGAAGGAAGCCCTAATAAATCCCAACAACTGCTACTTTTTTAATTCCCTCTCCCCTGGGTCTCTGTCATACCTAACTTCTCATGCTAGATCCAAACAGGTGGATAAATTCAGAGAGAAAATAATAAAACAAGCAAGCAAAAACCCCACAAGCACACCTCACTAAAGCCCCTCTCACTGAGTGCAGGCAGCTGCGCACAAAGGTAAATCCTGCATTCAAACCCTAGTCTGACTTTCTCATCCAGATTATTCCCCAGACAAAAATCAGAAGCTCCTGCTGCTAAAGCCCCCCTGGCCAGGTCTCTCAAGAAGGTTTCTACCCAACCTTTACTGCCAGGTGCTTCTGACACAAGTGACCATACTCACACTTCCCTTCCTTTGCTCCAGCAGCTCTGGGATCAGTTACTGTCCCCGGTTCCTTACCCTCCATTCCCCTCATTTCCTCTGGTTTCATGAGAAAGCACAACAAGGGGCTGTCCTCTTGCTTTCCACTGTCCTTTGCCTTATCTTGGGGTGGGGGGGAAGGAAAGGAAAGAAAAAAAGAAAACCTGCTCAGCAAACACAAATTCAGGTACCCTCCCCAAGCCACAGCTCTAACTCAGCTCCACAGCTGCTCCTCCTGTCCCAGCAGCTGCCCTGCAGGTTACCTCCTTGTGGAGGGCTGGCAACAAGCTGTCTGTTCCCAGGCACTCCTTGCCAAAGCCTCTCCTCACCACCATGCCCTCTCTCCCTTATCACCCAGACGCTGCGTGCAGCTTGTGTCTGCCTGCAGACCCTTTGCCTGCCATTTTCTGGAGGTTTCTCTATCCATCCCCAACTAAAGCTCTCAGTACTTCAGTTCCTGCAGCATTCTTTCAGATAAGTTGTCAGCATTGTGTACTGATGGTAAGTAGCGATAGCCACATTTCATGCCTCTTTTTTCCCCACAACAAAAAGTGCAAGCTTTCATCAGAAAGACCACCATTCTGCTCTGTATTTAGAAGCATGGAAATCCAAGCCATCCCTCCTAAAGAATTATAGTAGTAGTGAGCCATAAGTACATGTAGATATATATTGCCCTACTTGTTTTTCCTCTCCTAGGGACAGAATAAAGTCTTAAATAATGTTTTTCCATTGTATCCACGACACACCTAGCAGACAGAATTACAAGTTTGGTTTGCACATAAAACATTCACAGAAATTAGCTCATGACCAGGGAAGGGTAGAAATTAATAACACTCTCCCAAATTAAAAAAAAAATAATAAAAATCAAGGAACACATCATCAATATGGCCAGGCAACAGCATCCTCCCCTTCCCCCAAATCTCCTCTATTTTAAGAAAACACCCACTCTGAATAGAAATCTCCTTCTCTCCTGCTATAGTATAATGGATTCAGACCAACTAACTGCTGCTAAATGACAAAAAAAATATTAAACACCCCCATTCACACTAAATAGCCACAGTTTTAAAGTATGTGTGTCTAAGAACATCCTTACCTACCACAAGCTAACCTTCAGACATTTAAATACAAAACACTCTCTGGCTCATACCCTTAAACCAGAAGCTGACTGCCTGTAACAAGGTTTTTCTTCTTCAGTCCCTTTTCAACTGTTTTCTATTACTCCCATTTGCTTTAAAGCATTGCCAGCTGTGCCCCAGGAGCCCTGATTTAGCTATTTGAGATACTTTGTCTCTCTAGGGCAATTTTTCCTCATTCTTTATAAGCTGAAAAGCTGCTTGAAGCTTTTAAGGGGGAAAAAATTCCCCAGCCCATCTTGAATGGTGTTAACATATAGCCCAATAGATAGATAGTAGGTAAAATTTTGAGCGTTCATTTATTATTTTCCATTTCTACTTGATTTGTTTGTTTGCATGTGCGGAAATACAAATGGATGTTTAGAAAAACAATTACAGCTACTTGTGATGTCTTACACAGTGCCAATTGTCCTACTAGTCATTTGCAGGCCTGAGACAAAGAAATGCCTATCATATAACATGCACATTGAGGCATAGGCACACTTGGAAAGCTGTGCCCTATGGAGCCAAGGTCAATGCCTGTTCCTGAGGTGAGCAAGGCACCTTGCCCAGGTGAAGCAATTTTAAATTCCTCTGGTATTTGAACGTAGGAGAATTGCCAGAACATTTCAACAGATGATGCCGAAATGGCCCTTTCTACTGATCAGATAGGAAAAGCATTCTCAGCACTGTGATATTTTCCATTACCTATAGCCTGCTTTGTTAAAGATGCTGTATGTATGCTGAAGGAATTCTGCTGTCCAGTCTCCCTTGTCATCTTTTAAAAGGTTGCTAAACTTTTTAAATGCTAAATTCGATGTGAAAGCTCCAAGTGTTTACTCTCTAGTGAGGAACCATGCTGGCAAAGCAAGTAGGGGGACAGCCCCAGGAGGACATGCCTGGCCATTGCATCCTGCCATATCTCCCGAATCTTCACTACCCTACAAATGCTCTAACACACGGTGCAGGTTCCATCCTTCCAGCGCTTACCAGCTCAGCTTTTTGACGAAAAATAGGTTCTGCAATTTTATCTATAGTGTCCCTGTAGTACAATTTTTTCATTGATTGAGCCCCTCATTAATTACTTTTATTCAAAAATTACCCTGTGGTGTTGTGTCCTGAAACAGATTATTAATTCAGAGTGACAACGGCTGAGTAAACATAGCTTCAAACATTCCTCCCAGTATGGCGTGACAGGTCTTCCCCTGCAAGACACTGCTGCACTGCAAGCTGATCGACATGAGAAAGCCCCAAAGCTTTACACTAAACTGTGGTATGTTGTAATTCAGCCCTGTCACCTGTTACACATGGCTGAGACACCTTAACAGCTTTAAAAGTTGCCTCTCAGGGCTTATACCTCTGACTCATATCCAAGAGGGGCAGCTGAATATGGCTTGGGAACAAGTTAGTTTTACTAGCAGAGGAGGATTGTTCCTGCTGCTCTTAGGCAATATCCATATCCATCACAGGACAACTAGCCACAACAGTAGAAGACCACTCATCAGGCAGAATCTCCATATTGACCAGGAACCAGACCTTTCATTCTCTGGAGAGGATAATGATGGTCTTTAATGGCCCACACAATTTGTCCAACTATTTTTCAGTTACTGATTTCAACAGTGTTGATTTCATAGCTGTATGTATCTCAGCTTTGTAGTCTGGTCACTACTTACTTTTTCACATGGTTCATTCTTCCAGCTGCAGATATATGTCCTAAATGTACCAGCATGCAGTGCTTGCACCTAACACATCGGCACCCCTCCGTGTGTGTATATACCCAAGGAGAGAGAGCGTGGCTGCCACCCTGCAGATGGAGAGAGGTCTTCTCCATCCCTCTCCAAGCAGTGCCCAAGATGAAGCCCTGTGATGGGATCCCCTGAACACTGGATTGCTTTCTCTCCTCAGCAACCTCAGTTGAATGCTTTGAGTCCACTTTATTGAGAGCTTTGTTGAGATAGTGAATGCATAGCTGGTGGCTTCCTACCTAACTAGGAGGTATGGACAGGAGGTGCTCCATCACATCTGTGACCCGGAAGTTTCTAGGGAAAGACTGTGAGTTCCATGAGCCTGGGCTTAGGATGCCTCGCTATGCTCACCAGGTGTTTTGTTTCACTCCAAAGGAAGATGGATTCCTTTCCCTGCATTTCAAGCTAGTGTTGAAATTGCTGCTGATGAATCCAAAGTGATCTCTGCCTATTGTGATGTAGGTGCAGCCATTTAACCACCAGGTCTAACCTGTCACCTAGCCCCAGTATCAATTTCACCTCATCCAACCCCAGAAGACCTGCCCTGTTTCGAGGCTTTGTTCCTCCAGCCCCACTCCTGCTCTGTCTGTGATTCCTCAGCCCCCAGCATCCCAGGCTTGCGATGTGAAGGAGGGAGAGGACAAAATGAAATATCATTCCCTGCCCCTATTTTTACCAAGCTGGGTGAACATCAGCTTGGGGGTTCCTTGATTCAGCAGAATTGGCATGTTTGAGGGGAGAAGAGAAGAGCTGTCCCAAGTGCACAGGACTGAAGGCAGAGATGGGGTCCCACCTAAGCCACAATGGTCTTTCCCCTTTCTGAGACAGAGGTGTCAGCTCTGAGGGCAGTGAGGACATGCCTAGCCTGGCCAAAGGCAGCAACCAGGCTAAGCAGATTTACCCAGGTCACTCTTAGACCTCCTAAATTTCTTTTGACTTCCAGCATACAAGCCCACAACCTGAGCCATTGTGCTGCCGGTTTCATCAGAAATGCTCCTTGTGTCACACCTGTCCTCAAGCATGGGCCAAAGGATGCTCTGCACCTAGTGGGTAGGAGTAGCCGTATGCTTCCCACTCTGCTGGGGAGTGTTTGAGACTGTGTTCTAGCACAGCCTTTGAGGAAGACAGAGAAATTACATCGATAGGTACCTTTAAAAATATCTTTTCAGGCAATGTAACAGCTGGAAGCAACAAGCAAGAGTCAATACCATATGTTTGTATTATCAAGCAATGCCAGCACTAGCCTTCTGCTAGCAACCATTTGAGATCCAGTGCCTGAGGCCATTGCGTTAGTCAGTTGAAATAGGGCTTAATGCTACCCTAGTTCACACGTGCACCAATTTTCCTCATGTCAGTTATGGTTGCACGTTGCCTAACCGAGGGCAGCATTTGGCCCATAAATTGTTTGCATGGCCTGTAATTTATGGTTTTTGCATTGTGTAAAAAACCCCAATCCATCAACTGTGGTGGTGGTTGCAAAATATCTTCTCTTGTAATTACCCTGATTGTTTATGCCACAGTAATGTGTTCTTAGACACTGAGCAGTGTCAAAAGATTGATACACCTCAAAAGTGTAAATGGCAATTAGGGAATTCCATCAGGTGCTGAGTAAGGTGGAATGTTTGTTACATTTTAATGCTAGCCTTCACTGTTTCTCCATCTTGTTGAAACACTCGGATCTCAGTTGTTAAGGGAAACCTGCTTAGGGACAGCTCAATGAAAATCAGTATAATTACTATCTGATATGTGAAGTAAATACTCAGCTCTCTCACATGAATCATGTTTCCTTTGTAGTAGGATTGTAATAAAGGGATCAAGATCTACAGAGTATTCACTGTAAAAATATCACGAGTGGGTTTACGCATACAGTGTCATGCCTTTGCCATGTGGCAACACTAGGATTGATCATTAGTGAGAGAAAAAAACATCCGAATGCAGATAAAGCACTTGCATGGAAGCACAGCCCACTGAAATTATGCAACTGAAGTGTGGCGGGGCATTCCCTGCTATCTGTATAGAGTATATCCTTCCCTACGCAGCTTTTGAAATAGTGGATTTTTGCTCAGTACTGCTCACTCTTTAGCTGAGGGGGTCAGATCCTTTGCTATTGTGTGTTGGTTAAGCTACTGCCAGTGGTACCACACCAATCTGTGCCCCCAAATAGTTTTCTGTAAATCAGAGAACAGCATTTCTCAGTGGCACAGCCAGCGGCTGTACTGGGGACCTGACTGGGTGCCCACCACTACATGGTAAGCTAAAGAAAGAGGTGATGAAGCATTTAACCTGCATTTCTGACTAGTGACATAGTGGTAGGCCCGGTGCATTTAAATGCAGTGTTAACAAGAATTTAAAACTGGGGGAAGTGAACGTGAAACTTCAGCAGCGGGTGAAAAACTTCAGGAGCATCAGAAGGAGCTGTGGACAACGTAGTTAAGTCACAACCAGAGAGGAAGAGGACTGAGACCGGTCGCAGGGGCAATATGCAATTAGCTGTAGCTGAAGCATTGTTTTGAACCTTTTGAATGTTTCTGATCAATGCAACATTTCATGACAAACCTGCTGTTAAATACCTATAGGCATTGCTGAACTTTGCCCTAGGTAGCTCTGCAAAGAGTTTGGAAATGGTGAGATGGCACAACCTCTGTGTGTTTCCTGGATGCGCTTTGATTCCTGATGGACAGTGAGTCATGGAAGGTGATGGCACACAGAATTGTAGTATTTCTGCATGGGTGTAAGAAGCTGTAAGTTTTAAATCAAGGCCCTAGGATACTTACTGCTTACATCTTTAGAAGAAGACAGTTTACACTGTATCGCATAAATATTTCTGTTCTATGAAACACTTCTTTTATCTTCATTTCACTAAAATAAGGTGTAGTTGGGAATGACATTTTCTTTTGGGACTGGTTCCTCAGCTACTGTTGAGCTTGCAGTTAGGAAGTCTAATGACCTTTTTTAATCATCTTTAAGGCATTTAAGGAGTACCTTTTGTTCTCTCCATCGGCTTAACTTTAAGCTCCGTAAGTCACAGGTGATTAAAAAAAGAGCAAGATGGCTATTTTTTGCCTAATTATAAGCTAGACATCACTCAGGTCATGGGGTATAAGAAGCATTTTGGAAACACTCTGTTGGCAATCTTTCACACAGAAGGGAGAATCTGGGCTGAGCATAGTGGTACGCATAATTTTCTGTAACTATCATGCATCCTGTTGTTAAAACAGCCCTGGCTTTGCTCTCCCATGCTTAGCTTCACTCAGGACAGTCTGCAGAACCCTGCCGGAAAACATCTTGACCCACACAATTGCACCGAGCATTTGTTTTTATTTTTCTTCACATGAAAACCTCTCACTCATGAAAATGTTGGACACAGGCCTCAGGTGGTTTTCTTTAGTGCTTGATGCTAACCTCATTTCTTATGCATTGCATCAGCTCAGACTAGAACTTGTCTGAATACTTATTTTTCTGCAACCTTCTATGGTATGTATATAAACAGATATTATGAAAAGATTTTTTTTAAAACTTCTCTTTATTTTTACATTCAATGCAAGAGGACAGATAAAATGAATATTCATGACAAAGTAATATACTGGCCTCAAAACAGTTAAAAGATATAGTGTTTAAGTTTTTAAAAAAGTATTTTAGAAACCTTGTATTTGCAAAATTCTTCATTACAGAAAATTCAAATCTTTTAGAAAAGTAGGGTTCGATACCCTTGTGCATTAAGCCACATGACGAAAATAGTAGATGTTTTTCATCTTTAAGAAATCTGTCTCTGCATTGCTAACAGTCTTTACATAACCTACTGATGGAGCCAACAGCATCCATAATATGCAGTATACACAGTTACAAACAATTTGAAAAGTTATATTACAAAATATACACTAGTTCCTTTTTACAGTTTGTAGATAAACATTGCATAGTTTTCAAATATGTAATATGTAACACAATCACAAACCTTTTTATGTATAACTTACGAAAAATTCTGTACACTCAAATAATTATAAATAAAGTGTAAATATATTTTGGTAAGAGTAGAGGGGGAAAAATGCCAGGACATGTCGTGCTGTCAAGTGTTAAACAGAAATCTTTGTCAGAATCTGCCTAAAACAATGGCACAATATGGCCTGGAGCAAGGAGAGTAAGAACTGAATATATCACAGGGGAAACGTTACAATGAGGAACCATAAAGTACTGATATGCTTGACTATTAATTATTACCCTGATTCTTTTGTAAGAAAGAACCACTTTCCCACAGTTGTTATCACTGTGCTTGATGGTTTTACCTCAAGATGCAAAATAAGGTGCACATTGTTTAAGAAATGAGTAAAAGTAGATTAAAATGTTTCCTGTTTCAATGGATGGTCAGTGGAAACTTGAGATAACTTGGAAAGAATTCTGGATATTTTTCTTATATTTTTCCTGAAGAAACAGAGCATGGGAAATGCACACTGTGACTTAAAGGAAAAGATTCTGAAAGCATCCAGAATTGTGAGAATAAAATGAAGAAGAATTATTGAAGATATTAAAATTCCACTTTAAAAATGAAATGCTGACAAAATTCTGTTTCAACTATAGGAAGGACAAGGAAAATAATTTTTAAAAGAACGCTTTGGCATAGCTCTGCTCTCTGCTACTACACCCCAAAAGAGCAGAACTATACCAAAACTAGATGCTTTTGGAAATTCACTCTGATTCTAAACATTTTGTCAGTGGGTCACAATTACAGAAACAGTTGGAAACTCAGTATGAATGCAATTTGCAAACACATTTTCAGCAGCATAGTTTGCCGGTTTAAATGTCAGTTTAAAAAAGTAAATGAAAAAAATTTCACTTCTAAAATGTACATATTTACCTGATAGTCGAATTCAACCTACTGAATTCCAGAGCCCTGCAGAAAACAAACATCTCTTCCAAAGTAAATGTGTTCTAGCAGCACTGAGTGCCAATGTTAAACTAAGGGTCTTCTCAGCATTTCCATTACAAATTTAATCTACAACTCAGCCAAGTAAGCTGGCTTTAAATGACACTTGGCCTACACTCAGCCACCTGATTTTTTTTTTAATGTTAGTGGTTGGACTTCAGATATTATCCCATATTCACTGATATCTAAGCTATTGAAGGCCAGCAGAAGTACTCAGTGTGTCTTTGAAATGTGCTTTTTCTGGCGTTGAAATTATGCCTTTTGTCAGCCCATGATTCAGAGCAGCCTCACGAGCATTTACTAAAACATCAGTAACAGTAAGACTTGAGCACAAGCAGCTTCCCACCGAGTGCTACGCTACTTATGGATTGACTACACATGATAGTGACTACACTACTTAGGGATTTTATTTGGGATTTTGATTGCTATATACAATTGCCAGTAAAATTCACATTATTTCCAAGGAGGGTGGTTCAGAGCACAAAGTGAACACTCCTTTCTCTCCAGTAAACATTACTGTATGTCCCATGGTAGCCATAATCTACTCTCCAGGTTCCTTCTTTTGTAGCTTTAAAGCCAGTTTCCACTGCTACTCTGAAAGGTCATTTTGTGGCTGAGCCAAACTGACCCACAGTTGCACGCAGATCTCCTGGCATCAGCCCAGGCGTGGTGGCGGTCTCTTCCTCTACGCTGGCCACTTGTCCTCCCTCCTGCACCATTCCTCTGTGGGATTACATGGTGAGCAGGACGGGAGAGGACCATCTAGAATGGCCACACAACTGCATCCTGAGTCCATCAAGCCCTTTGGTAGCCACCCAGTGTCTCCAAACCCAGTGCTTAACCTTCATTAAGCAGAGGGATAAGCAATTACTTTTATGGACTATAGCTTGAGATAATAAAAGATTATGACTCCTGTCCCTGATGTTAAAGGAGACAGAGAAGGCTCAAAATGGGCTTATGCACACCCTCGTGCCAGAGAAAGAACTCCCAGAGCTTCTGAAGGATGTCCCAGGGTTTCATTTTCCTTTACACAAATAGAACAGGTTTTGTCCATACTGGGAAAACTACCATCTTCTGTTTTGACCACTGCAAACAGGCCAAAGAAAACATTAGGATTATCTTTCTTTTTTGTTTTTTCTTTTTTTTTTTTTTTCCCCATTTCCAGAGCTTTTTTAGGTATTATAAAGTAACTTCTGCTGAATAAACCAGTAGGTCAAAAAGGGTGTCCTACAAGTGCATTGTTTGTTTGGGTTTTTTAAATTAAGTTTTAATTGAGCCTTTCATCCCTCTTTTCATGGAACTACATCAGGATTTCTTTTGTTTGCTACTGACAGCATTGGATGAAGGTACTGCATAGTTCATCCTCCCGTAAGCTAAGCTGTCATTAGCTTTTCCACTGATCATAGATTTTCTAGGGCCTCTGTCAAGCTTGTTTGACTCCATTCCTTGATGAATGATATATCACTGGCTGCAGGAGCCTAACAAAAAGTTCACTCTGTCCTCAGTGCATTGTCCAAGGTGGTTTTCAAGAGCCTGACTGTCCTGTGCTGCATCTTTGCTAATATGGGTTGATCCACTACTATAGGGCTGTGTTGTTTGTGCCTGTTCTTTCAACACAAGCCGCAGCTGGTTCCCTTCTTCCACCTCTTTCTTCATCAGCCATTGCAATGGTGTTTTCATAAACCTCCATAGTTTTTAGCTGCTTGTCTTTGGCACCCTCCTGTTCTGCACTGACTTTGCAGCACTTGCAGAAGCCGCAGCAGTGTTTCCCACAAAAAGAGAGTGAAGACATAATTATATTGTCCCAAGGCTCTAGGGAGTGCATCCAGATGGGTAGGAAATCCCAGTTTTGGAGCTTCTCAGGCAGTGAATGTGGTCGCTTCGACTGCATAACATTAATTACAATCACAGCAATAAAAAGGGCAAAGAGGGGAAGGCAAACACCCAAGAGGACTGGCCAGCCTGCCAGTGACAGACCGAATACAAACAATGGCAAAAGAAAGAAGCAGACGAGAAGATAAAATATAGCAAACCATCTGTACTTGGCTGTTATGTTTCCCAAGGTCTTGCACATGCGGATTGGCAGCCGGGTAAAAGGTAGTGGGTAAAACAGAATAATCCCAGAGATGTTGAAGAAAAAGTGGCACAGAGCAATCTGAAAGCAAAAACATTTGAGACGTTCATTAACTAAAATGCCTTTAAATGGTTCTGCTCATGTGGCAGTAACTTCCAGTGGTACTAAGACTCCATAGTTTCCCTCCTCGGGCTTCCTACTCTTTTTTCTTGTCTTTTGTGCCATTTCACTGCAAGGCCTTTCCTAGCACAAAGCAAGGACACGGTAATACCTCATACATTGAGAAGATCACTGCCTACAAACAAGGTCAGCATTTGGAAACAAGGCAAGCCTAAAGGGGATGACATATCTCTCCACAGATGGAGAAGTCTTAAAATGTAGCTTTCAGCTGCAAGAAACGGAGTCCATCAGAAATAAACCTGACAAATCAAACAGCTATCAGGAAACAGTCTTGCTGTTAGTAAGGCATGAGAACTACATGAGAACTGCTCATTGTTGGGTTCTGCATCCACCAGTTTTTGATTAAAAGATGGGAAGTGTGAATTAGATATTGCATACAGGCTACTGAGATCTTGTCAATGGTTCAAACCTAGATTTTCCAAAAATTACCTAAAAGTTTATAGGGCACTGAGGAGATTCCTGGAACATGACTTTGTCTGGGTCTTTTGTAATCATTTGATTCACATTCTTCAAAATGTTTTTTAAAAAATAAGTGAGAAGAGACACCTACTTGCTAAAGCTTTTAGAAGTCTCTTAGACAGAATAAGAATATACTGAACAAAACAGTACATTCCCTGCTCACCTTATCTTATTTTCATTCTATAACTGTTATCAGACTAAAGTAAATATGAAAGTACAGGGATTTATTTTTAAAGCAAGTTATAAAAACAGCAAGTTATCATGAAATCTGGGCTTGGCCAAGATCGTATCTTCTCATGATTACATCTGTTCTATCATGCCTGAGGACAATAAAAGGACTTGTCATTTTCTTAATTTATTGTGGCTAGCACAAAACATTCATCTGCTTCACAAAGGAAATTTCATTATCTTTCCACTCTTTGATGTAGAGGGTTCATTCAAATGTTATCTTCTGTCCGGAATGTTCTTTACTGGGTGGTAAATGGGAGCCCAAAGACAGGCTGCCTACTTTTCAAATAGTCTGAGGCAACAAGGAATTCAATAAAACCTGCTCAGATTAGATTTACAATGAGAAAATAGATGTCATGATGCTCACTGCAGTCTCAGGTAGGCAGACAGCTTCCCATCTTATGGGTTGTACAACCTTCACTTAGGTTACAGGAGTCCCTACACACTGCATGAACAGAGTTAGGGTCCTGAGGAGGGAACTTACAGAAATTAGTTACCCTCATAGGGGGTTACCTAAAAGGGCTGTCAGACATATGGGCACTGAATTCTAAGCTGCAGAGACCCCCATGATCAGGAGTCAAGTGGCCAACCCTGTCTGAATTCTGAATTAATTAAATCAGATCAAGCCCAATTTATGAAAGAAAGATTTTACTGTATATGGACATTCTGAGAATGTTTATTAAAAGCTTTTTGCTCTAGTAGTTGAAATTAATGAGCTGCCATTAACAGCTCAAAATCAAGCATGACATCCATGCATATTTGATTAAAAGCCAATTTTGTCAGGTTTTTTTCATAAAAGTTGCAACTTCTAAATGAAGTCAATGAATACTGACCTGTAATGAATATTTTAGTGTACTCCCTGGGCTTGCTAAAGCTGCAAGTATAGCCGTTGTGGTTGTGCCAATGTTAGCTCCTAAAGTAAGGGGATAAGAGCGCTCAATGCTTATAACGCCAATGCCTAGGAGAAAAGAAACAGGATTGAGCGGTTTCAGAATGATGAAGAAGATAAATCATGGGCATAAAGAATACAGTATTGACAACTTACCAACAAGGGGTGTAATAGCAGATGTGAAAACGGAACTACTTTGGACGACGAAGGTCATACCAGCCCCTGCGAGCATAGCCAAGTATCCAGCTAGCCAAGTAAAAGGAAATGGGAAATCTAAAAAAAATAGAGGGAGAACATTGTCTTTAGGATAACAGAATGCTCTATCTAATAGTAACACAGCAGTGGAAAGACTATTAAGCATTTCAATTGCAGATATATTGTTTTCGTATTGTCTCTTACATCATGATTTTGGGTCAGAGTCTGTTCTGCTACTCTAATTTACCCTGTTTGCTGCACTCCAACCTTCCACCACTGGATACACTTTGAGATGGATACTAGACTAGGTAGAATTTTGTCCTGACCCAGGGTAGAGTTTATGTTGAAATACAGTTAGGTACCCGAAATGTTTCCACAGAGGTCAACACAACACCTTCTAGGTGTTTTCAGTGCCTTGGTTTCAGCAACCAGGCACCCGCTGAATGGATTGGATTGTCAGAAAGCTCTGAAGACCATCCTGAGAAAATCAGGTTGTTTGTTCTAGCTAGTTTCTAGCAGATCACCTCCTAAAGATTCACTTGTTAACCCTTGAAAAGAAAAGCTAATCACACTGATTAGAGGAAACTAGGCACAATGGTCCCCCATAATCTGCAGATTTATGAGTGAGCCAAGAAGTGAGGACTGACTTAGTTGGGAAGACACAAGAGGAACACAGAGTAGATCACACATTAACATCAACCATCAGCTGGTTACTTTTTGCCCTTCATTTTTGATTCGGGTAGTGTTCTTTGCCCAGGAGAAGAGGAGACAGCAAGGGGACCACTTTGTTGCTTTCCCCATTTCTGTGAACTCTCTCTTCAGCCGCAACCAGAGACATCCCAGGACTGCTTTTCTCTGCTGCAGGTTCTAACCTCTCTATTCAGGAGAGGATGAAGAAAAAGCATCCAAGTGAAAAATAAAAACATTTGTACTCAATGGATCCAGGCTGAAAAAAACACCTGGAGAACACAGGGAAAGACAGAAAGTTCCACTATTCATGGCTGCCTTATCCTGCTGAAGAGAGGGTTAAGGAGTGGAACAGGGCAAGCGAAGGGAATTAAGGGCTCATTAATCACTACAAACTATTTTCAACTTTAGAAGAAACATGCAGGCTCTGTGCCAGAGGAGGCAATCATGATCTCGGTACTTCAGTGTTATCTTTTGAGGATGGGAACATTACACTTCTAGCAGCTAATCATTACACATCAAGAAACAGAACCTGGACTTTGGTCTCTGTTGCTGTTAATCTGCTGCAGTTCTGCTGCAGTTCACAAGCAAGCTGTTCTCTAATAGACTTTTGACAGGAAGAAAATAACAAGAAAAAATGTTGGGGAGGGGGTGCGATTTTGGTCTAATAATGTTTTCTTTAAACTATTCTATAATATCTGCCAGAACAGGAGATACCAATAGATGTTCTCAGTGTCCTTGTCATTCCTGAAAACAATCTTCAGGAAAAGCAGATAATTACCGGTGTTGATTATCTTCTTGATAACGCTTGCCACTTGTCCTTTAAGCACAGAGTTTAACAGCTTAACGATCATCACCAAACAAGAGCACAGAACAAGCAGGGACAAAGCCAGGAGGATGAGACCGATGGCAAGATCAGGCAGGTCTGTGTTTGCAAAGAGATGCTGGCCTGAAAGAGAAAAGGAAAATTAATCAGCCTAGCTATATTTTTGCTCTGATCCCAAGCCCAGCTCTGGTTTTCATACATGCCCCTACGAAAGCACACACAGCTTGAGGGGGTGATGCAAAGAGTGAAAACACCACCTCCCTTGCTCCACAAAAGCCATGTCTGAGGACGGCAAGAGGGGCTCTTGTATGGACATGCTTATAAAACACGCAGTGGGCACGCTTGTGGGGCAGGCAGGAGCTGGGCCACCACATGTGAGAGAGGGGAATACAAGGGGCATGAGGAAATTTTGGTATGCTCCGAGCTGGATGGTGGGTCGATTCTTCCCAGAGGTGGCTGGATGCCTGAGAAGGGTTCCTCAAAGTCCTGAAGGGCATGCATAGGGATGGAGATATCCAAGCAACCATTACAGCAAACGTAACTGTAGCTCCAAGTCACCTGAACAGCAAGGGTGACACGATACTGAAGACCTCGATTACCGAAACCAGGGCATGTGGAAAGAGATCCATCTGCAGCCAGGTACCATGATGATGCTGGTAACTCCACCTGTGTAGCTACAACAGAGCACGGGCTGCTCTGACTGCACCTGCAGTAGTACCTTATGTCCATATACAGGCAAGTGCCTCTCAGTATACCTCTGAAGGGGTCTGTTAACACCATTAGAAAGCCATATACATTTGTAAAGATATTACCAAAGGAGAAATAGTTCTACTACTTACATTTACTGATATATTCTGTTTCAGTTACATTCTTGGTGGTCCATGTCACATTTCCTTCAGTCCAGCAAAGGTCAAGAGATGTGCAATTTTCTGAAGGTGGAATTGTGACATTCTGCAGTGTCTAAAGATTGCCAGACAAAGCAGATAGTTCAGTCACCTACAACCCTTCATTAACAGCTCATGCAAAGTTCTAGGTTTTTACTGCAACCAAGCATTCACCAATTAAAGGCAGATGTGTAAACTGGAGTGTAACCTGGTACCGCATTCATGACAAGACAAAATTTTTTGCAGTCTTAAAATAAGTGGTTGTGCTGTTACCCAAGTCAATTGATACAGCTTTTAAAGATTAAAATATACCCCAAATCTTATTCATTGTAATAAACATAGCACCAAGTCATCAGTAGCTAAGAACCTTAACTACTGATGTCAGGGTCTGTGGAATGACATTCATGTCCAGCTGCAGCTGGGGGACAGTGACATTCCTTTTTCAGCCAGTGCCACGGTTTCCTTGGGTCAAAGAAAGACCTCTTTACCATCATCTTATCTGCAATTAATCATCTGAGTACTGTACAGGACTGTGATTCCAAACCTACAATTGTAGTGCAGCGCCTGTTGCTGGATAAGCACAAGCTGCTCTCACTGCCCTCCTGAGCCTCACTTTTCCTGTCAAGACAGAAGTGCTGCTACTACTTTTCTTTTTAAGGTTCAAATGCTATCTAAGAGCTAATTACTAACACTATGATTAGCATTAGTATTACTGAGCAGAACCTGAATTTCTATTCATACCACAATAAAACCTTCTTTACAAGAACTCCTTGCCCAGGCATATTGCATTCTGATGCTAGGTCCATAAGTCGTTATGCAGATTACGGCAAAGTTTGCTGGCTGAACTGTACAGAAGCAGCTAACAGCCAAATGGACTCTGAACCACACTGTTGAACAGGAGGTATACTTAATATGTGTTTGAGTTAGTCTCTTTTGCAGAAACGGAGAAAGAGAAATCATATTTGCTCTCTGGGCACTGCCTGCAAACACCCGCATTCACATTCCCCCTCCAGCTGATGCAGATGGGCAAAGCTGGGGGTGGGTCCTGTGCCCCCATGTCTTCAGGGAGCGCCTGGTCTCCAGCCTGCCCCAACACATCAGCCTTTACAAACACAACACAATGTTGTTTCTCTCCTTCCTGAAATTTTTTTCAGACATTTGAGTTTCAAAGCAGCTGCATTATATCAAAATGTTTATCCTATGTTTTTCCTTAAACATATGGGGTCTGCATGTATTTATCCCTGCCATAAGTCTGTTTGATCATTTTTGACAGAAATTAGTTTAACCCATTAGGAATGTAAATAATTTAAATGATCTTCCTATTGCCCCCACCAAGTTCATGTCAAGCTTGATGGGGTTTCATGTGTTTCTGTAACTTGACTGTATGCTTGGGCAGTAGTTACACAGCCAAAATATAGATAAACACAGAAAAAAAAGTGTAAATGGAAATGTAACCCTCAGCCTACACTTTCCCTGTACTTGCTTGTCTTCTAAGGTGGGGGGTGGGGGGTGGGGACTGTAGGACTCAGGGGCTCAGACCTCTCTGAATGTTAGGCTGTGCCTGCTGGGGCAGGGAAACAAAGGGGTGGCCAAGTGCAGGCTGGGGGACTGAAAGCAGAACAGCTGCCCAAGCATCATGCCTCCCCTGAGATGAAATACCCAACTCCTCAGCAGTGTAACCTGAGCAGAGTTTCACATTAGCACAGCTCTGCTCCTGGCACTATCTCCCTAGCTAGCATTTCACTGACCATCCAGACCGTCATTCAATAGGAGCTGAGCTCCTCTGAAAACCCAAGCTCTTAATTTTAACCTCCGCTGTGTATCCATAAGCATCTTCTGCCTCAGGACTTCAGGAATTACTTTTCTATGTATACCAACAGGTAGAATAGTCTAATTAGAGATCCAAGGGGTATTTAATGCTCTAATTGTTAGTTAGCTGAACAACGCAAGCCAAACACTTAGCTCCACAGTTCACCAAAACACTCATTGGTGTCGATCTGGGCAACAGATTCCTTCAAGCTGCAGTGTTGCTTGGGTGAAAAACAATGATATATATCCCCATAGAGGCTTTCTCTGAGGGCATTTTTCCATGAAAGCTGCAAATAATCAGCTACTACCGGATCACCCTAACACACGTAAGACTAAAGCTGGTTAGATGAGTAGATAAATGGTGAGCAAAAAGACATTTTCTTTGGCCTATATTGCAGATTTTTTCCATGTCAGGGCATTCGTAGGAGTACCAGAATTTAAAGGCACTTGGATGTGAAAGGAGTAAAAGGCTTGGATCCAAACCACTGGTTCTGATAAGCAAGGGCCTGCGTGGTACCAAAAGCAACAAGGTCAAGCTCACCACTGGTATGATATCCTTTATTTAAGTGGAGTAAAAACTACATTAAATTGTTTTCATTCTTTTTCTGCTGCAAAAAAAATACTAATTTAAAAATCTAATTTCACAGTCCTATGGTAAGGAGTGTCAGCTACAGATCAGTAATATACTTCCCAAGGAACCTGACAAAGAACTTAGCATGATACTCACCGTATTGGTTTCCGTTAAACACCAAACCTTTACCAGGCTTTTGTTTTTTGCTGATACATCATTTGTAGCAATTGCATTTATTACTGATTTATCAAGCTTTAAAAAAAAAAAAAGAAGAAAATAAAATCATTATTCTACTTACATCACACAATTCTGTTCAGCTGTACTCAGAAAACGCCCTTGGGAAGCTCAGCCCAGTAAAGTCTGCATGACCGCTAATGCTGGAGCTGCTGCCCAACAGGTAGGAGGGGCTTACTTGCAGAAAAACGTACAACTCTACTAGCACAAACACCATGTCTCATTCTCCCCAAATCACCCACCACCTCATCTCACCCTTTTTAAACGGTGTAGTTTAGACAACTACACCGACACAACTGCCTAAATGCATTTACTATCGTTTTAGGACACATCCCCTCTGGCATCCAGCTGCCCCTCTATGTATGTGCCAGTTTCCCATAATTCCAGTGTCATCTCTTGAGCTCCTACGCAGATCTGCTGGATGGGCTAGGTTGTCTCAGCTAGTACTATCTGTCAATGTCTAGGCAACAGGCTACCGTCCCATCCATCCCACGTGTCTGTATTTGTCCTCACCTGCCTTGCCAGTCCTCCTAGCTAGATCTATCATCATTAAGGTGAAATGTGGGGGAAATAGAAACAGGAAATATAGACCTGGTGCTTTATGAAATGTCAACAAAAAGAAGAATCCATCTGCTAATGAGCTTTACCCCAAGGACAGAAGGAAGTGAGTGGGAGCAACCCTGCCCCCACCCCCTTCAAAGCATTTTGATTAGCTGTGACTGAGCAGCTTCCTTGAAGAGAGAAAGAGCTTACCTCAATGATGAGCTTTGTAAAGGGGTCTGTGATAACTTTTAGTAGCTCAGGGGCATCCTCACCACTTTCAAGATGAAAGGACTCAACTATAGCATTGGTGAGATGGTAAAGATAGCCAGAAATAACTTCAATGGGCAACAGCACAAACACAGCGAGCCAGTTAAAGAAATCATGTATTGTTGCCCCAGCAAAGGCCCTGCAAGAAGAAATCAAAAAACAGAGCTAGTTTTAATTAAACAACATGTGCACAACATCAATTAAAAATGAAGTCATAGAGGTGGGGATGAAGCCCATTTCAGGATGGGAAACATTTCATTTCTGGGGTCACAGGAGATGGCTGCTTTGCTGTAGAGTGCTAAATTGTCACCACGCCACGGACTGAGTGAAAGAGCCAGCCAAGTGAGACAAGACAAACTAGAAAAGGCAAAAGTGATCCTTAACACAGGGCTGCCAACAGTGTTTGTCTGAAGAAAGAAGTGGCTGTACAGCCTACATTTGTTTTGCCTCTCACCCATTTTTAGTACATTTTTAATCCTCAACCAGGCGCTGCCTCTGGAACCTGTTCTCCCTGACTCTTGGGGGAAGATGGCTCTTTGCAGCCCTCTCACATGTTCTTGCAAATCATTAGTGTACAGCTCCCTTCCAGGTTCTCCTCCACAGCCTGAGGAACCACAGCTCTTGCCTCAGAGGCACTCTTTCCCACCTTGCTAATAGCTGCTTGTGGCACTCTTAATTCTCTACAATCTGCCTGTATTTGTTTTAAAATATAGCTCCTTAAATTAATCATTGTAAAGGAAGAAAATGTGGAGGAAAAAGTTCTTGAAATGCTAATCCTGTAATTTAGGTTCCCATCGAAAAACTGCTTGAGGGAAATCACAGAGAATCACAGAATCCCAGGTTGGAAGGGACCTCAGGGATCATCTAGTCCAACCTTTCTAGGAAGAGCACAGGCTAGACAAGATGGCCCAGCACCCTGTCCAGATGACTCTTGAAGGTATCCAATGTAGCCGAGTCAACCACTCCCCTGGGGAGATTATTCCAATGGTTGACTGGGAACATTCAAAGTACGCCAACAAATAATCAGGGAGAACATTCAAAGCAGGCCAACAAAACTGACAGTCCTACCACCTTCAGTTTACAGTCCGAAGTGATTGTTAAAGTTGTTAATGAATGTTAAAAATCAACTTTTCTCATTATTATTTAAATTCTTTTCCTGACCAGACACTAATAGGCTACTTTGGCATTGGAATTTAAGTGACAGAATAACACAACCAAAGATTCAGGACAGTAAAACTTCGAGAAATACGCTTGGGCTAGGTGTATTTCATATGTCTGGTATGCCATCAATGACAAGGTACCAAAGCCTCATATGCCTCCCAAGTTTACTGCCCACCTCCAGTAAGCCATGAGCTCTCTCAGCAATAATGTCAAGTGGCAGTCTAAAAGTTGTCACTGTATATATTTGACAGCCAGAACACTTAATTTCTCTACAGTTACCAGCACTTTCTTACTGTAGACTTAAAAAGTCTTCAACCCTGCAGTCTCTTTTAAGGAGAGTAGACCAAAATACTGTAATACAAACTTCTTGTACAGCCCTCCCATAATTATGAGATAATCAAAGGCAGGTGGTATAGTGGGAGCAGTTGAAAATTATCCTTGTGCAAGATCCAGTTAAAAATGGTGGATTCTTAGAAAAGCACAAAATGTTTAAAGGGACCCAATATGCTTTTCTTCAAGTGTATGAAGCCATATATCTAGACAGCATTATACACTGGCCATGGCCATGGCCATGCTTGTGACTTTCCTAACTGGACATTCAAATTTCAGTCAATAGAAAGGTTGAATGGCTGTAGCAGTTATAAGGAATATAGAAGAAAACCTACAAAGAAGGAAGAAAAGCAACTTTTCAGATCTAGTGTTGAAGTACAATACCTTCTAAATTCGTTCCTGTCCCCAGCTTGCATGAGTGCCACAACTGTGTTTGTAACTGAGGTGCCAATGTTTGCTCCCATTATGATAGGAATAGCTGATTGAACAGTCAGCACTAGAACGCAGAAAAGGAAGCACTGAATGAAAAAATCAGATCATCAGCAAGATTTTTGCACCAATGAAAATTAACATCTGTCAACGTCACTGGAACCCTGACTTCCCGTGATGTCACTGGGATTAGGTGCTCCAATCCAGGTACATTTGCTTTAATCAAGCCCCCTGTGAACATGGTACTCCCTTAGTCCCATGACACCCACTGAAACTGTAGCCCATGGTTATCCCTTTTCACCACAAGTTAGAAGGCCAGAGTAAGACAAAGTCTCCTCTTTCCCAGGCATTTTCCTACTTACTGCAGAATTTTGAAATTATGCCACAAAACAAATGAAGTTCAGTAACATGAGAAAAGTATGCATATACTTCCAAAAGTAATGCATTCAGTGCCAAGGCTTTCAATTATTTTCATTGCAGTTATGGACTTACCATGACCACCACCACCACTACTATTAATTATTACTTTTTAAAATCTTATTTTATATCAGGGCAACAGCTGTGAAAATCTTTTCCTGCAGTCTGTTGTTTTACACTCAGAGCTTCAACAGCTTCAATACAGATGGGGATTTCTGCACCCCAGACCAAGATTTATGAGTGATCTCTAGGAAGATGCTGTAATCAGACTTACATGTGGAGGACACCATGCTGACCACAATGGATGAAGAAGTGCTGGAGCTCTGGACCATAACAGTCACCAGAACTCCAATCACCAACCCCGCAACAGGATTAGACAGCACTGAATCATCTTGAAAAATGTCCCCTGCTGCTTTACCTACAAACAACATATTCTCAGAGTGAGGGAAGTGGAAGGTAAAGTCCATAGGAATTATCAGAGCATTTAATTAAAGATCATTCAACCATTTAATTGATATATATATATAGCCATGCTTGCCAGCCAAAAAATGTACAAGGTGATGAAGCCCAGGGATCCAAATTCAGGTCCTGAACTCTCAGCTTCTCTGTTACCAGAAAATACTTTATATTCTCTCATCTCAGTGACTGAACACACTCTACTGAGCTCTGCAGAGAACCATGTAAAACCACAGCTATCAGAGGAAAGACTGTAGGACAAAAAACCACACATGCATAGATTTAAATGCTAATTACTGCCTTGATATTTTTGGTTACTGCATCAAGGAAAACCATTTTAATAATCCTGCGTGATTTTGTTCTTGTAGCTTTCTGTGTTGCCAAAAATCCAAAATGCTTCCACAGAAGCTCTGATAACCACGTCTGAATCCATCAGCAGGATTCAACCCTTGGAGACAAATAAATGTAAAAATTACATTTCAGTAGTTTTTGTCTTTGAAGGATTTGGGTGGCATTTCAGTGCTGGATGCTTTGATCTAGAGCACAACCTTCATATTTCACCTTGTTGAAATGTCTTTCACACAGGACAGATCTATGCACAGAAGTATTCATGTAAACTGTCACTGAAGTAACAGGAACCTACTAAGACCAATATTCCCTACATAAACAGCTCCTTGGGATTTGAGAAACAAAGGCCCTTTCAAACAAATGAAGGTCAGTATTCAGTCAGAGCTACTTCCTTCTGAATCTATATCGCAACACATAAATCTATGGAGAATGTTCTTGAAGAGTGATACTTGTAATTTAGCCACTCAGATGAAATTTACTGCCTCATTCATAGTTTATTCTTGACATTTTAGACATTTTCATACCTCCTACCAGTTGAAAAGCAGAGCTCAGTACATCCAGAGAACACACAAACAAGTAGAGTAATCCAAGTAGCATAATAAACTTCCCTATCCCGTAGAGTACACGAATGATTTTTCCTTTTCTATCCAGCTCTGCAAAACAAAGACGTTATTCATAAAAGACTTGCTTGTTGTATTTGGTGTTCTATCTGAAACAATCCAGCCCACAAGCAGAGGCTACAGAGTCAAAGACAGTGTTGTGACCCCAGTGTGTGATTAAACCTGAACCAATATTCTCCTTAATCAAATTTTAACTGCAGAAGCAGGTAGCTTATTTACTTAGTTTTATCATGTAAAAGCTTTTGGTATATAACAAAAGCCTTATGAAGCCTGAGATTGACCCTCGGTTTTACACAGTCATTCTACTGATTAAACAAAGACCAATAGGAACCTGGATATAAAAATATAAAAATATATTAGTTTGGGGTTGCTTTCCATATAGCTCCTTGTGTTTTAAGGAGCGTAAGCAGCATGATTTCCAGATTCTTCTTAACTGACTAAATAAAATATTCCCATTCACCACTGGGGAATGTGAGACAGAGTGTAAAGCCTACATCTGAAAACTCCTCAAATCTTAAATTAAATTCCACAGCAAATATCATTTCAGACAAACCACCGAGACAAAGAGAGCGGAAGTGATGGAAAAAATAAATGCAGGTAACTTATTTGCTGAGAAATGGCTACCTGACCACTTGACCCCAGTGTCCTGCAGTTCCGGCAGAGCCCATGGGTCGTCTTCTTCCGGCCTTGTCTCATCTATCAAGGCTATTGTGGAGAATGCAGGTTGAATTTCCCCTTTATTTCCAAGTGAAGCCACATTGCCTGATGAAATACACATTTAAAAAATGGTTTAATTGCTTTCCATCTTCTCCAAGGAGCCCCAAAACTTATACATCTTTGTAACTCACAGGTGAGCACACATTACCTTTGTGGTTTTCTCCTTCTCTCCCGCCCATGTTCTGGTTTTGTTTGGAAGAGTCCCCAATATAGTTATTGGTTTCAGGCTTTTCCACCTCAGGCCAGGGAGCCATGATCTGTGACTAACAAAATAGTGCTAATTAAAATGCTCGCACTGTCAAAATATTTAACTTAAAACAGGGTATGTGAGAAATATGATTAAGTTTAAAAGCAAAAGAGATGGAAATGGAATCAAAGCAATCTGACCTTGAACACAGCTTTTTTATTAATCTTTATGAATTATTCCTTTATTTTCAAAATTGTTTTCTCAATTATTTTTTAAATCACACAGTTTATTTATTTGTGTAATTTATGTAATTAAATAAATATTCCCATCTCATGCATGTATTTTTGTTCACTTTTAACTGTCATGAAAGCAAAGATTCCTCTGCTTTCCAAGCCTTAGGAATTTCTTTAATTCATCTATGACCTTTCAGCAAAAAGTCAGAGGACTCTTTTACCTTCTTCGAGCTTCTGTATTTAACTGACTGCCTTTACCAAACTGGTAATTCAATATACAGACCTTAGCAAAGAAAGTTCTTCCCTAAAGCATTGCCTAGTTTGGGTCCTGTATGCTAAACACTATCTTCTTGTTGCTTTTACTGATTCATTCCCATGGAAGCATGGAGGTGAATGTGACCCTGGACAAGGTGGAGGAAGATTCGAGAGTTTTGAGCTCCAGAATGATGCTTGCTGAATGACTGGACAAGAGCATAATTAGACAGCGGTGGCCATTTGCAGGTCTGTATTTGCCTGTAACTCACAGCTGATGCTGCAAGTGAAGCTGATTTAGTGGCAGCAAGGTCAGGCTCACCCATCTCACGTAGGCTTTCTGCCTGAACCTCTTCTTCCCTGACCCCTTTTGAGCATATTTGCCATGAATTGTAATATTAACAAATTATAACTTAAAAAACAAGACATCACATGGCCAAATCCTACCAGCACAGGTACAAGAACATGTGACAGACCTAGCCCAGGCACAAGAGGAGGAGGCAACTGTTCCTTGAACCAAAACCTGGAAGGGTCTTACTTATTTACTTCACCAACATTGGAAGGCAGAGGAAGCGATGTGAAAGAGGGGGAAGTTGACCATGGGGAGCCAAGGCCATATATCATACTTCTACCTTTCTAGGCCTGTAAGGCTGTTGGTTACCACAGCCAGCGTAACCACAAACTCAGTGGAAAGGAAGAGAGAAGTGAACCCTACCCAGAAAAGCCTCACCTTTGGGCCTGTCTCTTCCACCCTCTCTGCCACACGAGTCAGTCAGTGCCACAGGCAAAGCTGCCCTGCGGCCGCCACATCTGTCGCCCGCATGGCTGAAACCCTGGAGAGTGAATTTGCCCACAATGCTCCCCATAAACAGGGCACCTGCGCCCAGCCTCCGAAAGTCAGTGTCAGAGCTGGTACCATGCTCCTGTAAACAAGGTTCACCTGCATTTATCAGCCACTCTAAGGGAGTACAATTAGTCATTCATTTAATCATAATCCTTTATGTAGCTGATGGTGAAAATGTTTTGTCCCTGCCCATGTCAATAAGACACACATCCTCCTCCTTTAGCTGGGAAGGAAATGTCACAGATAAAATCACTCATGTCTTACTGCAACAGAGAAGGGTATTGTCTTCTGGCACTCCATAAAGAAAAGAGTATCTCCCCTCCCACATCAGCAGGAAAAATTATTCTACAATCCCATTAACAAAAACCATGCTTTTACACACTCTTTATCTGTGGTGTAAGATCCAGACCAGCTCCAAAGATGTACAAAGGAAGATCTCGGAACAGATGGAAGAAAATCACTCTTGCTTGTTTCAACAGGGTTTCCATTTGCTTGGAGCAAATTCTCATATTTTCACCCATGCCAGAGCAACCTCCAAGCCCCACCCATGCCGGAACACCTCTGTCTTGCTAAACAAGTTTCATTTATACATGTTCAGCATTTAAAGAGCTCTAAAAAATATAACTGCTCAGCACAAGTGCTTCTTAATTTAAATACAACTGCGAAAACGTGTTGGAAATTCAGATGTGAAGTTGCATTGACAACATATACCCACCAAAGGCAGAGAGAGAATATGCTGGACACCACCAGCCCTAGAGATGCCATCAGTACTTTTACAGCTCTCCTGTTACATTCAGTACGGAAATGAAGGATTCAGCCTGCATGATTACTGTACGGAAACTGAGCCGATGCATTCACTGGAGAAACTGGAGCTTGAAAACTTCAGCAAACAGCCTCTATGTCTCCTAAATAAACTCTCCCCGTTCAAGAATTCAGAAGGACATTTTTTCATAACGAGCATCTCTCATGTTCCTGAGGTGCTCAGGATCCCACAGGTACGTCATGTACTATTACTGGTTTTGCTTTATGTGATTAAATACCCTGGAATGAGAGTTGACCACCTCTGTGGAGAAGTTTTTTTTTACAGGTATGCATATAAAATTATTCATATGGGACCTAGTCAACCTCTGATTTGGGAAGGTAGACTTGAATACTGGAGGTCCTTACTGTATTTGCCTTGTCCATTTGGGTTTGCAGAGGTATGACTGGAATAGCCCATTCTGTGTGATTGGTATCAAGGACCGATGAAAGCAGAACCATATAGGTCCTTGCAGCACTACCAAAGCTGTCAGCTTTCTCCAGATCCCAACTCTTGTTAAGAGGAACAGCTGAGAAGATAGTTTACAGCCACCTGATACTCTGTTTGCTAGAGTTCTGGCCACAGTTACTTACTGTTAATTAATGGCTGTCCTACAAGGGTAATCTACATTCTACAGTTTTCCCTTCAAGGAATTCTTCCTTGGCCCCAATAGACTTTAACGTCTTGAGAAAATACTCAGAAGAAAATCTGGGTGCTGCAGAGGAGCAGGGCAGTGGGGTGACAAAGCTAACTGCATCATTCCCTGGCAGCTCATATTAGCTGCGTCTTTGGAAAGGCTGACGTCAAGCGCAGTGTAAAAGACGAACATCATTTGACGCAAGATATAAATGACAATGAAAACCCTAATAGTGGTTTACTTTTGAACACTGAAGACACAACTACACTGCGATGGAACATGTTAGAGAACGGGCAGAGGATGGGCCGATGATGATGCATGCCACAACAAGGAGCTACGTTCAGCTGGACACACCGGTCGAGGTCCAAAGGCAGGATAGCCACAATTGTTGGATGAGGTGCCCGGAGTGATGAGCTCTGCCCATCCCTGTGCCAACCTGGGTGTCTCAGCGCTGGGTGTCTCAGCACCACGCGTCCGGTTCCCGGCTTAGTTGGCAGGATGCTGGCCAGGATGCCTGCACCCATGAAGCAGTCGTGGAGCTCGCATCCAGATAAGCATTGTTGCTTTGGATATCCACCTGTGCAGACCTGTGCTGAAATGGGAGCTAATTTCCTCCTGAAAGTGGCAGGTCAAAATATGCTATGCATATTGCAAAGGTCTGAAAACTAATGCCTGCGCAAACTGTAATCCAGTCCGTTTCGGTGGACCTCACGGCAAATCCTCTCACACCATCGTGTGTGCTCCTTTCGGTGTAAGTATAGTCTTTCCTCGTCTTTGGAAAATGCTAACTACGTGTGACATCCTTTCTAACTCCAAAAGAAACTGAAACCTCCTGCTCCTAAGAGGCAGATAGATGGAAATGATGGCATTCAAATTCTGAAATAAAATGTGAGAGAGAAAGTTGAAGCCGAAGTGGGGTCCCGTGGTTTTTATAGCCATATTCATTCTCTCACTGCAGCTTTTCGAAGAGTTAAAGTCTGTGGGGAATTATTTGAGCAACACTAGGTGTCATGCAGTTGCCCTATATTGCGTTCCTCAGTGACTCATTGGACTGTAACAGCCCTGGTTGCAGGGCTAGACTCTCGGTGCTTTTCAGTTTTAGATCAGAAACAGTTGTAAATCTATTTATTTTGCTGGACTTAACACAGAGAATATGAACTACCACTTGCATGTGCCTGGACGGTATTGTTTGTACCTCTCCACCCGTGACAGCGCACTGAAAGGCCACATTGTGCCTGAAATAAGAACTATGAAGCAGTAAGCCTTAAAGAAATCTAACCTCCAGGGGAACAGACCCTGTCAAACCAAGATGAAATAAAAGTACTGGAGGAAAAAGCAGTATTTTCAAAACCAAATGGTAATAACTGCAACAACCACTAACATGACCGTACATGTGCCTACAGGTTGCTTAAGCAGCTCCAAATCGAGTTAGGGGTTCAATCAGGCTTTCCCCTCTCTCACTTGCTCTCCTCCTCTCTCAGCTTTTCTACAAATACAGATCACTTTCTTGTCATTCACCACTGCGCTATGGTTTTTATGTTAAAAAGGGATCTATCAGCTGATCTGATATCTGTATGACTTAGTAAATATGAATATTTACCACACATACTTCATAGGAGTAAATACCAAGCTACACAGCAACCCTTCTTATACACAGCTTGAAGAAATATTGGGGTTCCCCCTCCCCCCTCAAAATGTATCTTTTCCAACATAGAAGCACATTATGTAGAGACGGGAAAGAAAAGATCTTCAGCCAGCAGAAAGTAATTTGGTAGCTTTACATCAGCTGATAATTTTGCCCCAGAACCTGTTCCATGGAAGCCACAAAGCCCCGGGTGCAACAGAACAGGCAATGACCTAACTAAACACCAGCAATGATTCATCCTCGCTAGGAACGACTCTTGCCTTTGCTCTGGCACCAGCTGCTTCCTTGGGGCTTTTTCCCTGAATAAGTTAGCAGGCTTAGCCAGGATGTAAACTTTCAACTAACGTAGTAGTTAAGGACAAAATGAATATGTGAAAGCTAAAAAAATGAGCATTGTGCTCACTGTTTATTCCTATGGATCCCTTAGACTTATTGCTTACAAGCTTGAATCTAACACATAGCAAAACTAAAAAAAACCACATATAAAACAAATTAGCAAAGAGAACTAATTTCTAAGCAAGTGCAGAGACAAAACAAATTCCAAACATTAATTTTTGCATTCACAGCCAGGCAAAGCACCAGACACTGCCACTGAAGAGCCAGAGCCAGGAAACATCAGTGAACTTCTGGAAATGCCTACTAGGTATTTAAATAAAATAATTACTTATTTAGAATAATGAAAAAACCCACACAAAAACCAAAAACACCAAAAAATGTACCAACAAGGAAATACAACAGACCTACCCCATCGTGAACACAAAACACATAGCAAGGAATCAAGAGAGAAAAAGTAATGACATTAAAAAGACTTACTGATCTAAATGAAGAGCTGCTAATAAAAGTTACTGAGAAACCAGTTGATTTCTGCCTACTGCCACATTACTTGAGCTAACTACATTAGACTAATGTATTCCCTTTAAAACCTGTATCAAACCAAATTAGCATAAGAAAATGTTTCCATCAAGAATAGCCTGGCACGACCACAGTGCAGCACACAGACTTCACACACTATCTATGCTAACACATGAACTGACAGTATTGCCTTCCAATGTTTCATTAATCATATCCCAGACATTTTCCAGTATCCAATATCACTGATTACTATGACTTAAAATCTCACTTCTGTCTAAATAATAGTTAACATAATACTTTCTTCTGCTATAGGTAGTTATTTTGGGTTTTTTTTGACAGCTGCTAATAAAATGCTTTTTTTCTTTATCAAACTCCATAAAAATAAACCTACTTATTTGCAGACAAAAAGTAGCAGTTTGTTTTTAGAACTATGATTTTTTATCACTTCCTTAAAATATAAATGCAGTTGAAATAACACAAGGTGAAAATGCTAACAAGTGGATGACATTTCACATGCCACTCCAGTTCCCCACATTAGTTCTCCGTTTCCATACCTTGAGCTGCAAAAGCGGAGCTTTGGATTTACAAGCTAAACAAGTTCAAAGAAGAAGAAAAGAAAACTTGGTCTTAGTTGTTCTTACTTACCACTTCTTTATTCCCAGACAACAGAGCAAACGGATCAACTGGGCAGCCACTGAAACCTGCAATATATATAGACAGGTGTTGAGCAAAGTTTGCTTTCATCACTGCGCACTAACATTCCTATTTTACAGTCCAGAGGCACTGCCTACCTGCAACTTAATGCTCACAATCAACCTTTTTTTAGCAGGAGTGGGCAGTAACCAAGACTGATAAAACTAAGGGCTATTTCACACTTATCACATTCTAAAAAATGTCTCATCAACATTTAAGTACGAGTTACTAATGTGTTCATGTGAATGCTGGGGAACGGTTTGTTCCAGCCTGAAAAATTGCCATCCACCTGATCATTCAGTAATCTTTTTTCCAATAATGGTTTTCCAAAAATATTTTGCAATCTCAAAAGTCTGTCAAAAGGGTGTGAAGAAGATGTAGTACTGTTATTTGTCTGTTCAGGTACCTATTAATCTGCCTAAGAACAGAAGTGAAGGAGAATCAGATAAAAAACGGTGTAAGTAGGAACCATGTAAGAACTTCTTTGAGAACAGAGGATGGAGTTTCATTCTCATCAGTGCTCAATGTTTACAGTTAAGGCGAGCTCATTAGCATTTTGGCTGTGGCTCTCCTCCTAAATGAGATTTAAAGATGCAAGGACACCTTTGATAATTGCATTCAGAATGCTAGCCACAAAGAAGGCTATATGATAAATAGATATGCTATTCAATAAATACAGTACGGCATTACAGATTACACAGAGTGGTGCTATCTGTTCTACTGATGAGCTTAACGGGGAGCTGGGCGGGTGGGACTGCATTAGGCACTGTAGCTTTATTATCTTTGAATGTTTTCTGTTTCGATGGGCAACCTGTACCGAGAAAATAAGCTGTAAACGAGCAGCCTAATCAGCAGATCTGCTTTGTCTGCGTGCACGTGGTCATATCTCCCAGCAGCTTAGTGACTTAGTAACTTAGAAAAATAAAACTCTTGCTTTTTGCGCCTTTCAGTCCTGCAGAGACGCCCAGCCTTTGGAGCTGTGAGTCACAACTTACTCTTCACCTGCATTGGCATAAGAAATGTTTAATAAGTAGTGATCATAAAAGCCTCCACAACCCCGTAAACAGCATCACATCGCTGCAGTGGAACTGCCAAGCACCTCCCCTGGCTGCAGTGGCTCTTCCTGGTGTATACCCCCTTGCCCCCATTACCCTGGGCACGGCTGATGTTGCAGCCCAAGTTTGAAAGCACCAGCCCTGCCTCACCCTTCCCAGCTGCAGTTTGCACAAAGATGGCTGTGGAAAGGAAACCAATTTTTCTTCTGTGCAAAGCAGAGACCAGCCCCAAGTGGAAAGAAGTAATGGAAAATGGACCCAAGGTCCACCTTTGTGGTTCACAGGTTCAGTTTTCTTAACAGAAGCGTACTTAAACACTGCATCTAAAAATAGTAGGTTTTAATTGATATCCTACGTGTAGGAAATCAGATGAAGTTCTTAACTGGGAATCCTTGTGTTTTTGTGAGCTGTGGCTTATTCTCTTCTGAGTCACTGTTTGTGAAACCCAGCTCTGACAGTGAGGAGGCACAAGATGGGCACGTTCCAGGTACCCAGCTAGGGCTCAGCCAGCACGTGGTGACGTCTTCCACAGCATTTTTATTCCAATGCTGCTCATTCCATTTGCTAAGCACAATCCTATGTGCTGACCATGTTAATGCTTTAGGAAGACAACAATCTTAGATCAGACGCATTGTATTCCCCAAAAAAACACAAAAGCAGGTGATCTACAGTCTGTCTTTGGAAGCCTAGGGTGGACCTTCTGCACAGTCAGTCTGGAAGAGTCTCCCTGAGGAGTGAGCCACAAGGGATGAAGGTGGGTGTTATTTGTCCCAGAAGCCTTTCCTTCATTCAGGATCAGAGGAGAAGAGGCTGAAATTCTTCCTGGGACAACAGGGCAGTCAGAGTGGTAGCCCAGAGCACTTTTCATGCATCCAGCACAGATTCAAAAGATGAGGAGGAGGAAGGATAACCCAATGCTCTTTTTTCCCCCTTTAGGGTTTGCTTTGAAGCAACTGACCTAATTTTAAAAAATGTTCTTGGATAGGGACCATTGAATAAAACAAAGCAAGCAAAAAAAAAAAAATTCAGGGGTCCTGATTTCCTATCACGAAGGTGCTGGATTACTCTGCGGCTACTTGGAATAGTACCTGCGATAGTCTGGCATTTAGCAGGAGGTGCAACCACAGGAAATGCCTCAAACACAGAATGAGAAAAAATTCCTGGCATGTGCAAATTCTGTGAGAAGTGAACTCTGTCCAGTCACTGTTATATGTTGCAAGAAGTTATAACACAGGCAAGAAACATGTCTATGTAACAGAGATCTGTGCTACAAGCTCCCTTACAGACCTTCCACACGAAAGGAATACTTGCTATGCAAGTGTCAAGCCGTTCATTTTAAAACCCGCCCTAGTACATCAAACCAAGTGCACCTAAGTCACAATTAAAATCAAAATAATTAAAGGGAAGTAAAAGAAATGGTCATCCATCCTGCAAAGGTATCAGAGCAGCCCAAGATACATATTCACTAACAATAATATTCACACGATGAGGTCAGCTCTTTTAGTAGACACAGCTCCAAAAGACAGCATGCATGAGCAAGACTCTCAGCTAACATCAGGAGATGAACTGCCTCTCCTACAGTTTAATTTATTTTCAATGTTCCATAAATCCAAAGAATGCACAGCTAAACACTTACTGTGCGTTCAAGATGTTGGGACTCTAGAAAACAGTTACACGGCTCTTTACTGAAGAGAATTGATATTGTTTTATCATTTGGAAACAACATTGTCTACTTTAATTTGTTCAGAAACCTTGAGCAAATCTAGTTGTCTACAATTGGAAACTGCATTAGTGTAACTTAGCCTTCCCTCTTCCACATATGTAAAACACAAAGCCCTGATCATTAAAGAGCAAGACCAGTGCTGATTTCAATATGAATTACAGCCAGAACAGTTATTTAGTTAAGGACTTACCCTTACTCAGCTGAAGAACACCTTCCTTCTTTGTGCAATTACCTAGAAGAATTTAAGCCCTGGCTTCCTCTGTTGTCTGAAACATATCCTGCGTGTAAACATTTTAACAATGCAGTTTATTAATGAAAACATGCAGTCAGATAAGTTTTGTGAATATTAAATTCCACATAGATATACACCTGGGTATTTGCTAGGAATCAATATTTGTAGCAGAGTCTGCCCCTGGCATTGTATAGAATGCCTTGATTTTGGAACAGAATGTAAAAGCTACAACTCTGTAGCTGATTAATTAATTTATTTTTCCATTAAGAAGTGTAAATTGGTCTTTGAAACTTCAATGTCCAGGAAATTGCCTGCTTTTAGCCATCCTGTACTCTTCTGTTTTAGGTGAGTATGGCTGCAATGCATCCTTAGACCAATTTTTTGCCCAGTATTTCTACTATAGCTTGAAATAGTAATGAAGAACTCCTAAGACTACTTTGACAGCAATAAGAAAACACCTACTTTAATGTATAAAGAACCTGGATCCTATCACAAGGTTCTGTATTACAATACTGTGCATTTCATCTCACAGAAATGATACATAAAAAAATCAATGGAGTTATGGTGGTTAACATAATTCCAGAGCTGAGTAATGAATAAAGTCATAAAGAGGCAGCATCCAACAATAGGAATAATATGGCCAATAATTTTAGGCAGATAGCTGTGTTTGAAAGGAAAAAGGGACTCTGCTTCGGTCCTGTAATAATTGAGCAGCCCCTTCACCACAGAATGAGTGTATCGTCATTACATCCATGCCTCAGATGTTTTTGTCAGTACAAATGCATCCTTGGGCTACAAGTTAGTGAAGTTGTTTTGTTCACATCCTCTGTGATAGCTATGTTTTCCATTACAGTCACACATTATAATTGTTTTATACTTCCTGGAGTACCTTATTTTAACTTCCTATTCAGTCAGCGTTTTCCTACTAACACATGTCAGTACCCATTCTCAACATTTACCAAAACCTAAGGGACTGCTCATGCAGAGCCTGCAGCACAGGCATAGGGGACCCGGGGTTCGGAGCGGTGGGAGTTCTGCCCAGCCCTGCAGCGAGACAGCAAGCACTTCTTACCTTCTCCCTGGGGAGGCACGACGACAGGCAAAAAGGCACAGACTAAAACGTGGCACAGGTTAAAAAAAAATGCACCAGTACTAGCCTGAATTTTATTTCAACCAGAATGCTAAAAATGTGTATTTTTAGCATTTAGTGTCACCTACTTTGAAAACTAAAGCCCAGATACATTTCCAAACCATTTTTTATCATAGATGCTCTAAACTTTTATTGCTTGTCTTGAATGTTTAACTAAAAGGTTTAAGAAATATCCTTAATGGACAACCCCAACCCCAAACCAAAGATCTGCTGATGCTTTAGGGTAAGAAATTTTTAATCACAAAAGAAACCCAATATTATTCCCCTCTTACTAACCTTTTCTTACTCTTTTTATAGACTGTGCCCTTACCTCGGCTCACACCCTACACCCTCTCTCCTCCTTGCTCCTGTTCACTCTCTCAGCCAATCTTATATTCCACATCCTCCCATTGCCTCCCACTCTGGACACATATTCATGAATGCAAATAACATCTTCCCAACAAACAAGTAACGGGGAAGAGCAAGAAGTGAAGGGAAATGTGAGAGCCCTTAAATAAATAATAATATTTACATTTTTATGTAAACCTTAATTTAGAGATCTCAAAGTGCTTCTGTAAAGTAGGCATTGTTGACTCCTTTATTATTCACAGACAGTTCAAAGATTTTATTTTAAGAAATCCCATTATTTTCTTCATGCACAATTTGTTAACCCTTGGCTGACACTGGAAATGCCGTCCCCAATAGCAGGATGAGCACGTATAATTACCAGCCAGCCAGCTGAGCATGTTACACTGAAGGGAAGGCTTATCTCACATTTCCAACCTGTCCACTTCTTCTGCACCTGCGTTGTTCAGCCTGCTGAGCTCCACGCGCTGCCTACAGACAAGCTGGTCAGGTACAACAGCCATGTGTACACCACTTATTTCTCTTCTACCTAAATGACTTCTGCCTAAAAGACAGACTTAGGAATGCCTTAAAATTAGGACTTTTGTCAAAATAAATACTCTGCCACAAACATACTACTCTTTCAAAGGCTATATATGCACTAATTCTGTATGGAATTGTACACTCCAAATTGTGCTGGTTTTGCCTAGGATAGAGTTAATTTTCTTCATAGTAGCTAGTATGGGGCTATAATTTGGATTTGTGCTGAAAACAGTGCTGATAATACAGAGATACCGCCATTACTGCTGAGCAGGGCTTACACAGAGCCAAGGCCTTTTCTGCTTCTCACCTCATCCCACCCCACCAGCGAGTGGGCTGGGGGTGCACAAGGAGCTGGGAGGTGACACAGCCGGGACAGCTGACCCCAACTCACCAAAAGGATATTCCACACCATAGGACATCATGCCCAGCGTGTAGAGCTGGGGGAAGAAGGAAGGGGGGACATTCAGAGCGATGGCATTTGTCTTCCCAAGTAACCGTTACGTGTGATGGAGCCCCGCTTTCCTGGTGCTGGCTGAACACCTGCCTGCCCATGGGAAGCAGTGAATGAATTCCTTGTTTTGCTTTGCTTCTGTGCGCAGATTTTGCTTTACCTATTAAACTGTCTTTATCTCAACCTACAAGTTTTCTCACTTTTATTCTTCCAAGTCACTCTCCATCTCACCGGGGGGGAGGGTGGGGGGGTGTGGTGAGCGAGGGGTTGTGTGGGTCTTGGTTGCCCTGGGGGGTTAAACCGTGACACAAATAAAGCATTAAATGCCTCAAGCTCTAGTTTAAACATTGCAAATTATTTCATCAATAACATAATTTGTTACTTAGTGTTGTGAAATGCTTGGCACTCTCTCTTTCTCTCTTTTCTGAGTCTTCATCCCTGAAACAGCTTTTGGACAGCTCTGGGCAAGTTACCTATCTGTTGCCATAAAGTGAGAGAAGAAATCTCTTTACTTTGAACTTACTTTACAAACAACTAATTATCCAACACATTAATTCTGTATATATCTTTAAACTAAATATGAAAAATTAACAGCAGAATTAAACCATTTGGTATTTAATAAATCTCAAATACAGTAACTTTCCTTAAAATATAGCTCATGAGTGATTACCCATGATATCATCTAATATTTCTGCCAGAATAATCAGTAAAGAATCTCAGGTCAAGTTGGGTGCAAGGACAGCCCTCTCCAGAGTGAGCACTATGGTAATTTTCTTACTGCATTAGGCAAACTAGTTTTGCTGCATAGTTGTGAGATCTTGCAATTAGAAGACCTCTCTGTGCCACACATCAGAAAAATTTTCTCCGTCACAGGAACTTCTCCCAGTGACGCCACATAAACTGTTCTGATCCAATCCTACTGTCACCTGTAAAAACTGTGGATGGTTTTGGAGGATTTTATTCTCAGAAAGACAACTCTGAAGGTGGTGCAGGAGCCATCCCCAGTCACCTTGCAGTTTAAATTGAATGTTCATCCTCAGCCTTCACAACATATTCCACAAGGAGAAATATAATGCTTTTTTTTCTTTAACATAATTCTATTCCCATGAATTTCCTACAGATTTCAGGTGCCTGTGTTGTAAGATTCACGTAATGAGTGACTTCACTAGACTAAGAAGACCGCCTCCATCCATTAATAACACAGCTTCTTGTAAACTATTGAAATTAAAATCTACCACAGACACATCAGTTCTTCTTGAAAAGAAGAACTTACATGTATGTACGTAAGACATCATAAGGACCAAGGCATGCTGGCAGTAGCTGCTTTTTAATTGTTTACAGTTCATCCTTTTACACAAATATTTTTGGCTTTATAAGGGGTGATCAAGGGAGTAATGAGACAAACATTTGCTCTTCCAAAGGAAGACTGTGACAGACACAACATAAACCTAAATTGGAATCCAAGACAGAAAGCATTTCCTCACAGCTCTCAACCCTAGCCAACATGCAGGGTTTTCCCTGCCTGTTTCCATTAAAAAACAGAAACTGATGCGAGTGTTTTTACTGCAGTTGTGTCTCTTTACCAGGAAAATATATAACAGTCTTTCATGTGGGGACACACAAGGTGGAACTCAAAGGTATCGAATGAATCTCTGAACCTTTGGTCTCAGTGCTGGCAGAAAGATACTTCAAGCAGTGAGGCAGGGAAAAGTCACCAACGGATTTAAAAATCAAATCACAGCAAAACATTCTCTGTCCTGTTCATAAGCTGAATTCATGGACCAGGAATCTGAACATTTCTTCAAAATCTAGAGGGATATTTTGAGGACACCTGCCTCCATCATTAACTTTTTTTCCTAAAGCAGACAGATCCAAACTTTGGCTGATCACTCAAGTCAAAGGGGTAATACTACAGCAGAGACCATCTTGCTGTAAAAGGTGGACGTTGTTAACTATTAAAATGATTATGAACAATTCCTCTGCATAGGAAAATATAATTTCACCTCTCTAAAACAGATCAACTGATAAACATCTGGATGTATATATTTTGGCTGACCTATCTAAAGCCTCTTCAAAACTTAAGCCCAAATATTATGCTTCATGATGATCATAAATTTCCTGGCATAATATAACCTAACTAAGCTGTAGCTTTTAAGTCTTGCTAAATCTCTTTGTCGCTCTGTGGGAACACGTTACTCGGTTAATGCCCTTTCATTAAAATTGTTGCAGTATCAATAAAAATTACTATCGCAAACATAAGACTTCCACTACTTTAAAATTGTTTCTTTGTTTAAGTAACAAGCATAAACTAGTGCAGCGAGAAGATAAGAATTGCTTCTTAATTGTACTGGAAGGACTTTTTTTTTTTAACCTGAAGGTAACCAGTGTCATTTTGCATACTTAAAGATTTAAAGAGGTGTCTCTGTTACAGCTGATATGTAACTCAAGACAAACAGAGTTGTAAAACTGTAACTTTATGCTAATTTCAATAAATTTTGTATATCCCATTTACAAATATGTTATGTGCTGTCCTTGATCCCCACATCATGCTTTGATTGGTCTGCTATTTATTTATTGGCTTGGCCTCATAAACTGTTACTAGGTACAGGAAATAAGATTTGCCTTATCAGCCCTCTCCCCTGTTAGTCACAGCAAGGGTTTTCACGTGCCATATACCACAGTAGCACTTTGTTTTGTTGTTATTAAAAGCCCATAGAGCTGCTTTATTTGAAAAATATAATTTAATTAAATAAAGCGAATGAAACACAGAGCTTGTGATTTTCAGAGATATGCAAAACAGACATTTCAGAATAATTATTTCTTACTTTTCTACAGACTGAAGCCCTTGGTCAGATTTAACTGAACTGTGCTTGCAGTTATTCTTTTCGCTGGAACTTGGGTCAGGAATAACGATCAAGACTTTTTTTCAACCCAGGTGCATTAAGGGCACACTGCACCCAAGATGAAAGCCTGTCCAAGGCACTTTCTGGGAACCGCAGTCTGCAGGGACAAACGGTGCTGGGGATGTGGGTAGGAAGGAGGTGCCCACATGTGCTTGCCGCCCCAGGCTGCAGCGCCGCACCTGCCTCTGCTCCTTCAAGGATGCTTAATGCATGCTGCAACGGCTACACCGAGGCCTGGGGGCAATCAAGCATCAGTTTCTAGATGTGGTGCCTGGGAAACACATGGCTATTTCTCATGAACAAATAAGTAGTGTGAGGAAGTATGAGCCCTGGAAAATGGGATAATGGGAACACAATGAACTATCAAGGTTTCCAGTGAAGGTTACAGTGTGATTGCACACACCAAACAAGTGCACAAGACTCAATCCAACCCCGTCCCCTTTAAGTCATAGAAGAAGTCCACGTAAATGCCGTTACCAGTTGCAGTTTGTCTTTCATGTCTGTGATACATCATGCACTTGCCTGCAAAGATGAAGCACTCCTGCGTAGCGGGATATTGAAGAGATGAAGGCAGCAAACCATGAGAGTGAAGGGTACCATGAAGAAGCATGAACTAGCTCCTACAACCCATTTCTTTGTAATGAAGCACGTTATTGTGTCTCTTTCGCTGACTTACTGATATTTCCTCTGGGAAGTCACTACCTCTGGTTGTATTAGTCCCACCATTTTCTGAAAGGTGTAGTATTTACTATGTGGGCAGATCCAGCTACTGGTTTTGCACTTTGACAATTAGGGCAGACCATAAACAGCATTAATGCAAAGCCAGCACAATCTGTTCAGAAGGCATATAACAGTATACAGCACCTTCGGTGTATTCTGTAAACAAAATGCATAAGGCTAATTATGTCTGATAATAGTATAATAATAACACCTGATGTTTGTATAGCGCATTTCGCATTATAGGAGATTAATCTGTTACAGCATGTTGAAGATGTAAGATTAAGAAAAATACAAATGGTTAAGAGCAATTCCTGGCGAAGGACAAGTTAATGTTACCTGGGATAGATACCATACCATACGTGAAATACCAACATGTCTCTATTTTGCAATCCTTGTTTCAAACATTTCCAGATTTCAGGTGGTCCTGAGCTTAAAATTGTTCTTTGATGGGGAGATCAGGGAGGTGCCCATTTTGAATAACCATTTCTGGGAACTTCCTTTGCTTGAAAGGTCTTTCTTAAATAAGTTATTTAGGGCAGTTTTATCTGCACCAGTAAGCACAGGAACGTTGGGGTGGCCAATCTGAGAAAGCTGAAAAACTTTCTGCTGAGTTTTTCAAGTGTGCCACCTCTTAGTCAGGCAACAGCATCAGGCCACCTCTACCCATGCAGCAGTTCCCTCTGACTGCCTGTGACCCCTTGGTCACCCGCTCAGGCTGCCCACAGCACCCCAGCTTGCACTGCCACCATTTGAAAGACCATTTGGGCTTACACAAGCTGTAAGGAAACGGTGGAAACCTTCCTGCCCTGGCCACAGCCCTTGCTGGGCACTCTGCTTTGAGCTGGGCCCCCCAGACTGCCATCATTGCAGAGCATCCCCCCACCAAACACCTTTCTCCTCTGCTGCTCAGGCAGGTAGTCGCACTGCACCAGGCCCCAGGGCAGCCTGACCGCAGCAGCCTGCAGCTCTCCAATGCTGGCAGAAGAGGTGAATTCATTGCAGGCAGGAGCAGTCATGGGGCTCACACCGCTTCAGGTGCAGCAGGCAGCTGCTGCTCCGTGGGATGCAGGAACAACCCAGCACGTCAGGGCTGCTCTCCCCATGCAGCTGTTCTGGCATAACGTGCCAGCGCCTGCAAAGGTGGACCATCCTCTGGGAACAAACCAGGGATTCACAGCTTGGTGATGAAGAAATGCTGGGGAATGGCACAGCGGTGCCACCAAGCCCCATAAACCATGACAGCTTGGTTGTGGTTTTCAAGGACAGGCATGCACAGAGGGAGGGAAGGGGGATGAGGGCTGAGGTGGTCTCTGCACTGTCACACTTGTTAATGTGTGAGCTGGTCCTTGCTCTCAGCCACCAGCAAATCCAGCTGTGCTGGAATTTGTTGCCATGCAGAAACATTCGCCAGCTCTAACACAGGGTGAAACGTGCAGATCTCATCCTCCCCAAAGAGTTTACAACTGGCCAGAAAGGAAGAAAGTTCACGGACCTGGAGGTCCAAGGCATAACATGTTGATGCTTTGTCTAGTCTACCGATCCCAGTGACACAGAAGAACTGTTCACAGATAAGAAAATGCATAGGTTTTTGTGGGGTTTGGATTACAGGGATTGCAAGAAACACTTGCAAGATACAGCTCCACCTTTTTGTCATTTTTTTCTCTTCTGAATTAAGACAATCTGGATGCTAAGGCCATTTCTGCCACAGTATTAACTCTGGCAGGTGGAACAAGCCTCACTAAAGGAATTTCAGCCTTGGCTAGAGATTCAAGAAGTTAAAATGTGGCATTAGAGCTACAGTGGACTTTCTAGTGTTGGAAGATGACTCCTTCAGTGCTACAGAAGAACAGAGAGCCAGAATTGGCTAGATAAGCTACTCTTCCTAGACTTATTTCACCAGATAATGCAAACAACAGTTGACTGCTAATACTCTTGCCATCCACCCATTTTGTATTCTACATATGTTTAGACTGGTTTCTAGTACTGCAGTCCTCAGGGTTTTTTGCTATGATACTCTGAACCTTGTCAGTACTGATTGACTGATACACATCTGTTGGATAGCTCTTCACCAGTGTCACACTTCTCACACTAATACTTCTCCAGATTTAGATATTACTTCCTTTCTGAGAATATACTCACAGTTTCACAGGAACACATATCAGGAATTCAGCAGGCCTAGAAAATAAATGTTTTTATTTAAAAATTTGTGGGTTAGCACAACCTAAAAAGAGTAATCTTTTTCTTTTTTTCCCTCTAAGATGCGCCGTTGACTTGGTGATCAACAGGAGACACAGATACCCACATAGCCAAATTTCTTTTAGTGGTAAACAAAGGAAGAAACCATTTGAGCAACATTTAACAAATCCACTTACCTAAGGCCCATCATGGAGTAGGTCCTCCCTGTGTTAGGGTGTATAAGCAAAGACAAATTACCTGCTATTTAAAGACAAAACACACACCTATCATTTCCACAGCCAGATAAGGGTTGTACAGAGGATTTGTTCTGTTTTACACTTGTGAGCCATTTGAGGTTCTAGGCTTTTGAATGTAATATCACTTTTTGAATTTCTCTTTTTTTAGGTAGAGCTGGGAGGTGAGAAATGCCTTGTAGACCATGTCATCACCTCAGCTGCTGTTACACCAAATAATAACATATAAGAGCACACTGTACCTAGGACTGCACATGCAGCATGGGAACTCACTGGAAACCCTTATTCACCACATGCATACAAAGCAGTGTGCCAAAAATGCCTGGGAAACAAAATGGGGGACGCTTTCAGTCATTACAGTAAATACTTTCCTACCTGACAGCAGAGAAATTTTATTTAGTGTGTCACGCAGAGCAGCTGGTGCAGCCTTCATCTGGTGCAGCCTTCATCTGGTGCCAAGTCACACAGCTAGTGCCTCTGAAAGGTATCTGCTGAGTTCAGGGCTACTGCTCACAGCCAAAGACACAAGCAGACAGACAGCTCAGGATGGCTGCTAAACTTGCAGTGGCAGGTCTCCTATGCCCACCCTGAGATGAAAAGGCCAGGACAGAGGAAGTCTCTGAGGAGAAAACCACTCAGTAGCCCTTGAGTACAAAACCAGAATCTGGAAAAGCTCACAGGAAAGTCCTCCCACCTTTCCAGGGAACTTGGGCAGGCTTGCCGGCACAGCTTGACCCTTGCCCAATACAGAAATCACTGGGTAGGAGAATCAGCACAGCAGACCTCAGGGACCCTGGAGAAGGAAGCCCCTCTACCACCCTCCACTTTTAATTCCTTTCAATCAACTTTGGGTTTGTTACATTTGATTCAAAACTGTATAATTTATTACTTAAATTGTGTGGAAAGCCACCACACTAAACATGGGCTTGTATTCAACAATACCGTACATAAAGGTAATCAGGAACTAGGAACTGAAATTAGATATGTCAAGCCACTCATCTCAGCTTGATGGAAAAACATAATACTCCAGTGTCTCACTGGCCATATATTCAGGGTTTTGTCATTTGAGCACTTCAAGAGAAATGGGAGCTCAAGCTCACTCAAGCTGCCTTTCTGAAGCATTGCCTAAAACCCCAAGGAGTCAGGAAAGGAGGTTAGAGTTGGAGGGAGGTATTTGTGACCTTCCACTTCTTAGGGAATGCTGATTTGTCAAAACTCTTTGTGATTCATACATTTTATAATGATAAAACTTCTGAAGGAAAGGTTTCTTGGGCTGGGAATTAGACTGTTGTTCAAAAGCTTACTGTTGTGGGATGTAAGCCCAGGAAGTTTAGTTCATGAGTAACTCCCAGTAAGGCTTGACTGTACATCCGCTTCTAACCACAGCTATTCCACGGAAACACACCTGTGGACAGGGTCATTTGAATAGCAATTGCTGGGGTCAAGAGCTACTTGGGCTCATTTTCACTTGAAAAGATTAGGAGTTGATAACCTGAGCAACTCAGTAGCAGAGCTGCTTTGGAGGGGAGACCTGAAGATACACCTCATTTAGCTAATACTGCTGCCCTTCATACAATGAGAAGTGACCAAAATTTTCAATAGCAACCAGCATATCAAATTCTGTATGTTTAACACCAAGTACCAATTATCTGGTGAGTAAGACTGCAAAGGAAACATGATAAGATTAGAAATGTATATCTTATATCCACCTAATGGTCAGAAAATAGAGGAAACAGTAGCCTTTTTATTGTTGCCCATATCAGTTGTGTATCACTCTTGGATGCAAAAAGAATTGAGGCCTCATGTGTGAAAGAATTTTTGCGTCCTAATAATAGCAAGCCACAGCAAAGCTCAGGAAATTAAAAAAAATCATTTATAAGCAAATAAAACAAAAAGGTCATAATGAATGGAAGTTTAAAAGTTAGAAGTCCAAAGAAGGGAAGGGGGAGGGAAAAAAGATAATGGGTATAGACAATAATTACAGTACCATGTGAAGAATGTAGTTAAATACAAAGCTTAACATGCTTTGAAAAAAACAAAGCAAACCAAAACAAAACAGAGTTTCAAATTTTTATAATTTCCTTAAACATGTCTCTTCTACTGACTTATAGGAGTAATTTGAGGACAAGACTTCTAAGAGATGCTCCCAAGGAAGCACCTCCGTCATGCTGTTGCTTGCCATATATTCCAGATACATAAGCAAACTATAATTCCACCATTCTTTAAGCATTAATTTACATTAAAATTCCCTTTTCTTAACACTATTATTTTTACATTCATATGATTCAGATGTTTAAATCTGATTAGATCTAACAGTGACTGTTTGTAAGAAAAACAAGCAATTGCCAAGAAGAGGTAAAAAGTACTTACGGATGTGATGAGTATCATCAAAGAACCCCGAGATCTGTAGAGTTTAATGGCATTATTAAATGCTGGCATTTCCAGTGATATAGACCAATAAGAAAGGACACAACCTTTCTAGTGCTGATCTTAAATTCCTCTGTTTAGAAAAATGCAGCTTCTCTGTAAAACCCTTATTCCCACTGAAGAAGAATAATAAGAAGGTACTTCTAAATCTGGTATTCATCCAAATTCTAGCAATGAGACAAAGTAAAATCAGTTCTTGAAAATTTGAAAAATGTTGAGCTGAAGAAAGAGAGCAAGCTTACAGCCAGTCCTTTCAGCACTGGAAATTGTCTACTCCATAGAACAGAAATAAAGGACGTTATTGTTTTGACATGGAAACACATGTTGAATATTTACTTTAAAACCAGGATTTTGATTGTAGGATATAGCTACTGATCTGTAACTACTTTCAATAATTTCAGCTTGCATTCCTTATTTCAAGAGGACCTAACTACAGAGGTGATATGTTTCATTCTTGTAGTTCTCTTGAGCTGGATCCTTGTTCTCATCCTTTCCCTCTCCCTTCCACGTGGAAAGGCTGTCTGACCACTGGAGCAACAGAAACACTGAGGTTCCTTTCTAGTCACTGGAAGAACATGGACACCTCCCAAAACTGTTTCATTCACCTACTTCACCTAAAATAGATTCACCTGCCTTCTGCTAACTGTAGGCAGCCTGGGCTGCTACTGATCTCTTCAGAAGCTAAGCTTGGTGAAATGAATACTAGCATAATAGCCACTGTTTTGTCATAGACTGAAAAAAAAAAATCCTTACAAACTCCTGACAAGTGTATTTCATCTACCTCCACATGAGGACCCTCCCTTTCAACCTATGGAAAGAAAGCTATAAAAGCACCAGGCAATACACAAAGGTGTTGGAAGCTGTCCATCTGCATCAGCCTGCCATCAGACTGGGCCAGTCTGCCTTCAGGTACTTGTATTCTGCCAGTTCTTTGTATAGCTTTGCCTTGAATGTGCTCAGGCAAAAAGAATTATGGGGGTTTTTTACCACGTAGGGTTTGTCTGACAATGTATACCTTCACTGCAGAAAGTCTTGGGGGTAATTTGGAAGATGCAGCAGATAAAAAGGCACAGAAATAACGTTTGACATCCAGAAAGAAAGGAGAAGCAATTGGGAATTGCAGAAAAGCACGGGGCTCCATATTTGTGTTAAAATGACTGTTAGACAAATGATGTAAAAAACCTGAGAACCAGTAACCAAGAGAGGCACTGAAATAGCTAGCTTTAGTCTCACAAGGTTACTCATGCTAGTTTCCAGTCAATCACAACCAATGGAGAGAGACCCACTCTTCCAGAAGGCGTTCAGTGTAGCAACTTACCACAGCTCCACTGCTTTTTCCTCTGCTAACTGAAGAGACAGCCTACAAACATTTGTTCATTTGAATTCTTTCCCTAAACTAATTTTCTGAACTAAATCACTATACTGTGGCCCCTGCTGACTGATGGGTTACATCAGAATAACCTGGGTACCTTGAGCTCCCAGAAGGCAGTGATAAGCAACTTTCCTGTCCACTGGACTAGGTTGAAGGACTTGATGACTTTAGACATAGCAGCTAAAGACACAGAGGCTTCTTGGGAGGGTGGGGCTGCCTTTGAGAAGAGGACTAAACAGACCAAGCCCACCCTTAAGGCAGTGGGGTAAGGCTAGAACAGAGGAGAAGAAAAGCACTGAGAATATTAAGGGATGGTCTCTCAAAAAGGAGAAGAAAATGGGAGGAAAAACCCCCACCATGTTTCCAGTTATGATGTAGGCTGGACCACAGTCTGAGCTAGCTGCCTACCAATGACCTTTGCAGAGGTATGAGATATATTTACATGCCCCACGGAGTCAGCATTTATGTTTGTTGACCTACTGCCAAACGAGCTCCAAAACTAAACTACGGTAACTGCAACATCTAAGTAGTGCTGCAGAGAGGACGGTGTAACTAGTCTGGAGATATTGCCGTCCTACAGCCGCAACACTCGTCAAGTGCCCTTGCACTGCAGCCACATTAGTGCATTGCGCTACACTCACCTGTCTTGGAGAGTTCAGCTGGGACGATGCACAGGGCTTTGCAAACATCAGCAGATATCACAGGGGTGAAGAAAGATTGGGTGCTGACTTTTGAATTACATAGTTCAGGGAAGAATATTCATGGGGTATTTAAACATAGTAAATACTCAGGAACTCTAATTTATGCCCCAGTCACAAGAAGGAAGCAAATAACAGTGCCTCAAACCTAATGGCATGCAAAGCATGACAAAGAAAAGATTCCCTGTCACTCAGCTGTTGATTCTGAGTGCTACAGAAACCTCAGTTTCGCCTCTGGTGACAATCAGTGCAAGGTATGAGGAGATTGCAGGCCAAAAAAAAAAAAGAGAAAGGATAAATTAGATGTTTCCTGTTGATGAAGAGATGCCATTCTCAGAAAAAATGGCTAACTCTGTAAAACATGTGGTGCAGTAGAGGTAGTTAAAAAGCTGTTCTTCCCTTTTAAGTAGTCGGGGGAATACATCTCTGTACTGTTAAGATCCCAAATCAAGCCAAGCTTAAGCAACATTGCTTGACTTTAAGCAAATGAGAAGAAGGCTGGGTTTAAAATAAAAACACCCTAAAGTATGCTTGCTTGTCTAACTCCACTGTTTTCATCTCTCTGCAGTAGTGGAAATTTTTAGGTTAAAAAAAATTAGGGTAACAGACTAATAGCATAACACCCTCCTGTTCAATGTAAAGAGTAGCACAGCTTCACCATTCCCATCAGCTCAAGTTTGTAGTTTGAATTTTCTGTGGTGTATTTCTGGTATTTCTAAAAGTACCTGATAGAGGTTGCATCAGCCTTGCACACTGTTGTTCTGGATCTATGTGTGTGTTGCAAACTTCTTTTATACTTATTACAACTAATGTTAAAATTCAACATGTATTCTAAAGCAGTTCTAGTTATTCTAGAAGTAACATTAAGACTTTAAATAGATGCTTTTACCAACTTTGTACACCATAGAGCTGATTAAGATATATATATATATATATAGGCCTAGATACGAGAATCTGTTGCTCCACATAGTCATGCAATAAATGATACCCAGCCCCAAATATGTGTCTTTAGCCTATTTATTCACACTCAAAACTCTGATTATTGGTTTCTGTTAGACTTGTGCTACATTCATAACTGCGCTGAATCTGTACTATACCCAACTGCCAAAATCAGAAAAGGCCGTACAACTCTTTCCATTGACATGGGTGGGACGGGGTATTAACAGCTTCTGAATGAGCAAGTGCTGGCCTATGTTTCATGGAAACCTCAGAGAATTCAGCACAAACATAAGACTCATTTGCATCCACGAAAGTGGGAAGGAAATAGGCAAGTGCTATATATCTGTGGTTTTCTGTGTCAATAATAATTAATGCCAGACCCCTCTTTTTTTCATCCAAGTTTATTCACTAGAAGCTTCATCCTGCTTAGGCTTTTCACATGGACTCCCTGACTTCCATAGAACTACTCTTGTATTTAAAGCAAGTAGGACTGCAAGAAAATTTGCTTGATGAGAATATGGAGGAAGTGCCAAGGAGCACCCTTGAACAGCAGCGTGTGTCTCAGGCTCCTTCTTGCTTATATCGGTTTCCATGAACTGCTGAAACGGAGCACAGACACCTCTGAGGGAGCAGGGATTAAGCGGTGCCGCTACATCAGTGCTAAGCAGCGTCTGAACTACCATGTTGTACGTGATAGGGTGCAGCATTTCTCTAATGCAACTACCTTGATTTTGGATCCAAGCACGCAGTTCTGCGCAAAGGCACTGTTTATGAATAGATGAGCCTGGGTTGGTACCACTTCAAGTCTTTCTTGTGCCATCTTCCAGTGGCTGGCACTGACCTGCCCTCTGTGAATTAGAAGCCCAAATTCCACAGACATCTAATGAGACTGGTTTTGATATTACCAAGGGCTTCATTTTACTGTGACAAACACTCAGCTTCTGGCCAAAACAGTCAAGTTACAAGCACACATGAGGAACCACAACATCCCACTTTTCAGGGTACTTCTTCAGCGTCTCTTATTCTCATAGCTGTTCTTATGGCTGACCACCAACAGTCTTCATGCCTCTAAGTATAATTAAAAAGATATAATAAAACAGTATAATAACAATAATATACATCTAGCATAATAAAAATAATTCCTTTTTTAAAAAAAGAACATAAATGGAAGCTAGCCTTGTAAGAGGAGAGTCATGGATGGGACTGCAGGCTGTGAGCTACAGCTCTCCACACCCCTGCAGCACGGGCAGCAGGACTCCAGAGTCACACCTTGCAGATGTGCAGTTTCCAGAACAACATAGAGGATGCTCATAATTAGCTGATGAGAGGCTTAACCTCTGAGGCATTGGTGGCATTAACTACTAAAATGTAGGCTCCGTGCATCTGCTTGCACTTCAGCACAAAAACTCTCCAGAACCGTCCCTCTCCTTTTCTGTGGCCCCATAGCCCTGCTATTCACTTTTTATGCTTTTCACCAAATACAGATAATACATTTTCTCCATCATTTATAACACTCATGTTTGGAGGGTTTTGCTAAGAGCTACTAGTTTTACTTTTGTATTTTAGCCTCTGTGCTGATAGCCTCATAGCCAACATAGCAGATGGAGCTGAAATACAAATGCAAATAAGTAGAAAAGTGAATCCATGTTAATGTATTTCCCTATTTCGGAGAACGTGAGAACATGAAAAAGGTGTGCCAGAATACATTTTTTTACATCAGTTTTACTTTTCTTCTATTTTGTGGTACATAAATGAACAAATGCCTCCAGCTGAGAGGGCAAGGAACTGCAGATAAATATAGACTTTAGAGCTGAGGTTGGGCTTCATAAAGCTGAGAAGCCTTGATTTTTTTCTGGCCTCTGAAAATGTCAAATTCTGTGGGCTAAGCCTCTCTTAAATGTTTAACATTGTGTGTTGGTTTTGCCTAGGATAGAGTTAATTTTCTTCACAGTAGCTAGTACAGGGCCATAGTTTGGATTTGTGCTGAAAACAGTGCTGATAATACAGAGATACCGCCATTACTACTGAGCAGGGCTTACACAGAGCCAAGGCCTTTTCTGCTTCTCACCTCATCCCACCCCACCAGCAAGTGGGCTGGGGGTACCAAAGAAGCTGGGAGGGGACACAGCCGGGACAGATGACCCCAACTGACCCAAGGGATATTCCATACCATATGGCATCATGCCCAGCGTGTAGAGCTGGGGGAAGAAGGAAGGGGGGACATTCAGAGCGATGGCATTTGTCTTCCCAAGTAACTGTTACGTGTGACGGAGCCCTGCTTTCCTGGTGCTGGCTGAACACCTGCCTGCCCATGGGGAGCAGTGAATTAATTCCTTGTTTTGCTTTGCTTGTGTGCGTGGCTTTTGCGTTACCTATTAAACTGTCTTTATTTCAACCTACGAGTTTTCTCATTTTAACTCTTCCAATTCTCCTCTCCATCTCACCGGGGGGGAGTGAGTAAGCAGCTGCGTGGGGCTTGGTTGCTGACTGGGGTTAAACCATGACAGTCATTTTGGCGCCCAGCATGGGGCTCAGAAGGTTCAAGATAATGACAGACTTGATTGGAATGTGCTAGATTGAATTTATAGCTGTTATTACTGTTTAGCTATTAATTGGCAGGCTCCTGCGCTTGCTATGGGGCTGGCTTGCCTTACTGTCTATTATAGTCTAGTTCTTGTTAGTGGCTGCTTTTTGCTTTCAGTGCCTGCTGTCCTGCTTATCACCTTACTGTGCTGTGCCTGGGAACACTCTGACAACAGCAATGGCCATGTGCCTGGGCTGGCAGACGGCCAGGGCCCCGCTGCTGTTTCTGTGCTGCTGTACTAGGCAGGCTGGAACTCCAGCGTGAACTCGAGTCAAAGGGACCGTGACCTGTGGATGAGTCCATGCGGGAGCAGGACACCCTGAAGTGGCTGTGGATAACCCTCTTCTAGGGCAGGTATGCCTTGAAGTGTTTATGGCCATCGTTATGCCTGTCACAGCAGGTATGCTTCTGAAGGGGTTGTGGCGCAAGGATAAGTCCATGCTGGAGAAGGTACACCTCAAAGCATCAGTGGCTGTGCATGAGGTCATGCTGGAGCACCTCAAAGTGTGTGCCATGGATAAGTCCATGAGAGAATGGGTACTTTCCTGGAGGGAGTACAGCCATAGGTAAGGCCATGCTGAAGCAGGTTCACTTCTGAAGGGACTGTGGCTGTGGGTAAGGGTATGCCGGAGGAGGTTATCTCTGAAGGCATTGTGGCCAATGGAGAAGGCCACACTGGAACAGATGCACCTCAAAGAGACTGTGCCTGTGGATAAATCTATGCCGCAGCATTTAATACCCCTGGAGAGACTCTGCTTCCTAGATAAGGCTCCACTTGGAGCAGGTTCGCCTCTAAAAGACTGCAGTCTGGGGATAAGTCCAAGCCAGAGCAGGGGCAAGGGGAGCAGTTCTTTGCAATGTTAAACCCTGTGGTCTGGTCCAAAGGGACCAGGTGGAGATTGTGACGGAAATACCTTTATATTGTTGCAAGCCAGGATTTGAGTTGCATGTTATAGGAATTACTACAGCAAGAACCACCTGAACCAGTGGAGGACAAGCCTTACAAGAAGCAGTGCAAGTGCAGCAGTGACCGGACCTGAACTGGCTTGGGTGCCCAGTAACTACACACAACACCACCTCTCCTGTCCTGCGTGACCACCATAACAGATGGAGCCCAAAGTCATGGACTAAATGAACTCAGTGGACATTTTGTGGACATTTGACAGACATTTCACAGGGGTGGTCCATAGACTGAGGGCATTATCTGTGTATTATACCAAAGGATGGGAAGGGGGGTGGTAGTGAGTAATGAGGATGTATTGGATGGTGTGAGTCCTGAGCATGATGTAAATGGTATGGAACAAGGGGTGGAGAATGTGTGCTGGCTTTGGCCTAGGATAGAGTTAGTTTTCTTCATAGTAGCTAGTACAGGGCCATAGTTTGGATTTGTGCTGGAAAGAGCCTGGATGACCCACGGGTGCTTTCGTTACTGCTGAGCAGGGCTTACACAGAGCCAAGGCCTTTTCTGCTTCTCACCCCACGCCACCAGCAAGTGGGCTGGGGGTGCACAAGGAGCTGGGAGGGGACACAGCCGGGACAGATGACCCCAACTCACCAAAAGGACATTCCACACCATAGGACATCATGCCCAGCATGTAGAGCTGGGGGAAGAAGGAAGGGGGGATATTCAGAGTGATGGCATTGTCTTCCCAAGTAACCGTTACGCGTGATGGAGCCCTGCTTTCCTGGCGCTGGCTGAGCACCTGCCTGCCCATGGGGAGCAGTGAATTAATTCCTTGTGTTGCTTTGCTTGTGTGTGTGGCTTTTGCTTTACCTATTAAACTGTCTTTATCTCAACCTACGAGTTTTCTCACTTTTATTCTTCCAATTCACTCCCCATCCCACCAGGGGGGAGTGAGTGATCAGCTGCGTGGGTCTTGGTTGCCAGCTGCGGTTAAACCATGACACTTTGCTTCATTCCTGCGAAGTATCACAGAAGACAGCTTTATGATCCAATTTTTTTTTAAAAAAGCGTTCTGTTTGAAAAGCTTCTTAGACTTTCAGATAAAGTCAGCTTAGCTGCAAAACTATCTGTCAAAGTTTCATTTGATTACAAATAAAAAAACCAAATAAAAAGGCCAGACAAACACCAGTGAAACCTGAAGACTTATGTACTCAGGGTTCCCAGATTCTCTCTTCATTTTCTTTGGCTTTGTAGTCATGATCATTCGTTACTATTTTTAGCACCAACAGCATGCTTCTCTGAATATTAACAAAACAAGCAGAGTCACATTCCTACAATGAAAGGAAAGTCAGGCAGACAATAGAGCACCCCAGCCTAGTTCTAGGAAGGCTATGCACTACGGAAAGAGTAAGTCCAAGCAAATGAATAACACCCCCTGTGAAGTCTGCAAGTACTATGCCTTGACCAGACATGTGCAGGCACAAGCTGGCATATAATAGGACCCAACTATCTTGATTCCTGTGCCAGTGATCAAAGGGCGTGTTTCTCCATCAGCAATGCAGGCTCACCACCCACTGACTTCTCAGGGAAGAGCTGAAGCTTCCGCCTTTGCAACCACAAGGAAAACAGTGTCCAGAGAGATGGCTCTGGATAAAACAGCCATTGCACGAAATGACTTAGGGAACAGCAACAAATGAATGCTGAGTTTTAAAGCCGCATAACACCCAGAACTGCAGGTATCCATAACGCTGACCAGTTTAGCACTGCATGCTCAGGATGTCTAAAGAATAATTCTTGTTTTGGAAAACTGAGAAAGTTTAGAGAGTACAAACCAGTGAGCGCTGCTTTGCGTAACACACATTGCAGGTAAAAGGGGCAAGTAAAGGGCTGCATTTTCATGTCCTCACTCAGAGTAAGCAGCACCTTTCTCACTACAGTAGGCTTATTTAAATTACCTGGCCTATAGAAAAGCTTTCTCCACATAAATGTCAGAATCTAATGGATGTATTTTCCATTTTTAGACCTGGACCTGCTCCAGAAAGACAGAGGGAGAACAAGCAAAGCCTATTTAGGTGATTTGTCCCTGGTAGAAAAAGAAGCAATGGCACTGGCATTAGTTTATTAATAGGTTGGAGACTGCTACCCACTCTACTTTCTCCTCAAACCAGAGACTGCAGCTGCCATACCTTGTTGCTTAATGGTGATGATAATTTTGTTTCAGTACCTGAGAACATGCACTATACCACTGAAATACATTCGAGAAAGTGTAGAGTTCTATAAAAGCAACAAGTAAGGAAAAATTTTGTATAAATATAAGAGGGAATGATTATTTATTATCTCCTCTGATTTGTGCAACCGCAGTTTCTGAATTTGACCAAATGCCTTTGCATCAAACTCACAATTTTAGATTAAGTTGAAGCATCTAGCTTACAGAAAATATTTAGTCTTGGTTTAAAGAGACCAGATTATGAGAAAGCCAATATAGAGCAAGTAATTTTTCCAAGATAATTTTTTACTTCAGAACAGAATGCTATAGTCAAATCCATGCAAAAGCTATTTTTCTTTTTCTGTATTCTTCCTAGCATGTTTATAATTAGAGGATAAATTGAAATGCGTTTAAAATTGCATATAGACATTCACAGATAAGAAATATAAATTATGCTATCATGTGGAAGAAAAACCACTGCAAAAATTAAAGCATACTTTCTATGTCTTTGTTTTGTTCTATGGTTTCTCCTCCATTATCTACCTCACACATTCCTACTACCAGACCTTTCTCACATTCAGGTAAAATTTTGATTAATCTTGGCCATGTATTTACGTTGAAGACTACGACAGCAGCGACTGAAAATCAGTACATGTACTAACACACTTTTTCCATAGCTGGTAAAATGTTAATTAATCTCCACTGTGTATTTACATTTGAAACTGCATCACCTGGGACTGACTGACACCAGCTATGCTGCCTGTTGGCCAACGGACTCATTTCCCAATGCACAAGCAGCTGAATCACACAAACCTTATTCACATTCAGCTCTGTTCACCATCCCTTAGTTACAATGTCACCAGAGATGCGTTATTCCTCACCTACAAAAGGTTCCTTCCGACGACAGCTGATCAATATTGTGGCCATGAAGATAGTGCAGTCACTCTGCCTGAGATCAGATTTCTGTAAATACACAAACAACCAAGCATCTCTCTTTGTTACTATATTTGCTTTTTTATCTTTGTTCTTTATATAAAGTATTTACGGATATAAAAACAAAGGGGAGTTTAGTAATAATGAGTGCCGGGTTATGCACAGATGCTTCCGAAGAGACAAAGCGTGCGAGAGGTCCCTCGTGGACCCCCATGCAGGAGGGTGGTGTGGCTGGAGACCCAGGGCTGCTGCAGCTCTGCACCGACTGGCAGAACCCGAGGCAGGAACCCAGGCTCCCCAGCACAGCGCCTGCCAAGGACCGTGCACCTCCAGATGTTGCAATAGGAGAGACCAAAATATCCCCACCACACACCGTGGAGCAACCATCCACTTCTAACCCATGTGATGGGTGAGCCAGCAAGGGGTTTGTAAACGGGGTCCCATACTGCCAGCCCACACCAGCCCAGGTCTGTGAAAGGCTGGCTACTCCAGAAGCAGGATTTCTCAAACTTGTAGCTGTTATGTCTATATTTACTAACTAAAAAGTATTGGGCCACACCCTATCTCATGCTAGGTGACATTCAGATGCAATGCAATATTTAATTTCATGAAACCTGTCTTGCCAAAGTTTGCAATGACCTCAGCCTAGCTGCTGCATCCTCACCTTTCTTTACATGGGTTCGTGCACTCTTCTGCATAGATGCTGCCTCCTGTTTGCTTCGCTGCCAGCCTTCTGCTTTTTCTTTTAATTCTCTTACAGTTCTGATAAAAAGTGTTCACCTTACTCTGTCCTCTGCCACTCTCCTCCACTTTCTATTAGCATCCTACAGGTCTTTGACCTTGGCTTCTTTCTCTTCACCTTCAAAAACTCCTCCTAGAATCTCAAGTGCTAACAAATTATAGCTACAATTTCCATGCCACTGAAGTGCTAAGGGTAGAGAAGGTCTATGGTTTTTGGTTTGTTTGGGGTTTTTTTCCTAAAGTTAGACTTATTTGCAAAATAAAAATAGTCTCTTGTGTTAGAGGGCTTCTCCAGTCTTCCAGATATCTGGTTTTGTATGTGACTTCCCTAAAACTTTATATACAATATAAAAAAGTTAAACAAGCCAGAACTACTACAGAGCTGAATTTGTTCATTCTAACTTCAGTTCCATAGTATATCCCGAGTTGGAAGAGACCCACAAGGACCATTGAGTCCAACTTCCAAAAAACCTGGGGAAAAAAACCTGACCTGATAGCATATTATTTGAGAAACTGTATGTTATATAATAAAGACCTGCAAATAACAAGAAGCAGCACAAATTTTACATGTGCAGGCTTACATGGCTGTGTTTTGACTTCTGAGTACTTGCTACAGGCTTTTTATGCTTTCAGTTAATTCCTTGAGAAGCGCACCCAGAGGTTACCTACAGAGGTAACTGCGGTGTGCTATGCTTTGAGTTTTATGAGCATGGGAATAAAAAGCTATGACCATGAGATAAATCTTGGCCCTTCTGAAACAGGTGTCAAAATATCTACTGACAACAGCAGCTAGCCCTTCATTGTTGTGTGCAAAACCAATGTAGCCTGTTTTTGAAACTTGGCAGAATATGTACAATCCGCACTAGATGAGAGTATTGCTATGCTTACAGTAACCATAAGCACTCCCAAAGAGAGCAGAACACCACAAAAGCCTTTAAAAATGCCAACAATGAAAAGAAGTAATGCGTTTTATACTCAAAGTCATCAGAGCTGGCTCCATCTCAGCACAGCTCTCTGTGTTCCAGCACTGCAAAGCACACACCAGCCCAAAGCGGCAGGAGTGACAGCAGGCAGAACCAGCCCTGGAGCTAGGACAGGCAGGGGAACCCCAGTCTCCTACACCTGTGGTGGCCTCGGTGACGCTGCCCACCACCGAGGCAGGGAGTGCCATTTAACTTGAACAAAGGTGTGTAGAAACAACAGATTGGGAGAGGAAACACATTAGAGTCTGGCAAGAATGGAAGAACAGTGAGGAGTTGCAGTCATAGCTGGTCATTGGGGTTGGCTAGATAAGGAGATTAGGGTTTAGAAATTAATGAATTGTCTAGAATGAGCAAGAAGGGAGACAGATCTGATGAAGAGTACAGGTAAGGCTGGTAAAGAGTGTGAGACAGAGCCAGGAAACAGGGAAGCTTTGAATGGAGGAGACTGGGGAAAACAACTATGCTTGTGAGGGAGGGAAAGATTAGGAAAGAGGGCAGTTAGATGCAATAGGAACCAACTAAACAAGCAAGATGGTAAAAAGATATTGGGGCAGTGATGGGGGACAGGACAAGAACACCCCAAAGAGGAGAGTGGTGTCTGGAGAGGGGGAGAGGTTTGCAGGTAGGAAGCTCAAAGAGCTTGGGTAGGGGGACATCTGGGACTGGCTGGAGAAGGAGACTCGTAGAAGATACCTAAAGAGAGCAGAGGAGATGGCAAAGCAACCAGGGTGCACAAGGGACAGGGCTAGGTCAGGCTCAAATTGGAGAGACAGGGAGAGACGTGACCAGCTTGGGGAGAGGGAGGACATGAAGGAGCAGCTGAGTTGGTAGCACCAAGTACACACTTTTCTTCAACCCCTGGGACGCAATCCAGTGCTTAGGACCCTCTTCAGCCTTTCCCTGTGTCCAGGCTACAACACTACCTTCTACTCTGAACAGCAGCAGACTTGCTTTGAATGGGAGTGCCTGCAGGAATTAAGAGTTCATATCATGTTATTAACCACCATCTAGCCCAGAAGCAGTTACGGATCTCTTACAAGAAACTTGAGGGTTTTTTGTACATCCCTTTCTGATCTTTGGGTTCAAGTGGTGATTTTTAAGCTAAATGTAATGCTTTTTTTATACTAATGCTTATTGTAGCAAGTGAGAACAGAGAACTTGAAAAAACTGTAAACAAGAACCATCAATGTTATCTAATGATTCATCTAGCCTGGTTAAGGAAGCTAACTCATTAAGTGTGTTTTGGGAGTTGGTTTGTCATGAGAGATAAAGCCACACAGTTGACTTCTGCAAGGAACATTTTTTCTCCTTATTTTAATCTTAGAAAAATATTAGAATTACAGAAAAGTATAATTAATCTGATGTGTTTATTAATTTCATTAGTGCAGCCATGAATTAAATATAGTTATCAGAGTAGGAAAGCACTTCTAAATCACTGTTTATCAACAAAGATGAAGTTGAGCTTAAAAAAGATCATCTGAAACCAGACAGCTTGAATTTGTTGACTGTCTTTCTGGTCTGGCAACCAGCAGCTACCAACATCTAGCTACAGGGTAAGAACATACAGCCAAGAGCAGGGGGAGGAGGACTCGGCTGTACCTTGGAAACAACCTATTCACAGATCAGTCTACACCAGCAATAAAGACTGACCCCTCTGAATATATCAACCGACTGCAGACCTGTATTCCAATAACTTATTTGTGCTTGAGAGAGTGGGTATTACACAAAACTGTTTCACTTGCAGGAGAAACCATTTCACTTGCACATAGGAAAAAAAAATAGCCTTGTTTAAGACCACACAATGACAATTTGAGGACACAGTCCTCCTGTTATTCTTGGGATATATAACTTATATCTGGCAGACAAATAGGAACAGTATTGACAACACAGTGATTTTTTTTTTTGGATGTGAATCAAATTCTTTTTGCTACACGTATGCTTACATATATATGTGCAAGTATTCTTTGCGAAACACAGCTCAATAGCTGCACGTGCAGATTGCTATCTTTTAGGAAGGGCAAAACTAAACCAAACCTACAGCAACCGAAAGAAAGTATTTAATCCCTAACCTGCACTGATATGTTCATGCCAAAACCAGGTGAGGACATACACTCTCCTCAGAGAAAGCATTCATTATTTCAGGAAGCCCTGTAAAATTGCAAGTTGTACCTACCACCTTGTCCTCACGGACTTTCCTGTGCCTCCCCTACTTACCCCAATATTTAGAATGCCTTTACTTGCGTAAAGTCCCTCAGGTGGTGGTTTAAGGTTTCCCCCAGAGCAAGGGGGAGTCACTCTCCTGTCTGTCCCTTGCAGGAGAGGCGTTCAGTTTTGGCCTAGCCCAGTGTTGTCCTTTGTGTTATGATCTAAAACTGCCTCAGGCTTTGCGTTCCCCACTCTCACCTGACCACGGCCCTCTCACAGGGGTGTCGTTTCTCCTCCCAGATCTGCAGCCTCCAAAGTTTGCTGATATGTCCCCGAGAGTCCTTGTCTGCTACGGTGCCAAATGATCTTAAAAGATAAACCAAACAAAAGCTGATTTAGGAAGATTTCAAGTGAGGCTAGGAGACTGAAAACAAACGTATCACAAGTGTTCAACATAACCCAGCTGAAACTTACCTGGATACCTTCCGAGATGCTTTTGCCTCCCTTGCCTGAGAGTTCCCAGCCATATGTCGTTAGCTGAAGCCAGGAACACAAGATTTACAGCACCAACGTGTCAGCCAGATGTGGGCCAAGTTCTGAAATTTTCTAAAGCAAGTTAGAGGAGGGCGGAATTTTACAATTAGCATTACAATTGTACATTTCATTTAGTACCTTTCTTCTCAGTACAAGTGGCCTTAATATTGATAAAGCTTCCTGACAACTAACATTTTGTCAGCTTCACTGTTCCCTTACTGTGTTTGGGGTTAACATCTTAAAAATAAGATGAACAAGTTGCTAGTTTTGCTTTGTGAGCAGGAAGAAACTCCCTAGATGACACCCTATCTCTACCTTATGACTGTTAACTACTGCCTACACCTTATCATCACACCGAATTATCTGAAGACTGAACTCTGACATCATGTAGAAGATATTATTGGACCTAGCTTCTGTTCTAGGATCTGATATTCCCATTTAATGGCAAAAATTCTGACATCCTAGATACATGGCTTCATCCTACACCATTTGCTTATCTCACAGCAGTTACAGGTTCAAAACATCAGTAAAATCATCTATGAATTCCTCCTTTTTTAACTATCTTCTTCCAGTGATGAAGTTTTCAAGCTTTTATTTATTTATCATTAATTTATGGCAATATTGTGAAAGTTTTCATAACAAACCACTAAAAAAATAATTTTTCTTCATGGGGAACACTTGCGTTGGGATGTGTATTTCCAGCAGCAGATTCCTTGTAACAGAAAATAGAACAAACAGAAATTAGTAGTACAAATTCCTAATTCAGTTTCCTTCCTGTGACATCCCTCATTCCAGTCAAGTTTCTTTAGACTGAGACCTCAAAGTATGGGATAATGCATAGTGGCTTCCTCCACAGAAGAGCCAAAAAACAGAAAAAAAAGATTTTAAATTACTCGCATTTGTTCATTCTCCTCCTGTTTGCAGTGTCCTGTCATTCAGAAACAAAGCTCTTATGCCTTGTAGGTAGGACCTTGCCATCATCGCTCCTCCTACACACTTGGAGCCCCCACTCTTCCTCTGGTACCAGAGCTGCTGAAATCAAATCAGGTGTAAGGAGAAGACCAGGGAGCACTGGCCCAGACACAGGAATCTGAACAAAGTTCTGTCCTTGGCTGTCCCATCTGACACGTACCAGAAAGTTGCTAAAACATCCTAAGAAAGGTTAGCCACTTCTGGGTGCTACTACAGAGTCTAGGGAACCAAGGACATGACTTTGTATTTTGAGTCTGCTTTATAATTAGTAGCAACTTCTTTTCAGGATGCACTTGTATCACATGTAGGTGGACGGCAATCCAAAAAATCAGAGCTAAAGAACTTAGCTTCAATCATGAATTCGATGCTGGATCTATGCTGCTTGGCAACTCTGGAAAATTAGCCCTAGAACAAGTAATTCAAAAAGCTCGCGGTGTTTGGGGCTCCATGTTCAAAAGGACACTGATTACTTTTATCGGTTATAGGAGGGACTAAGTGTACACACCTGCTGAAACACGCACAGTAAACTACACAAAACAGGTGGAAGGGTCACAAGTGCTGTGCTGACTGGTGTGCTGAAGATTTTGTCTTTACCTCGATAAAAAGAATTAATTTTGGTCTACTTCTTGAAAACTACATTATTTTCATGCACATGCTATGTTTCTTCTCACTCTCCTACCATTTACCTTAGCAGCGTCTGCCTCCTTTGCATCTGCACCTCCGGGATACTGCAGAGCTCAAGAACTTAAATAGTAGCAGTTACATATTCTAAGAAACTATCAAGAATTGAGGATACTCTCTCAAAAAACATTAGGCACCTTACTGTCTGCAGCATCCTCTGGAGAACAGTTGTCCTCCACCTCTTCCTCTGGGACCACTTAAAGAGGATGAATCAACTCATAACTTGACACGCCTAATTATTACGTGCTGCTAACATTCAGGGATGCTGTCAGATAAAGAAGAGGGCGTAGCCTCCATGCAAACGTGCTTTCCTGCTCTCAAATCAAAGGCCTTCCTTTAATTTGAGTCATCTAATTAATTTAGGTCCAAATGAAGCTTCACAGGCAAGGGCAAATCCAGATGAGGCATCATAAATAAGCAATACAAATCACTCATTCATCCTATAATTATTAGATGTTTTCAAAACAAGCCTTACAAGGAGGCTGAGGTCCCCTATTGTTTATTGGGAAAGGAAGAAAAAGCTTCTTTAATCACCTTATTTTGAAATATAGGCATATAGAAGATGACTAAATGAATAAATACAGTAACCTAAAAAGTTTAGAAAGCAATTAAGAGAGATTTTAACACAGCCAAAGCTATTAGAATGATGGGCAACCAAATCCTTCCCCTTGAAACAGTTCCAGCAACTAGTCTGTATTTCCTGATTTCCTGATCATGGAAAGGCTGCTCGTAGAAATTCCTGAATTAAATATAACAGAGGGAATCATTAATCCACCCCAAACACCACATTTCACTGCAGTCAGAGATTTGTACTGGATAAATTTACATATCAAGTCTAAAATTCAGTGGTATTCTGGTACCAAGTGATGGGTCAGCTGTCTAACTGTCAGTAGCTAAATATTGAGCTACCAGTTTCCCATTTGCTTTGGGCCAAACTATCTTTCAGTACACGCTATCCACTAATCCTGGCAGGAAGGGATGGCAGAATAAGTCCAGCATAATTTTTCCAATCTTTCTTTTTTGGGGCAGGAAATTGAAGGGTGCTTTATTCTTCCAGCTACACAGGCTACATAAGGCAAATGAGATGAGGAGAAAGAAAGAGCCACAGCATAGTAGGATTTCTGCAACAGGAGAACTGGCTCATCTCTCTTTCTTTGCACCTGACCAGTGCCTACCTCCAAGGTAGCACTGCTCACACAGACTATGGAAACATAGCAATTGCTCTGGAAAAAAAGAGCAGACCTCATGCCATGGCTTACAAGGCAAACCCCTCTGCAAAAAAAGAAAAAAAGGAGTAGTGTCTGTGTTCTCATCTCTGTGTTCCCACAGCCCCCCAGCTCCAGTTTATCGGTGCTAGCATGTAGTACACTGCTTTTCTTCAAGTTCTTTCATGTATCTTCTGAAAAGCATCTTAAGACAGCAACCAAACAACTGAATCAGACACAAATTTAGGGAATGTGATGCTAATGAAACATTCACAGCAACTCTGCAATTTCTTTTGAATCCATACAGGAGTAAAATCATTCTTTCCTGTCGATCTGGTGAGTTCGGACAAACACCACTTCCAGTTACAGCAACTATTTGAGTGAAGTAAATTATAATGACCTCAGAAGATGGTCATTGTAATACAGATGTATCAAAACTGCCACTACAAGAACTGATTGTGATAGGTTTGCATACTAACGAGTCATTTCAGGACAAACTGTGAAGGAGGATTAAACCCGTATTTCTGAAGTGCCAATAATACAGCCACAGACAGCGTTTCAGACTGCACAAATGAAGACAGTACAGATTTAAATAGGCCAAATGAAGGTATTAGTAAGCAAAGCACATTTCCTCAAAGCACTTTTGGGATGAGCTCCAAATGGTCAAAGCATGGGACAAGATTACTGACACTGGCTGACCTGCACACCTTCGTACCAGAAGATTCCCAAACACAACAATTGCGTCAATAGAGAAAGTGTAACGAGGCCTCCAGCAGGTCACTGAGCAGAAGACATTAGCATTTGAAGTGGCATCTGATATAAAGAAAAACATTGTTTGAAGGTTCCCAGAAACACATGTTTACTTAAGATGAAGGCAAACAGGAATTCCACAGCAGCTTTTACAGTTAGAGAACAATGAAACTTTTAAGTATTTTCCACTCATTTAATTTACAAACAAATCCACCTATAATCTGTGTTTTAATTTTCTGCGTTTGCTCTCTATTCTTATTATTGCAAACAATTTAACTAGGTGGAATATTTTTAGAAACTGACTTTTAAGCAATTACTACAAAGAGATCACTTTGAACTTAGAGTGCTAACTATACACACTGAAGGCAGACTGGACAAGCATAGCCTAAACAAGCAGCGGGGGTTAAGAAAAAGCGATTCATTGTAGTCCAAATATGCAAGTAATAAAAGTAATGGGTAGAGCTGGCCCATATTCACTCCAGCCACATGTTCACCCAGCTCCTAGTCTCCCCAGTAGCACAGCGAACCCAAAGGTTTCTGAAATCAAACTTCACAACATAATTCCTCCTTTTTTTATCCCCTCATGTTTCATACAACAGGGTGGATCTCGTGGCTGCTTCTTAAACAACTTCATCTACTCAAAGAGAAAAATGCTTCTGCCTGTCTTCTCCACTTGGGCTCTCACACTTTTAACCATCTCAGATCTATTCCTAGCTGGGTCTAACTACTGAAGGACCAGCCAAGAAGGCATGGTAATATTCCTTTAGCATCGCATCACAAATAGTCAGAAATGGGAAAGTACAGGTTTAATCAGAAATCCTAAGTCACAAATATGGTCTTCAGCTGAAATAGAAATGATACAAAGGAAAAAGGCCTTCCATGGTTTCTGTCGCCTGGTACAAAGTTAAAGTTTGGCTTTGAGGAAGTAATGAACGTGCCAAACACCCAGACCTTTAAAATAATTGTAGTGTTTTACGCACTAAAACACGCAAATTATCCAGCAGTCAGGAAGTAGTACCACCAAACCTCTGAGCGTTTCTTCCCTCACAGACCCTCTTCTTCCCCTCTGGGTATTTTGTTTGGCCATTTCTCTGTCTTCTGGGTGTTAGGTAACTGCCCTTTCCAACGGGACTATCAAGTAACTAGAAATCCTTGATAAACTGCCACTCCACATATACAGACCAACTTTACAATGTGTACATGGTCACTGCAGCAAGCAGGTTGAAGGCCAGCAATTTTTTATCTGGAGGCAGCAAAAATAAAAATCATGCCTTTTACCAAAATCTACACCAACCTGTTGTGAGCATGCATCAGGTCCACATGTATTTCAGATGAGCTCATAACAATAGGCACATGTGCCCAAATGCTTCAGTCCGTTCCCCGGAAAACATTCCTGACTGAAGCCCAGATTTTCAGAGGTACCTGCCAGGTGTGCAGAACCTCTCACGGAACATCCAGTTAGTCCTGGTGGACCCCTAGAACCAATGTAGATTTGCATCATCCAACAAAACTCGAGTATTTTTCTGCACATACTCTCCGTGTGCTCATTAGAATTATATTTAAAGAAGGCTCAGGATATTCTTTTACCAAAACCAATTCTATTTGATAGAAAGATATGAAGGCATGTCTACCTAAATGAGTTGCTGTAGGCTAAGGTAGGGTGTGGATTTACAGCACACTAGGCATTTCACAAAAACTGCCCTTGAGCATACCCTTATCACATGGTGCCAGTGAGCTGATGTGCTACCAAACGAGAGTTGTGGGCACAGGCACTCATCAGCCAGTAGCTTATTTTTATGAATCCAAACACCTCCACCACTATGCCGTATCTTGTTTGTGGATCCATACACACTGGTCCAGATTTCTAAAGGAACTTAGGCATTTAACTTGGCTGTTAGGCATTTACCGGACTGGAACAAAGCAAGACTATGTTAAGTCACTGCATATACTACAACAAGGAGAACTGTGTAGATTTTCTTTTTTAATTAAGAGATGCAGCACAGGACTTTTTGAAGTACAGCCCCATCTGCCTATGTTGAACCATTTGTGTTACCCAGAGCTGAGCTAGTAACAGACAGCCTTATTAGCACGCACAAACAGAACTGGGCAGGTACTGGGAGACACCAAAAAGGTATGCTCTATTTTAATTCACATTTTTCCACACAGGTAAGAAACTTCAGTTAGATTTTAAAAATGAGGAATTACATATTTGGCATTGCATTAGTATTATCAGTATTTGCCTACAACACTCTGAAAATAAACCTTTCATTATGTCCAGACACGATTTACAGATACACTCCTTAAAATAGAAACACTGTGTTGATTTTAAGACAAATCCTTTCTTATGTCCAGATCTGATTTACAGTTAATTTCCTTCAAATAAAAATGTATGACGCAGATTTCCATTTGCTTTCTGCCAGAAACTTCTATTTTTAGATGCAGGGCAACTTTATACTCCTTTAATACACCTACCACTCCTATGCAGCAAGTAGTGCACCGTAGCAAGAGCTGACACATTCCATTAGATAAATAAATCCTGCAGAATTGCTGACAAAATTGTATCAACATTGATAAGAACAGCAATGTGTTCGGACCTCCTACTTAATAGAAGTCTGCTAAAGAAAATTACTTGACTTTTTTCTTTTCCTTCTGTTTCTTTTCTTTCTTTTTTTTTTTTAAATTTTGTAATTGTTATTTTAATTTGTGGCAGTAAACCAGAAAAAAGAAGTAGCTGTCTGGGTACACTCCATACTGGAACCAAATTGCTCTGATGCAAAATGTCCTTCTGCATCTATCAAGTTGGGGCTGCTCTAGAAGTCTTCGCTGGCTCCCATTTTCAAGGCACAAGGTCTCAGTCATCAGCTTTGCCCACTATTGTCTCCACCTGTCTCTCCCATTTCCTCCCACGCTCACCTCCCACCCTCCATAGTCTGCCCAAATTACTGATGACTGACCCTTTTGGATTCTTTATCCACTCCCAACTGTGGACCTTCTTATATCCCACCCATACCCATGCTAGTAGAAACAACCTCTCAGCCAGTATCCACCAAATATGTTCCCTCACCAAGAGCACCCAGAAAAATCCTGTTCTGAAAAACACTCCACTGTTAAAGATTATGGGGATACATAGAAAACATGAAATGATATGGACTGTACCTTGTGGCTGACCCTTTGTCTGGCATATGTTTGGTAACATACAGACCATATAGATAAATATTTTGTTAACTGAAGGGAAGTACTGAAACAGTTCTTGTTTTGCTTTCCTTTTTCCCAAAGCGAGAAAGCTGGGTTTAGCTTTTCAATAAAAGTGAAAATTTGGCACACATTTGAAACACACATATTTTCTTTTCCCTTCCCTATCTCAATATCAAGTTAAATGGAATTTTCCTGATTAGAAAACCAGTTTTTCTATATATTTTGTCTTCATGATGTCCTGTGTTTTATATTTCATGAAATGACGACAACTTCAAAAACAGGTATTTGAATACATACTGTGAGAGGAACATGCATTTACTGCTCTTCCTGAAACTAAACAGCTTATTACCCAAAGTGTGGAAACACAAACAAAAAGGACTTAGTTTACTAATTTTATTCTTCAGAAGGCCCCTGCAACACAAGTAATGTCAGAGTTCAATGAAGATCATGCAAATCAAATACTGTGTTTCAGGGATCTGTAACACCCCTTGCTACAAGCTGATGGGAAAGAATCAACTACTTCTGGTAAGTTGTTCTTCTTCTATTAGATAAATGATTTTGAGTTATTTCAAACTATGAATATTTGTCCAAATGTTTACATCACTGAGCAAATGTTAGGTAAATTCCATCCAAACAATGAAGCAACTTCCAGCAATGAGTAACAGAAATAGTGCCTTCCTTACATATTTACTTCAGTAAACGTCTAAAAGCAATCCCACAATCATGTATTGCAATAAGAAATGAAAGACGCTGGGAGGATCGCATGATTTGGAACAAAAACGCTTTCACCATAATGTAGATAATGTCTGTGTAGGAAGAGAGACTTTGTACTCACTTTCATTTCTCATGGATGGTCTCACTTATCTATTCTTCTCAATGCTTCCAAATTAATCCCTGCTTTGACAAAACAAAACTATTTTTAGAGAATTTCTCAACTCTGGAAAAATACTTTAAAAATAACACTTGGAAAGCCTACTAGAATGAAAAAGACTCCCCCCCCTCGCTTAGTCTAACTAGCACTATCAAATATTTCACACTTTTATTTAAAACACTTCCATAAACTGAGAAAACAAGTTCCTGGAAATAATTCTACTTAAAATAGTGCACAATTAGTGTCCTTCAAAAACACAAATGCAGTCTCCCTCACATTAATGACAGCTCCTTCAAACTCACCTATTATAGAACTTCAAGTGTTTAAAATCAAGCACTGAATTAAAAGAGTTTTGTCAAGGATACAGTTACACAAGCATGTCCTTACTATTACATGGGTTAAAATTGGAGAACATGAGTATAGAGTATGCAGGGAAAAAAATCAGACCTGAGTTTTACCTGTAACTGAAAGTTACAGTTAACTAAGGAACCTATTACATTACAAAAATGCTGTTTACCTATATTTGCCCTATGACATCTTCTCTATTTTCTACAGAACTAGTGAACAAAGTGGAAACAAGTGTGTCATCTATGCAGCTTATACAGCATCTGCAACACTGTCAATATTTTTCCAAAGTCAGTGCTAGCTACCTATGACTAAATATGTTCCCTCACATCTCGAAACAGACCTATAACTGTCATGGAGCTACAGCACCTTTTGTCAGCCCCACATTTTCAAGGGGCTTCTAGATACGTCGGAGGAGTACTGAGATTTTAAATGAACAAAAGGTCTTCCTTCTCAAACAAACAAAAAATCACAGGCCATGATCTAAACCATTAACAATAATGATGTGTGGTATATAGGAACATTACTTTAAATAACTATGAAGTCTGCATTAGAATTAAATACGGTTATGATAGACAGAGTGGAAGCAGTCTCCAAAAATTATACCAGAAAACAGCAACCCAATGCCCTGACTGCAAAAACTAGTACAGAATTGCCAACACCGCTGTTTCCCTATGGGCAAATCCCCACCTCATATTAAGAGTTGGCTTGAGAAGCAGACTTTCACTGTAGAAATCTGCTATATCAAAGCAGCAGCTGGAAGAATAAAACCAAAGAAGGCAATATATGACACAATCTGTGTCCTGCCACAGTTGTTTCTCATCCTGCAAAACAGATAATAATACCTCCCAACCTCAACATGTCACAGAGTGATGGTATTTTCAGATGTCGCTTAAGTGCTGGCACACAACACTAGTAACTCAAACTGTATTTGGGAAAGAGATTGAATTCAGAACAAAGTGCTCTCTTGGGAGAGGGAGCTTCAGGAAACAATCTCAACTGACATCACTTCCCAGTGCTGACACCTTAGTGACATAATACCATGATGAAGCTTTATTTTACTGCCAAGTCTGGTATCCTCTTGTCAATCTAAATTGAGCAAAGAGGTCACCTTCCCTGCATGCTTACTACTGCTCTTCAAGCGCAGGCAGCAGAGAAGCTTTTGTGAGCAAAGACACCTGGATCCGCTTATACTGGATAGAAAGTAGTACAAGCAACACTGACTTTGCAATAGATCAGCTAAGGAACAGTCACAAAATCCACCCCAGAAGCGATAGTAACAAACAAGAGGGCAAACAAACAAATTAAGAGCTTGGAAAGATAATATAGTTACTAAGGCAAACATACATCCAACCTTTAGTGAGGACTCAGGGAAAAATGCTATCCCCTTAAAACAACAGTGGTGTTCTGCGTCACACCCAGAAGTCTCTTGTTCAACTCCTGCCTCAGTCCAGTCATAGATAATTTCTCAGATAGTCACAGCAGTTTGCTATAAAATGCCCCTTAAATCACATTTAAGGACTGTTAGAGCTTTGAACTTATTCACCTCTTTTATCTTAGGTCTGAAAATGAAGTCATGAAATTACCTGATAAAACACACATGCTATAAATCCATAGACATAGATCACAAGTGAAGCTATAATAGCCAACAAAAAGTGATTGCAGTTTAAAAAAAAAACAAACCACCAAAACACACACACAAAAAAACACTCATCAAAAAAACCTCCCACACAACATTCACAGAACAGCTCCATAAAGTTAAATTGCTCTCATTCTGTACTTCAAGCATCCTAAGATGTTCAAAACCACATGACATCCAAAGGTAAGAAAAAATATTGTTGGAACTGGTAATATTCAAATCAGGGCATGAGTCTAGAGCTTGTAGAACACTCATCAAGTGCTGATTTTGCAAAAGTCAAGCTGATTCAGTCTGAATTTCCATGTTCTCTTTGAAACCCCATGGAAGGCAGGTAAGTACAGTTTCCAGATTTAAATCTTTCTTTGATGTCAACTCAATGGCTTGTTTTAAAATATCATCTCTTGAATACAAACTGTAACTATCTCCCCCAGGTGCAAAGTGTGCAGAAACAGAAGTATGTGTCCAGTCTCACGTTGTGGAAGGATCCCATCCTGAGAGAGAATTAAGAACAGTTAAGACAGGTTTCTGTTAAAAGCATGCAAGTGGGCTACTTCATCCACCAAGAGTGAGCTGCAGCTTCTCACATGATCAAAATATTACACTCAGGAATAGTCTGAAGATGCAAGAGCTCCTTTGTGAGTTCAGGCTGTCACTAGCACAACTGTGGAGCTGCAAGACAGAGGACAGCAGTTTAGCTGCAGCTACAGCAAAATCCCACCCATGAACCAGAGCCTTGGACCACACTGTATATGGTGAACAACAGATGAACACGAGAAATGCAGACTGAAGGATACAAGCTGTTCATTTTAAATAGGTTTCACCTTGCACAACCTGAAACATAATGACCTAATGAGCAAGCAATACCGCTTCCAGCCAGATGACTGTACTGAGAACTATTCTTCCTACATACAATACTCCTTGTACACACTTTGCATAGTACAAAGGGGACACAACCACAGCAAGCTGAATTAACCTTCCTGGCATTTAACTGAAAGTGGCTCACTATAGATTGGACAATCCCACTCCAGGAAGTGAAGTTCTACTCAGATTACAAATTCAACGCAGCAATAACTGAGCCACATATGCTGCTGTCACATGAGTACATGCATGTTAGCATGTCTGAGGGGCGTTACGCAATAAAAAGCATATATAATGTCTAATGCAAGCATTAGAGGAAGCACTAGAAGGGAAGTTTGGGTCTGTTACAGAACCTTAAATCTGAAAGTTTCTGGTAACACAGAAAAAGAATGTTGTGGGAAAATGGAAGGTTTAAGTTTCAGCTACATTTGTCCAGGACCCCTCCCCAAATTATAACTAGCAGAGATACACTTGTTTTGAAATTCCGCCTTGGTTCACTTTGAGACAACACAATTCCAACAGGCCACAGAGACTTTGGCACAGCTTCACTTCAGTAAGACACAGCTTTTGCAATTTGAGCTCCTGAGGGATTCTGTTCTACAAAATACATAATCAGTGCTTTTGTTAAGGCACTTTATTTCAACAAATTGTAAGCATTTTTCCTCTTTGACTCTTATTGACTGGAAAGATTTGCAGATTTCCGCTGATGTTATGAAGTGAATCAGATGAGGATATTCACTGACATCATCTAAGCACTTCTGTTGTAGCTGTTCAGTATTAAGCTAGGAGCAAGGAGAGGAGGGAAGCACTCTCCCCTTGTTGGGAGATCTCCTTCGACCAGGACTTTAGAACCAAAGGCTGACCCTGGATCAGTTTTTACTGGGTTAAAGACAGGGTGGCACAGGACTTTGGCTAGAGCTGAGATCGTGCCAGTAAAATGTCAATATACTCAACCGTGACAGATAAGGTTGTTCCTTCACTCAGTACTGAGTGATCAAGCTTCAGGTCAAGGAATTACCGCTAATCTACAAAGATAAAATATACTGGGGAGACAGGAAAGAGGAGACAGAGTGTCTCTTCACTCTCCTCCAGCTGCAATTTGTTTAAAATCCCTTACACTTTGGTCACTTCAATCTATCACCTCCCTGAAAACCAACTCAAACCAAGTGTCAAAGCGTCACCCTTCCTGAGCAAGCCATCAGATGCCTTGATTTAAATCAGATCCTACTTCCTCTCAGCCTTCAGTAACTTTGAACTTCTCCAAAATGCGGACTGCATCTTTGTAAGAGGATATCACATTCATTATTGAAATGTGAATATTTCTGCCAACTAGAGTGATTCTTCACATCAAAAAACACTCTATTTTTAAAAGTATTTTAAAATTTGATAGGAAAAGGGGAGAAAACCAACACACATTGTAATTAGCCATGTATTTATGGATCACCAGCAAAAGTCCCTGAATGTGAATCTCCCAGGTACAAACCGTGTCTTCTTATTTGGGAGGATAGCACAGCTAACATTGTAGATCTCCCTGCAGTTTAAATAATGCTCAAAATTTCTAAGGAAGAAAGTCATCTGGATGTGACATGACTGAAAAGTGAAAGCCCATTCCTATCATCACTTCCGATTCCAGGTTTGTGGCTGCTTTTATTAGATGGCAAAGAACAAGCCCGAGACTTCTTGGCTAAGCAGGGAGTTTCAACTTAGAACATCAGTAGAAGCAAAACATGTAGTTGGGAAACTGAAAGCCTTGGTCACTTGTTACTTGTAGGGTACCATTTAGGAACATCAGTGTCTTAAATTCCTATGAAGCACTCAGCTCTGCTGGTTTATTTCTTTTTTTACAGTAGTCTGGACATCGACACCAAGTACAAGGAACACTTTTAATCCATTTATTATGTGATGGTATCATTGACCCTGCATGACCACAATATGTCCAATCTCTGTCATAATTTCTGCTAAGAAACCAGACCAAGAAGTAGGTCTGATCTAACTGTTGCCATAAACATAGTAGGAATTTCACAAAAAATTCTGTATTTCTGTCCAGGAGCCTCCAGTGACCTTTTACAGGGATAATCAGAGGTAGAATTTGGCTCAGAGGAGTTTGCTTTTAAGTTGCATTCAAACATCAAGATGATTAATAGATACCACAGTCCACTCTGGACTGGTACTTTAAGTCTTCCAAAATGATCTCATCAGATATATTGCTGAAAATCTTTGCAACCAGTTCTTGCTCTCCACTTTCCCCTCATGCTCCTTAGACTAGGTCCATCCTTTCAATCTTTAAAAACCACCTGGCCACATCCATCCGTCCTCTTTACCATTATTTCTCATGCAATCAACACCGTGGCAGCAACATAGCAAACCATAAAGCCAGGCAGTACATGAAGGGAAGCTGACTTCATTTGAAAACAAAACTGACTTCATTCACTCACACCCTCATATCCACATACTCACAAGCAGCTGGATGTGTGTGTCCAAGTAGTCTGTGCAAAATTCAGGTGCCAAGACTCCTGAATCCAGGACGTCTGTCTAGGACTCCTTGTGATAACACAGAGAAAAAGGAACACCAGTTATTCAGTTCTTACCACTTTGGGCTCTTCTTAGGCTGGCAACTGCTTGTTTTGGATAGGCCTTTTTGTACCCTTTAGGAACCGTCAATAATCAGTCCGTCCATCTTGTCCTACCTCCAAGAGTCAACAGTATTTGCTCATTTGCTCAGGTCCTTTGCCTCCTGACCACCTGCATGTAGACACATACTAGGATTTTGATGACCTGCTAATCGAAGTGACTTCAACACATGCCATTCTTATAGCTTATAGTTATTGCTGTTTCTTGTGGTACCTCCGCTCCCAGACATTCTCATTCATGCCAGTCTTAATGCGTCTATCACAATTCTCCAAAACTTCAGTAATCACCATCCATGGAAGAGAACTACAGGAATTACAACTCTCTGCAGAACAAATGCAGAGAAATTGTTTCAGTGCACAGCAGAACTGCACAGTATTTTAAGGCAAGAAGTGACCTAACCATAATTTGGCCATAGGTTATAAACAGGTTGTCTTCTGATATTAATTTATTAGTCTAATAAGTCCATATGCATTCCATGTTATCTATCTCAAGGGACTACCATACATTGAAAAACATTCTAGAAAATAAACTAATTTAGCAAAACATTAATTCTAGGTACCACAAAAAATCCAGAACACTCTGGACTCTCACTATTTCATCTTCCTGCCTTAGTAATTCTTCTTTTAAAAAAATAAAATAGCTAGAAATTAGGGCAAATAGTATGTTGTTTTTCATGCAACCTCAAAATTAGTATACTATCTGGAAACCGCTGGTGCCTTCCAGCCTCCTTTTGTGTTTCAATATTCTGAACATTAGCTAAGTAGCTGGAGCATTGAGCCTTGTATAGATCAGCTGCAAGAGAGGGGACATCACAAATCCCACGCATTTCTAGAAAAGAAAGCAAAAAGCATTGTCCATTTGCCAGGATTCCACAATGAAGGGAATATGGTTAATTCAACATATGGAAAGATAAAGTTTATTGTTCTTCAGAGTATTGCAACATATGAAAGCACTGGTCTTTGTGCTATCCTCAAGAAACCGTAGGTTACCTCAGTCTAAAATAAATATGTGACCAGATGAACAAATTCCTTACCTTTGCCCCTGTGGGTGTTATCTGTAGTGGCTGTTTAGAAGATGATTTTCAGTGCACCTGAGGGCGAGTTTTCATCTTCATTACAGAATTTATATATACATTTTCTTGAGAATTACAAGAAGCAAAATCAATCTCTGAAGACTTTATTTTAATAACTAAAAAAAAAGTGTACAGGGAAAAATGATTGCACTTCTGAATCTGTAAAAGAATCTCTAGGGTGAGAAAAAGAGTTTTTTTTTTTCAAATCCTGTATTCTGGTCACTTTGGAAGAAGGCCTTGAACCTCACCTTCTCAAGTGGCTAGCACATACCCTAATCTCCAGACAGTAAAATCAAACATTTTTCAGTCAAGCAAACAAATGGTTTGTTCAAAGCAGAACAGATTCAATGACCTATTAAGAGAACTCCAACCCCAGATCCGACATGCAACAGTTCTACTGACATGGGACTGAATTCTTTTTGTATAAAAGTAAGAATATGGTTTTGAAAATAGAGTCTTTTATTTCCTATACTAGGCCTTAGGTAGCTCTTCTTTTTCTCTTAGTAAGAATAGGCTCACTCTAGGATGTAGGAGTCCTGGTGAGAACTGTTAAGAACTAAACCTGACAGGATTCTTTAGTTTATCTTCTAGGTTAAGTGTGAGAACTGCATAAAACCACCAAGTCTTCTGATTCACAGGAGCTAGTATGATTACACCATTTGCACAGAGCTGCCAGCAGAGCTGTAAAACTGCCAGCTAGGAGCAGTAGCTATATAATACCCCCTGGGGGAAGAACACTGGAACACCCACACTACATTTATATCCCACTATAACTTACTCAGCTCTGGACTTTGCTGGCACCAATGGTCTGATTTGCTAGCAGCTCTGTTATTTAACCTAAAGGAATAGTTAAATGCATTCTATTTACCTACAAGTGGCATTTCTTCTCTTCCACTTCCAGAGGTGATTTTTTTCCCTTAGAATTCCTCCACAGCAGCATTCTCTATAGAGATCCCTATGTCATTTTGCACCTCACTCCTTGAAACTCACCCTGTGATAATTCCTTTCATCCTCTCTCCTCATTCAATGCATTCTCCTTATTGCTTATTATGAAGTGATCCATGGTGAAGTGTTCCTTCCTCTCTCCAAACTGCCCTTCTTAGACCACTACCACTGCTCCATTGCACAAGCTAAGCCAGCTCTTCCCCTACTCCAGCTCGTGAAGCAAGAAATTAGATTAGTCACAACCTCCAAGAGCAACAGATAGTTTAAGGTACCAAGAGAGATTTTCTCAGATATTACTGCAGCATGTGTAACAAGACGCATGAGCCATCTCTGACTGCAGGTATTAACACAGGCTACAGAAACTTACTAAAGAACTTAAGTACTCACATAGATGGATTTCCTAGTCTGTCAAGGTTTACATATAGGCTTAAAGTTTTTTTTAGTAGGTTTTTCAAAGCCAACTGTAGGTATTGTTATAAAAATACACATCCCTCCTTCTGCCTGCAAAAAGAAATAGTTAACTAAAACAAGCTTTAGTTCGCTATTTCTCTCCATCCAACTCTTGTCTTTTTGAGCAGCTGAAGTGTTCATTTATGAAGGCAGGGGCAAGTGTGCAATGAAATCCATATAAGTGGGAGGCAACGGTACCATGGCATGCCCAGGTTGTGAAGCAAACCAGCACCAACTGGTGAGAGATTGAAGCAGAAACTCATGGCAAGTTTTCAAGTCATGGAGATCAGGCAGAAAAGGCATGGACAAAAGGTCTGGAAACGGGATTACACAAAGTGAATGGCAGGAAATAAAAGAAAAGGTGCATAAGACCTTTAAAAAACTAGAAATACCACAAATGACAAATACAAAACAGGTAGATATTAAAAAAGAGGCAGCAGCAAATGATTCCCAGAGACCTGAGGATTAGGATTACAAAAAGTGGATTGTCTGCACACTTGCTGACAATATAAAAATTCTTTTGACTAGAAAACCATCAAGAAAGAATGAGAACTCACAGCAGAAAAAGGTTGAATGAGCTTTCACTTAGCATAAAAAAGGATGATGAAGAAGTGATCAAAGTGGCAAGTGAGATCATTGCATCCAGACACCATGAAAATCCTGAAAAACTTCTATGTCAAGTACTTCCTATCACCCTTTTGAAAACAGATGCATAAGCACATTACTGACATTTATTATTACAGAAATCTGGTAACAAAATAAAAAGAACTCTGGCAGAAGGAATCAGCAATGCGTTCAGAAGCACTGACCTAAACTGGTACATTCATACCATGTCGCTGTGAAATGCAGGAAGTACACATGTACTTATCCAAGACAGAAAAAAATCCCCTTGACTCAAGTATATCCAAGTCTGGACTAGAAAAGTGCATATAATAACCTCAGGGAGATTTCTGAAGGGCATGCCCCTGTGGCACAGGACACACCTGCTATTAACACAAATTTAGAAACAATTATGAGCAGGACAGATCAGATTTCCATACACCCATGGACTAAAACTACTTAGCAGAAGCACAGCAAAACAATTGTTTCCAAGCACTCTAGTGTGACAACTCGTAAAGTTAGATCAGAAGCAAAAGTTTCCTGGAAGAACAAAAGGCCAGGCTTAAGCTGAGTGGCTTCTGTTGTAGCAGCAATTTCTCATGAAGAGTAACTGCTCTACACAGAAAATCCACAACACTTTGAATGGGCATTTCTGCCCCTCCTGTCCCACAGCTTCATCTTCAACCATTAGCATCTGTCAGATGAGAATGCTGAACAGCAAGCAGCTTTCAAGGAGGTTGGTAAGGAAGGGAAAAAATAAGAAGTGTCTCTCAAAACTGAACAGCTTTGTTTACAACGGTCTCCTCCAACCAGTCCAAAAACTTCAAAAGTCTGCTTTTAAAAAGTTACCAAAAAATGGCATATTTCAAAACAAGAGACAGAGGATAAGTCCAGTATTTGATTGTTGCAATGTCAAATAGCAATTTAAGAAAATTTATTTATCTTTGAAGTACAGAATGGAGCACATGCTTAAGACCTGGTCCTCTTCACAAATACAAGGTACACTCACGGTTCTGGAGGAAGATAATGCATTTAGCACCACTGTTCATTCAAAGAGCTGAGTTTTAAGTCTGTCAAGACTCTGACAGCTAGTAGGGAAGAAGAAAACATCTTAGATTTCTAAACACTATTTCTAGCTTCTACTTAGCACTAAACCATTGCTACAGCAATATATAAATTACCAAGGAACAGGATTATGCTGAAGCCTATGCATGAAATACAATACCACATCAGAATAAAAAAAATATACTCTCTGTTTTAACTTTTCATTACAAAAATACCAGATGGAGAAGACAGACTTTCAGGAACAATCCCACAGAAACCAGGCAGGCTGAGACATGCAAACATTTGACAAAACATACACACAAACACACACACAAATGTTGCACTGAGGACTAAAGAACTGCACAGGATGAAATACTGTCTTATGGAGGACAAATGTTAGCAAAAGAGTTTTTAGAAGTACACATTTAAGTAAGAATTGCTAAATTTTGTTGCCTAACTAATCTTAAGCTGATCTGCAAGCTTGTTGTTGGCCATACACACTCTTAAATTTCAGTTCTACAGGAAGCTTCTGTACCCACTAATAGAACAAAGTCTGAGAAGAAAAGAATTCCATCCTGAGTTGGTTGCTTCACATAAAAATTCATTTTATCTTAGTAACAGTATTCAGGACTGACCAGGTTAACTACAAAAACGTCAGCTGGTATTTCTTCTTCTCCTCACCTATTAAAAAATACAAACGAAAAAGCTCTCAAGGAAACTTAGTTCATACCAAATCATGTGCCAGACAAAAAAAAGGGTCAAATAAATGTACTCTACAACACAAGACAGTCTTAGCTGAGAAGCAATACAGAATTCTGACAAACAACATCCTACTACAGCTGCTTGAGTAGGTACACAATACATCATCTCAGCAGCCTGAAGTTAGACGACAGTCTTGTCCTTTTACCAATATAAAAGCCTATGTCAAGGATCCAGACTTGATTCTGGTTCTTCAGATTCATCAGGTAGTTCTTCAGCAGATGCACCACACGCACTGTCCTGGTTATCTGCAGTTCGATTCAGTTCATCGGATTCCCCAGCTGCAATCTGAGTTGTTTCTTCTTCCTCTTCTTCCTCAACTTCCCCATCATCTTCTACATCCATCTCAAACACCCTCACATGACGTAGATTTGAACTTAGCTACGGAGACATTGAGAAGTTTCCGTTGATAAATAAATAAAAGCACCAATGCCATTTTAAATGTCAGCCAATAGCTTTGAAAACAGCCTTTATCTTTGAAATGGAGGTTTCAAGGAAATAAGCAACTTTTTTATTGCTCTGTAGGCTGAAAAGTAAAGCAAGTAGATCTATTAACTTCTGTTAATGTTTTTCCGTGTTGCATTATGAAAGAAGTATGACTGTAGCCTGACATGCTTGTAGATTATCAGAGAATAATCTATTTGTTAAAAAAAAAGTGTTTTGAGAAATCTCACTAAATTGGCAGAAACAGGTTACCACTCTCACCAGTCATAGCATGTTTTCTTTAATAATTTACAGGCTTGTTCATAGATACTGTACTTACCACACAGGAAACTTTTCTAATGCCATTTACAGAAACATACTGAGCTTTCATATTCTCCAGCACTCTCCACTGATTCTCCAAGATGACAGTACGTGTGGATATCTCACCACTTTGCTCATCCAGCCTGCACATAGCAAGAAGAAAAGCACAACACTAGTACATAAGAAACAATTCCAGTACTAAGACAAACCTCGGTCAGCCCAGTTTTTCTGTTTAAGTTTTGTTATATCATAAGCAACAATCTCATAAGCATTTTAAACCATCATAGCGGTGCTACAGATATTCTAGAGTGGGGAATCCAACTGCGGAGAGACAGCATGTTTCAACTGAGGTAAAAGATTACAGGAGGTGAGGAGTTGTAAAGCCTGACCTTCCCACAAGTAACAGCTGCAGCAGGAGGATGAGGATGGCCTCCCTTCAAACTTCTCCTCTGCAAGAAGAGGAGTTTCTGAACAAAGTCTTGCAGGTGATGCCTCCACTTAGAAGTCTGGCCACCATGACCTTTCAAAGACGTACCACCCCAGTTCATCCCCACTCACAGGAACTGTACAAAGGAACTCCCTAGCCAGGATTAGTTTATCTTCTGTTCATTCTTCAATACACAATTTCTTTGTGGCATAAAAAAAAATATTTATAGCTCAGTATGGCTCTCTATTCTGAGGTAAAAATGTATATTAAGCCATCCACCAGAGAGGCACAGGGAGGAAAAAAGAAAAAGCAAGTGAAGCACAACAACTAATATACTGGATTCACCACTTGAACTACATGGACCTTTTTTTCCTCGCCTCTCTCTATACCAACACAGAGAGAAGCACCAATTCTGATGTTTCGAGGCTAAGCTGACAATAATTGTAGGCATGACTACCAGGGGAAAGATGAAGAAATATCTGTGTATCCTATTACAAGGCAGAGTAAATATGCTGAAAACATAAATCAAGTATTTTGACCAGCAAAGCTAGCATCCTCTAAAGAAAAGAAGACTTCTGATTCTACAGGATGTTTTCAACTGGTCCTCCCATTTCCTGAGAGCCATGTACACAGGTAGTATTCAGTCTCAAAAAATGCAAAACCAACCCCAACCCAACCTCCAAGAAAACCACAAACCAAACTGTTTAGGAAGTTTTCATCTCCCCACCCCACTCTCCCTGGCACAAAAAGAGTTTTTCGTCTTTAGAGTATTTGCATACATACATGCAAAGCATGAGTAACTGTGCACAGTTAGAATAGTTGCTTAAATGTGCTTTTCAGTTCTGCATTTTCAGACTATCTCAAAGTTTTTTCTTACCTTTTAGTAGAATCCCAGATGAATTCTCTGTCTTGGTCCTCATCTGTGTACACTGAAGATAAAGGCAACTGAGCCAAGACTCTCTCCTTCCCCTCTTGTTCCACACTCTCCTTCAGAACTACAGTTACAGTTTCATCATCATAGAAGTGTGCATCTAAACAACTATAGCATCTGTAGGAAAATAATTTAGAAAGCATCAAGAAATGGCATTGAATACAGAACTAAAATATTTTTAAGTTGCACAGCGTTCATGTTAAAAAGTATTTAGTAGTTAACAGTGAACTTTACTGTAAATGATAAAAAAATGTCAGCCATGCAGTTAAGACACTGAAAGACAGCCACAACCACTCCTGTATCATGTAGGAAAAATTATTCTGAAGCGAATATGAAACAACCAAAACTTAGTAGCAATCTTTATTTTTTCCCATTTCAGGTAAAAGATAAGAAACAGTAAACAACAAGGTCCAAAGAAAATTTAGAAACACAATTGAAGGTACTGAGAGCAATCACATCTGGCCTTTCTACATTAAAAGGATGAGCTTAGTCTGCCATGCTTTCTAAGAAGCCTCCATTCAGGCATCACAAATCTCACTCCGTCTTAAAGAACATCACAGATACAAGCAAGAGATATTTCCAGCGAGCTTTGTTTCTTGCACATGTGCTAAAGCTCTAGTTTTCAACAAGAAAACTAAAATTTACTTGACCTTGAGATGAAGCACAAAATAAGACTCCTGCAATCCTACAGCTTCATGCACCTGTGCCATTTCTTACAGCCTGACTCGTGTGGGGACTACAAGCTGGTCTAGCGTCTAAAGTAGTAACTTGCAGGATAAAAGCCAAACTACAATGCCTGAGAAGTTAAAGTAAAATAAACACTAGAAAACATGGTCTTCAATTTATCAATCTGCAGTTCTGGAAGAAAAATCAAATATACTGACCTGGAGTCTGAGCTCTCATTTATACTGTTGTTCAAGAAGTTTCCAAAGTCTACTGCAAGAATTCCATTATTGACAGACCTAGAACAACAGTGTTCATTATCTCAGTGACTAATTTCCATTCACAGAGAATCCAAAATCCCTAATGACAACCATGGTAAGAGACGGTGTAAGCCTGTCTAATGTAGCATAATACATGGCTACATCCCAAGATGATGTAAAAGGTACATGGGAACCTTTTGATTTCTTCTGCCCCTCAGCAAAACATGACTAATGAGGTCAAATGAGAAACTGCGCCTGGCTTGTGGCATACAGCTCTTCTTTGCTGAACTCTTGGCTCAACCGTCCTAGTCTCAGGTCCATTACGTTGTTACTCAGATCTACAGAAAATGAGTTTAGACAATTTTACATATCAATAAGGGAAGAAATAGGATAGAAACTACACCACACAGCTGTAATTTTGTCATCATCAGCTGTCAACGGGAAATACAGAAGATAGTTTCACCATGTGCTTTCTTAAGAAGTAAAACTGCTTTAAAAAATCCCACCCCTATCACAGTTCATTATCTCCTCAGATTAAAGGACACAGATTATAAAAACCAGTATTTTACAGAGGAGTGTTTGTTGTTTTCTAAACCCAGGTCATTTCAGTGATCCCACTGTCAGAATGCCTCTTAAACAGTTGTATCAGCACAACTAGGCAGTGACAAACCGCATCTTGGACACAGAAACTCCTGAAGGTACACAAAACTACAACCCAAAAGAGATGTATGCTATTTGTTACACCTCTGATGCCACCTCCCATTTTTCCTTAGAGTATTAAATTACAGGCTGCAAGGGGTTATCAAAGAATAATATTTACAGTAAGGCAAAGCAACATTGAAAGCGTGATTCCCTGTAATTTCTCATGAGTTTGCACAAGCAAGTAATTCTGCGAGGAGCAGAACTAAGGAAGCCTGATTTTTTTTCCGAAGCCTAAAACCATCTTAGGTCTTGTGATTAGATTTTTCTGAGTGTAATACAACACAAATTCCTGCTGCATTTTCTGATGTCCTCCTCATTTTCCTTTAGTATCCAAGAAAGATTGTGTTCATGCTGCTCATTCCATTTTTTTCTTACAAAAAGATTCAAATTGTAATTGTCTCTGTGCACATGTGCTGAAGCTCGCAAACCACTTTTCCCCGCTTTCTGTCTTACCTGGAAGTATCAGTATGTCTCCTCAAAATGTATATTTTAGAAATAGAATTTTCTAATATGGTGAAGAGAACATAATGTATATTGGATATTTTGTCATTCCACCTGTAATGCGGGGGAGGAAATGAAAATTTAGGTCAAGTTTTAATAATTGGTAAATGACATAGAACATGGAATAGCAGCACACTTACAGAAATGGTAGTTTAGATAACTGAGGTGTGGAATCTTCACTGAAAAGGAAAAAAGCAAAACAGTTTATAAAATGCTACTGTAGTTTTGTGCAACTGAGCTTTAGAAATAGCGTAAATAAATACCTTTGGGAAGTTTTATAGAGAGACATGCAGACTGCTTGATGCACTGACTTTCCAATTACATCCTAACAAATATAATGAAAACAGGACAAAAAAATGCAGGCAGTTATTCATAATTATACACCTTTTTAAGACCAAAAATTCCCAACCAGACAAACAAAACCAACCGAGTACATCCGAAAGAAAAATCCACCAATATTTACGCTGGAATAAACATCCCTAATGCAAACACTACTGTCATTTGATACACTTGTGTCATGTTTCTTCATAATATATAGACTAATGTATTGCCAAATAACACAGTTATCTAGTACACATACCAAGCTAATTAACATTAAAAATAGATCCAATAATGTGGGAACAGAAGACGCAAAACAAAAAATCCCCCATTACGCTCTCCCTAGCCAAAGGCTTGAGACATCCCAGCAGTGGTGAAGCTGGGCTACATGCGAAGTTGTAGGCCTTACTAAGCAGGGCTACTACCTTCAGTTGACTGCTACTCCTAAAAGAAAGTTATCATTTATACAAATTGAACTTACTGCTGGCTTTTGTAAACACTGGTCAATGACCCCTTCCATTTGCCTTTTGACAAAATGCAGTGATTTCTCAGGATAGTAGGGAAACAAAAGTGGACTTTCTGTAAACAGATAAAGTTCATTTAAAAAATGCTTGTTTCTCTATAAAAACATACTACACTTATAGTGACAAATCGGAATGAGTCCATTGGAGGGTCAATAAGATGGTCACAGGGCTAGAGCACATGCATTACGAGAAGTTGAGGGGGCTGGGTTCACTCAGCCTAGAGGAGTGAGGGCTAACAAGGAGGAACCTGTTGCTCTCCCCAGCTGCCTAGAGGAGGAGTTACAGAAGACATAATTTTCAAAGCTGGACCCACTAAGAGGGGAAGATGTAACAGTCATAAGCTCCAGCAAGGGAATTTCCAACCACATATATGGAAAAAAAGTTTTCAGGAGGACTGATTAGTCACTGGTGCCGGGTGCCCACAGAGGCTGCAGGGTCTCGATCCTTGCAGGTGTAAAGGACTGGACTGCACAAAGTCTTGAGCAACCCAACCTAGCTTCAGAATTAGACCTGCTTTGGTTGGATTAGGTGACCACCTAAATCATTGCCTGATTATAAATTCTAACTCAAGTAACTGACTGGATTACAATATGAAAGCAGATAAATGAATGAGAAATGGAAGCTGGTCTGCCCCTTCAGCTTTTCTTCACAGCCCATTCAAAATTGCAAAAAAAAAAAAAAAAAAAAAAGCATTTACCAGAGACCTAAAAGCACATTTGTTGTAAAATATCTTGTTTCAGCAAAATAATTTCCATACTTTGTAAGAAGACTTTAAGCTTTTGTACTTATTTTAAGTACATAACCTGTTTATTTTCTAATGTTAGCTGGAAAAATGATAAAATTACATAAACCAACAAAGCAATATAAAACACCGAAGAAGGGTAAAAAGTGTCAATGACAGAAAAAGCTTGTCCTATACACCTTACAGATCTGAGAGCAAGACAAACATCTCAATACTTGCCAAATTAATACCAGCAAAACCACTTACAAACTACCTCTACAAACAATCATGAATCTTGGGTAGTAACAGAAATGACCAGTCAAGTAGTTTACACATTTAAAGCATGAAACATATTTTTGAAGTGTATTTAAAAATACGTTTTCTAAATACTACTTTGCCAAACAAAAATGCTACCACCTCCCCCCTTTTCACTGAATTAAACAGGCATGAAAAAGGCAGCCATAGCAAATTCTATTATGAGACAGCTTATGCTGTAGAAGTTAGTCTATGGTTTCTAAAATTAAACAAGAATAATTTTCAACCTCAGCTTGTTCTAGTCTCTTACTTCTTTTTTACCACTAATTAACAAAATAGTCTCAGACTCCAGTCAAAGAGAACAAATTAGGACACTTCCCCCAGGTATGACCTAAGCATAATTATTACTTCCTTGAACTGGAATTAAGATCTCCTAAAACAGACATCTCCTGGGATTCCTTCCAAGCCAACATTTCTGAGACTCATACATAAACAGTAGGAAACTCCTAACACCCAGAAAATGGTAATTGACTGGGTAAGCAGCTACACAAAAACTGTAAAACAACATGGCCCATTTATTTTATTCTACTCAGATGGAGACCCATAATTAACACTATTAGAAATAACACATAAGCATTAAAAATCAGATTACTCTTCTACTTTTCTAATATTCTATGCATATCTTTGATTCACTTTTACTTTTTAATAAAGCACACGTTACCTTTAAGATGAGTACTATTTTTAAGATAGTTAAACCACTGGTTTCCCTCTGTATTAGGTGGTGATACAAGGTCATCATCTTCATCCTTCAAGTACTAGAAAAGAAACAGACATTTTTAAGATTGCATTTTAAGAATAAGAGACATTAGAATTCACCTCCAGCATTGCCCCTCACAAGTCTGTTAAACATTTCCTCGTAGTTTAACGTGCCCTGCTCTTAAAACTAAATATTCTACCCCTTCTTGAAACAATAAGAAAAATCAACTATTGTCTAAGATCATATGGTGATATTCCCAGAATAAACTTATTTTTAAATCAAGTTTGAGCACAAATATTTTGAAATCCAGTGATTAATGGCATAAAGACAACAAGCACATTTCAGTTTTACGTAACTATTGCTGGCTCCAAAGGGGTTTCATCCTTTTCCTAAAAATACATCCTGTGTAAGGTAAAACTATAAGATATGTTTTTAAACGCTCCTGTTCCTAATAATAGTGGAAAATAATTAAAATACTCTCCTTTACCATTACTGGAATGTGCAACATAAAGCAAAAGGGACAGAGAAGGAAAGTGGGCACAGCTTTAGAAGCTTCTCCATCTAAGGATTTTCTCATTTATTCTTTTTCCATTTACTCCCTAGTTTTTACCTGGCCAACTCTCTCCACATTGAAGTATTTTCCTTTACGATTGTAAAGTTCTGGTGCCTGAAAAAAATAATGCAAACAAAACCATTATTTAAACCCAAAGTTAATGAGAAGCAGTGCACAAAAATATGATTGAATTATTTTATTATAGGGTTTTTCAGATTCAGTTCTTGGCAGCAAAAATACTGTCAGATGCTGTACTTGGCAAACCAATATAGCTTACCTCATTGAAGTGTTCAGTAAGAAAATCAGCAACAAACGTGATATCTTTTTGAGTCATCTAAAAGAAAAAAAAAGCAAAGTGAGAAAAGCAAAGGATAAGAAATACATTAATACATTTCAATGAGCACAGAACACATGTTCTGTTGGCTGAGCAAGCACAACTCCCTCAGCCTGTCCTCACAGGGGAAGTGCTCCAGCCTCCAACCTGCTTGGGAGCCCTCTGCTGAACTCACTCCAGTTCATTCATGTCCATCTTGCATAGGAGGGCCCCAAAATGCAGGAAGTATTCTAGATGCGATCTGATGAGTGCTAAGTAAGGAGGGTTCCCTAAACCTGGCTGTGCTCCTGCTAGTACAGCCCTGGTTACTGTGGGCAGCCGTTGCTGCCAGGGCACACTGCTGGCTCATGCCCAGCTCGCATCCACCAACATCCCCAAGTCCATCTCAGCAGAGCTGCTCCTCAGCAAGCTGGGGCCCTGCTGTGCGACGGCAGGGGGTTACTCTTCCCCAGGACAGAACCTCGCATTTGCCCTTACTGAACTTCAGGAGGTTCCCATCTGTCCTCTCCTCCAGCCTATCTATTTCCCTCTGGAAGGCACCTCTGCCCTCAAGCACATTAACTGGTTCACCCAGTATGATGGTGTCTGCAAATCTGATGCAGGTGTTTTCCGCCCCTTCTAGCAGGGCATTGGTAAAGATGTTAAAATCCCATTCCAGTTAACTTAGTCATTATTGGTATATAAAGAGCTGATATAAGCAGAGGTCTTGCATTCACACAGTGTACTGAAAGAATAGTATTAACAAAGAAAACAGAAAAAGTAATTCATGTGAGACAGCATATTAGCGTGAATCTGCAGACATCAACTTTCTCAAAAAAATGGCAGAGACTCAACCTTTAATCTTGCCCTCTAAGTCAAGCAGAATACAGAATATACTACCATTTATTAGAAAACGTTACTACTACCTTGTTCAGCTCTGGAAGCACGTGATCTTCTGACATCCTCAACATGGCTGAGGGAGAAATTACATTCTTACTGCATTAATATTAATGTTTTCCTAATATTCTTAATTTTCCATGGCTATGTAATAAGACACTGCTGACAAAATAGGAAAGAATTTGTCAGAAGTAAGAGTCTGGAATGAAGAATTATGAATTGAGACTGAAATTAAGCCTCACTTGCCCCACTAGTTTACAATACGAATCTTGGAGAATTTTTACCTTTAATCTTTTCCATCTGCATTGTACCCTCTAGAAGACTGAGACAAGATTATTATAAAATGGGTTCATAAAAATATATTAATGTACATACTAAAAGTAGTATAGTGGATATATATAAAATACATGAATACTTCCATGCCCAGAATAATGTGTTTTAAGAGAATTACACTGAAGTAGTTATAAATCAACAAGGCTCAGATAAACACTTCTGTTTAGTTCCAACACACACACACACAGAGTGAAGAGTTAAAAAAATTAAAATTCTAATGTTATGACAGACAACTCCGACAGTTCTGCTTTCTGCAATTTCTAAAATTAAAATTATTATTTTCCTGCCAGTAAGTGCTAACACTGCATTTCTGGTGCTTTTACAGTATCTGATAAGACTGCTTAGTTTTTTGTAAAGTAGTTCTAAAAAGATCAATTAAAAATTATAAACCTATTCATAACCACTTTATAAAAACAAGCAGGCTAAAATATAGAATCATAGAATCATTAAGGTTGGAAAAGACCTCTAGGTTCATCAAGTCCAACCATCAATCAAACACTGCCATGCCTCCTAAACCATGCCCTGAAGTGCCATGCCCACACATCTTTTAAATACCTCCAGCATTCTGCACTTCCTTCTAACATCTTACCTGCAGCTACCCAGGTACAATTGGAGGTGGCTATTAAGTGCATCCAGGCATTCAGAGTCTGTTTACATCTGTGCATAACCTTACAGCTAACTAGGTCTCCACAGGAGAAAACCCCAAGCAACAGAGTAAAGGAGAGTTAGACTATACTTCAAATTTAGTGTAAACTTAGTAAAGTCCTTTAATTTCTCCAAGTCAAGACCAGCAAATTGCTCATGAAGCAGGCAACAGTTCAGAGTAACATTACAGGATAACTATATACAATAGCCACTGTACACACCCTAAGTTTAACTGAGAACTATCAAATTTATGATCCATGTGTTTTATATTGTAATTATTCTTGCCTCATCAACTGTAACCTTTTAGATGCCCAGAAATTTTCTATGATAGAAATAAATAAATGGTTATAACTAAGATTGGCTTAATTACTTGCTGACATTTCAATGCTTACAATACAAAACAGATACTGGATGCTTACTGTGTCATCAAGCTTACCAACATACAGCCATCGAAAAAATGCTTTGAAGTTTTTCATACTACTGTCGATAACTCTGAGCAAGAAGAAAAGAAATTACCAGATCTAAATGTCACAAGCTGCTCCAGGCTTAAGTCCCATCTTTACTACAGAAAGGCCTGCAAGCACTATCAATTTTCTAAAAAACGCCCAGCACAACCTTCCAAGTAAGGCTGTTCTTGGGGTATGAGTCTATGAGATGCAGCAAGACAAGATAAACGCTCACCCCCACAGAGGAGCCCTGTTCTCCCAACTTCCTCTATACCCAGCCACATGCCTCCCCTTAGATACAAGGCTCAATAGGCATGTTTTTTAAATTCTCCAGACTTTATACTTACTGAAGCAGCTCATTCGCCTTCAGGATGAAAGAACCAACAGCAGTAATAGCCTCTGCAAAAAGAGCTAACTATTATTATTAAGGTTTCAGAAGTGAAATCAGAGTGGGTAAGTAGCATGCACACACACTACTGTACCTTCAATTCCAGATGCATCTAAGCCCAGAGACTCATATTTTTGTTTCCATAAAGCCATTCCTTTCAACTCACTCAAGTGGTATAACAGTGCCTCAGAGCCACTAGGAAGGCAGAACAAAGAAGTAGAACCTTTTAGCCACCCTTTGGAAATTCACTGCTTCACTGCATGCTACATTTTTATCATTTAATGTGCAAAGTGGAGAGCTTTGTAAGGTGGTCTGGCATACAAGAGTTAAAGTATCACTTTACAGAAAAGCAAATATTGTCCTAATGATTTTAACCACCACACAAAGTTGGTGTGGATATTTTGCATCTATCCTACAAACACACCAGGTAGTCATATACAGGTGATGTGTCCCAGAGATTGTTCAAAATACTTCAATAGCTCTCTACTACCCAAAAGTAAATCAGTACATTTTGCCATGATCAGAGCCTCCTGCACACCTGCATACAAAGAACCACCGATACAGCACACTGCCTTTTAGCAAAGCATATAACATGCCATTTTATCTATAACGCATTGGACATTCTGTGACTTACCTCTGCAAATGACTTATGACCAACTTTTGTATACTGGAATAGGAAGACTCTATGGACTGACCGAGTTTTTTTAAACCCTGTTAAAAAAGGAATACAAACAAAATAATCTTGTGTTAACTTAACAGAACAGTGATTAAAAGATATTGACATAGACTATTCTAATATGTTAAAAAATATTACCATACCTTTACTGTCAGTTGGTTCATTAGTAACGCCTGAAGTTCCAGACTAAAGTGGGTGGGGAAGAGAACCAAATATGCATTCATTTTGTATTTCAGTACCAAACACAAATGCATGCTCAGACAAAACAACAGTAACTACCTTGCTTTGCCCCATAACAACAGCTGCATAAACTCATCCTGAACAGAGGTAGTTGTATTCTTTTCCTGTCAGTCAAAATGATTGAAATAGATTAGTAAAGAGATTAAATCCAGGCTACCAAATAATCTCACAAACACTTCAATTAAAGTATATCGGAAAACCCACCCATAACCTTGAATGCTGAAATCGGACTACTGATCACTGGAAATTTTCTAGTATTTTAAGTTATTTTCAACTGTATTACCCAGTAAAAATTCTAAGCAGTTTGCCATCACCAAGATCCTCTTTAAAAAAAATTTTTGATTCAATTAACTTCTAGCCATGGTCAATGAACACAAAATTTAAGCAAATCCAAGAGCATCTTAATCATGGCTGTCATACATGCTCTGCTGAACTAAGCTGTAAGTGCTGGTGGGCTGTTCCTCAACATTTACAGTATTCAGTTTATCAATCACTGAAGTACAGAGCCCAATCTTAAATAGAAAGCAACTCATCAAAAGCTGTGCAAGCTGAAAAATGTAACTTTTAAGGAACTTTGAATAAATAAAATAAAGAAGTATCACAATACAATTGTGCTTGATTGCACCCAGATATCTTCAGCGTCAGAGCACCTGACACAGAGTAGGTTCCAGGTTGCCTCTGAACTCAAGAAACTGTTATCTGGAGGCATTATGCTTAAACAACATTAAGATACGCAGTAGGTTAACATGAACAACAGAACTACAGCAAAAATTTTTCCAAAAGAATGGTTAATACTACAGTACCTGTACAAACTTTGTCAGCCGCGAGTCCATCTGCATCAGTATCTCTTCCCATGCTTCACACATGCACGTCAGTGACAACTTTATATACTGTAATACAGATAGCGACATCAGCGTTATTCCCTTTTTCCCTCCTTCAAAACACATGCAAGGACTGGATGTTACAATACAAAGGGAAGATATACTGTAGATAACATATAAAATGTATTATCAAATTCCAAGTCAAAGCTCTACATTTACTTAAAACCAGCTTAAGCTTCCTACTAGCAAACATTTATTTTACTCGTGTTAAGAATACTGAAGCCTGTAAGATCTGTGCTATTAAAAAGATGTGCTAACACAACTGTACCTGTAACAGAGTTGAAATGTGAGTAAACTTCCGCGCCATTCGAGTTACCTCAGGTAAGTAACTTGATAATAGACTAGTGTCCAGCTATAACAAATGAAACAGATAACAGTTAACAGATGATTTTTTTTTTAAGGAATTTTAGATTACAGAAATGAAAAGACAGATGGGGAGGACCCACAGGAAAACAGACGTTTCTCATTTCCTCAAAGTTGATTTTAAGAGGGAAATGCATTTAATTCAGAGGGGCAATAAATATTTTTAATCCACGTATAAAAACTCCTGATGAAGTTCCTCATTCTGGAGTTCTAACAGCAATAGTTCTAAGGATGACTGTTCTGGATAGACTGGATAATCAACAGCATTGCTCCTATACCTGCGTGTGCAGAATGGATAAAATCTAAATTACAGTAACTGAATAAATGAATGTTATATTTAAAGTAATATTTGTTAAGAATGCCTCATATCATCACCATCATCAGTCTCATCAGTGAAACTGCATGTTAACGTGATAAATCCAAAAGCTAAATCAGGGTGAATTTCAGAAAGGCTGGAAAGAGTAGTTGTGTTTTTCCTGCAAATAATAGGAAAGCAATAAAGCTACCATAAAGTAATTTAAAAAGCAGTTTTACTTTTAAAGAAGATTTTCAAATTACTATACTTGCCTGAAAATATGTTATCTCTGCTTCACTGTCTGAAGAGTCTCGTATCTCTGTAATAACCGATAGTGATTTCAAATCACTAGACAAACATAGTCCACGACAAGAACCTGCCACCTGAAGGATTCCAGTTTAAAAGTTAATGAAATATTGCACTTCCGCTAGGATGTATTTACTGCTCTAACACATTCACATACAAAGAAGGCTGCATTCAAGGACGTTTAAAAACAAAGTGGAATTTTCAGCTACTCTTCAGGAACAAAAGCACTCCTTTTGCTGTGGATTAGTGTTGAACTTCGTTTCATTTGAAACAAGGTGTTAAAAACACCAGAGTTAGAATGTCTTTCCAACAACACCACCACAACTCGACTGCAAGAAATAAATATTGCTTTCTTTAAGTGAAGCCGGTTGTTGAAGTTTATGTGTAAGCATACATAAATATTTTTTTTCATTCAATTCAGCTGCAGCTTGGTATATTATGAAGAAAAAACATGGAAAGGAATGGAATGTACCCCAGTTACTGTAGCAATCTTGAACATTCCATAAGCATAAATCTCAATAAATCCGGAGCTGCCACCAAGGACAAGAGCATTAAGCCTACAAAAATAGAAGAATGTGTGTTGATGAGCAAACCGAAACAAATTCTAATGCATGCAAATATAATTCTTAATACTTAAAATACATCCCTTTACTAAAGATCCTCCAAAGAATCACTGAACAAAAAGAAATACTGCGCTACTGTCTACAATCCAAGAAACTTAAAAACAAATAAATTATTAGCTTAGACTTCATTGATAAGACCTGCCTCTAACATTTACAGAAAGAGTATCAATGACTAAATTAACTGAGAGAATAGGGAAAAAAATAACACAGTTTAGGCACAGAAGTCCTTCTTCACTAATCCTATACCTTCTAGAAGAAAAATTAACAGTTTCTAGCAATAGCCCACCTACCAATACAGGCTGAAAAGCATTCCTACAAAGCTACCTTTGTATTCCCCCGAGTTTATGCTAACTACATGCAGAATATGTTTGTCGCAGTCACTCAGTGGCGCTCCTCAGCAAAACCTCAAAGGGAATAAACATTTGAAATGGATACAGCAGGAAACAACAGCCACAAGTAACAGCAGCATCAGAAACAGAAATGCAGCTCAAAGAACAGGGTCTGGGACAGGCAGATCTGTGTCTTGTTCACTAATTAAAATCAACTTGCTACAATGACTTGGGAAAAAACTTCTCTATGCCCCCTCCCTTTTTCTCTGTGTTTAAAATGTTAGACTTTGGACAGGGAGGTTTTCTATTGCTGTCATACATCCATACATCTTCAACTACATGTATTTACTTACATTACAGTGAGCAGTAATGCTCTCCAACATAAGAAATGGAAATGTTTTGCATGTCCCCTTATAAATATGAGAAAATTAACTGCAACTTCTGCTTGTTACACACCTAAATATCTGTTAAAGGAAAATGTTTCCCTTAAAACCAAGACAGAACTTAACAAAACAGTATCTGAAAAACTTTTGGTTTGATTAATTGAATGAAGAAGCACAGAATTCAGAAAGCTCCTACACCACTGACAGCACCACATCTCTCTCTCTAGCACGGAAGTCCTACTGTAAGAACAGATATCAAATCTTTAAAAATGTCATGGTTTTAGCTGGGATAGAGTTAATTTTCTTTACTGTAGCTGGTACAGCACTTTGTTTTGGACTTCGTACGAGAATAATATTGATAACATGCTGATGTTTGAGTTGTTGCTGGGTAGTGCTCGTACTAGTCAAGGGCTTTTCCAGCTTCCCATGCTCTGCCAGGGGCACAAGAAGCTGGGAGGGGAGGGGGCACAGCCAAGGCAGTTGTTCCAAACTGACAAAAGGGATATTCCATATCATATGACATCATGCCCAGTATATTAACTGGGGGGAGCTGGCTGGGGGAAGCAGCAATCGCAGCTCGGGAACCAGCAGCATTGGTTGGCGGGTGGTGAGTGGCTGCATCACTTGTGTGGTTTTTTTCCCCTCCTCCTGAGGTTTCACCTCTCTCTCTCGTTATTTTCCTTTTTGTTATATTCTTACTATTACTGTTTTATTTTAATTATTAAAGTGTTCTTATCTCAGCCCACAAGTTTCCTTCCTTTGGCCCTTCTGATTCTCTCCCCCATTCCACAGGGGTGGGGGCAGCGATTGAGCGGTTGGACAGTGTTTAGTTGCTGACACTGGTGATAGAGATATGCAAATTCTGAAATAAGGAGGATGATTCTCAGTGATGCCACTGTAAGGAGCAGTGGTTAAGCACCCTCCTCAAAGATGAACCACAAGCACTCCACAAAGCCAGTCTCAGTCTGTTAAACTACACTTCCTCCAGCTGCTCCTCGCGTGTTTCCTAATAAGAGATATTTACATTACATTAAAGTAACCCTAATACAGCTGATTTCAGAGGCAATTTTAAGTTTAGCTTTGTGACACTTAGGCAAACCCACAGAGATTCCCCGTCTATAATAAGCATTCATAACTGTCTCCAAGACCAGGTTAAGTACCAAAAAACATTGTCTTCAAATACACCCCAAGAAATCTTCTTCTAAGGAAAAGAAGATACGGCACCAACAGCAGTTGCTGATAAAGTGCCTTACAAACCCTCTAAATTGAGGAGAAAAGGTGTAAGCTGATGAAGACTTGTTTTTTTAATATTTTCTTTGAACTTTATCTTTGTACATGAAAAAAAGAGAGATTCTATATCCTTTCTCAGGACCCTTAAAAACAGATTATGAATAACTTAAAAGTAAACCCACTTATCCATTAGTTTATAGCTTTAAAAAAGCTAACCAATAAAAAAAAAAAACCACAACAATCCACATTTGGAATTTACCTTACATCACCCAGAAGCTTCATAATCTCATCTGACTTTTCTTCACTGAAAATACAAAACACATGATTGGGTTTTATGTAGCTTGTCTCATTACCAGAAAACAAAACAAAACAAAAAAAGAGAGATAAGATGATAATTTCTTACCTAAAAATTTTTGCAGTGGTACTGTAACTGAAAACAAAATAATTATTCTCAATAACAATGAGCAGACATCTAATCCAAAGCATCTGTAGAGCATTAAAGATTAATAACCAAAACAACAACCTCAAATGACAAATTGTATCTTCTAAAGCTTACTAGTATAATGCTTACTTTTTTGGTAGCGCCGGTAATTTAGGCAAAAGGAGATTTGATTCATCCTCAGCATTGTAAAAGGAAGTAAGAACACTGAAAAAGAAATTACTGTCTTTACCACCCAAGGTGTAAAAATGGGGACGAAGATAATTTCTTTCTAACTTCAATGTTACAGCATATACTCAATACATCATTATATCAAGGACTTACAAATATCAGAGGGTAATCCCTTATGAGGCCTTCAGTAATTTATCAAATGATCAAACTAAGTCTGGTAATCTTTTTTTATTCCCACTAGAAGAGAATATAGTTTGTATCTGGTAGCTCAGTAGCTTGCCACCAAATCCCTCATCACCTGTAATGCAGTTACTGACTGAGGCTTTCTGTTTCAGCCCTGCACGACCCTGCAGTACCACCTCCCTACGCCTCAAAAAAGCTTCACTCTAAAGACACGTTACAGTGAGAGGAAACTAAAGTGCAATACTTAATACCATGCTTTAGATGTGCCAGAACAAGGAGATTCCCAATAAGGAGATAAGTCTATCCCCATCAGGAGAAGAATGCTAGACTCAATTCAGATGTAGTTATTTTCTTGCTATTTTAAGATTGGTGTTTTCTGTAGGCAGCAGGGAAATCCCCAAGTCAGGTTACACCTCCCCTTCATTTCTAAATAGATCTTATTTAATTATTGTCTAAGGTGCATATTAGAGGTTTTTGTAAGACCACAGAAATAGGGACCACAACGTCCTCCAGTTCACAAGTGTTGCACAGAATTGTCTAATGCCATGGAGCTCATGGTCACTAGGGGCAACCTGACCTCCTGAAGCAAGTACACACACAACAGAACTGCCACTGGGGTTGGATGTAACACCAAAGGCACGTAGTGAAAGATGTAAGCACCAAACTAATGATCTTGAAAACACAATTAAAAAAAATTTAAATATAATACTTATTCTGACTAACCAAACAGATGACATAACATTATTATAATTAGTTTAATAAATTTGTTGGTATTGAAGTAAACTGGATCAGAAGACAGGCTGTACAAGCCAGCACTAGATTAACTGGCTTTTAGGAGGTGAGCGCTCAAGATCATACTGAAATTTTTGTGTACAACCTAAAGAACCACAAGACTAAGGTATCAGCACTAAAAGTAAGTGTATGAAAAGTGCCTGTTCTAACCAAAAGGAAAACCCTAGCCAAGTGGTAACAAAAAGCCATAGCTAAATAATATTATATTATACGACTGCTGTAGCATACGAAGTATAAACCATTAGTAAAGTGGCACTACACGGCCCATAATTTACTTCTAGAGTTTTTCCAGACTCACCTGCTTTCCTCAGTTACTTCCATCCAATGCATGTAAGTAATAGATGAGTCCACGGAGAAGGAGTGCAAGCTTTCAGGTTTTTCTACATCACACAGAATAATCCGCTTGGTATCAGTAAGGCCAAAAGCCAAAACTAGACAAAGATGAGTAAAATATATAAACAACCAACATGTAAAACTTTGTAGTTACTTTATACTGAATTAAAAAATAACGTGTCTTCTGTCCAGCTGACTACAGACAGAATTTTCTCCTTGTCTACTTACAGTCCTTCCAAATTCTCGTTTGAAACCTACTCATTAAAATGAAGGTTTGAACTCCTATCGTATTTTAGGCGATAAATTTAATCACAGGCTCGATCCTGCAATTATTTATCTATGTGTTGAACTGAACACTCCTAACAACAGTTCTGATAAAGCAGAGGCCTCAGTTTTTGCAAACTTGAGGCCAAAATTGTATATAAAGACTGTCCACCAGGAAGGTTTGGGATTTATTACAACAAAATACAATTTAAGACTTGCTGAGCAACATTTGCATCACCTTCTTAACTTTATTAATCCATAAAAGCATATGGCAGGCAAAGGTTTGTATGCTTCCTTATAATCACATGCAACCAGCTTAAAAAGAAGTTTCTTAAACTCCTCTGACTCCATCATAAAATTATATATATTTTTTATCCACATGTCATGGAAGAAGACTGCTCCCATTCTCCAATCTCTAAACAAGTCAAAAAATAACCAATTTCCAGCTTAGGTTTATTAAGACGCTAATTTCAACATTACTTCTGTTGATAAGGAAAAGGCTTTTTTTTTTTTTTTTTCTTCTCTGGTGTACTGTTAGAGCAATTTTAGCCTCTAAGGTTCAGTCTATGCTAAATAAGCTAAGCTCTTCGGTCAACCCTGATGAGACAGCCTCTCTCTACTTGCACAATAAATTTTGTCATTCATATAAAAATATTTTGCTTAGTTAGGAACTAGAAGTTTGGCTATACCTTGAAAAGTAGTACTTTGGACATAAATCCACCTTGCAAATCTTTCTTGCAATTGCTTTCAACAGCGTAACACTCTCTATTACTTCAAATAACCCTACATAAAATTAAGCCACCCTTCTCTTCAAACACAGTTTACTCGAAAATTTCCTTCACAGATTAGAGGTACCATCACCACAACTTTCCCTGATTTCCAGTGGGATTTTTATCGCACTATATCATCTCATATACTTGACATTACTTTTGCCATCTGGCCTCCAAGCAAGAGCAGTCACTTCTTTTCCTGTATTTTCATTTGGAGGCAAACTCCACACTCGCTGGAAGTTCGCAAGCCGATGAAGTAAAACCTACAAAGCAAACACATTGAAGACAGAAAAATAAACCACATTCTCCCATTAATACCAGTTTGTAAATCAGTTCAAGATGCACTTTTTTACTGTTCTTTAGTACTTCATACATCATAAATACCGCCTGCTCCTCTAGTAGATGGCTGACCCCTATGTCACCTATGTCACCTTAGAGGGCTGTCTACTGTTTACTATAGAGCAACACAGAGAAATAAGCTGTGCCCCTGTACAAGCCTAGAAGCCTGTAACCAGCCGGGGTTACCCACGCTTCTCCAGCAAAGATGGCCTGAAAGCACAACAGTCTGTCTTCACGCATGAGCACATACAGCAGTTCCAGGAAAAAAAATACGTGAACATAGATTTCATTTAAACAGGAAATTTCGCATGCTTTAAAATCCCACTGATACAGGCACTAAGACCAGTACCATCAGCAGATTTGTTTGGAAATATGAGAGCAAAAAGAGAAAGAGAAGTACATATCGAGAAGCTTCCGTGAAAATTTTCTGTTCCTAAGTGCTCGGCGAAGCTCACGCGAATTACAGCACAGGAAAGAGCAAAGGCCCCTCAGCGCCTGCACAGACGAGGCAGCGCTTCCCCGCCAGCCGCAAGCCCGGCAGCCCCCGCGCTCACCTCCCCCGCCCTGTTGGCCAGGGCGATGAGGTCCCTCTTGGGGGACCAGGCCATGAAGACGACCTCCTGGGGCAGCTGCTTCTCCCCGACTTGCCGGAAGGCGGGCATGGCGGCGAGGCGCTCCGGCCGGGCTCCGAGCGGCGGCGGGCCCCGGCCCCTTCCCCTTCCCCTTCGGGCACCCCCTGCACCCACCGGGCCGCCGGCCTCCCGCCCTCCGCTCCCGCCTTCCGGGGGCGGTGCTTCTCGCCGCGGCGCCCAGCGGGGCCTTGCGGGGAGCGGGGCCGCCGCTGCCGGCCGCGCCTCGGCCCGGGGCTGAGAGAGCTGCCGGCGGCCCTGGGTGCCTCGGGGAGGGGCGGCGGCGGGGCCCCTGGCGGGGTCCCGGTCCCGGCTGGGGTGGCTGGCGCGGTGGCGGGGGAAGGCCCGGCCCCGCCTGCCCGCGGTGCAAGGCAAGAGCTGCAGGCGCACGGCGAGCGGTGCCGCTCCAGCTTCGGTGTGAGCAAGGAGGGGGCTGGGGCACAGCGCGGCCGCAGCACCCCTCCTGCTGCAGCAAGAAACCTTCACCCTGTGCTTACGGGCCAACGTTCAGTTCCCATATTTACAGTATAACCCACCTCTGTAGCGGTGCCCACCCTAACTATTAAAACTAATGACTTTTTTAAAATTCAGCTGGCGAAAGTAGATTAAATTTAAATATGCTTACAAGGTCACCCTTTCCACTTACTAAGGTTCTGAAGTACGTTCAAGTTTTTGTTCTTAGGCTTTTTTCCATTTGGAGAAAAAATTTTAAAAATAAAAATCCCCAAACCCATACAGTGAGAGGATTGGACCTAGCAGAGCTGCTGTTCCTTAGAATTTGTGCTTTCCCATCACCTAACCTCACTTCCCTGCCCCAGAACCCCCAATACCTACCACAAAACCACAGCACCCACCAATGCCTCACCCCTCAGCAGTGCCCCTCCCTGACCTCAGGCTCCCCTTAAACCAGACCAATAGCTAATCTTAAACACATCAATTTGTTACATTAGACAGAAGTGTGTGGATTACTTTGTGCTTTTTTTTTTGTGCCAGTAATGATGTAAAATTAAAGAACCATCACTTTTAATTCAATCAGGTTTTATTCTGGATGTTAATATTAACATTTCTAGAAAACGGAATCAAAGGCTGGCTGTAAAAAAAATTAATAACTATGTATCAGCAGGCAAAGTCACATCTTTTTTTTTCTTCTTCTTCACTTTCTTCCTGAAGGGTATGGCATGCTTCATAGCTGATCTTTTAGAGATCCCCATCTTTAACCTCTTCGGAGTTTTCTGCCTTTGCTTCTTGTCAGCTCTGTAAAGCAGAAAATGAAGATACAGACTGGAATAGAATAGAGAATGTACTTCGTCAATTGCTGGTATTTTAAATAATCTGTCCATGTAAGCATACAAACTCAGAAGTACTGTCATAAAAAGTACAAGGAACATTCCACCTTACAATGTTATGACGTTTAACCTTCCTAAATCTGTTTGTCCACTTTATTGCCATAATTTATTTTTAATTTATGCACTTATTCAGCACTTTCTTCTAAACGGATGTAGAAAACTTAAGAAACGCAACTGACCACATATTTTAAAAAGCACACACAGACTTTCATGCTCAATATATAATGCATTAAAATATATAATACGTTTAGAAGAAAGCACACAAAAGTTTTTCTCCTGCAAATAATACAGGACCCAAATATACCTAGCAAGTGAATTGTTTTCTGTCGCTGACAAAGGAAGTATTTCATAACATGAAATACTGAATAATTTTAACAAATAAAACATACAGATTTTTTTATTAGAAGAAACCGAAGTTATCTTCTGTAATACATCAGCAGAAGAAATAACCGATGACCTGAAAGGACTAAACCATTCCAGCGTAATATATACTTGGCAAAAGAAACAGATGAGGTTTTGTGAACTTATTTTGGTACCCTTTTTACATTTCTAAGCACAAAAAAACCCAATCAACAAAAAACACGAGGAGAGGAAATTTTTAAATGAGAAATGTAAAATGAAATATTGCTACATTTTAGCTCTAATACTCCATACGCAAAACTCAGATTAATGTCCTAGCTGGACTGAAGCAATACACCTGCAGCCCTCTACCATCCAGCAGGCCCCTGGTGACTCTCCTGATGCTGATCCAAGAGGTTGACTACCTGAATCTCACTATGCAACAGAGGTACACCTTTTGGGAGGGAAAACTTGCATTCCCACTGTTACATCTGTTCAAGTCAAGAATCACAAACCCATACACTCCGGAGAGGAAGTCAGAAGAGCATGGGCCAACTATCCCAAACTGGAAAGACTGAGCCAACCACTGGATCACGTCTTAGCAAATCCCCTCCCCTCTTCCTGTTAGTTCCACCTGAAGACCGTCACACACTATTTTTTTGGTCTCGATACATACAAGTATGTGCTTGCTGAAGCACAATCATGGCAGAATAAAAGAGCTTAATGTGCCTCTGTTTAATATGGTCTTACATGGTGGAGGTTTGGACCCTACTAGAGTGCGCACCTGAAATATCCAGACGGGAAAAGATGCCATAACCAAGCAAAAGAGACAGGAAGCAATAAAAAACAGTGCAGTGACTGTTTTCACTGCTCTTTCATGAGGAATCCGAAGGGGATAAAAGTGTTTCATTACTTTAATTTTTAATCTTCTTGACAGAGCTATCCCATGCACCATTCACCAAGTTTTGCATCCATATAAATCAGTTTTGAGAGAAACGCCAGAGTTAAGGAATTGGGAGCCAGAGGAAGGCAACTTGTTTTTTTTTCCACATCCTCCTTCAGTACATACTCCCCAGCAGTACAGCAAGTGGGCAATGGTGAAAGCTGACGGCAGCACCCAAAGCCAAAAATTATCTCCTAAATAATTTCAATGAAAAAAGATCTAATCTCATCTGACTGCTATCTTTTGTTATATCGATGCAATATCACACTCACTGGCAAGCTGTTCTGGTGTGGGAGAGACTGGGGCAGGTACTGCGTTTGTGACCTGCGTTGCCACAGACAAAACAGCCAGCATCAGTCTTCTCACAAGTGTGGTTTTCAAGAGCGCAGCAGTTGCAATTGTTACAGTGAAACCAAGCTGCAAAAGAAGTAACGTGATTTATTATCTTGAAAAGGTTTAGAATGATCATTTTGAAACTAAGCTTTAAATGTACGTTATATTCCCAGGTCTTTAATTCTGTTTTAGTTTTACAGAGGTGGATGTAGTCAGTTTCTGGTCCCTTACCACATTTCGTAAGGTAGCCAGGGACTTTTTCATTAGATACACTGTGTAACTATTTTAATATAACTGAAATATTTTGTAAAAAATTTGAAAAATTTTTGTAACTGAAATATTACAACTATTACCCTGTATGTGATCTCAGCATGAAAAATAGTCCAGATGTTGAAAGGGACTTAGAAATTGTGATTTCTGTACTGGTATTAGTAGCAACAAGTGCTTCAGCTATTTAAACACAGCTATAAATACAACTGCATTTGTGTACGAAACGTAACTGGATCATGCCCTCTCAAACATTTTAGTAATTGCCTATTTGTTTATAAAATTCTAATGAAAATGTTTACAAAATCAGGAAACTCTTCTATGACATATCAAAATATTTAAGTTTTCCCGTAACAAATGTAACTGGGATTTAGTATGCCTTGACAAGAATTTATCACATTTCCACAGAGTGCAAATATAGCCAAGTTATCTAATGGCAACTAGTGAGAAATTGAGATTTTTTTCCTTTACATCTTCTGAACAATTACGTTTTATTTTACAGAATATTTTCTCTTCTGGCTTGTCATCTCAGTTGCTTTGGACTATAGCTTATACAGTAAGTGTACTTTTATTTAGAAAAGTATTTTCTGTACTTACAGGGTTTTACACATTTTTTGCAAAGAACACAATGTTTCCACCGTCTACCATCCTACAAAAGATGAATAAATGCATTGTTTGTTTGCCCTTTAAAAAAAACCCACTGATTTTATCTTAAAACTGAATTACTGATGTACGGTGCCCATGATTTACAGAAACAGGTCCTCTGTAGAAGGGAGTGTAACTTAAAAACAACAGTCCTGAGAACCTGTGACAACCGCAGCAAAATGGCTGCGTTTTGAAGTTAGCAAGTTCTACAACTTCCAAAACATATGAAGAAATGTATGTGTCAACAGATCACTGATGAATAAGGTGTGGTGTAACTGGCGAGGAGTAAACTTCTCCTGTCCTCTTTCCAGCACGAAGGAATTGGGAAAAGAGAAAATAATTCCCAGTGGGTTATGTATGATGTCCTGTGAAGTTAAGAAGTCTACAAAACTGAACTGTTTGGGGTTTCCCAAGGAAATCAGTATCAGAGTAGGCTTTTATTAGAGCAAATATTACAGAAGTTATTATTTGGCTACTGCTAAACCTGCCACCCAGAAAGAAGTCAAAATACTTACTTTTGATGTACATGAATCGCATATCTCACAGTGCTGGTTACCAGAACTAACGTAACGCTGACATAGAGCGCAAAATCTGGAAAAAAAACCCCTATAAATGTACTGGTCCACTATATGCTTATGAAGAAATAGAAATTAATTTTATACAAGCTCAACAATAAATATAAGGATTGCAAAATCACTTTGCTAAATTAAAGATGATGCTTTTGATACATAACATCACCACTTAGGCCCAGAGCCTCATAATCATTTAGACACAGTACCTCCAAATAGTAAAATTCAGGCGCTTGAATTCAAACTAGCAACACTATCAGCAGTAAACCAAACTCAACCCATTCCTTTGTCCTTGGTGCTTCTCTTACTGTCCATTTGATTAACTACTGTCTCAACCAAGCTGATTATGAAGGATAGCTGTAAATCTCTGCCTCTTGTAGGCGTACACAACATTTCCTATGGACTAGCCGAGGAATCTCATCATTCCACACTGGAAAATGTAAACCCCTTTGTAGGTGCCCAGCCCTCCTAATCATCGCTTATGGAACATGTGACCTTAGAATGAGACAGAGAAATGTCCTCTTAGAGAGCCTGGCATCCAAAAGTTAGGCATGACAATACTGAACAGCACCATCCCCAACTCCTTTAGAGACTTTATGCTGTAATGAAAAGCAAACACACTCTTTCAGTCACTTGATCATTAATACATCTTACCTATAACCCTCTTCTACGGGAAGTACAATCACACTTGGGGTGAGGTTCGTGAAGATACGGACAGGGGACTGCCTACGACCTGTCTTGCCATGTTTGTAAAGTGCATGGTTATCATAGTCTACCTAGAGAAAGAAAACCACAGAAAGAGTCTTAAACTGAATGCTATGTACAGGCGGAACTAGTTACATATTTATTATGGGCCTTATGAAATTTTCATTTTTATATAAAAGACACTAATCCCAAATTAGATTACAAATTCCACTGCAAGTATTTTCTCTCATTTATTCTTAAATTTGTGCAAGCATAATATCAGGCTAGACTCAGGAAATTAAGTTCCCAACGCTACAATAATCCTATTTTTTCTTACCACTTTCTGCTCTTTTGGACAGGATGTCTGAGAAAACATTGGAGTTGTTTGTTCTATAAAACAGCAACCCATTAAAAAACTAGTACTATACTCTTTGGTCTATCTGGCAGTACAAGAGTTGACAGGCATCTTAACCTATCTCAGAACAATTACAAGGCTGCAAAATCCAACCCGCACTGCTTTTTTTTCAGCACTGCCTGCAGAGGCTTGTCACAAAAATTCTCATCTCTGAACACGAGCCTAGCATGAGTTTCCAATTTTCTTCAACAAATTTGCATTCTACAAGATACAAATATGTTGTCCAGAACACTCACGTCAAACTTTATGCAGAGTTGTTACAGGAGAAAATAAAACTTCAAGATCGTGAATACCGATGACTGACCTCTTAGAAGTCACTGATGGATACAATGTTGGAGAAGCTGATGCCAGATTATTGCTTTAACACTGACAAATTCATTTACTACATAATTCCAAAAATTTCCATCGTTGTAATTCTACTCTGGTCCCAGCAGTTTTGGATATGAAAGACCTTTGGGTTTTTTTGTTTTTGTTTTTTTTCTTCTTTCCTGACCAGGACTAGGCATTACCCACCAAACTACCGACATTTCAGCATCTGGGAAGAACGAAACACTCTTCTTCAAGTTACCTCTCACCTCTCCAATATGCACCTGCCGAAATTAGTGCAAATTTTGTCACACCGAAAACCTTGCAGAAGAAATGAGTTAATGGACAGATGACAGATGAGTTAAAGGTACGCACTGAACTGTAGGAGCATGACAAAGTTATCAAAGGTATGACTAATACAAATACAGAATCTGGGCTTCACATGATGAGACCCCAGGGTTTGCAGTGCCTCCAACACAGTCAAAATTCAAGTTCAAGAAGGCCTCCCATCTGCAGACAACTGCTACCATTCTACCTGCTTTCATTCATATTCCTGTTCACATTGCACACAACTGAAATTTATCAGAGTCACTGGGTTCAGTTATACCTGGTAATCCATCATACTGAAGCTTGGGAAAAATTCCAGAATACGAGACTCAAAGTAGTATGGAAATATCCAGAACATGGGCATCTCTTGGCTGGTATTACCTAGTAATGAAAAGACAGATGTACATTAAAGAAGAACATGGTACATGAAGCATGAAAAATTTGCAGTGAATACATAAAAATGTGTATGTAAGTCGTGCTGGGCGTAAGAACTAGTTCCTTTAGGTGACAGAAAATTTTGGTATATTTCATATATGCGGAGCTGTAAGCTCCTAACTAACGACTCTTGTCACCTGCCTGCATTGGTAAGAAATGGTACTGGTTTGATAGCTTATTCTTCTCTACCTTCAAAGTCCATTTTAATTGCAAAGTAGATTTTTGAACAATTTGTAAAAAAATTTAAGAGACTTAGAGAACTGGGTATTATTAAACAGAAAGTATCAGGAGAGTATATTAGATACATGGTAGTTAATCTTTAGAAATTATAACGTGTGATCACGTTCACCCGAGTAGCAAGAATCACACACTTTAAAACAGGTACCTTTTGTTACAGTGATGTTACAGCTCAACCCACCTAGCTGGCTGTTACCTACCTTCTCTTCCTGTCTCCCTCCACATTGCCATCAGTTTTTTAAAACTAGAAGCCAGTGCTTCCACTAAACCTCCAAATGGGGGATCAGTTACCATGATGACTCTTTCACCATTCTCTTGACACAAGAATTTCCTACAAGTTTCACGTGCAGCCTGTAAGAAACAGAGGTTAATTTCCAGAAATACAGATTCAAGAACTGTAAAAATAATTGTATTTGGCAATAAAATTATTATATTAGAAGTTTCAACTTTGAAGATGGAAGCTATTTCTTCTTGTGGAGGCAAATTTCCTCTTGCATAGCATTTTTTAAAACCCAACAACTAGATTTGAAGCACTGAAAACTGAAAAAAGCACTGAAAAAAGTGCTCTGTGCAGTTAGACATAACGTATCAAAGGCAGACGCAGTTCAAACTTCCTAAGATAGTTTTCTTCCCAAAGGTACTAAAGTTAACTTGGAAAAAAGATGTTATTCACAGCAAGAAAACAGAGCTCAGGCTTGAATACATTTTATGCATACCCTTTACCTTTAGTTTTATCCTGTAAAGCATTATCAAAGTAAGGGGAAAAAATTCAGTCCAGTGAAAACTGATCCAACCTGGACTTTAAAGGAAATGTAAAAAGTATGTATTCATTGCCATCTTGCAGGGTTCTCTCGTCTACTACTTAGATTCTATTTCATTCCAAAAAATGGGTTTTAAACACTAATATGCATTCAAAAGTGCTGCCATTCAGTCCCTGAATACACTGCAACACAGTGACATTACAGGTGTCACCTCTTCACACTGTGAAAAGAACACTGCAGTGTTTATAACGCAGATGAACAGTGTTCTGTTCTAATTGAAAAATGCAAAATTTGAATACAGTAATGGATAAACAAATTCAAAGGTGAGGCTTTCAGACCAGCCTCCTATTTCATTCTAGATGATTCCTTTTATTTTCAAGATCCCATTCAAAGTTAGGCTTCAGAATGGAAAAAATCTGAAAATTATCTACACAGTCTGAAAGGTATTATGCTTATGCAAATCACTGGTGGCTTACTAATAACATCAAGGGAAGAGCGATCAGTGAATGAGTATACTACTAGGATAAATGTTTGAAATTAATGTTTGGAATTGAATTACACTGTGATTCTCTGTACAAAACTAAAATAAACATCCTAGTGCACATGTAGATTTCCTAATGTACTCAAAATTAAGTTCTTAATATGACATTTAAATAAGAAAAAGTTCAGCATTTTTTTTAAGCATACCACTAATTCAACCTCATTTTATGGCAAGTTTAACCTTTTGACCTTGCTTGTCTGGAATAAAGCAGGAAAAGCTCCTTTTCCCTCCCACCTCAAGTACCTGGGAGCAAGTCCCATGGCATCCGTTGGGCTTGTAAAGGCTGGGAATAAAACAATTGATTCTGTTGCAGCAACACAAGAACAGTGCTAATGAATACTTATATAAGGTGACAGCTCACGACAAGTTGTCATTTTCCTGAAGGCAGCAGCTCAGGTGTGTAAGTAACATTAGGTAGCATAAATTTAATAGGTAACTTTATCTTGGAATCAAATGGGAAATACTTACTCCCACTAACAGAGGCACCGTTATTCTTCGATTTCACTGTTCTCCCACATAACAGAGGCACTGTTATTCTTCCACTACTGTTGACCATTTTTATCTCATGACAGTTGTTTTCTGCTAGACTGGCTATGACTTTCTTGCAAAATGCTGCATCAACAACACGTACTTATTTACAGAACACTCAAGAAATACTTGGCCTTACCTCTCCACCAAAAAAATAATGATTAAACATGTTGTAGTGGCAGAATTCATCTTCTGTGTAAAACTGTGAATACCTGCAAAATAAGTTTGAATATAAATATACAATATATAAACAACTTCTTGCCTGCCCTAAGGAGCATTTACAGTGAAAACAAGGCCTTAAGAAAAACATCACCTTTGGGTTCTGATTACTGACAGCACATACCAATACTGGGAATTATTATGTATAATTACTTTTCTCACAAACTGGATGTCATCTGCGTACGTGTGCAGGAACAGAGATGCAGAGACAGGAAAGGGAAAACAACAATCAATTTATCTTTTCAAGTAGTAAGAACACAAATTGTTGTACGTGCTCTTCAGCCAGATAAAACCTACCTGAAATCAATATCTAGCAGAAGGCTTCTAACTCTGAGATCTCCTTCTTGTGATGCTTTTGACTGGATCATTTCATGAAGCCTGAAGTATAATTGGAGCAAAGAAATTTAACACATAATCATTGGCTTCAGAAATTATCTTGCAAGACAAGAATGCCTGGTACTTTACTAAACCTAAAACCAAACAGAGAAAATGGAGTAATCTGAATTCAGATGATTCCATTTGGCTAATATTCAAAGTTAGAAAAATAGGTTAGTCTTAAAAGACGAAAAGTCAGTGGAGCCTACTGGATAACCAAGAAGAAAAAACCACCAAACATAAGCAAATGAACTCATTGCCACTTCTGCAAGAAGCAAAGCAGGACATTTAAAGTGTATATGTGTGCGTACGTGTGTGCGTTATTTGCAGCGCAGCTATAGCCTTCTCCTGTACCTTACCAGCTCAAAGCAAGATCTCACTAGATGTTTGGATAATCCCAACCAATTAAAGCACAATGAAGCTCTTATTATGGGAGAATCCTTCATTATTTAACTATTAGTAAGCTGCACAGTTTTGGACAGAAGTATTATTGGAAAGCCTAACAATTCTCACTGACGTACCTGGGTGTTCCAACAGAGAGCACTCGTCTGAATCCTAAATCAATAATAAGATCCAGTAGGAACTGGCAACTTCTGTCTGCAAATAAATACTGTGCATTTGTTTTTTTATTCTCCAGCGGATACAGAAGTTGACTGGGACTTCTTAACTGGGCATTGGAGATATCACACAGGAACTGGTGATCCCAGTGTTTTTCCCATTCAGCTGGCAATAGCAATTGCTGGCATTCCTGGCAAAACCTCCTCTTTGGTAATGGCAACAGAACAAAATTCTTGTACCTTTAAATACAAGAGACAATAGGAAACAAACTTTGAAAAAGCCTCTATGAAAGATAAGAAAGGGAGCTCTGAAGGGGGTTTCATATTTTCTATGAGTTCAATGTAAACAGGTGATGTAGTTTAAGCTGCTCTTGCAAAACCCCACTATCCACATGTGAATGAAGTAGTATTAATGAAAAAACATTCAAAGGACACTTTGAAAAAGCCTCCCCTGAAAGCAAGCATGTAACACCCTGGCCGAATACATTGAGAGTCCTCATAAAATACCTGGATTACAGGATGCAGACTCTATATCAACTACCAGCAAATGTCTTGTGTGTTTATACACAAAACTCGGAGATTATTTCTTACTGTATTACTTTTGTTTCTTTTCACAATGTTAAGCCTGTTACTTTTGCACACTAAAGTCACAAATAATTTTTTTAACTGCTACTGACCTGTTGTTAGCACATTATGAGCACTAATGTAAGAACTATACATACCAAATAAAATCCAAAACCCGCAAACCCCAAGCAGTTCCTGGGTTGAAAATACCATGCTCTAATTAGATGCTTCATGCTATTTCCCCATTGCAGTCAACCAGTTCTTGTTTTTCCCAATCCCTCTAGCATGTTTTCATATTTTAAAGAACACTGAAATATTATCTCAACATTCAGACTACCTAACCTTGCGTTACTTGATTTTTACTGAAAATATACATAACAATACCTTTCCACATTCTGTCTGTGTGTAAAAGGTGGCTGATGACTTCTATTATATTCTTCACGTGCTGCAAGCCTAGTTTCTGACACCTGTAAAATTTATGTATATGAAGTTACAAAATGAACAGATATCACTCTGCATGGTAGACTAAATCTCAGTACTGAACAAAAAGAGGCGTCATACTTTAGCTACTCTCCATAGAAAAAGTATCACATTCTTTGGATTGTTGTGCCAGAAGAACAAGGATGACTGCAGCACAGAAGCATGCTGCATAACAACACAAGTGTCTCATTGTGAATTTAGACTACAAAAAAAGAAAAAAAAGGAAGCATTTCATTCTTCTACCACATGTAATACTCAGGGAAAGCTCAGAACATGATCATGATCAAGACAGAAAGAGGCATACTTTCCATTTATGCATGCCAGCAGATGCATTCCCTCCGAAGAACTATGAACTGATACTGCACAACTGATGACAGTGGAAATGTTGCCCATGTCTTTCGTGTATCATTTTAAAAGCACGACAGTCTGAGTCTTGCTCCCAAAAGACATGTTAACGGTTTCACAGTTAAAGAGAGTTTCAAGACATTCATGCAAAACTCATGGAACTGGTTTTTTGAAGGGGAAGACAGTAAAATTCAATAGAACAAAAATGCCATGATACGTGTGACATTCAAAATGAAATTTCACGAGGAATACCACTTAAATCCACACAACTGAGTGATCAACCACCTCATTTTCTCTCTATACAACTTTTCAGTAATAACCAGCACAGCAATGAGATGCTTAAGAATCCGGTTAAATTCCAGCCTGCCAACCTGCTGAGGACAATGACCACAACGCAAGACACTCATTTAGAAGCAGAAAAAGTAAACCGAAATGTAGCAGACAAAATATGCAGCAAGCTCTCTGTGAACACATATCAGTCCCAATTTTGTTACCCTACAATGTTCTGACCAGAGCTCTTCAGACAAAGAGAAATCGCTGCAGATGTTCTGAGACTACTGAGCATCACGCAGATCCCCACCATCTCGCTATTTTCTATATCCCGCTGTTTGGCTGTATCCACCAGATCTTCTCTGTCTTAATCATGGAAGATGAGGACATCTTGGGATCAGAACTATCCTATTTTGTTCAACATTGCATAATACTGGCAAACTTCATAACCTGAATTCTTAAGTGTTCTGGCAATACAGTAACAAATGCCAGTTTTTCTCAAAATGTACAGAGCCTTCCTTGAACGTTATATTGAAACACGTTCTCCTGACAGAAATAAGTGCTCCGATAAATACAAACTATTAGACAAAGTTTACAAAACAGCAATCGCTACAGATTTCCAGAAGAAAATATACGGGTTTTTTTTCCATTTTCTGTTAAACAGAGAAAAAAAAATCCCCAATATTTACCATAGCCTTAAGTAGTTCTCTCTTACCTTCTCATCTTCCCACTGGAAAAAATTACAGTCTTTTCTATCCCTACAAGCTGAACAAGAATAAAATCTTCTCCCTTCCTCTTTTCCTTGGCTGGTCTTTACAAACAGCAGAGCAGGACCTAAAGGACAAACGCAATTGTAGGCAGCGCAGCACGGCGGGCGCGCCGGGGGACGCGCCGACCCCGCCGCCGGGAAGGGCGCCCGCCTCAGCCGGGCCCCCCGGCCGCCCCGCGCCCCAGCCCGGCTCAGCCTCACCGTGCGGGCAGCTGGGCGCGCTGGGCACTAGGCCGAGCAGCGCCAGCCCGCCACCGGCCGCCGCCATGTCACCGCCCCGTCGCGGCAGCCCGGGCGCCCCCCAGCGGCGCGGCGGCCCCACCGCCCAGGGCGACAAATGCGACGTAATGCGGTGACGTGGCCGACGCAAACTCAAATGAGACGCCTGAGCCTCGACGGCGTGCAGCTTAGCCATGACGTTTATTTTCTTCAGTGGCACGTTGGGTACAGATACGCCGTCTTTAATTTTTTAATAAACTGCTTCGTTAAAAACCAACCATGGAAAGTTTATAAAGGCGGTCATTTCAATCGTGTTTTGAACTCCACCGTACAGCGAGTTTTACATTAAGGCTTAAACATTTCAGTTAATCGTGAATTGCTGACATGCTACATTAATATTTACATCCACTCAAAAGTATATAAAATGCAAGCATTTTATTATTCGAGTTCAACAGTATTGCTTAGAATTACAAAATACAGCAATGTCTGAAATACTGAAGGTTTCATAAAAGCAGCAATTTATCTCCCATTCCCAGTCTTAGCTGTCCAGAAAATTACTAAAATAAATATTGACCATGTTACACAGGCCGCAGATCTAAGACGACAACCATCAAGTCTTAAACCATGTAACTTAAACATAAATGCAAATGGCAACGGACAGATGAGCATGACATTGCGAAGGGTACGGTAAGAAGTCTGTGCTCTACATATTAGTCTCTTTTTCCAGTCAAAAAAATAAGGGTGTGTTTAGATAAAAAATCAGAAGGCAGACTGGCTTTGTGATGAACACATCAGTGCTTCTGTGGTTAATAGCGCAAAACCGCTTTGGTGACTACTGATGAACCCATTCATACACGTATAGCAAGACAAACCTGTAACAACACAGTGCAATTCTTTTGCTGTGATGGACCTATAAAGAAATATCACAATTTTCCATACATGTGCTTAAATACGCAAGTTGTAAAAGCTACAGGTGAAATTTCAACCTCTGAAACGTACACAGTTTATTCTGTCACAGTAGGTACTGTGGGTACTTACTCAAGTTGAATTTTGCTGTAATTCAACTACTTAACTATCTTTGGTCCCTACATGCAAAAAAAACCCACCTACTTGAAGCATTCTTTCCCTTCTCCCTTTCTTTCACTTGTTTGCCAAGGAGACACTGATTATTTTTTGAAATTTTTTTTTTTAGTGCATGACTTTTCAAGTAACTAGCCTATGAAAATCTATAAACAGCTTAAAGTACCAGGAAGAAAACCCAAGGGAAAGCATTTTCACAATCAAAGATAACATTCTGCACTAATTTTTTTAAAGACCATATAAAAAGAAATTGAGAGTGTATAGGTTCTCACATTTATATTAAACAAAAAGAATTCCTGTTGTATTCAAAAGTATTTTCTCAAGCATATGCAAACTGTATCTTCCCTTATTCAGAATACATTAGTTTAGCCTATAAAAATACAGTATGGACAAGTTCTTCTCATTCCCTGACATAAGAATTCACAATTTTGACACAAAAATTGTAAACTTTTATTACATTCAAAATACATTTCGTAAGTCTTTAGAATTTAAGTTCTGAGGTGTCGGCAGTCAGAGCTCTTGGTATACAGCAGAAGTACGTTATTGCAGAGCCTTTGCACAGAAGTAGCTTTCTAAAGTTAAGAGAAACTTGCTCTTCCCATGTATTTTTGTTGCTACCAGGAGGAAAAGAAAGGCTTCCTGCTATGAAATGTCTGTGTGAATGCATTACTCAGTTGAACAATCCGGCCCTGACTTCCAGTGCTACTTCGCTCCACAATCACACGTGGCATCTGAACAAGCTGAATGGGACTTTTTTCATCCTTTAATGCCTGAGTAAGGTTTAGTATCTAAAAGAGTAAAAGCAGGTAAGGTGAGGGCACACAAAACTGCAGCTAGCATGCTTACAAATTTAGATGCTACTCTTAATTCTATAGAATACTGTGCTGTCAGATAATTTATTTTCAAAAGATACTTTATCGCAAGTAGAAATATTTTATGTCTTCGGTAACAGTAGGACAGCCTACTGCTATCTGACCACCTTTCTATTTTATTCTTGAATGTTTCATGCAATCCTCTCCGATTTTTTGCAACATGTTAAGATAAAAATCTAAGAACAGTTCAAGTTTAGCACATCTCTTAAGAGCATTGCACCTGCAGTGAAAAAAACCTACAAGAAACCAAACAACATGTATTTAACATAGGATCTACCAGGAGCGTAGCTACAAATTATTTTCGTATCAGAAGATATGAAGGTGTATTATGAACCCACGCCAAACCCAGTGCTACAATCCAGATTCATCCCTCAGCTCCCAGAAGTCGTTACCTTCCTTCCAAAACTCTGGTACTCACAAACTGCCCTGATAACATTGAATGTGGAGTAAATTATCTGGCTAAAAACTGAGGCAAGTATTCAATTTAGTTCTGGTGACACTCTTGCATTATCCTTAATATCAAGACTTTCCCCCCCCCGCACAATGCCCCTTTTCTTCCTTGTGTGACTTACTGATCCCCTGCTCATTCTGTACTTTCATAGCTGAAGAACCCTGACAGATAAAGTCCTTTCCGTGGTTTACTGAAATTTGGCTCTCCCAGCAACTCCGCCCAACATTTACATTTTCTAAGGTCTAAGGCAATCCTTCATAGATCTGAGTTACCAGGTTGCTTAGCCTCTATGTTCTCTAGAGAACTGTTTATCTTGGGTTTGAAACCCTTCCCAATTTTTTTTTCCTCCTGTTTCACAAAAATATGCGTCTAACTACTTCTGTACCTTAGATTTGCCCCTTATGTGCGAGATACATTTCTCTTCAGCCTCCTTATCTTTATCAACCAAATTCTTCATTTTCTAATCCTTAAAATTTTCTGTTTTAAGGATGTAATTACAAATGAATTTGCAGGATAGCCAAGACATCCTAACTGAATTAAGCCATTATCATGTGATCTAGATATCCAACTCTTCTATAATGCCTTTGGAACATACTTTGGTTTTACACCAAAAGCAAGTCTAAAATCAGTGCTAAAAGGCATGATTTGCTGATGTATTTCCAATCACATCCAAGAACAACTCATTATCTGCATTTCTTCCCTGAATCCGTGCCTGAAAACCTGGTATCTCCCACAGTGAAATACATTCTTGTATAGCTAGAGATTTAAACAAAACAAAAAACCCCAAATGAATCTCTGGTGAAATCCACCTCAGGGAAAGGCTGTGAAAAATGGGTCCAGATGCAGCATTTATAGTGGGAAATAAATTTAGACCACCTTAGCTAAATACCTCCCAATTATACAGATCAGGCTTTTTCCTTAAGCTTTTTGTTAAGTAACAGATTCCCTGTAGCCAATTATCTCATCACAAAAAAGCCACTTAACACAGTTTAAGATGTATGAATACTTCAGAAGTGACCTTCCAGTGACTGCACAAACTTCCCAGAAAAGTTATTTCATAAATAACTCCTGTAACTCAATTTAATAAAAGTAAGGTTTGCTGGCTTTTAGCCACCACACATAACTAATATTAACTCGGATTATGTTTGACTAAGCAGAGCTGCAGTCTTGTGCAAGGTACTTCTTCATATACTGTGCATAATATATTAATATACATTAATATATAACATATATAAACATATATTGTGTGTTTATATAAAGAGTCTAGGAAATCTACAGAGAAAAGGTCAGATTAAGCCGCTTTAGGAATTATGAGTGAGTGTCTGGCTTTAAACTATCCATGTTGAATTTACAAACACAGAGAAGTGAGTTTCAATAAATTCAGGGCAAATGGGACTAAATCTATCTAGTCCAATTCCCTTACATTTTCACAAATCAGTGCTTTATGCCTACAATAAACTAAATCTGTTCTAAGCTAAAGCTTGTTTTCCAGTTCATCACAAGTCTTAAATTTTATAAAAGCAAGATGAAGAGACCCTTCTCATCTTGTTTCAGTGTTAAAAAAAGAAAAAAAACCCACTTAATTATCATCAGATTCCTAATCTGAAAATGGCTGGATTACTTTGCTAATCTTGGGTTCTGACATTTGCTAGGATGAAGAAACTGTAGTAGGTAATATAGCTTTCTTGAGAGGTATATTAATAATCAAGTTAACTCTCCAAAATAAAGTCACATTTATTTTAATAACATAATTACCCACCAAATTTTCTATCCAAGTTTATGACTCTCCTCCAGTGCTTAATTTTTAAAATACCTTCTAAGAATATAGAGTTATCAAGTCCTCCCCTACCCCCACAAAAACAATAAAACCCAATCACATTTAAAAATCATCTTTTATAAAAATAAAAACAAAAAAAAAATCAGTATACACTTTCTGCTGTCTCATCTATACACAAATAAGAATAAACTCTAGAAAGACATTTAGTCTTCTCAAATGAAAACACCTTCAAGTGTTTTTCAATTCAATAGGAGTCAGTTTTTGTAGCGCTAGAAAAATACAGCTGAGACATGATGACAAATTTAATACATAAATAAAAATGAACAAAAGCAGCCTTACCTGCCCCCTCATAACGGACATTTGGTTTTCAAAAGTAGCCTTGTCAAATCCTTTATCAGTCTTCATTAAAAGAAAACAAACAGTTATTACAGGAAATTACCCATTTATTTTTAGCTATATATTTAGCATGCAAGTTCATCAATTTCATAATGTGCATAATCATATTACCAACATTATAATAATTTTTGGAAGCTTCAAATAGTCATAGTATGACCCACAAAAAGTCATAAAAGTAAAAAAAGATATGCTTAATACCATCACATAGTGTTACACTGTGCTGTCTCTCACCTTTACTCTGGCAACAGAATACTTCCTCCTTCAGATTTATTGAATACTTCCACTGAGTTTAACAGACAACCCAGAGTCTTTGACTACAACTGAATCAAGGACACAAACATTGCGAATGTGTTTCAGGATCTAGTTTTGACATTACAGCTGCATTTTCATTAAAAGTTTAAAATTTCCTTCTCTTTCCATCCCAATCATTTGCATTATTTCACTTGAACGTGGGACACAATTGTTTATGGAACATTTTAGAGAAGAACACTTTACACATCGATATTGTAAGCAGTTTCGGGATCTTTAAAATAAGTTTGACTTACTTTAAACGTAGTCAAGATTTCAGCATCAGCTTCACACAATATATGTATGTAAAAGAAAGTACATGAAGGGTATGCGGGTACTTTAAGTTACATTAAATACATGATTTCCTTGAGTTGCTACAGTTTAAGTGTATAGACACCACACAGGTACAATAAATGGAGTTTTTACGCAGATTCGTGCTATAGAAGTTAACTAGCTTTATCTGATTACATGAAACTTATATATAAAAAGTAATTATGTTTTCAAATGAGCTGATTACTATCAGCCACATTAGTGACAGTTTCCTCTTAATTATAGAAACCCTTTCTACCATGTCAGCGTCAAAGCTAAAATAGCACAGTATCATGACATTAAAAGGTATGAATTGAACTTAAGTGTTCCATTAGCTATTTTGGTAACGCCCAATTCAAAGAAACACTCAATTCACCTTAAATAGCTCATAAAGATCTTCACAAAGATCCTGTATGAAGTTCATATCAGAAATGCGAGGAAGAATTAAGTCTCTGGTCTCCTGAGAGAAAGGAACTTTTGCTTGAGAAAGCCAAGCCCAGTGAAAGGGATCTAATGTAGAAAAACAGCACATATAATGATTAACAACAGGCAAAAATTAAGTTCTCGAGTGCTTACCACTGATACATTACTCTGCTGCCTACTGGAAGATCTCAGTAACACATCATTTTTCACAACATTGTTACCCCATACACCTCTTTTGGCTACAGTTACAAAAGCAGCCTTACAGCTACTTAGTCTCTTTTCCAAACAGGAAAAAATGTATTTTAAGTAATAAAACATTTAGTTGAAGCAATAAGTAAAAAAGGTATATAAATTAAATCCTGTAAGCAACAGTAGAGGCGTTCTCCTAGTTTAGTTATGCAGTTTCCTTTAGAGTAAAATAATGGCTGCCATCAAATAGAAATCTTTCAGATGTTTGACTCATACTGAAAAAGTAGCTACTATTTTTAATCAAATTTTTAGTTTCTTAAAATGCCTTCTTCTAAGCATGCTGAGAAAAACATTCTTAACTTTTCACATAATTGCTATTAAACAGCCATTTCAAGAGATATTGTACGAGTAATTAATATTATCGGATGCTAAATGAGACACCAAACAGTATCAATATTAGTTGCAGGAACTGCAGAGTGTCACTAGTAGCAGCCACCCACTGAACTTCCTGACACTGCTCACAGCCCATTGAATCTGACAGTCCAGCCATTTTTCCACCCACCTCACAGTCTGTTTGTCCAGTTCGTATCCCATGTTTGACAAGAATAGTATGAGAGACCATGCAGAAGGCCTCACAACAGTCAGGAGAAATCAGATTCACTGCCCTCCCCTCATCGACTGAGCCAGTCACCTCATTAAAAGCTGTCTAGTCAATCACAGTTTGTCCTTGGTGAATCCATGCCACCTTCCCCGTCACTACTTCTTCATGTGCTCAAACATGGCTTCCAGGAAGCTTCATTCCACAGTCTTCATGGGGACTGAGGTTAGACTGGCCACCCTGTCATTTCTTGTATCCTGCATCTTGCCCTTCTTGAAGGTGGACGGGATGATTACCACTTTCTAGTCATCAACAACCTCCCACATTACTACAGTTTTTCAAGAGCTATGATAAGACAGCCTCACAATGACATCAGCCAGCTCCCACCGTGTTTCCAATCCATCCCACCTACTCCTATGAACTTCCATGTGTTCATTTTGCTTAAGTGTTCTCTTTCTTCTGCTTTGCGTAATGATTCACAGAATCCCAGGTTGGAAGGGACCTCAGGGATCATCTAGTCCAACCTTCCTAGGAAGAGCAGAGTCTAAACAAGATGGCCCAGCACCCTGTCCAGACAATTCTTAAAGGTGTCCAACGTGCCCGAGTCAACCACTTCCCTGGGGAGATTATTCCAAGGGTTGACTGTCCTCAGTGTGAAAGATTTCCCTCTGGTGTCCAGTCGGAATCTCCCCAAGAGAAATTTGTGTCCATTCCCCCTTGTCCTCCCCATGTGACTCCTTGTAGAAAGGGAGTCTCCAACTTCTTTGTAACTACCCCATAAGTACTGGTACATGGTGATGAGATCCCCTCTGAGCCTCCTTTTCTCAAGGCTGAACAAACCCAGTTCTCCCAGCCTAGCCTTGTATGGCAGCTTCCCAGTCCTCTGATCATCTTGGTGGCCCTTCTCTGGACCCCTTCCAGCCTGTCCACATCCTTTTTGTAGAGCGGGGACCAGAACTGTACACAGTACTCCCGGTGTGGCCTGACAAGCACTGAGTAGAGCGGGATAACGACTTCTTTCTCTCTGCTGGGGATGCCCTTTTTGATGCAACCCAGCATCGTGCTGGCCTTCTTGGCCACAGCAGCACACTGTTCGCTCATGTTGAGCTCCCTGTCCACCAGGACCCCCAGGTCCTTTTCCACAGAGCTGCTCTCCAGCCAGGTGGATCCCAGTCTGTACTGCTCTCCTGGATTATGTTTTCCCAGGTGCATGACCTTACACTTGTCCTTGTTGAACTTCATAAGGTTCTTGCTGGCCCACTCCTCCAGCCTATCCAGATCTCCCTGCAGAGCAGCTCTCCCTTCTGGAGTGTCTACTTCCCCACTCAACCTGGTGTCATCAGCAAACTTCATCAGGCTACACTTGATGCCGTTATCCAGATCACTTATAAAGATGTTGAACAACATCAGGCCCAATATCGATCCCTGGGGGACTCCACTAGTGACAGGTTGCCAGTTTGAGAAAGAGCTATTTACCACCACCCTTTGGGTGTGGCCTGTCAGCCAGTTCCCCACCCACTTCACAGACCACTTGTCTAGGCCATAACACATTAATTTCTCCAGGAGGAGGCTGTGGGGGACCATATCAAAGGCCTTGGAGAAGTCCAGGTAAACAATGTCCACCACCCACCCCATGTCAACCAGGCAAGTCACTTTGTCATAGAAGGCCACCGGGTTAGTCAAGCACGATCTGCCTTTAGTGAAGCCATGTTGCCTTTTCCCAATCATGGGCTTCAATTGACTTGTGATGGCCCCCAGGATGATTCGTTCCATAACTTTCCCAGGGATTGAAGTAAGGCTGATGGGCCTATAGTTACCCAGATCCTCCCTCGAGCCCTTCTTGTAGATAGGGGTAACATTTGCCTTCCTCCAGTCCTCGGGGACATGCCCCATTCTCCATGACTTCTCAAAGATTATGGAGAGCGGCCTTGCGATGATGTCAGCCAGCTCTCTCAACACCCTCGGGTGGATGGCATCAGGGCCCATTGATTTGTGGGGGTCAAGCTCCTGTAGTAGTTCATATACTAACTCTTCCTTCACCAATCGTGGGTTGGTGTTTGGTTCAACTGGCAATTTTGTTCCCAAAGCCTGGGACCCGGCAGTGCTGGTAAAAACAGAGGTGAAGAAGGTGTTGAGGACCTCAGCCTTTTCTGCATCATTGGTGATTGATTCTCCTTTTCTGTTTAAGGATTCGTTCCCAGAGGCTCTGTTTATGAGCTCTGAGACCTAAAAGCGGGAGAGTAAACCTTACAAGTGAAAACTGAGGCAAAGTCTGCATTGAATAATTGTTCTTTTTTATGCCTTTTGCCTTTAGGTCCGGTCCTTGCTGCTCTTTTCTTCAGTCCCACTCTCACTTCCAGTTTACTTAACGCCTTCTTGTTGCCCTTTACATCCTCTGCTATCTTTACTCCAGCTGAGCTTTGACTTTCCAGACCCTGTTCTTGGACTTTTGGACAAAGTCTCTATTTTTCCAGGGGAGTCTCCACATCCATTTTTATGTACTTAACTTTTGTGTCCCACTTCAGTCAGGAGTTCCCTAGTTCCCTGTTCATCCATGCTGGACCAACTTCCTGCCTTTCAGATAGGCTGTTCTCTGGCTTTGAGAAGGTTGTCCTTGACAATCAACCAGCTCTAGTCATCAAGAAAACAGGCTCTACCCCTCAAGAGCCTGCAATTTTAAACAACGTTATACTCCAACTGCAAAAGAATTCTAAAGGATCATCCAAGTTTATTACTGTTGTTGCTGAAGTAAAAGATGGTATAAAATAAGGATTAATTGCCACGTCTCTAGAACAGCTGCAGAAGTGACTGTAGCCAACAGATACATAGGTCAGTTACTATTGAGTATCAAGATGTCTGGGATTATACAGAGCACTGGGTGAGGTAATTAACTAGCCTTTTGACTGCAAAACTAGTCCACACTTAACTGCCGTAATTACCACAGAAATAATTGTAAACCCCGCTGGGCACTTCCCTCTAAACTACAAGTAGTCAGAGATGTGGTCAGAAGCAATCTAGCTTTGACAGTACTATCAATTCTCAGTCTGCTCAAAAATATTAACTAAAGATGAACTTCTACAAAGTAAGCTAAAGCTGAGAACAAGTCAAAACATCATGTAACTTGTCTACTTGTTCACCTACAACAGTACCCTTTTTTTTGAAATAGAAATTTGGCCATTAGAGGGACAACTTGCATACTTTACACTTCATGGTTTTGAAGAAAACACAAGAGAAACATGTTGCTAAATTTTTCCAATTCCACCAGTTTACATACAGTAGTATGTTTATGAATATCCATGTATTAATATTCTTCAAAGGACTAAACCACATATGCCATTGCAAAAGTGGCATTTGTTGCTAACTCTGAAAAGTGCGTTATTTACAAATTCAATATGTAACTACAGTGATGATTTCTTAGTTTCTTACTACAACCACCCAAACAAAAAATACCTGTTTAGAAGTTACTTTCCCAAAAGGAAGAGGATTGAAGAATGCAATACTTACATGCCCTCCACTCATCAGGATGCTTAAAAGGAAACGCTAAACCATTGTCAATTGCAGCAATTTTGATAGTAGATTCTTTAGTTATAGTCCATTGGCTATCCTGCAGAAGGAACGTTTCAGAAATAACTGATACCTATGTGCTTACAAAAATAGTGAAATACATTAAAAATACCAAATAATACTTTTTAGCTTCACTGCTTAAAGTCAACTTAAACAATATAAAGGAGTATCCAAATAAATTCCAGCATATATGACTCTTGCTCTACCACCATTAAAAAAGAGCCCTTCCCCCAAATACAGGATAAACAGAGTATATAAATAGCTGAAGAAATGTGCTTGAGCAACAGTGGGCAGTTTTATTATTATAGCCCAAGCTAGTAAAAAAAAAAAAACAGAACGATAAAAACTAGCACTGTTCTATCCAAATAGCTTTACCATTTATTTCACCTAGAATAATTTGCAGTTATCATATTTCTTGAGACCATGCCGCAGGATTAAAGCCATATACTTAATCCCCTGCAAGACCAAGTTGTAAAGCTAAAAAGTTTAAAGAATAAGTTTCAGAGTTCAATTTTCTTACCTTATCTGACCGATCAAGTGCATCATCTTGTTTTTCATATCTGACTAACCAGTTATCATTACCTCTGTCTTTAAACAGAAAAATGCATGTCACAATATGTCATTTATAAAGGATTCATCAACTACAGTGATATACGACGACTAAGATTGTAATCTGAGAATTTACCAAATGAGTCAGGCAAAACTGTTCAAGAAGATTTTTCCCAATCACAATACATGTGTTTTAGCTTTACTGAAATGTTTGAAGCAACTGATTTACTGGAAAAAAACGAAAATTTACAAAGCGTTCTTAAGTACGTAGTACTGCTCTAGTTTTCCCCACTGGCTGAATATACAGAAAAATATCAAGAAAGCTAAGAGAAACTGTTTTCATACATTTTATGCAGAAAGATTGGTTGTAATGTGCACTTTACCTGGGGAAAAGATCGTCAGCAGCAGTGACCACAACAACTTAACTTTTAAGCTTGGTTTAATGCTGTTGGGGAAAGGGAGAGGCCCTCCAAAATTAGAGGTAGGGAGATGTTTGACTACTTGGAGAAAAGAGACTCTTCAAAGATGAAGGGGGGCTGGGAAACTGAAGAGCCTTTCAGAAGCTGAAAATGTCTCCATCATTCAGACAAAACTGAAGGCTTCGACAAGGTCAAAGAGGATGATTGCATGGATTTGTAGGTCCTTCTGTTATCTTAAGGTGCTCCCTTAAGTTTAATTAAGCATCCATCAGAAGATTTTCACATTCTATCATGATTAGATATATTAGATTAAGGTTTTGCATTTTGAGTGTTTTCTTTACAATTTGAGGAATGTCACAGGACAGTAATTGTTTGGAAACACTGGGATCTATTTAATGAAACCAACAGCCCATACCAGCAGCTAGAAAGTATTATGTCCTTACAAAACTTTATTCTTTTACTTTACTTCTAAAAAGCCACAGGTTAGTGACTTATTTTCAGCTGGATTCCTTTCTAATAATTGAATTTAAGTAAAGTGAACAAGAGCTGGTATGTCTGAAGAAGAGTAAAGATGCCCACCTCTGTCAAAGCAGCAAAGGAAGTATTTTAAATATAAAACTGCCTTTGGCTTCTTGAGGAAATAAATCACCTACAGAGTCAACAGAAGAATCCCAGCTTCTGAGCAAAAGAAACAAGAATGCAGGAGAACAGAAATACCAGTCACAGCTGTACTTCAGTGCCTAGTCAGAACAAACATGAACTGTTTTACACTGATGCAAAACTGTGCTGTTATCGGCTCCTGCTTAGCACAAAAGGGACACTGGTCATGGCTTTCCTTATGGTTCCTGAAACCCCATCATCTCTTATCCTAATCAGGGGAAACAGACAGTGAATAGCCTGTTGACAGAATTAAAGCTTAATGAATATATTTGTTCTTGAATTCTTACATTGCTTAAAAATACCAAGCCAAAAAGGGTTGTTTGGATTTTGTCATATTGCAATATTTACTGTTTGAATCCAAAGTAATTTTTTTAAAGTTGAAAATGCAACATTATGGCCTTCAATTGTGAGAAAAGCATCTGAAATGCATTAAAAGCCTTCAGCAGCAGCTTTCACCCAGCATTGCTCACCATTTCTGCCTCACAAAAGTAGATACCAAGAGACACTAAGAAATACCTGTATTTCTGATGACATAATCCAAGATAACCAATCTTTCAAACTGTGACTGAAATTCCTTCCTTGTGTTCTCAGGTAAAGGATCAGTTTCAAACTTCCTGAGCCAGTAGTCAGCTTCCTTATATCCTTCAACAAACAGCTGGAAGGAGCCAACCTGAAACATTAAGAAACTGAATTTGGAAAATGCACTTGGGTAGGTCACAAAACTAATCTTAGCATTAACAGAAAGACTGAGTGTACCCTTTTAAAGTTCAGAATGTAGGAAGTATGACATACAAAAACAGATTACTATGTCATTTCTCTTTCATTCCAAAATTCTACAAAAAGTAAGACTCAAATCATGAGTGTTTTTTCCAGGTATTTTTGTGAGTTTTTTTGTTTTGTTTTTGTTTAAATATTTGTTTAAGCACTCACCGAATTTACCAGGAATAAAATACTGCCAGAGAGCTCAACATAAATGAACACTCAGTGTTACAAGCAATAAACAAAGAAAGAGGAGGAAGTAAGATCTATTCTCTTTTTCATTAGAAACACTGCATTCAATAGTTCACAGGAAACTCACAAAAAATTACAGGGGAAAAAATCTTCCTCTCCAAAAAGCTTGTATGTTTCATTGATGAGAACAGCAGCATTAACCATTTTTTTCGAGACACTTTTTCATTAAAATGGCTGAAATACATTTCCCGAAAGAGTCCAAGGAAGAAAACTACAGATGGCATAGGCTCCATATGTGTAGGCAACAGAAAAAGTGCGAGATTAAAATGCAAAAGAGAACTTATAGTTGAGAAGTAAAATGCAGATAGACGCACACCTGCAGAGACATAAACAGACAGCACGTGGAACAATCGTGCTGGTACAAGCTTGCATAACACGTCACATGGATCAAAATTGCTGAGAAGTGACCTAAGAGGATTACCCAAGCTGAATATAACCTGTGGCTTAAAAGTTTAGGAGTAGAGCACTGTGCTGATACAGTAAGGCTCATTAGGCAAGAAAGATGTGAGGTTTCAGGGAGTGGAGTACTGTACACAAGATGAAAGGAGGGTAGGATAAACACAATAGGATGCCTAAAAGAATAAAACAAACAATGAACTGAAAAAAAAATAGGAAAAATGAAGAGCTAAGTAAATTGCAGGGGAGAAACAACTAGACACTATAAAAACATGACACTGAAGGGAAACGTACTAAACAGTCAAGAAAAGAAAACAGATGTACAACATTTTAACATGTTACTCCTCCACAGAAAGCTGGACTACAGACTGATACAAAAAGCAGTGAGATTATTAACATAGTTCAAATGAAGGAATGATGTAACAGATTGGATAGATTTTGCACAGAAGCAGTCATTTATCAAACTTCAGTCATTCAGAGTTTTCCACAAGCAACGAGGTTTTTCTTCTACTGTTGAAGTTACCTACAAGTACTTTTTTTTAAATTTGAAGTTTTTTATAAGGATCAGGAAACGCACACGTCACTTATTTTTCATCTTACCTTAGGAGGTAGTCCAATTCGATTAAATTTTTTAGCAACTTTTGGCACTTTCTCTAAAGCATATTTTTTTCCTCTTGACTTCGCACGATCTATTGCACTGTAATTAAAGGTCTCACTGACAAGCCAGACAACCTTAAAATATGGAAGTAAAAAAAACACATCTCAGAATTCCTTATTATTTTGATTAGAAATTTACAGTAAATTTTATACTTAGTTGTCAAAAAAAGCAAAAAGGAAGCATCAGGAATTTCCAACAAATTTTATATGAAATGGTGAATGTTTGCTATTTTGCATATCCCAAACAAGAACATCATAAAAGACTTAAGTGGGAATCTTTATATGCTGCTTTTTGCAATTCTGATGCATATCTCAGAAACACGAGGCACAAAAGTGTCAGAAAATGCTAGAAACTGAAGTGGCTCCATAGGAGAGATTCAATTCAGATCACAAACCTATCTCTTAAAACAAAAGTCACAGTCACTATTTCTACACCAAACCACTGTGCCTTTGGACTTGCAATAGTTTATAAATGACTTTGGCATAATGCATGCTATACAAGCATGTCTCCACAACTACAGTCCAGAGACTGACAAATCTGTCAATATAATTTTTTTGCATTTGATAATTTATGTGTTTTAATTTTTACCTTAGTTTTAGGTACAACTCCTAGCCCCAGCTTGTCATCCACAAGATAGGCACCAGCTTCAGAGAGGTATCCCTGATTTGGAACAAGGCAGCCTCTGCCAAAGCAGCAAGGACAACAAACTTTGTGAAAATATTTGGTCCATTTTGGATTTAGATGTCCATAAGGCTCTTCAGATTTTGGTTTGAACACTCCAATAATTTTCTAGGATAAATAATACATAAGTATGACTGTTTTGAGTTGAAAAACATTAACCAATACTTTCAAATAACTCATTTTCAAAATCATTTTAGATATTATACATTGCATTTTACAGTTGCTCTTTTTAGATGAAATAAAACTAACAAAATTATATTCCAAATTAATTTATCAAATGCTTGCCTAGAAGTAGTACAAATTCAAAAGCAGCTCTTCATAAGCAAAAATCAAAACCAGCTAACATTTACTGGTTTTTCAAAATTAAAGACGACTGCATTTTAGAACATACCTTTTTTATATTCTAACTTCTTAAAAAGGAGGTCTTAAAAGTAGTTTAATAATTTTCAGCCCACCAATTAACTAATTGACAAGATACTTCAGAGAGTGATATAATGGTTCCAGGAAAGTGACAAACATACAGAATGCTAATAATCAAACGTTACCTTTTCTCTTTTGTATTTATTTTATTTATTGCTTTAAGTTAGAATGGATCAGAATGTTCTGCACTTTGCAATTCCAGAGTGGTGTCATCTACCACTACTGTAGATTCCTCAACCCAAAGCTGACAGAGGTTTGCACTATCAGCCACCATTTACACTGAAGACATGTAGTAAAGCTTAAAATTACTCAGAGTACTGTATCCAGTTTTGGACACTATGCTTCAAGAAATCTGTTAACAAACTGAAGGAAGTTGAAAACTATGAGAATAAGCACCAAAAAAAAAAAAAGAAAAATTAAAGTCTATATAGCAGGGATTGTTTAGCCTAAAAGAAAAATGGGACACAATGAACTATTTAATAGGTTGCTATAGAGAAAAAAAGGAACAGCACATTTGCTGTTAACGAGCCAAGAAATGATAGGCTTAAATCCCAGCAGATAAATTGCAAAGAAAAAACCCTTTTGAATCTTAAGAGTGGCTCAGGACTGGAACAGACTGCCAGGTTGTGGAGTCTCCAAAACAGGATGCCACTAACAACAGGTTAGTTAGACATTCATCAGGAATCATGTTAAGACGATCCTGCTCCACAACACAGGCATTAAATAGATGATTTCTCAAGGTGCCTCCTACACACAATTCTTTATTTAACCTCAAACCACAAGATTATTACCACACTAAAATATATAACCTTCCATTTGCCTGTGATAAACTTTAGCCTAGTGCATAAAGCCCTTATAATTACTCTTGTATAGATCACATGAAATGCTGTATCTTTATGCCATCTCACAGGACTAGCATGGTAAGTAAATCAAGTTCTTACCTAATAAATATTTAACAAGCATTTTCACATATCAGTACTTTCCTGAATCCTTATCAAAAAAAGTGAGTATCTCAATAAGCTCAACACTGCTTGTTGTTGCACCAACACTCATAGCTGATTTCCATTAAATCATGAACAAGGCTGCTGGCAGTCAGAAACTAGCATGCTCCTTCATTAACTGCTGATTCTACTAGAATAGTGAGGGAACCTGACTAATTGTTCTAGCTTCTAGAGGATTTTCACCCACTTTGTCCAAGACACTGTAACTAGACCAAGATTGTCCAAGACCATCAAGCTTTGTCCAAGACAAACTAACTACAGAAAACTTATTTCATTCTGTTTGTAAACAGAGTACATAAGACACCAGGCATTAGTAGCATAGCCTGTCTTGTCCATCTATTTTGTTTCATTCCCATCAACTACCAGGAGAAGTTACAAAATACCACTATTTGCATTCAACCTATAAGTTTTCTGTCAACAGGGGCAGGAAACAAATTGACAAAAATGCTCATGTTTTCAGCATGCTATTACCTGTGATTCTAAGGTTACATTCAAAATCATGCGCAAGTTTTATGCAACTGCACAGACACAGTTCAGTTTAGACCTATGCAAAAGATTATGCTTACAATAAATATTCTGTGCAACATGAAAGGCCAGGATGTTCTCTGAACACTCTTTTTTCCCTAAATCACAACACTTTGAAAACTGAATTTACTCAGTATACTAGTTTACTCAAAATTCTTATGTTAGGATTAGAATTGTTTAAAACTTATTTAATTTTTTTTCAATTGAATCACAGGTATCTCTCTGCTCAAAAAGCTAGCAGCTTTTCATTTCCCCGAAACGTAGTGGTGTGTTTGGTAGTATATGCCGAGCCATTAATTATCTCTTTTCTGAATCACTCTTTGGATAGTACTTCCTACAAACTTCCCATTTCAGAAAGGACCATTACTTGCCTAGACCATACTGTGCTATACTAGCAAATCTAGATATTGTTCTCCAGGTTTCACCGAAGTTAGAACCTTGCTAAATTTTGCAGGGCCACTGATGTTGAAGACCAGAGTAGAACCAGAAAGCTCAATACACAAACAACCTACCGAGGCCAGTCTTAATGTTGCAAGTCAAAATTAATTTGTAGACTGACTCCATTGGCATTACCAATTAGTCAATAGCTTAACTGTCAAAAACATGTTGCGGAACAGTTTGTAACAGGCACAATGTCTTTTGGTTACACAATGAACAACAAACACAGAAATATTCAACACTTCAGCAATAGTGCTGCTTAAGTACTGAACTGCTTCATATCAGTATACAATCATGCCAATACATGCAAAAGGTTCAAAATTACAATAACATAATTAAAATTATATCTTTCCGACGGACCCAAATCAGCAAATAAGATACCCTAATGGAAACAGGTTGTTTTACCTGTAACTTGGCATTAGCGTGGGAAACACTTCAGAAGCTGGCCAATAAGGTGCTTAAGCACATCTTTAATAAGCTCTTTCCCAGCATAAGGAAGAGATTACTCAAGAAGAATAGGAGAAAGCAAGTCACAAAACTGGTCTGAAGTAGAATGATGCAATACTCTGTCAAACAGGATGTGAAATCCATTCTATAAATGGGAGTCTCACTACTGACCAAATTAAAGGTCTGATAAAACTTCATATAGGTAACAAATCTTAGATAAGCTCTAAATTTAGTGCAAAGAATAAAAACAAAATTGAGAGTCAGCTAGGAACTCAGTATCATCATTCTCACAGTTCCCTGTTGGCAAAATACTTTCATATTTCGCAATTAAATTTTTCTGGCCTTCATAAAAAGACTGGTGGTTTTTTGGCTTCATTCCTCCTCAATACATTCAAATCTATGACCTGCATGAAGGGGAAGGGCAAGGCACTACTAGGAACAAAACCAACACTTCACAGCAAAGCAGGAGTAAAACCAACAAGAAAATCACCACATAGGAAACAAGAAAATAAGGCGGTCCATCCAAAAAACGCATCATTTTTGTAACCATGGTAAGTACTCTCTCATTAGCCCCCAGGGCACAGTGAGTCTCTCAGGCAACTGCTAGTCACCAAAACACTGCAAAATCAGCCTAGAGAAGCTTCAGGCAAAACAGATTTGTATATAAGGAAATCCAGAACAAGTTTTATTTTTTCAAGTAATTTCTCTACTAACTTTCTAAAAAAGATCTCAATTCCACGACGTTTAGAAAAATTCCAAAAAACTCCACTTAAGCAGTTTTAAAGCATTTTTGGCATAACACACTAAAATACTCTTTAGACACATCATGCAATGAATTGTTGAAGTAGTATTGATTTAAACTAGTATTTGGTTACTTATTCAGATTTTTTCCCATTGCATATTAGATAAGATATACCTTTTTAAAAACAGTATAAGTTGAATACAGATATATAGGCATACAACCTGAAAACCTACAAAGAATTAAACTACTGAAGTAGGGAAGTGGACTGAAGTTTAAAAAGCCTACTGAAACTTCGAACAGGTTTTCATATTAACAGCACAGTACATGACAGCAAGAATCCTACAAAGTGATTAGAGAAAGAATTTTGGTTTTTTCCTTCCTTCCAGTTTCAAAAAGAGAGAGACCCTCCTTCCCAACGTACTTTGGCTCTCCACCAGAATGATGGGGGTCATTACTAACAAATGCTGCATACTGGAACACAGGGATATGAACTGCAATGTGCAATTCTTAGATTTTGAAGGGATAGTTCTGCCACCTTCCATCTTAGAAATAAATTCATAAATTCATATACTTACTTGTATTAATTCAGGTAACTATTCTAAAAATCACTCATTCCATGAAGTATAAACACTACCACCAGAAAAGTGGCATTAAAACGAACCAAACATCTATGAAAATTAAGTGGCAAAACAGAAATATATTCTGTAGTGACCAATAATATGAATAAAAGCTAAACAAAAAAACCCGCAAACAACTTCTTAAATGAATGGGAAATCACCATTCTGGGGGTGCAGGGAAGAACAACAAGCTTGAATATGTCCTGAAAACCTAGGCACTTAAAGTGTTACAACTTCCACATCCAATACGACTGGTATCTTTAGGATACCTACATCTAACTAAAACCAAAAGACTGCTGTCTGAGCTTAAAATAAAATTAGATATGACACATCAGCAAAGGTGTGAGGGTTGAGAGTCCTCTTTTTTGGAACAGGTCAGTAAGCAACGTATTTCTGATTTAAAGAAAACAACATGAAAGTATGTCTGAATCATTTTCTCTTACTAAATAATACTAATAAATTGTTACTTTTCAAGAAAGATATTCAGGTAACTGTTACTTCTCTGTCTCAAGGTAACCTTAGGACACCTCTTTGATGATCACTATTCAAGGTACCATTTACCACTATGGGAGAGGAAAACAAATCTTCCAAGTTAAGATTCAGCAGAGAAGTACAAGTAAAAGGGTAGATTTGTTTGTATCACTCTTCTTGCCCATCTACCAATCATACAGGAGGAAGGAGACATGACCTAAATAAAAGACTATAAAAAAACAAAGGAGAGAGAAAAATATACGAGGCTTGGCTAAAGAAACCTAAACAGTACCCAAATCAGCAGCTCAGTTGTGTCAAAAATTCAATTAAAACATACAAAGAACAAAATGTTAGATTCTGCACAAAGGAATCCCCCTGAATTGTTTTCAGCTGTTAAAGAGGCTCTTTTATTTTCTCCTTATTCCTTTGGTGCAGATCATGCAAAACATGGTAAAACTGCAACAGAGAAATAATAGTTATTTTGGCTTAGCTTATGCCGCAAGACATAATTAGAAATCTAAATATCACTAGCATTATTTTTCCAACATAGATACTGGCATACCATCAATTATTAAACAACTTATTTAAATACATTTCCACTTCAATAGAATTTTTAAATTTCCATTTTAAACTCATTGCTGATAGCGTGTCTGCCTTTGCAGTAACATGCTCACCCCTTTTGGATCCTTGGCGAAATAACTCCCACTGGATCCTTGAGAGATTCTTTCTGGAAAAACTCCAGACTCTATAGCTTGTTCTGCTCTCAGAATAATTTCGGCAAATTCTGGATCATCTAAAAATATATTCATATCAGCACTATGTCCTGTATGCCCTGAAAAATAAGAAAACAAGCAATTTTAAATGTAATTTGTACTACAAATTAACAACAACATAAGTAAACACACTGAAAAGCTAACAGCCTTCCCTGCTAATGCCCATTCAATAGCGGACTGAAAAATCTGGCCCATTAAATAATTGCAAGTTTTCCCAGTGATTTACCCACAACCAATCAACCTTTTGTTTAAAGTAAATCAGCCAAATCTGCAACAACTAATCCAAGACTACCACTGCAATGTGTTTATACCTTTTTATTCATATAAGGAAGCCTATAAGAAAAGAAGCCCTTCAAAATCACATCTGTAAAAAAAATAGCTAAAGGACACAAATCTTAACAAAAATCTTTTGTAGAGAAAGCTACCTGGAAGTGAACTGTCCATTACCCACTAACGATTAGAATGGTAACATACCATTCATTTAACAGCTTGCCTAACGTTCATTATCTGCTAAGTCACAATGATGTCATTCACAAAACAACCCGCTACATGTAGTGCTGACAAGTGGCACCCATATCCCAGTGAAGTAATGCATGCCATCACCACTCCAACATTAAAACATTATCAGCTACTTGTAGAATTTCTTCGCATACTGACCAAAAGATCACCTCTATGCAGGCTAATTCTATGGAAACATTTAGAAAGATGACCAGAAAAGAAGTTGCCAGGATTTAATACTTCTATTGCACTTTAAACTTTTTCAAAAGATTTCTCTGCAAGTTTTAAAACTGCAGACTTCTGTACCTTGCTTCTAAGGCTAGAACTATTCCACATACTCACCGAGTGCATTTTAATGGGTCTGTGCATTAGGGTTCATTTCTACATTAAGAAACAGCTACACCTTTCTAAGTTAAACATTCACAGATAAAGTTGCATTTTTTCCCATTTCAGCACTTGAAGAAATGTAAGATAAAATAACCCACACACATTCTTCTGGAGCAACAAATGACACAGAATCCATTCAGAAAAGATACTCCTGAACAGTTTGGGGAGAGACAAAAAAATAAATAATAATAATCACTCCTGATATTTTGGAACACCTTTTTGTAACACAGGACATTCTTTGATGTTTTCTAGATCATTACCACTTGCTTGCATGAGCCACTCATAAATAACAGCATGGCTCCCAAATAAAAACAACTAAAAAGCATATTAAGGTTTTCTGATGTTTTATAAGTTGGCAAGAGGAAGAAAAGCCTTAAAACTAACAGCAGCTCATTCTTAAGGATCAGCAACTACAAACCATTGGATCGGAATCTATTAGACTACTTGGCCAATACACCTGCTATAAACTACAATATCATTTTAATACTTTCATTGGGACTGTCAGGGACAAACAATAAATTGCATTTCATAGAGTCAGCCACCAGGAGAAAAGGAACAGGTTCTAAGATTCCCTGTCACAAAGTACTTAAGCAAGTTTGGGAAATAAACCAAAAATACCACAATACACTTATTTTTATGGAAAAAGTCACTCTGAATCAGTGGTTCTTATTCCATATTCAAGCCTCACCTCTCTCTACACAAGAAGCATCACATCATACAGCTGAGCTGTGACTACTACATACTTCTGCCAGCAAAAGCAAAATCAGGGTTGCACATTATACTGTTACCAAACAAAATGCAACATGCATATTAAGTTGCTCTGCACATTAGTCTTCCAGATGAAGGGGACCTACAGGTTAACTTTCTATCACAGGGATTTGAGTTGTCTATGCAGAAGACAACTTTCTCAGAGGTCAGTTTTTAATTTCTGTGCATTCATTCCAGAATCTAAAACCCTAAGAAGTCTTACTGTCTTGAGGAAATTCTTCAACCATGGCTTTTCTAACAAAAAGATAACTGCAGGAAAAGTATATTCAATTAAAAATCATATTAAAAACAAACCACATTATGCTGTATGCTCAAGGAAGCAGAGAAAAATAGTTTTTGAAACTTATGGTTTGTTCATTACTGCTACTGTGCTATTAGAAAGCCTTCTGTTACCACAGTGATGTGGCTATACAAAAACGAATCAGCTGAAAAAAAGGAAACTGGCAGTTTCAAGTTTCCTTTCAGTTTATCAACTCTCCATATAAAAATAGGCCATTTTAATTGAAGCTAGTGTTTGCTGAATGTGGCAGGGTTTTCCGAGTTGGTTTCTTTTTCAAAAGTAATTTTTTAACCCCCTTTTCCACTACAAAGCATGTTATGGTCCCAACTTACTCCCAGTACAATCTCTAAACTTATAACTGATCAAGGTTTTTTTTCCTTGCAACTGCTCTTGAAAACTACTCTTTTCATTAAACTCCCACTCAAGAGACCAGGCTCACACATGCACAGCCTACCTACCAAGCTCAATAACCTTCTTCCGATTAATTTGGACAAGGCCTAAGGCTGTGCAGCTGCTATACTTGAATGATGAGGACATGCCAAAGAAGATGTGAATGTATCATTCACATATACACCTCAACCTGCTCTTCCACCAAGTTAACATGATATAAGCTAAACTAATACACTTTGCAAGAGTAACACATATGAACTCCTTCAACACCAATAGCTTCATACTCTTTTAACATTAACTAAAGGTATTCCCTTCAATCAAATCCATCTTTTTCTAGAGTCTCATGTTCTGACTATAATTCCATTATGAAAACACTCTCCTTGTTGCAGTAACATGCATGAACATCATCTGTTGCATGTTTGTTCTACCTGACACACGAAACAATCCTGTACCTTCAAGCATTAGACATACAGGAAAGAACAAGTAAACAAGAGCAAGAGATGAGATGCTGTGATCACAGCTCTGAGATCTTACATACTCTTGGGGCAGATCCCAAGTAGTGCTCTGCATTCACCACCCTAACTGCCCCAGTGGTACAAGATCCATGGCTCTCGTCTCCACTCTGAAGCATTAACTACTATGTTTTGCTAGAAGCACTGTCTCATTAACGCATCTTAAGTCTTATGGGAACAAGACAGGACAACTCTAACATTTTAATGGCATGTTTGCTTCGCAGGTCTGGTCTATACTTGGGACCACTGGTTAAAAGTTCAGGTTTTTTTTTTCTTTTTGTTCAACTCAGTACACTAGCAAAAGCTCTCTTTGGCTACAAAAAAAAAGTTACTAGCATAACTTATTTTGCTCAAATTGATGGGGGTTTTGTTTGGATTTTTTTGGAATACGCTATTGTTGCAAAAGGAACAATCTTTACCAGTCTCTGGCAAGAAAGCCTATGGTATAATGACAACAGCAAACACTTAAGTGACAGAAGTCCACAGATTTCCATCAGCAAACTTTTCCTCGATGTACATCTACTTCCAGAGTTGCACAGAATCAGAAAGCTTGAAAGTCCAAAGAAAAAAGGAAACAATAAATATTATGCAGTTTACCATCTTGCCCATCTATTTAGAATTGGATAATGAGCACGCTTATGATTCTTTTCAAATTCATAACTACACTCTTGCATTTATGCATTTTCACATCACATTTCTTTCTCTCTTCAAGACTGGATTTCAAAACACAGAAAGCAGGTAAGTTGTTATGAAAACCAAAATATATGACAGAAGAATCCACATCTAAAACTCCTCATACATGTGATGGTACAAAGAAGCGAACAGCTCATTGGAGCAAAGAACAGAAACAGAGTAAAATTTTTTTACAGGATGAAAAGGTGGGGGTCACAAGCACATAATTGCTGGAATAGTTGAGCCAAACAGAAACACGACAGAGCTTGCCAAACGCTGAGGAAGCAGCAGCCAGTCCCACCTCAGGCCACAGTCTGCAAAACGTGCAAAGCCTTAAGTTTCAAAAAATACGACAGAAACAAAGCAAAGCCCAACAAAACAGGAGACAGAGAACAAGTGAGGGTGCAGACAGTCGTGAAGACGTGAATGAGTTCGCGCAACCCTGCCCAGAGACCAAGCGCCTGCACCCCGAGCCACTGACAGCGCCTTCCCGCCGGGGCTCTTAGTCAGCGAGCCCACGCGCCGGGCGAGGGCGCCGCACCCCTGCCCCCAGCCGGCGCCACGCCTGCCGAGGAGGGCCGGTCAGGAGCTCCCCCCGAGACGGGGACGCCTCAAGGCGGCACCGGGCGGGGTGCACGGGCGTACTTTAGCCCGCACAGGTGCCCTGCTAGCCTCGCTGGCGGGGAGGGGCACGGCAGGGCAGGGCAGGGCCACCCCACCCCTAGAGACCCTCCCCGGGCAGCCTCGCCCACCCCCACCCGCGGCTCCCCTCCGTCCCCGGCCGAGCCCGGTGGGGCAGGCGGCGGCGGCCCCGGGCCCTACCTGCGGCGGCGCGGGGCTCCTTCTCCCAGGCGGCGCCCGCTCGGCGGCCGCGGCCGGTACCCGACGCCCGCAGGAGAGGCTCGTCCTCTCCATCCCCCTCGGGCTCCGAGCCCTCCTCACCCTCCTCCTCCTCCTCGAGCCCCAGCTCCCCACACAGCCTCACAGCCGCGCCGGGGGCGGCTTTGGTCCGGCGCGGCGCCCGCCAGGGCGGCCCTCCCTCAGGCGCCGGCTCCGCCAGGAGCAGCAGTCGCTCGTCGGGCCCCTCAGCGCCCGGCTCCGCCATGGGCGGCCGCGGCCGGGGGCTGCGCGCGGCGGGAGGCGGCGGTGCCGGGCGGGCTCAGTCCGTCCCGCCGCGGCCCATGGCGCCCCGGGCCGCCGCCACAGCCAGCTCCGCCGCACCGGCGGCTCCCGGCACCGCCCCGCGCGCACGCGCCGCTCCGACGCCCCACCCCCGCCGGCCCTTAAAGGGGCCGCGGCACACGGCGGCAACCCGTGTGCTCATTTATTTCTGTTCCCGAGGCTGGCCCGCCTCCCGGCCCGGCTGCTCGGCCGCCCCGCGCTGTGGGAGGCGCGGCGCTACACCGCCGGCCCAAAGCGACTACCTAAGAGCGGTGTGAGTGAAGACAGGATGGGTGCAGTGGCGTCATTGCCGCGTTCCCACGACCATCCCCGCGTTGTTCACTGGAAGAAAGGGAATATATATGTATTATATATTTATATATAACCCCAACAGGCTGCATCAGGCTCAGGTATGGATGCCCTCTCCCACACCTGCCCGTAGAAGAGGGGTTTCCCTTAGTGCAGTACTTAAAGATTTTGGTGCAATATGGGAGAAAGATACACACATGCAGCAATTGTATAGAACTGACATTCTGGGTTACACTGGGAGCAAGAGAGTTCTCAGCTAAAATAGCAACCGTACTTATATTATTCATTATTCTTATAATTATTAATGATATAAGGATTCATTCTGTGCATTACCTGGATCACAGAAAGAAAATTACTTTTCTTGGTTACTGACAAAGTAAAACTTTACTGAAATGCTTGGCTTGTGTTTGTTTCGTCTTGGCTTACCTGTCAGCCAGCGGACTTTGGAACTAAGCTGGGTGCCCTTTCACTAGGGAACTATTCATAACCTTAACACGTGATCAAATCTGTTCACACTTGCATTTCTGCTTCCACTCCTTTTTATTAAAAGCAAACATATTCAGTCAACCGCGACTCTGGATTAATAGCCATTTTATGCCTGGTAAACAAGTGTATGAAGGTTACAGCAGCTGGGTGTAATTTTCTGTACAGCAAATTATACCAATGTTAATGCTTGTGTGCAGCAAACAAAAAGATGAGGCTAAAATGGGAGAAGTCTGACATTTTGCTCAGCAGGCCATGAAGGAAGACTGGGTCTCCCCTTGGCTGCATTAGTTACGAGTAAGCAGTAACATTCTGTTAAAGGGTTCATCCACGGGTTTGTAAAAAGTTTGAAAGTTCTTTCTTTTGAATAAATTAAACTGGAAATAACTCATTAGTTATTTTTTCTGGTTTAGGGATTCATCTACACATGCTAATGTATGTCTAGACGCAGTTAACTTCTTAGTTTTCATCTTCCACTACTGTGAAAATTCTGTAACTTGCTCACTAGTCTTGAGCTAACAAAGCCTTTACATTGCCTCAACCTCCAGTAGTGCAGAGTTCAAACACTATGACAACTCATGACTAAAGAAAATACACATCACCATCACAGTTATTAGCAAGCTATTAATTTTAATTCTGAGCAGCTAATACTCTCAATTAGCCACCTGGATTAGAATTATGAACAATTAAATCATGCAAATAAGTTGGATAATTTTCCTCATGCTAGCACTTTTGTTGCTATACTTATAATGCACGGAGCATATTTTGTCATCTGTTCATGATATATATCTGGGCGCTGTGTCGAAACATTGGACTGGGGAAAACCGGTTAAAAAAACGGGGAATACATGCACTTATAGCTTTAGGTGAGCGCCCTCTTGTGATACTTTAAACAAGATCAACAGCTGCTCGGCATTTCTGAAGTCACGCAGGATGACCACGGGGACTGAGAAGCGGGACAATCCAACTTGCAAAGCTCTTTTCTGTTCGAAAGGACTAAGAAACTGTGATAATTATTGTCTGAGCCAACAGTTCAAGCAGGTGTGTAAGATTACTCTGTCGGAATGCCTGAAACATCCTAACCAGGCTCATTAAACCTACAGGAGCAGGACGGTCACCGTGTACTTCTCACGTGCTAATGAGCCGTCTGAGCTTAAAACTGTAAAACAGAAGAATCAGATAAGACTTCATAAACAAACTCAGTTGACCAGGTACAAGTTAAAACTAAACATCAGAACAAACACACTGTGTACTTAACACACCTCCTCAGTTTTTGCACGCTTGCCACTGGTTATTTCCAGAAGGCGAGCAGCAGTCCGCCAGCCCCCGTGGCTGCCGGAGCGCGACGGCCAGGGGAGGCGGCTGGGCTTGAGCAGCCCCCACGCTGCGGGCAGCTTCCACTTGCTGAGCCTTCGCCGGCATTTCTAAGTAAAGGTGCAAAGCCCGTCCCAGATTTCCTACTGGCATAACTGTCCTTTCCCAAATAACGTGAAAATAAAGCAAATTAAACCTCTGCTAGTAGCGCGTCTACCTGTAACGCAGGTTTTTGCATTGCCCCAGCGGGCGGGGCGGGCGGGCCGGGCCGCAGCTGCACCAAGCCCGTAGATTGCCCTTACTTTGCTCACACGAACGCCGTGAGGGGCAAGAGGCACCTACCCTGACGGGAGCCCTAGGGGCAACTACGGGGCTGCTCTCGACGGCCTAACGCTGAATTGGGGCGGGGAGGGAGGCGGACGAAAAAACAACCCAGGAACGGGTTCTTCACAGACAAGAACTCCAGTTTCTACTAGGCTCACGGATGGGCGCCGCCGGAGCCCGCGCTGCCCGCGGAGGGCCCACCGCGAGCGCGGAAACCGGGGAGAGAAAGCAGCCCGTCGCCCGCCCCTACCCCGCTGGGACGTCCCGCGGGGTGGCCCAGCAGTCCGCCCACCGGCCGAGGCCCCTCAGCGGGGGCTGACCTCAGCACGGCGGGGCGGGACGCCGCCTCCCCTCAGCGGCGCATGCGCGCTGCGGCTCCGCCTCCCCGGCGGGAGGTAACCGGAGCGCGGGGTCCCGCTCGGCGGCTTCGCACGCCGCGCCGGCGGGAGAGCGGCGCCTGGAGTCAGTGCCGAAGGACGGGGCAGCCGCGCCGCCGCCGCCCGCCCCTCGGCCATGAACGCAGAGAATTTCGGCTCCAGCGAGCGGCTGGTGACGGCCGCCTACGTGCGCCAGGGGGCGCAGGGCCGCCGCGCGCACGAGCTGCGCCTGCGGGCCCTGCTGGAGCAGGTAACGGCGCCCGCCCCGCCCCGCCCCGCCCCGCCCGGCGCCCCGGGCACGGCGGCCCCGGCGCGGGGAGCAGCTCCGAGCTGGGTCCCGCCCGGGGCCGGCCGTCCTGCCCCGGCCCCGCTGCTCCCGCGCTGGTCGTGCGGCCGCCTTCAGCCCGCCGCGCCGGTGGCACGGCCCGGGCGGGGGCACGGCCCCGGAGCTCGGCCACGGCTGTGCCGCGGAGGCCTTACGGAGCCCCGAAATGAAGGGGCGCGTTTGGGAGTAAAAAAAGGTGGCCTTTAGTTGTGCACTTGCGGAGAAGGGCCCAGCCAATGGTTAAAGAATTTTTCAAGAGCAATAAGGTACTTCCGTATTGCTACATGAAGTAAAAAATGACGCTTGTAGGGTGCCAAGGCGATGCATTTATTTGTCTCCAATGCACAGAGATCATCATCAACGAATTCTCAAATGTTTCAGGTCTTGAACATCCATAGTCACATCATCCACGTTTCAAACTTTCATAGCGCACTATAGAAATTAATGAGTTTTACTAAGTTAATGTTACTGTTATTGGGACATGTGAGAAAAAAAATAAAAGCCTCCGAACTGTTGAGCTGCAATAGCAATGCTTTATGGGGTTCGGGTACCTTTCCTCTGTGGGTGTCTTCTGCAGTTTGCAAAGATGAGCGCAGCTCCTAACACAGCAAAGAGCACTGGAAAGAGTGTGTCTCTGGTTGCAGGTTTCGAGGCGTTATATCCTGTAAGTCCTTTAATAATGAGAAAATATGCAGATTGGAGGATGTGTTACAAGCGAGACTGTATTTCCCTTTTGCTCGTAATTAATATTTTTGCTTCTATAATACCCAATTATCTCCCTTTCATCCAGTTTTCTCTGTTGAATTCCTGTAGCAGTAGATTCTTGTCTAGAGTATACATCAAATAATTTATAGTCTTTTAGGGAGTAATTAACGTGTATGTGCTGCAGTGGTTTTGTGCATACCTTAAAGAACACTTGAAAGTGGAAAATATCCCGACTATTTTAATATTGTGATGTGCTAATGTAATTGCACTTAATATATGGAAAAATCATTAACTTTTCCCTGAATATGGGCTCATAATGTTAGATTATATAAAACAGCTTAATGAAAATACAGCTGTTCATTATGGGAAAGAAGGGTAACATTAGTCAATCAAGTTGCATGAAGTTTTGTTCACTTTTAATTTCCAAGCTTCGTAGTTACCTTTATATTATTAAGGGAAAATGTCCTGAAGATGGATGGGATGAAAGCACCATTGAACTGTTTCTTCATGAACTTGCTATAATGGACAGCAATAACTTTCTGGGCAACTGCGGAGTGGGTGAGAGGGAAGGAAGAGTGGCGTCAGGACTTGTTGCCCGAAGGCATTACAGGTACAGGTTATTGGCAACTTTAATTATTCGTATTTATTATTAATGCTTTCAAGTGGCATATTTCATTGTGTTTTGTTATCTGAGACCTTCATAGCATTTGAGAAAAACAGTGTAGTGGGATATTGAATTGATCCAGCTTTCTGTACTGAATTTTCATTAATAACTCATTGGAAAGTCTTGAGTGAAACAAAAATGTTTTGTTAGGGTTATGACCTGTATGCTGAATGGGTAGAGGCTTAAGATGTTGAGTTAGCTGCATGCAAGGAAAGCAGAGATCTTCCTGTTTTAAAATAATCCATGCATTACTTGCCTTTTTTTAATGCTGTCCAGGTTTTTTAGCTTTATATTATTAAAAACTACTGCATATTGTAGTTGTAAAGTATCAAACATTCCTAGTGAAGACCTGTTTGTATTTTGTTATATTCATTAATATCTTTATAATGCGATTGGTTCATATGCACATGAAAACCCAGTACATCTATAATGGGTTTTATAAGAAGGAGATCTTTAAAGACAAGAAAAAGCTTTTAAAAGCTTGTAGCCCTTTTAACACTTGATAGGTATGTTGGATGCTATAATTCCAGAGGCTCTGCATTAATTTCTTTAGGGATATACTTTTTTTTCCAGTGTAGAGTTTTGTGCTGAGTACCTTGCTGTGATGTTTTATGTAACAGGAATGAAAGGAAGTGGAATTTCCTGGAATGTTTCTCCTTGAAAGATGAAACAAAAGCATATTAGAGACCAGAAATTTAGTAAGCTTTACCATATGGAAGTTGAATTACTTAGGCTTAATGGCTTTCATAAACCCTACAGTACCATGCAAATTTAATTTAAAAAGCCAGTAATACATCAATTTGGCTTTTTTGTTTTCTGTACTGCTCTCTGGTCTAGGGCGTGTGTGGTGAGGGAGGTAGAGGGTCACACTGGGGAGAGTTATCGCAGAAGTATTGCTTTCTGACAGTGCTGGAGAAAGCATGCCAAACTTCTGGCCTCAGGGAGCCTGGGCTGGCATTCAGCACCTCTCTCACCTGGCATCTCGCCTTCACCTGTGGGCATCAGCAATAGCAAGGAAAGGCCTGGAGGCGTCCTCCACTCCACTTATTTCTGCAATAAGTTTTACAGGTAACTTTGGGGGTGGTGGACGTAGCAGGAGAGGGTTCTCAAGCTGCCTTTCCTTTCACCTTAATAGATTCGTAGGGAGGATTGCTCCTTAAGAAGGAGTGTGTATGTACAGAAGAGGAAAAAGAGGTGGTATGAGAAAGCTATTAAGAGCATAGCAGCAGGAACAAGGGAAAAAAATATTTTTGATGGAGTGAGGATTACGTGCAAATTTTAATTAATTATCAAGCAGTAGCTTGAAATGGGGAAAAAAATGTAAGCTGTAAAACTATGCTCCAAGAAGTTCTGAATTCCATGTGCTCATCAGACTGCATTTTACTCTATTCCCAAGACGAAAACAGAATTAAAGCCATAAATAGATGTGTATTGTTTAGCTTGCTTGAGCAGCTGCTACACTTCAGCCATGGGTAAAGTTGGTTCTGTAAGCTTATATTTTATACACAGTTTCAGGATCTTCGACTCCTGAAAGATGCTAAATAATATCCGGTGTTTATAAATGCAGTTTATAAGCATAATTTATAAACAGAATGCAGAGAGAGATGGTATTGCATGATACATAATATTGTGTAGTAGATTGAGGAAGATGAAATGACAATGTAGAAAAAGATGGGCAAAGTGATACATTAACCTAACGGTCTTCAGGATGTTTTGTCGCAGTGTATATTATTTCTTTGCCCTGTGGGAATGAAGCCTTTGACCGGGGAGTATCTGTGTAATACCGCTATGCTTATGGTAGACGACACTATAGGCAACTGATTTTTGTTTTCCTTGGAGTTGTGTGTCTGAACACGTCAGCATTTATAATGCTAATTCAACAGATATCAAGAATTGCTGAGGTGCGCTTAAAAGGAAGCCTGCCAGATGCTAAATGTGTTGCGACTGTGGGTCTTTTCAAAGTTTTTACTTGCCTACTGTAACATTGTTAATCTACTGTTAAAAAAAAATTTATGGTTTCATACGATTATATATAGTTCGTTGTAATGGAGCTCACTATGGCAGATATTGATGTTGCATTGGATACAGCATTTTCCACAATTGTTTATCAAGTTGAATTCTCTTCAGTCAGCACGAATTATTGCTTTGGGACATGAAAAAACTTGATGTATGTTTTCAACCTTTTTTGTTTAGGTTGATCCATGGAATTGGAAGGTCAGGTGATATTTCTGCAGTCCAGCCTAAAGCTGCTGGGTCTAGCCTTTTGAACAAACTTACTAATTCAGTAGTTCTGGATATTATAAAGCTGGCTGGTAGGTGTAAATCTGAAAATATCTTTTATTTGTGGGGCCATGTGGTGGGTTCTTCATGTTAATTTCTGTCTTGTGTTTTATGTGTGCAGGTGTCCGGACAGTGACCAATTGCTTTGTGGTTCCTATGGCAACTGGCATGAGTCTAACTCTGTGTTTTTTAACATTGCGGCACAAGAGACCAAAGGCAAAATACATTATCTGGCCACGTATAGACCAGAAATCTTGCTTTAAATCAATGATAACTGCAGGTAAGAAGGAGCTGACTGATGACGCAGTGTGTTTTTCTAACAGACATAAAACCTCATGTAGCAATTCATATGCTTGCAATAAGATCCAGAAAAGGCCTAATGCATAGTGGTTCTAAGTACACTCCTGATTTGTAACATGCAACCACACACACGAGTTGTCTTCCTAATGCCTTGTAAAATATAGGTATATGCTGAGGTACAGAGGTATATAAAGTAGTCTATAGAGAACACAATACTGAGGAACTTACAGTTCACTCTCTGAGTTAGATGACTAATTTGCTGTCCTGAGAATTATGTAAAACCAAGGCTTGTGGTTCAAACCTCTCTTAGATTTATGGAAGAAGCATAAGTGTTTTAGGAATTGTGATCAGAAGGTGACAAGCCGTCGGATTTGCACATTCTTTTCTTTTAGAACGTAGGAAGTCTTAGCTGCCCTATTTGTTTTTAATTTTGCAGTGTCACTCAGCTTACTGAGGAAATGAGTTTGGTGCCTTTCTTAGTTCAAACCTTAATTTCTCTCAAATGGAGTTCCTTGTTTTCCAGTCTGTAAGTAAGTGAAGGGTAAAAGTCTATCCCTGCACTGAAGCTGTCCCCTCCTTCAGACTGATGCATGGGATCAAGGAAAGGGCAAGTAAGGGAGACTATAATTTTCCAGCTCAGTGCACATACCTGCAGGTCGTGGCATATATTCTGGTCCTAGTTCCTAGGACACATTTATTTTTTGCATAAAAGAATCACTAGATAAAAATGATTAAACAATGGGAAGCAGGGACTGGGTTCTGTCCAGGTAAGATGTCCAGGTGTTTAAAAGGAATCAGATCAGAACAAATAGAACATGCATACAAGAAAAATGGGAGTGTTTTTGAAATATTATGCTCAATTTAGAACATCAGGCTAAGGAAATTACATTTATAATGGAGAAGGTTGTGAGGAAATGTAATTGATCTTTAATTTTTTTAATAGTTAAGACAGCTATCACAAAATCAATTAAAAGAATTATCAACTAAAAAGAGAGAAGCAGGTATCAGATATCTAACAACTATCTATTAAATGCAATCTCTGTCTTCAAGATCACTAGCTGAAAACCAGACTAGGGCTAACACTCAATAAATCCTTCTAGTCCAAATTCTTCTGTAGGGTTTGAGCCTTACATGTCAGTGTTAAGGCATAGTGTTGAGCCTTGAAGGGAGAATTCACATAGCTGCTGCCATGTTACGCTGCTTTGGAAATCACTCTTTCCCTTCCCCTGCCCCCACCCCCCTTCTCCTTTACTTTCATTCAGAGACCTGAACATCTCTGTTTTTTAAGAAAGTTATAGTTGCTTCAGCTAGTATGATGTTGCTGCCATGCCACACCTGTTTGGGGAAGGGAATATATGGTTTCTGGTGTTCTATTGTGTAAACAAAGCCTTTCTGGTTTATTGATTTATTTATTAGCCAGAAATTTGAGCAACTACCATGACAGGCTTCCTTCTTTATTTTTAAGTGCTAGGTTAGGCAGCCATGCCTTTGTCTAGCTGAATCTTGAAAATCTTTGAGGATGGAGATTTCACAACCTCTCTGGATAGCAGTTCCAGTGCTGTGCTATCCTCTGAATGAAAAGAAAATTTTCTTGCTGTTTATTCTGAACCTCTCAAAGCAAAATTTGTTGCTGTTGCCTCTTATTATATCCTACCAAGGAGAGTCTGGCTGTCTTGTCTTTGGAATGCCCTTTCAGATGGTTGGGGCCTGGTATTAGATATTCTCCTTAGCCTCTTCGGGCTTGAAAAGTGTAGCTCTTAACAGCCTTTCTTTCTAAGCTGTATGCATTATACCATACTCATCTTGGTAGCCCTCTGATGGACCCTCTCTGTATTTTTAACATCCCTCTTGACCAGCCCATTCCAAAACTGGAAACATTCCAACATTTAGAAGGGGATAACTTCCTTTTTTCAGATGTGTCTCATACATGTCCTTGAGAAACAACCTTACGAGGTTCAGCTTTTTGTACATCTTAAACAAAAACAAACTGGAAACTTAAAAAAGTAGAAGACTTGGGAAATAGCTTGGATTTTATATGACAAAGTTCACTTACAAAATGAGGTCAAATGTGGACATTTTTATCTTTTAAGTAATTTGGAAGTGTGTAAATCAAATAAGGCAGAGGCTTATCATGAAAGCCAATTCATAATGATCATTATTGCATTGGTACATCTAATGGCATCCTTTTTTACAGAGGCTGTTTTAGTACAGTGGTGCTTTACAAGAATGCCACTCAAACACTTTCTTTTTAATTGGGAGGGAAGAGGTTAATCTGTTTTTAAAACAATCTTCTAACCTGTTGCTGTTGCATGCAAAGAATGTAAAGTAAGGTTTTGTCTGCAGTCCAGTATTTAACAAGAATATTATTGTCATTTTTAGCGATACGGGCATTGTACAATAAAAGTTTGTTTACCTATTATTAATCCAAGTCTGAAAGAATCTGTTAAAACAACAGAAGCAAGAAGATTTTTCTAATTCACACTGGAACTAAAACCCCACAATTAGTCCAAGATTTGATGATACACATTCAGGTCTTGATTTTTTTCGTCAGGTTTTGAGCCCGTGGTGATAGAAAATGTATTAGAAGGCGATGAGCTACGGACAGACATCGAAGCAGTGGAGGCTAAAATCAAGGCTCTTGGTGCTGAAAATATTCTTTGTGTGCATTCTACAACATCTTGCTTTGCTCCAAGGGTACCTGATAGGTAAGTAGTCTTTGTAAGTGCCATTTGTTACTGTTAAAAAAAACCAAAACCACAACAAAAAAAAACCTCCAAAACAACAAAAAAAAAACCCCAAATAAAACCTCCGTGTTTTGAATGTCCATCTTCCTAAAGTTGCTTAATTACTGCCAACAGTTAGTAAAGATACCCTAATCCCCTTGCTAAGGAAAATAAAAGGTGGAGGCAATGTTCCACTTTCAGAAAAGTATATTGAAAAGGTGAGAATAGTGCAGAAGGTCTTCCTTCTGTCATATAACTGAGGTTAATGATGATCTCTTGTGATTAAATTAATGTCATTTTGGCAGTGATTTTCTTACAATTTCATGGAAGCATTAAAAGTAGACTTTCATAGAAACATGGTCCAGGTAATGTAGTTCCATAGCTAATGACACATTTTAATATTACTGTTACCTTTGCTAGCCGCCTTCTCTAGCCAGTGATGAATTTTCCTAGGCTATTAATACAGTTTTTTTTTTTTTAAAAAAGCTTCAGCTAAATTTAAAATCTTTGCTTGATCTACTCTTTCTTGTATTATACTGATGTTTATAGGGCTAATTAAGATACACCGATACAAGGAAACTCTTGGAAGTATCTAGGGCAGATGTGCTGTATGAGTATAACATATGATTTACCCTATTGTAACTTATCTTGAACATTTGCTGCCTGATTGCATGGTGCTACTTCTTGTAATTTCCAGCTGTTAAATCACCATTAAAAGAAGCTTAAAATACATTGCATTCTTTCCTAATATTATGTGTGTGTATACATAACTTCCGTAGTTGCTACAAAGATGTCATTCAAGCACCAGCTGAAGCTGAGATTAACGTTATGGTTATGGATGGGAAATAGAGTATCTGAGACATTATTTCAACGTGTAGCTTGGTTATGAAATATTTGAAAAACTACTCATTCTGAATATGGCATGTTGGTGTAGAGGTGGCTGAAGTACTTGGTATATTTAGTCATTTGTCCAAAATGAGCACTGTAGTTACTTGCAAAACCTACTTTCTCTATTTGCTTATGAAAATAAGTATCAAGAAGCAAATTCCTTAGGTTTTACAATTGAACAGGTATCTTTTGATGGGCTTTTATGTAGTAAACTGAAGTATGAGATATTAGTAAGATGTCTTTTTTTTACATGGTTTTAAATACAGTGTCTCAGTTTTCCCACTTTAATTGTGTTTAATTTATCACAAAACTGAAAAGACTTATGTTTAGAGGTCCTCTACAATATATGCTGTAAATTTGCATTCATGTCAGTTACCTTATTTGGAAAATTTAGTTCAATATTTGCAAGTGTGGGAAAGAAACATTACTGACTCTGAAACATGGCATGTAAAGATGTTTTGCTCTATTTTCCTACCTTTAAAAAAACCCAGTATTTATCATAAGTTAACCCAGTTGCTAGAGGGAAGTTAAAACCTTATAATTCTGTCAGAATACTATGAACATTGTTTGAAGTTGACTAGCAGATTTATTGGCTAACCTAAATCACAGCTATCAAAATTGAATGGTCTGTTTTATAGCTTGGGTAAATGAATCTTTTCCTTATCTGCCTCCTCTTTTTGACATGCAATTGTTTTGTCCTCTGCAACGAAGAGATGAATTATTGGGTAGTGGCACTGTGTTATGATATACCACAGATATAGGAGGATTTGAACACACTTCCTATTTAAAGGATACTGTCAACTACTGAAGGCCATAACATTCATCTTCCTACAGGAAGGAGAATCCCATACAGCATTTCTAGAGTGCACCACTTTAAATATCTATTTCTAAATATTTTCCATTTGTAAGGCTTTGATTAGTTGTGGTGGTGGTGTTTTCAAATTCTAAGTGGCTTAGGATTGTTAAAAGATCAGGGTAAGAGTTTTATGCTTGTATAGCTGTAGCTTTCCTGTGAAGTGTTATTTGACTTTATGGGAATAATTCACTCGTGTATAAACCCCCTTCCTCAGGGAGACATAAGTTCTCAGACAGTCTCCTACCTGCCGTTGCTGTGAGTTGTCTCTAAAACTACTGTATTTAATAGAGAACTGAAGGACTAAATGTGTCTTTTTCTGTTTATGTACTTAGCAGAACTCTGTATCTTGTTACTTTCATTAATATTAGAAGAAAGAGCAAAGCTTTCTTTTTATGAGCTTTCACAAACAGGAGAGAAAGAATAAATTGGAAGATATTTCTGAAAGTCCTACTTGTGATTTTTAAGAACCTGAGTAGTAGCCAACTCTTATATTAATGCTTTATTTTTCTGATGTGATTAGCAGCACTTTTAATGGTGCGTTTTAAGCCTTGGAAGCAGACAAGTGGTGTGCATAATTGTTTGCTTCCCTTGCATAATCACAGATTCTTTTCAAACTGTAGCACTCTCATCCTGTATTGTAATATAGATCTAATTGTTCAATAGAATATTTTTGTGAAAAGTAAAGAGGCTTTTCTGTTTTGAGTACTTGTGGAAGCTAGCTTATTGCTCTTTTAAGTCTCAGGAGGCGAGAAAGGCAAACACACATAGCAGTACACCCTCCATGTTTCCAGTTTGGTGAAATTCTCTACCTGCACTTGAAAAGAAACCTGTAAGGGGGGAACTGTTTTCCTTTGAGTCTCTGTGGAAGGTGAGGAGTGAGTCTGATTAAGATCAGCAGATCAGAAGGCAAAAACTTTGCCCTGTGTAGTGTTATGTTTCCTGTGACTGTTACATAGTTCAGGATTCAGAATGTTGATAAATGTGAAAAATTATCAGCTCCTGCTGAATATCTTGGCTGGAGAAGATCAATACTTACATCATATTACTGGTGTTTCCTAATCATTACATACTTGTGATTTTTTTAGGGATAATATGGTGATGATGATGTTTTCCTAAGGATTGAGGTTTAGAAAATTTAATCTGAGGTTTGCAGCTGAATTTTGCATTACAAAACAACACTGGGCAATGTAATGAAAATAGAATGCAAAGGAATGTCACCTCTTGGAAAACGTTTTCATACTCTGTCACATTTTATATGAATGTCAGTAAATTACAGTGAGAGGCTGTACAGAAGGAGATAGAGTAAAAATGCATTGAAGGATTAGAGTATCCTGATTTTTTAAAAATAATATTCCCTTTATCATCACTTTAAATTATTATATATTACCTTGTTTTTTCAAATAGATTTTATTTCTAAAATATATTCACAAGTTTGGGGGAAATCAAGAGCTTTTTTTAAAGAATAGAGCATGACTGGAGTGCTTCAGAAAGGGAACTAAGTACGTGTATGTTTAAAATGCTGAAGGCCTTTACCCAAAATGACCTGTGCACCCACATAAATCCTAATATTACGGAGAAATCAATCCAGTCTGAGCTCACTGTGATTTCAGGGATTTCTGAAGGCAAAAGAGTTGTCTTTATTTCTGAGTAAACAGTTGAACAAAGTTTTAATTTGTTGATTTCCACATTAGACATTTTAGAGCTCTCCATTCATTTGAAGAATATCTTTTCTGTTAATCAGTTTATCTGAAACATGAAAGGGAGGTTTCAGCCAAAGGGTTGAAATACTAGCTCTTTGAAATAAAGAGAAGCATGCAAAGACTTAGTGTTATATAATGCTTTTGATTCCCAAGACACATCTCGGAACTTCTGTTAGGCCATTTTCAGGCTGAATGTTAGAAGAAAAGGGAAAGAAGTGTGGGTAGCTGAAGCTCTGTTAGTTATTGTTAAAGTAGTATAAAAAAATGCTTATGTCTGAAGCAGAATGATTTGGCATCTATTTACTGTGTTCCAGACAAAACTTTCAGTGAAGCGTGAAAAATTTCACCACAGGTCAACAATTTGTAAAAGCTAACAGAATTTTATTCTCAACCTCTATAGCTTAAGGTGTCAAGTGCTACCTTGAGATGCTAATCAAAAAAGTTTCTTATCTCATTCTGACTTCCTTGTAGACCTTTCAGTCTTTTAATGGTCTGATTTGTAACATGAGTTACAGGTATCAATGCTTCTCTAAATTACAATTTTATGCTCATAGATTGGAGGAACTGGCTGTGATTTGTGCTAATTATGACATTCCCCATATCGTCAACAATGCATATGGAGTTCAATCTTCAAAATGTATGCATCTTATCCAGCAGGTAGGAGCTGTGTATTTCAGATAGTTATACTTGTTAAAAAAAAATTAAATCTCTGATTGTAGACAACACTAGCAAATTTTATTGGATGCTTCACAGCTTTGAGACTAATCCCATGCATGTATGGTATTTGAACAGTTTTCTGAGAAAGTGGAGCAGAGGGAAACCAAGCTTAAAAATTAATATTTGTTATTTCTATCATGTGCTTTTTAGGTATTAAAACCAAATTGATTTAGGTTTTGTTCATGTTCAAGTGTCTCTCATAATGGAAAAATGTCCTTAATAAACTTTCTTAAAATATTTCATAAACTTATTAACTAAAAATAAAATAATGGATCATGCTTGAATAGGGATTAGGCCTTCAACAGAATGTGAGTTACGGATTTTCAATTGAAGGTACAAAATGCTACAGCAACACTTCATCCACAGTGCCACTGTTAAAGCTTTCTTGTCACAGAGGACAGCTGAGGAAACTGGGTTAAGTTCAATGTTGTGTTCAAAAAAGTTTGATTTCTGTTCCTGTTCAGTCTGAAAAGGAGGTTGCTTAACATCTAAGATCAGCTCAGAATTCTTGCATTTCTGCTTATTGCAATGTACATGCACCATTTCTTCAATATTACTCTTTTATCTCTGTTGCCCGTATCAAAAGAATAGGGGGGATATATTTTTTAACAGGATCCAGGGGATCACAAACTATTATGAATTTAAAATATGCTGGTGCTTTTTTTTTTTTCTAATTAAGAAGACATTATGTTATTCATTGGGCACAGACCAACTGATGTATAATTATGACAGGAATGTCATGTTGGCATTTCTAAATCTTGAGAGACTGAAGGAATTTGACAAAACTTGACGTGATATGTGAAATAGAAAATGGCGTATGCTTTATTTGTAATGTACTTGGTACATGTTATTGTATTTGACTTGCACAAATTCAGTGAAATTCTGACATGAAGGGGGCTGTGGAATTGCTGAGTTTTACTGAGTGAAATGCATCTAATGATAATCTTTTCAGACTACAAAGCAACAAATAGAACTGTTACTGTGTAGGTTCTGTAGTTTTTTCATGCTTCTTGATAGGTTGTTTGGGGTTTTTTTGTTTGTTCTTTGATTACGCAAATGTATACATTTGAGCTCTGATTTGTTTTACATTTATTTAGAAAAATCTATTTCCTGCAATAGAAAATGTACTGTCTATGAGGAAGTAGTTACTAATGAATGGTTAAAAGTATGTACATGCTGAGCACAGTGTGAACAGAACTTGCAAGACTGTCACAGGAAAGAGCTTTTGAGACCATTTCATTTGTCATGCTTTACCTCTGGTGGTCTCCTGTCAGTTAAATCAAATGATAGCTGCTGGCATTCATCTTCCCATCAAAAAGCTGACACATTTGGAGTGCTTCTTCCCACCTCCCATGCACTAAGCTATTAAAACATAGAGATAATAACTGTGGTTTAGTTGGAGCTGCTTTTTTTTTTAACTCTTGCCATGCCCATTAACACTGTTTCTATTTTTTGGTGTTAATATGTAGTACTTTAGTATTTATGTATTTGAATATACTTAATATGTTCCTTAATATAGTTTTCAGGTTCTGTTATGCTGCATACTTTTTAATTGTACAATTCACAGTAGCATATTACTCAAATTGAAGATGTACTGCAGAATCTACATTTTTTTTTTTCCCTTTTAAGAATATCTGAGTGGCTAGGTGTAGGGTTGTTTTGTTTTCAGGAAGTGGAGAAATCTGCTGTAGGAATTTATCTGGATCTTGATTTTGCAAGCAGCCTTATAAGGAGGAGTGCTGTCACAGCCCTTGTTTTAATGCAAATTTATACATGTATCAAGCAAAATAATCATCTTTTCTAATGAAGCATTAACCTGTAGCCCTTTACTGTGAGAATCTGTGAAATGTTTTGGGGTGTACAATTTTAACTGTATCAATTCCCATTAAATTCCAAAGGTTTTCTTTTTAGTAGTTTTTGAAAATAAGCTACATTTAGACCTGCAGGAACTAAAATCAGTGTTTTAAATCATAACAAAAGAGGAATTTGTAAGGTACTATGTAAACAGACAAAGGTAATAACTGAGCAATGCTAAGAAAAGGTAATACTATGATTTTTAATTTTTCATCACAAATACAATATCTGAGTTTCATGAATTATATTTATTTCCATTATGTTGCTGTGTAATTATGATGCTATCATGTGTTTCCTTTTTCCTAATGCATGCTGTGAATTTTTTTTATTGTTTCTTTTTGATAAAGGGTGCTCGAGTAGGCAGAATAGATGCTTTTGTTCAGAGCTTGGACAAAAATTTTATGGTTCCAGTAGGTGGTGCTATCATTGCTGGCTTCAATGAGTCCTTCATTCAGGAGATCAGCAAAATGTATCCAGGTAACTAGTTCATGGACTGATTTCATCCATATGAAATAACTGTAGAAAACTTGATTATCAGCTTTCTTTCATATAAAATGTATTTTTGCCAATTGAATCTGTATATTTTTTTTTTCAGGAAGAGCATCTGCATCTCCTTCCTTAGATGTCCTCATTACACTTCTGTCTCTAGGTGCCAGTGGCTACAAACAGTTACTGAAGGATAGAAAGGTAAGCTTTTTAGCAAGCAGCACTTTCTTGAAGTCAACTGTTAACAAAGTCTTGTTGCAAAACTGCTTTGTTTAGTAAATCCAGTTTGTCTAGAAAGCCGTTCAATTTCTTCTGAGCTCACAGCTCTGAATCTGATAGGCAGTGTGATATAATTACTTCTCAGCCGAATGGTGCTCACGAGTAAGCATGACTTCCATGTTGGTTTCCAAGCGAGAAAGCTAAGTGAGGTCTTGTAGTATCTCGTACAGTATTCATATTTGTTCTGAAGTGTGACTAATACAGTAGAATTTTGCCCCCAGAAGCCTAATCTGAGAACTCTGCTATGTTATCATGGTCATACTGCTTCCAGGGCTAAAGCATGAGATTGGACACTCAGATGTAACCCAGGGGGCTCTTCTGTTCTTCATGTGGCCTTATTGTGCCTTTGTGCTATCATAGTGTTTAATTACATGTTTGTGTACCACATTCTCTGGAGAATCACACACGGTTTCTGGTTAGGTTATAAATACTGTGTATGGCCACAAAAAGAGAAAAATACTATCATTTAAGGTATTTATCTAGATACAGAGCTAGGTTTCTTCTCTGCTTCTCACAGACTGTATGTTTTATGTTGGGTATAACTGCATTGCACAAACATTCAAGTAGTCTAAAGTTGGACCTGTACATCTTGAGTTCCTTAATTCTGGACATAATACAGGCCTGATTTTGCTATCTTTATATATTAACACAGAGCATTCTTTTTGTGGAGGGTTTTAGGTAAGGAAATGCTGTGAATTAAGTACTGTTAAGTTCATAGCTTTAAATCATGCATGATATGTTCCATTATTTTATTTAGAAACTACTTCCAGTTGTCTGCTGCTGGCACCTTGCTGTTGCCTCTGATTACCTGGCAGGGGAATAGTGCTGGATGCTGTGACTTGTTTCTAGCTGCTGGTAGAGGCATCCAGAATTCTGTACTGGAATTGAGATCCCATAGGAATAGCTAGACTACAGAAAACCAAACTAGCTTAGTGGCCTTACAACAACTAAGAAGTGATCTGTGCAACTAAAGTGAAAATATGGCTGAAAGCAGTTACTGCTTTTGCCACTATTGCAATACTGTGGTATTATTAAAAAAAAAAACCCAAACAGCAAAAACCAAAACAACAGAAAAACACAAAACACACCCCACCAACATTTTATTATGGACTGTTGTATATATTGCCACGTATGGTTTGTGTCCTTGTTAAAAGCAAATTGTATTTTTTCCCACTTCACTCTCATGTCCAAAAGAATCTCAGGTGAATTTATTGTGTCTTCTGCAAAGCTGATTTTGATGTTAGATTTACACTGGTAGCAGATGCATAATGAGCAGTATAAATATTCTCCAAGTCATAAATAATAATTCTTTCGTAAATAAAATGTCTTAATGAATAGCTGTATATTTTTAATCATGTCATTTTCTTGGAAGTAGAATTCTAAAGTTAATAAAGCATTACATCTTTACAACTTCAGGCCTTTTAATTTCAAATGTGAGTATACTCTATAATCATAGCCTCATATGTGGCATAAATATGTTTCTTTTATTGGATTTTCCATAGAAATAGAAACCTTTTTTTTGCCTAAAACTGTTTGTTCCTGAACTGTAAAAATGTAATAGTGATATTTTATTGCCTGTGCTCTATGAAGGCAGAGGCAGAGCTATTAGGCTCCCAGCAGGAGCTATTTATAGCTTGACATTGAGCACTCCTTTTTATATTGGTGCAGCTACACCTACTCACACAAAAAGTCAGCTATAAAAAACTTCAGGTTGGGTTTTTTCTTTCTTTCTCTTTTTACCTTATCCTTATTCACATGGGTGTTACTTCAGGTTATTTGAGCTCAGGCCAGAAAGAATAGAATATTACGGAGAAGATATTAATCTCGCACAACCAAGGGAAGAAATCGTATGCCCAGTTTTTTTCTTTCACGTGGATGAACTATCTAATACAAGAAGGGAAGAGATTATATGAGGGAGAGGAGCATGTACATGGAGTGGGATTTTTCTGACAAGCTGGCAGTTCTGGAGTGCTCAATTATCTAAGAGTATGAGACTATATGTTATGATATGAAGGAGTAAAATGGTGCAATGTATGTGAGGACAGAAGAGCAAGGGAGGTACACACACATGCTGTAAGCGTCTGAATAAAGGTGACCATAATGAAAGCTTAGTAAGGGATGTTTTCCACAGCCATATTTAGCCTTGATGTTTCCAGAGAAAGGATGGAAGACCACCAAGAGTAATGTCTTCTCACTTGTTCTAAATTTCCAGTATTCCTTTTTATATGTTTATGTGGTGTTTAGAACAGTGGTTTTCTGATATCAGTAGGGGATTGTAGGTCCTTTTGTAATGCAGATAATGACAGCTGATCCACAGTCAAATTTGTTAATATCGTTGCTTTTACAGAACTCATAATATTATGTAAAGGTAGTGACTCCTTTGGCTTCCTCAGCAGACATCATGTTGTGTCCCATATTCTGCACTGCGAGGTCTTAAAACTCTGTTTTCATGCAGGTGTTTGTGTGTCTGAACCAGGCCCCATGTAGCCAATATAGTGGTTACACTGTGTTATAGCATAAACAGTAGGCTTCAATTGTCACCTCAGAACTGATGGAGAGCAAGGACCCTGCAGTTAATACCTGTTAACTGTTTTCCAATGTGGTCCATTTAATGCATTTAACTAATTATTATACTGGTATTATTGAAGAGGTGATGGCTTCATTTTGTTTTCAGCAGTTATGGATTTCCTCATTAGATTTCCTAACAATCTAATGATCAAGATAATTCTGATTTTCTTAAATGTATTTCTGTGTTACTTGGGATGTGGTGGAGCTTTTTATATCTGTATCCATCTGTCTGTATACTTTCTACAAGTTATTAACTGGAATCATTTTTATGTCCTTATGGAGTATGTATCTATTTAAAATCACACCAAGTGGGAAGAAAATGTTTGGGTTTTACAATTCAGTAAAATACTGGGTTTACATTTCATGGTTTATCATTGATGTAATTATTCTGATAGGAATAAATTATTTGTACAGTTTAGTGTGAGTTTATATTGCTGTACTTATGATTGAATTTAAGAATAAGGGAAAAGCCATTTAATGCTGGGTATTAAAAATGTAAAAAAAATCAAATATGACAGACATTTGTTACTCTTTATTTGTCTAGTCAGTTTGCTACACTGTAGTTTGTCAAATGTGTGGGAATATTGCAGGATTTTTCTTGGGTGAAATGTGTGGAATCATATTCAAATTTTAGACTGGCTGGAGGCAAGATAGTTTAACCGAATGTGATCATTATCTTAAATGGTGTTGTGTCGTTCAACAAGTGCCAAGTATGAACGGAAGCTTCAAAGAGGCCTAAGCATATATTCAGGAGGTATGGCCCACAAGGAGCCTGACTTCAAGGTCTCGCAAGTGCTGAAGAGAAAACTTGTTGATCAGTGTTGTTATGAAAGACCTTTTAAAAAAAAGAGTGTGGTAATTGTCAGCATTAGCGTTACCGTATCAGGTTGGCAAGACATACTGGGCAGTTTCTGTTAGACTGCCTTTATATGCTATAAAGATTTAAAAGTTCTGTAACTAATTTCATAGTTTTAAAACTTTCCAGTATATTATAGATCCAGAATAAAATTGTCGATCTTGCAATGCAAGAGAATCTATACATGAGGGTATGTAGTATATGTAGGTATTACACACGTTCATGTGCAGTTTCTGTCATGTGTTTGACTGCATTTCTAGAAAGTAAGCCGCCGTCTGCTGGGGCTCTCTGGGGCATGCTCTAATGGGTCTCCATGCTCAGCACTGCAGCCTCTTTTTGGCTGTATGAAGTGGTGTGCCAAGTGGTCTGATCCGGTCACAGGTCCAGTGCAGCTGCTCAGCTGCAGAAGAGAGGCTACAGTGGTTGCATTATAAACAGCTGCTGCTGCTAAGTAATTTAAGGTGGGACCAGATCAGTATCAGGTACAGCATATGCAGGTTGGCAGTCGGTATCTAGTGCAAAGAGGCTGTAAAATTACTCTTCTGCAGTGTTGTCTTCAGCACCATAAACAGCTGTGGCTGCTCTCTGAGGACAAGTCTTCAGATGAGAGTGAAAGGCAGAGTGTTACAGACTTGGAGCGTAAGCAAGCTGGGCGGTTAGAACTGGCTAGGATAGTTTTAACCACATGCAAAAAGTTTTTTGGCCTTCATCAGTTGTCTCTCTGTCACCTGATATGGGACTAATGGCATATTTAGTACCCCCGTCTTCTGCTTTGTCTCTGGAGTTATTTTTTCCTTACTTGTTTCCCTGTAGTTATTTTCATTTGGAAGAACAGTGCCTATCACAATGGAGCAACAAATGAAGAGTCACCCACATTAGTTGTAGGTTCTATTAAAAATAGTTTTATCATGTAAATACAGTATGAGTCAAATAGCTTTAATAATTGTTACAAAAGTTCTTGAAAATATTTTTGTATATATTTGTGGAAGTAGGCTATTTTCTCCAAATAATTGAGCCATTTGGCACATTTGATGCATACACGATTGTTGACTTGTTCTTTGTATTTTTTAACGTATTTTATAATTTTAAGTGCTAGAAAGACCAGAAGAAGTGCAAGACGTTTTCACATAGTTTAGCATTCATTTCACTAGCCTGGTGAGGTTTGGGATCAGTTTCTAAGGGCAAAGGCTGAACCAAATAATGAAACTTAACTGACTTTTAGTGCTTGGGTTGTTCAGTGCAACTTTAGCATAATAGTTGGCCTCACTGGAGAAAACTTGAGTGCCTATCACAGAAAATCAATTATGTAAGAGCTCATTTCTATATAATTGCTTAGGGTGCTTATAAATTTTCCACATAACAGAAATATTTTTATAATAGAGGTCGGTTATAGATTTGACCTCACAAAAATATTGCTTTTTTTCCTTTTTGGGTGAAGGCCGTTAATCTATTTTGCAACAAACAGCATAACTTCTGAAACTATAAAATATCTAGAGGGCTTCCAATAGAAAGATGCAAAATAGTGTAATTCATAAAAATGAGAAGTTTTGAATTTGTGCGCAGGTAGCTTCAGTCAAACTGATGAAAATACATACTTGGATTTTTTTTTTTTGCTATCTTTCAATTTTCCCTTGTTTTAACAAATTCCTATGTATGTAAAGGCTCATCTAGTAACCTAGGTATTTAAAGTTAATTTAATTTAATACATTTATACAGTGGGTAACTGGTTATACCAACTTGCAGTCCTTCCAGTAACAAAATACTTGAAGAGATGCAACAGAGAATTCCCTAGGTACAGCACAAAAGAATTTATTACTTGTGTATTTATTCCTGTTCCAGTACAGGATTTTCTCAGTGCCAATTTCACCAATAATATCTTCATAGTAGATGCAATTTATGTATATTTCCATATTACTTTGCTTCAGTTGTAGAAGTAAATAGCCAGCAGAGGGAGCCCAAACTAATTTATGATTTGGATTCCCAAAAAATACGAATAAAATGGCTAACACATTGGTGATGCTTATTGTGGAAAGCAAGTAACAAATGAGTAATGTGTTTATATTCAGTGAGGTACCAGAAGGAAGGCAGAAGTGTCTGAACTTTTGAAACATAAATGTTTTTCAAGTTCTGTGAGTGAACTGTAAATACACTCTGATGAATTGAAACCATAAAATCACTCAGTTTACAAATGCCTCTGAAAAATAAGAATGACTTCACAAATTTCAAGTTCTGATAATTAACCATAGATCCCTCCCAAAATTTTTGTTGTTTTCCTAAGTATTACAGAAGCTTTATGTTCTTGTTAATAGTTGAATCAGTAGCCTAATTCATTCAGACAGTAACATGGTACTTTTTCCTCTCCGGCTGAATTCATTCTGTGGTTTTAGGAAGAAAAAGGTCAGGACCTGTGTTCATTTGGTCACTCATGAAGTGAGACTGGGTTCACTGCAGTGCCTCAAGAAAAGCAACTGTAACGTTTTTCTAACTTAGCTACCACAAAGCTCATTTGGTTTCATAAGACCTTTGGGAGATTCTGCTCAGAAACATAATTTTGATCACGAGCTATAATTTGTATCTGTCAGAGTGCTCAGGTCAGAACAGGATACTGGTCTACAAACAGAAGAGGCAACTCTATTTAAAAAAAATGAAAAATCACTTGTCAGATCCAGAAATTGATGAGGATGCTTAAACAGGCAGTCACATTGAAGCAGATGAGCAGCACAAGCAGCACAGTCTTTATGGCCAGAAAGAGGAAGAATCTGGTGTTTAGTATCTTTTAAAAAGACTACCCAGTATCTGTATCTTTTTGCTAGTTTTTATGAGAGACTAAGCATTAAAAAGGATGAAAAAGAAGCCAAGGGATACAATAAGAATGATGTTTATTCTTACTCTGTCCATAAGCGTTTTGAGCTGATATGTGAAGAGGAAGATATTAAACTGAGGAAGACCATGAGCAATTATCATAGATTACTACTGGGGAGCAGGGAGGAAATAAAATAGGGATGAAGTAAGGGATGCAGCCTTTTATGTGCAGTGTGACTTGTATCTGAGCCAAAACACTTACAAATCTCAGTTTTATGACACTTTCACAATAAAGGTGCAATGTAATTAAGTGATAGCAGAAATTCCAATATCTCCATTCTTTTAGTAGGCTTGAACAGGAGGGGTTGGTCCCAGGAAGAGGACTGGCTACACAACAGAGCTGAGTATTCTGTGTGAAACAGAATGCATTCAAATGTATGCTCATAGCCTTCTCCTTAAGAGACTGTATTGCCATTCTCATACAGAAAAAGAAGTGTATGCACTAGTGGTAACTGTGGTTGTGTGACACATGGTAACAAAATGTACTACTTTTAGTCTGGAATGTATTAATATGAGAGAAAACAAAGTAAGGAGCAATTTGCCATAACGTAGCCATCTGTGATGGTAACAGTCTGTGGCTCAGGGTGCTAAGGGCAGGGGGAAGCTCTTGCAGGAGTGGGGTGGGGTAAGACCTGCTGTGCAGTGGGGTTTTTGTCAAGATTTTACCTCCCTAGGTTTCAGGGTCACAGGAGGACTGGCATCACAAGCACATATATTAGACCAGATAGAGAGCTTTATACCAGCTTGAAGAGGAGGAACAGTGTTCAGGAAATGGAGCTGTTCCTTAATAGAATGATTTCAGAGAATTGTCTGGTCCACTTACTTGGTACATGTGAAAAGAGGATCAGCTGGGCACCTATAGGATATAATGGAGACTTAACAGCTTTGTGAAATAGGTACTGTTTTCTCTATTTGGTAGCTAATAACAAAGATACTGCATCTTTTTTTTTCCAGGAGATGTTTTCCTATCTTTCAAGTGAGCTAAAGAAGCTGGCAGATACCCACAATGAGAGACTGTTAGACACACCGCATAATCCCATTTCTTTAGGTAATTGTTGTTTTTTATCTTTTAAAAAAAATCTAATATACTGTGCATTCATTATGCACTTTCACATACACTTCCTATATATTAAACATTGTTCACTACACTCCATTAAATTGTTCTTAGGCTGAAATGAAACCGTTGAACCTAATAAGGTAACCAACTATAAAAGTACAGTAATGACTTGAGCCCTTTTATTTTTTTACAAAATTGCTCCTGTCCAACATATTCATTTATGGTAATCAAGGCAGGCAGAAGATATTAGCATGTAGTAATACTTTTATAAATAAGTAGATTTAAAAATAAATTAGGGTGTACTTATTTTACCCATCATCTTATAGAAGAGATTATGGAATTCCTACTCAAGATATTTCTTCTAACCAAAAATTCTGTTGAACACCAAAGTAATATTGCCTACCTGTGCAGAATCTCTGCCTTACTTTCGTTAGACTGTGTGTAATCTATGACAGCTTGTGGGGAAAATTAAAAATTATGAAACATAATATGAAACATAGTATCTGTATTTCTTTTGTATCTAAACACAAATATTTGGCTAGATTTTTATTGTTGGAAAACAGCTCATCCTCTGTGGCTCTTGTTTGGAGAAAAAGAAGCTTTGTGGTAGTTTTAACCTGCCCTTTTGTTATTTCAGCCATGTCACTGAAGAATCTAGATGAAAATAACGATGCTGCTGTTACCCAGCTTGGATCTATGCTTTTCACAAGACAAGTTTCTGGAGCAAGGTGAGGATGCTATGAATTTGAAAAATTTGCGGGGTTGTATTAGCATATATTTTATGAAATCCTACAATATTTGTTTTGTACCAATTGTCTCTTGATTACAGATTATAGTCCGACAATAACGAGTCAGAGAGTAATGCACCCTTCTTCATCACTGTTATCTACTAATAGTGCCTACCTGCCTGAGTTAGCAATGAGGCCCTCTTTGTTAGCTTTGGTAGGCTAAATAGATAATCTATGCCCATTTAATTTAGTGTCATTATTCCCTAGTACCCTTGGTTTCATTTAGTTTCCAGCTGTTGCCTGATCTTATAGTTAAGTTGTAAGCTACTTAAGGAAGATCTTTGCTTTGTTTATTGCAGCACAAATATGGTTGTGCTGGATGTCAGGGGAATAAGCTCTTAATACCCTACATAGCTTTTTGTCATATGGAAGAAAATCCTTCTTTCTGGAACTAATTATGTTTAAAAACAAAAAAAAAAATTAAAAATCTACAACCTGAGCCAGTCTGCATTGAATTTATTCTTAGAGACACTGGTATGTGGAAATGCAAGCCAAATAATTTTTAACGATTTTGGTTTAAACCTTTTAGAAGAAGAGAATGATTTAAAAATTGTTTTGGCAGGTTTCCTTAATCTGAATATTACTGCTGCCATGCTAACTTCTGTCATAGGCTTAATGTCATATTCTTGTAGCAGAGCTGAATGTTTCCACATCAGAAGGTATGCTTCATTAGCTTGGATTATTCCACTTCCTGCACAGATGAATGACAGTAAATCTATATGTACTGTAGTTAGATGCTCGTTTTAATTTGCCTGTCCTAACCTTGGCTTGTCCTGCAATTTCAGCCATCTTTGGCTGAAATTATTCAAGGCGTTCAATTTTTGAAAAATTAAAACTCTCAAATTCTTTGCCTGATACAGAGTTTTCAGTCTTTCCCTTATTTTAATGTAAGCAAGTAGTTCTTTTGTAGCACATATACTATTTGACGCAGCATTTCAAAAGATTTTAAATGTTATGCTTGTGCTGAATGTCAGTGGTAGGAATAGCAACTCCCTACTTCACTAGTGTACAGGCTTTTGCATAGCCTGTGGTCTGAGCATTTGGACAGAGGAAGGATCCTGCTAATCCTAGTGGTGTTTGTCTGAATGCAGTTTCTTTAATGAACTGCAGGGATTGTCTCTATAGAGGCAGTAAATTCTTATCAATTGATTGGTGTTAACTGCTTGTGTAGGCTTTAACTATAGCCACAAGGCGAATTGTTCCTTTAACAAGTAAGGATGTGGATTAGGGTCTTGGTTTATCAGGGAATGGATATGTACTGAAAGTGCTGAGAAATAGGGTGTAATAGGTAGAGGCTCTTAGTATAAGGAAGAGGTAAAAGTGGTAGCAAAAAGTATCCACTGCAAGGATGGAATGAGTATGAAGTTATCATAGGATGGGGAAAAGGGAAGTGCAGTAGAGGAATGGATGGGAGGAACTCTGGGCCCAAGCCCTCTGAATCACTTGAACCTAGACATTTTGGACTGCAGTACGCTATGCCAGGCAGATGTCCGTACCAAGGCTGCTGTCAGTACGGTGACCTGGGGAGCTCAGGGTCACCAGGTTGCCTAAGGACGGGTAAACAGTCTCGGGTCAGAGACAGAGTAGGTCAGATAGTTAGGGTTTGTTATGGAATAAGAAAGTTTGCTCCAGCTGTCTCTTATCCCCCCTCACTGGAAAGCTCATAAATATCAGTAATGAAGACCTTAATGATTCAACTGAAGAGGGGAGGGGACATATGCATATACACACAGACTCGAGGTAATTCAGGATCCACTACTACTGTCACTCGTAGCGATGCTTGGGCACTAACTTGGAGAACGCCTGTTCTAAGCCTGCTTACATTCATTTGTTTAGGGTTAGCAGATACTACACTGTGTAAGAACTTGGGTAAATGTGTGCATCATAGGCTATCACGTAAAATATCCGAGGCATCTTTAACTGAATCACAATTTTGTTTGTTTGTTTTAGGGTTGTTCCCTGTGGGTCTGTACAAACAGTGAATAACTACACTTTTAAAGGTTTTATGTCACATGCAAATGACTATCCCTGTGCTTACCTCAATGCTGCCTCAGCAATTGGAATTAAAAAGGAAGATGTCGATGTATTCCTAAAAAGACTCGACAAGTGTTTGAAGACTTCTAGAAAAGAAGCAAAGAAAGAGAAAAGTGTAAATGAAATAAGTAATTCTAATACAGGCACAGAACAACTTGAAGACTAGAAGATACAGATTTAGTAACACAGGAAGATACGCTTTTGTTTGAAGTATCTCAGGTTTGTTTTGGGTTAGCATTGTGAATCTGTGGGGGAGAAAGTTTATTCCTGATCTGAAAGAAAAAAAAAAAACAACAAACTTGGGTGAAATTCACCTTTAAAGAAAGCAGGTGATATTCCTTCCAGGGCAGAGGGTCAGACACAAGTTTTTTGCAGCACAGATATGCACATAATATCTGCCAAAATAAAGCTTTACGTTCATAAAGACCTTGAGCTGGCCTTCAGTCTGTGAGTGACTATTTGGACCTGTGTTCAGCAAATCACAGAATGCTTATTCACATATTCTTGATTAACAAGATTTTCTGTGACTGACTAAATTCCTTCCTAGGCATAGATCATGCAGCAAGAAATGTTTCACAGCTCTCAAAATATCGCTTGTTTCTCATCAGCATATGTGCCACTTCTCATTTCTTTTCGAAGGTTTATGTAAGTGTTGGGATAGCCATTACTAAATACGGCGTTAAAATGGCATGAGGTAATGATAGAGTTGGAACAGGAATGTTTTCAGGTCTTTTCACCTCTCAAGAACTGCCTAGAACAAAGCAGCCCTCAGTGGCAAAGAACCACCTAGAATACCTCATAGCCTGTCAGTACTCGGCTGTTGGAAACATTTGCATAGTTCAGCAACCCAAAGGAATTTTAATAATGAAAGCGAGGCATTGTCAAGTGAGGCAGTAGTGGTTCGGTTTTGTTGGGGTTTGGTTGGTTTGGGGGGGGGGGATGTTGGGGGTTTTTTTCCTTCCGTTTCATCTTTTCTTTGATAGGGTGATCAGGTCAGAGACCCACTGAAAAGGAGGAATGCCTTGTGGGATTAACGCAGAAGGTTCAAGAGCCAGTGAGACCTGAGGGTATTTTGGCATTTTTAGTCCATTTTTGTTAAAATTTATAGACTTCCATTTCTGCGGTGCCTTTTGCCATTGGCACTGTGGCTTCTGTGGCTGTCTGCAGTTGCTGATTTGAATTCATTAAGCAAACAATAGATTTAGAGTCTGTTCCTGAAACAAAGGTTCTGGATCGCCAGAGTAACAGTGCTGTAGATTGAAAAACTTTTAGTTAATTATTCTTGAATGCATTTACTACATTGTATGTAGCTTTTATGTCATTTACTGTTCAAAGTGAGCTTAATGTTCAAAGACATTTTCTTGGTCTGTAATGTAGTAATACTTGGGACACCAAAATTAATAAGTTCTAAATGTCAGGAAATATTCTAGCTACGGTGTTTGGTGGGATCTGAGACATATATCCTTCAGAGCTCTCTGTAAATTGCTTGATCAAAACAGTGGTGCTTTTGAAAGAATTGTATATGCTGTATGTTCAAATGAATTGATACAAGAGGTGATGGTTAATATGTCTAAGTTAACAGTATGCTAATCATCACAAAGGTGCTCTCGCTTAGCGAGGTCCATTATATCTTAAGCTTAAATTGAACTGCTGCTTCTACGTGGCTATTGCTACAGTTACACGTTACATTGATTAAAGCTTGTGAAGGTATGGCTCCCTGGACTACAGTCACAGTTGTTATTTGCTGTACAAACACATCCTAGGAGAAATGTAATATGAATTGACCACTGAGTCCTTGTGGCTATGAGGATATGTAAAATTCTTTTCTGTCCCTCTCTTTTTTTTTTTAAAAAAATCCTTTTTCTTTTATTATTGAGAGGATGCTATACCTCAGTTTTTCCAGTTGGTAAAGCTCTTCCACGAGCTTGGTAGCCAAAATTCTGCAGCTCACTGCCTCAGTATTCAGTGTATTGGAGCAGCCAGTGAAAACCACAAGGTCTTAAGTGACACCTTTCTTCCTGGTATTCGATATTGCTGCTCTGTGCCTGAATGAGTATAATTTATTGATGTAGATGGCTAGTCTCATAATGTGAACGTTAGAACTATTGTTACGAGAGTTTAGGGAGGTGCATGGTAGCAGCTAAAATAAGCATTTGATGAATAATATCCTGAAACTGAATAAAGAAAACAGTAGTTACCTTCTCTGAGAGGAACAAACCTCTGCCTTTTATGCTCTCATAATAAATTGTCTGCTTGAAATAATTCACTCACTTCTACTATAGATTGAACCGCTTTCTCAGGTAGTGTTTTTCCGGTCTTCAAAATGTTTCACATTTGAAATCAAAGATGAAAATTTCAACAAAACTCTATAAAAAAGTATCCAGGGAAGGAATTATGTGGTTTGTTCTGATTTTGACCTTTTAAACTGGTTGTTTTTTTTTTTAGTTAAGATAATGGCTTTAATTGGAAAAAAAAAAAACAAACAGCCCGCCTACATTTTTAACTTGTGTGTCACTACCTCTCTTTGCAAATTTTAGTGATGCCACCTGAAGTGAGGAATTTAAAAATATTTTGAGAAATGCCCCCCATCATGTGTATAAACTCCTGAACTCAGTATTTGTGTTATGTTACTTGGGGAAGCTGGTGTTACCAGTTTTCAGTTTTGGTTGCTTTGCACCCTTAAATGTCTTCTCTTTGATATTACATTTTTAGAGACAGAAGCATTTTATAATGTCATTATAAATATAATGAAATTTTAAGTACTTCAAATAGCAATATACTTTGAAGTAAATGGAGAATAATTGGTTATTTAGGAGTTTCAGTAGATGAAAAATACTTTTTAAGGAAGAATATAAATCACTTATTCTCTCTTCACTAATATGCATAATAAAGTAGTGAAATAATACTGGAATGTACACCCATGAGTGGAGTTTTCACTTCCTTTGTGTAACAGATATGGGAAGATTTCCTGGCTGTGGCAGGTTTCACCCACTAAAAGTAGTACTGTGAAAGATGGTAATAGCATGGGCGTAGGTTTGTCACACTATGCAGGGTAAAATAAATATATTAACAATATTTGCCTTCTATAAACATCTTGTACAGTAAATTAAGAAGCTTCTTAAATAACTGTGCAGCCCTTTTTCTAATATCTACATAGGCACATGTCACTCAAGGCTTCCACATACCTCAAAAATCTCCAAAAGCCAACTTGCTGTCTCCAGCATCCACGTTAATAGTGAGAGACATCCAGGAAGGCTGCCTGGGCTTCAGAATGTACTTGGGATTCACACAGCAAGAATCCTAGCAGAAACACCAAGAACAGATGCCCATTTAGTAAGGCTATCTCACAGCTACTGTTTATGTAGCTACCTATCTCCATCATCTTCTAGGTCACAGCATGTGGTTCCCAGCCATGAAATAAGAAAGGGCAAGCACTTGAAACATTCCAGAAGAGCTGAGGATTCAGAAAGAGAAGTTTAGGAGGTTACCATTCTTGCTACCCAGTCTGCTGCTTTGCCAAAAGTTACTGCCCTGTAGCTGAGGTAGCAAAGTGATGTGTGTGCTTGGCAGCTACCGCAATTCATACCGTGTATTAAGAAATGCTGAAACTGGGGTGTGTTTGAGCACTGCAGGTATGAGAAGCAGTGGCTGTAGAGCTAGCATGTTTCCCATTCGCTTCTGCAGAACGTACGTTCTATGGATACTTGCTCACTGAAGAAGGTAACCTTTGGCAACAGGGCAGGGTACAAGGGTAGGCAGGGGCCCCTCAAATTGCAGTCTGAATTGCCAAAGTGACTTTCCTCCCTTATGGTGCCTGTAACTGTTCTGTGAGATGGTTTTCTTTCCCTCTGATGTTACATCTTATGCTGTCTGGATCTCTATAGGTGAAAGAAATGAAGGAGCAGATGGACTTGCCTTATAAAAATAGCACTGGGATAATATAGTGCAAGCAAACTGACACTGAATGACCCATCTCATAGGCCCACTCTTAAGTTTACTTCTTTTGTAGTATCTGAGATAATGAACAAAATGAAGGACCGTTTGAGCAATAATACTGCCTACTCACGCTTTGTTCATAACGACTGCCTAAGATACAAAGCAAATAAAATCTACCAGATGCAGCAAGTTCTCCTGAGCCTCAGAAAGCAAAATTGTAATGTTGCAAATGTAAATGCTGGCATTGCAGCTTAATACACATATAAACCGAGCAATCTATATTGTGCGATCATCATTTTTTAAGAAAGGCTGGAGCCCGGAGACTAGCAAACGTTCTCATCTGCAGTGTCTCAGCAGTTCTCAGTCTTCAGCTGCTGTATAGATAATAATTCTAATTGAAGAATCATTACATGAATCCATATGTGAATGATGGGCTATAGCCGTTTGTTCGTGATGTTTTAAAAATTGAGTTGCTGGTTTCACTCTCTATAAGGGATCATTGGATTGCCTTTTTTTTTATTAAATGCAACATTTTAATCAACCTGGTTTATCAGGATTTGAAATTTGAAGGAAAAACAATTTCTGTAGCTGACAATTTTTTTTAAACAATACCTATTTAAAGGCTTGAATTGGTTACAAAGTGACTCTCTGCAGAGAGAACCTTTGTTCTAATGTTTTTAATTCTGAAACCAGTGCTTGAAAAATTATGCTCTATGTGCTCTGCAATAATTGGTTTTCATGTATTATACTTTTTTCCGTCAAAGATAACAGCATACACTTTAGTGCAGTTTAATAATTCTTTTTTAAAATCGCAGTTAAAAAAGCATTTGCTCTGTCACTCATCAAGCATCTGTCGTATCAAAGAATTAGTCATATATTTATCTTGATGGATAAGCTTCAGTGTTCTGGACCAAGTTCAGTGTAACTGGACCAAGCTTTCAGCACTCCTTTGGTGATCCTAAAGTCAAGTTCATGATCTAATTAAGATCAGTTTGATAATTATATCTGCTGCTGAACAGGAGTCTTTCATCTTACCACATTTCAACTAAATTCTTTAGTGTGGCATCAAAGCAGATCCAGTTCAGAAGCTGAATTGCTTTCTTAACGTGGATGGTGAAATTTAATTTGCCTTTAGGTCCTGGATTCAAACCCAGGCTGAGTCAGCTATAGCGAAATTATAACTGCTTTTTTTTTTTTTTTTTAACCCAATATGAATAGAAAGAACACAGTGGTTTCTGCTGGGTGCTACCTTTCCTATTGTTCTCAAAGAGCTGCAGACTTCAGGCTCCCATCTTACACTTACTGCTGGTTGGGGGGGAAGTTGGTCTTGTACAAATAACATGACAGCAACAGAGGTGTGTGCATTATTCATCTTTCTCTAGACATCCCAGGTAGGAACACACCAGTTCATCGGGAATTTGAGACAAACATGTAGAATTTCTACTGATCTGTTCTCTCCAAAAGCTGTTTCTCAGGCACGTCTTGTGATTGAAGCATACCTGAGGAGCACATGGCCAAAATACAGGGAAAAGGAACAAGGTCTCCAACATTTTGGAAAGTCTCTAGATTGGTTATATGTGTTTGGCTTTTGCTGTGTATAAAGCTCATATTACTGTGTAAACTCTTGAAAAAGTGTTTGCAGCCATTCTCATCCCTCACCTGAACTGTTTCTGAACTGAATTCAGTGCAGTGACGCCTCCGCAGGCGCTGGGGCAGGGTGTGCTGCTCCGGCTCCGCACCTGACGGAGCTCTGTAATGCAGCTGCAAGGTCTGGCTGCAGGAGGACAATTCGGTGCCCAAGCAGGGGAAAGCGTTCCCGCTTCGGTTTGATACGGAACTGCCAAGCAGATGTGACAAGTAGAACTAGTGTGCAGGCACAAATACTGTTAAGCAGTTAGTTAATCCTATAAGTAGTCTATCTGGAGCCTGAGGAACTGCAGATGGAAATAGTGCTTAGTTTGGTCTGCAATATGTCAAACGACAAATGTAGCTATTGAGGAAAGAAGAATCTGTCAGCTCTAACTAAAGAGAAGCATCTTTAAAAGAATTCTGCAACATACTGTATAAACTCTTGATTAAATACAAGTTGTCTCACTAATCGTTTTCTTCTGGATCCCTCTGTAATGAGGCTAAAATGCAGATTCTGGCTTCTGATTTTATACAGTATCTTTTTCAATAGTGGTAGAGAAATTGCAAACGGCTTAGTGGGTGGAGGGGCTTGGGATACAGTTCAAGATGCATTTTTTAAATGGAAGATAAGGAAAGTGTCTGGGAAGTTTATAAAAATAGAAACACCCTGAGATGCTTACTGTGCAGCTGAGGAGGTAGTGGGTCTGCAGCGGGATCTGAGTATACATAGTAAAGTCTTGACCTGCTGCACAGTGCGAGCAGCAGAGAATACTGTCAAAATACAGCTCTCATTTCATTGCAACAGTAGCCTGCCCTCTAACAGTATTAATTTCTAGTACTCTGTCTTCCCCTCACCCCACTGAGTATTTTGGGGTGTGTGTTTTCAGCAGGCTGTGCTGTACTGGTGCATCAGAAGAAGGATGGGGAGGGGGAAGGATGCCTACCAGCACATTGCCATCCCCACTGATGCGGAACTTTATATGCAAGAAGTCAACTGGAGCACGCAGAGGCAGCAGGTGCAAGTGCACATGCCGCTAGCTTTTTTTGTTGAAGGGTTTATAATCAGTAATTGGATTTGAATATAAAAATGTTTTCTAATAATGATATAACTGATGCTTTTAAAACTCAAGCTCATATTCCATGCAGATGGCACAAACTGTGACACTCTGGTTTTCTCTTTGGTTTTGTTTCTAGAAATTTCAGCTCAGTGTTAAATCTGTGGAGCCAGGGCAGCTCTTCAGGTTTCAGAGAAGATGCACAGCGTGTTGATCTTCTAGCTGTAGATGGTGTGGTCAGACCCCACACAGTCCCTCTCCCCTCTCTGAAGGCATGCTTAGGGATTTCAGCCTCATTGCTTCCAAGGCCTTTGGAAGCAAGATGTTTCTCAATGCCTGTGTCTTCAGAAAGAACCTGTTGTGGCTGCTGGAGGTCTTTGTAGGCTGCATATACTCTTCACAGTGCCTTGTGGTGACTTCATGTGGTGGCTTCTGCATCCATGTGCTCTTTTACAGATCAAGTTTTTTGGTCTCGCACTGAGATGGGCAGGACAAGCGCTTCTTTATTGCTCGCACACCCTTATGAGTATTAAAAGTTGCGGTGAGTGGAACACTACTGCTGCCTTCAACAAGGCTGTGTGGCATACGTGGATTTGTTAATGGAGTGGAGCAGGGCTAAGGGTGTTCCAGCTCCAGTATGAGCAGTAATGGCACGTCTTGTGCTCCGAATAATGAAATGCCATTGCACTGCCAAGTGCTGCGGGGGCTGCGGTGGCCCTTCGCAGGTGTAAGCTAGGCAGAAGTGAATTGTGCAGCTGGCCTTGGGTTATTTGGTCTGCTGATCCAGAAGGTAGCTGTGTTTTCTCTTTTCTATATGCAATGGCTCTACAGTGGGCTCAGGAAGAAGAGGCAATAACAATGTATTTTTGTCATGGAAGCAAGTAGCTGTGACTCACAAGGCTCCTGGGGCACCATTTACCGGAGTTAAAAGATGCTGTTTTCATTTAGTTGCTATATAACTGCATTTCTGAGTCTGTGATCACTTCATTCTTGCCTAAGCCCCTCTTCCTGCATTTACAGGCCCTAATTTTCCCCTACCTTGCACTTTCAGCAGATTTTTATATCTGTGCAAGTGGTGGTAAAACTCAGCTCTTTTGATGTGAGAGAATTTAGCATATACGCTGCATTTACTTGGCACCAGCATAGAAGGCCCTAGCAGGGGCAAGGCAGTGGGGAATCAAGCCAGTTGTTTACATCTTCCTCCAAAGGACTGGTAGGTCAAACATCCTTCTCCTTGTCCACAATACTCTGCCATTAACAGCTGTTAGTGAGTGTTAGCGCATCATATTTTTTTCCCCTCGAGGCTGAGCACATTATCTCTACAACACTCCAGCACCTTGCTGGGAACATGCCACAGTTCTGTTTTCAGTGTGTTTTGTTAATGCTAGTGACCTTGGTGGTGTGACCACAACACCTGCTTTACCTGATAAGATCATTAATTTTTTTCTCTGCAGCCTTTGTGTTGAGCATAAGCAGATCTTCATTTGTACCTGGAAAACATTGCCCGAACATCAGCTTACTGGAGCGCTGACCTGTAACTCCTGGTATTTTTTAAGGCGTTAAATAGGCAATTAGAAGAAATCACTTCAATAAAAGTGGAATGAACACAAGCTCCTCGTTAGCTGCAATGGAGCAAGACGGTATTGGAATCAATTGCGCAGCTTTTCAGCTGTCACTCTGCTGCAGCAGCAGCTGTCTGTCAGTCGAGGTGACAGCAGAGAGCTGATCTATACTCTTCTCTGAGCTACAGAGATAAGCTGCACACGCACAATGAATGTGTTCCTAAAATAAACACATTGGAAAGAGCAGAGTATTTTTTTAATGATAAATCTTCTCGCCTTGCTAACAGTTTCTCCTCCCTCCTCCTTTGTTAGTTTACCGGCTTGCTGTCACCCCCTGCCTTTTTTCTTACAGCGGCTGTGTGTTCTCCTTCTGCCTTTTACCTTACAGGTTTGTTTTTCTGCATGCTGCTGCTTTGTGTTTCTGTGGCTGCACCCACCTTCTGCATCCCACCGTAGATCGAGGTGGGGTCCGTCCATGGAGGAGAGGCAGGCGGTGCTGCCTCTCGGGCCAGCGTGACCGCGGCTGGCGCTGCCGGGGCTGCAGCTGGTGGCCGTAAAGTGCTGATCAGGATTGATGGGAAAGGTTTAGATGGATGTGAAATCAGGTGTGGCATAGAAGAGCTATGACTCCAGAGCTTTCTGAAGGAGCTAGCCCTAATTCAAACCTTACCCCCGTCCTTTGTGCAGGCAGGACTCCGGGGGGGGTTTATATTTACTTTTGTGTCTTTATGGATCAGGCGTTAATTTATTAAATGATAAGGTGGTTTCAGCTTCCCCTTCCCCATTTGTTTGCTCCAGTTTTGTTGTTCCACCACAGCAGTGCTGGTATTATTTGCATTTACGGGGCAGTCCTGAAGCTCTTCTCTCTCTTCCTCACCACTATGTTAGAGAAACAGATTTCCTCGGCAGAAATCCTGTGCTATGGGACTTGCCGTGTGGCCCCATGCACAAGTATATCCTGGTCGTATCTCTTGTGTGACAGGGCTGTTCAGGCTGCTCAGCTCTCCAGTCAGGCTGGGGTTGAGGTTGCTCTTGTTTTTCTGCTTTACTCTACAGTAACAGGCATTTCTATTTAGGAGCCTGTGAGTCTTGGGTGACCTCGTTTCCTCAATAAAACATAGCAGTGTAAGAACTGTGTCGTGAAAGTGCAGGGGAATGATGGTGGCTCAGAAAATTGGTTGTGTCACTGGTCCAGACTAAGAGGGCATATGTCACGAGGGACTTGCTTCCAGGCCTTCCAAAAAGACCAGTAGAAGCTAGCAGCTGGCGTAAAAATGGGAAAAGCTGATCTGGGAGAAACCTTTACACATACAAAAAAAAAAAAAGCCCTAAATCTTTTTATGTAAAAATTCCGTTTCAATTTTTGTTTTACAATCTTGGTTGTACAACACTTGTTCATATTTTTTAGTTTTGCCTGGGGTCTACAAACCCTGGAAATCATGGATTTCTCCAACATTATGTGAGATGGAGCTAAATAAGTATCCCTGCCATTTTATAAGTAAGAAGGTAAAGACAGAAGGATCGCCTCCAAATGTAGCTGTGCTGGTTAATGCTGGTCATGCCCTTTGGTTCCATCTCAGAGAGCCCAAAGTCTGATGCCCAAGACAGGTAGCTCAGGACATGTGCTGTCCCTGTCCTTGCGTGTCTCTCTTTAAGGTGCAGGCCCTTCAACTCTTCCATTTTTAACTGTTTTCTACTTAAACAAGGATAAATACATTTTCGCCTGAATAAGGTTTGCTATAGGATTCACAAGACCAAATACCACATTATGGCATATATGGTGGTAAAATCAGCAGCTCCCATTTTCCAGGCTGGTGGCTTTGACTAGCTGACTCCTTTGATAATTTCAAAGGGCTTAAGATAAAAGGAGCTTAGAAAATACAAAGACCTCTGATTTCCTTCCAGGGGTACAGTGGAGGAGCAGGGAAGTGACACTGAGCCATCACCGTTTCTGTAGCTCTCAGTTCACTGAATATGCACTGCCAGAAAACGCCAGTTTTCAGGCCTGTCAACAGATATTTTTCTTAAGTATTTGAAGTACCTCAGCAATGATAGTTACATAGCCCCTTGCACACTGCCAATCCTACCTTTGAAGTCTGTGGTTTTAGGAAAGTTTAATACAGCTTGCTTAAAGTTAAGCCAATAACTTATCCACGTGCAATTGAAGTCTGGTCATATTATAAAACTTCCCCCCCCCCCCCCCCCCGAGCTGTTACTTGTAGCTTTCCAGAAAACAATGTGTCTAAAATAAGATTTTTGACAGCAAAAATTTCAGCACTATCAGTTAGTTGGAAACATTAATTTTCTTTCTGGTTCTATCTCAGAGCAGATCTTTTTCTTTGAATTTTAACAGACAGAGAGTGCAGAACGGCAGCAGCATACACTGCATCTATACAGAGAGATTTGGTTTGTTTTCCAATGAGGTTATAATTTCTGTCCAAACTTAGGACATTGCTGAGCTCTGGTTTCAATTTTACTGCAAAGTCTCAACAATAAGATAAATAGAAGGCACACAAAAATACCTAAAATTAAAGGAAAAAAAAAAACAAAACCAGTCATTTCTGAGATACATTTTTTTAAAAATCCTAATAGTTTAATTTAAACTATTCGTTTAGTAAAAAAAGTGCCATAAATCCTGACCACCTAAGCCACACTTAATCCATACCTACACAAAATTTCCCTTAAGATTTCACATTTTACATGAATGCTTTCAGTACACAAATACCTTTCCAGATCTTTGTGCAATCCTGATGTTTTTAATAGTTAATGAAAATAACGACTGCATTCAGAAATGTCAAACATTAAAGAAGCAATATCCACATGCCGTAGACAAAGGCATGAACCGTGCACTCTGCGTTTCAGGCCAGCTTGTGTTTGTAGGAGGGCTGGGACATCAGTAGGTTATTGATCGCTGCCACGCGGCTGGGCCAAGCGCGAGCAGGTCCCAGCAGAATTGTTCGCTCTTGCCTGTGCCCTTTATTTAACTGATTGTTAAATGCAAGAAAGATAACTGAGGCGTGAGATAAAACAATGCTGTTTGGGAACGCCTTTGAACAAATCCAATTAGACGTTAATAGAGCTTGCAGGAGCGCGGCCTGATCCTGCCGGCTGTTGACAACCAGCAAATGAACTTCAGGGAAAGCTGAGGCTCTCGCTGGTACTTGGCATCAGCCTGGGCAACAACTGCAGCTCCTCCTGATGGACCTTAATCAAGTCTCTCCACACAAGCTTTTCCCACTAACCTGTCTGAACTGCAGACCAGTCTCATTCCTCTAAGTGGAGGTTTCTAGCTAACAGGCTAGCAATAAAAGGAAAAATTAAAAACCACCACCAAAGAACCCGACGAACAACAATCCCTCCCCCCCCCCCCCCAAAAAAAAAGAAAAAGGCAAACCGAATAAAAGAAGATGGGCACAGGGAATAAACGAATTAATGCATTTAAATTCTAGGCTTACTAGGGCAGCAACTGTATTGCCCCATGTCTGAGTCACATGTGCCACAGAAACTCCTTCATTGTTGGTAACCATTCAGTAACAATTCCTGTAACAATGACAAGCACTAACAAAAAGTCCCCAGAAAAACCCAAGAGGTCCTAGTTTATTTCTAAACAGCTCCTAAGAGCAGTGATGCTATGATGGATGGTGCCTTACTTAAAATCTCCTTTCCCAAAAAGTACAAGACTGCCAATAATTGTAAGCTTTACTCACAGAGGTCAGCAAATATAATAGGCAAATATGCAGAGCAAAATACATTTTGATTGATTAGATGGGCTTTGGAGAGAAGGCACCAAGGTCTATATTACAGATATTTATCTTGTAGTCTTTTCCACTCTGCTGCTTGTTAGTGCTTATGGAGTTTATTGCATGTATTTTTAAATGCTAATAAGTGTGAGAGACATGGGAAAGGCTTTTCAGTGGATTTTCTCCTATTTTAATTGAAATGAGGTCAGATATAATGCTGGCCTGATCATATCTTGTTAAGCTCAAACCTATGTATTTTCCAAGTACTTAGGGCATTTTTGAGAATCAACCTAAAGTATGTCACAAGAAGTGCAACTAAGAATCCCATCTTTATAAATATTGCAAGTGCCCATTATAAAAACAAACATCATAGTAGTAATGCCTTTTGTCTTTTATCTGCATAAACGTACTTGGGAGTATGCCAGCATTTTCCCATCTAAAATGGTCACCAATAGGTGGTGCTAACTATTTCCAAATCCAATACAAGGTTCTTCCCATTTGTTCCTCAAGCAAGTTCTCCTGCCTGCCTCATCTTCCTGGCAGATCTTCCTCAGTGCCTATTCGTGATAAATATGCAATTCCCAACAGATTAATCTCATCTTTTCATACTCGTTCTTTGCTGCTTTGACCTTTAGTTGCTCTTGCATGCTGGTCTTCGGGTTTTCCCTATGCTCGTTTGTTGCAGCCAACTGTCAAGCAGGAACTTCTGGGAATGTGATTCCAGCGCCCAGAGCTTTGGCTGCACTCCCAAAGAGCTTACCTTTGTCTTTGTTTAAAGTTCTTTGAACTTGGCTGTATTTTTCCATTCTTTCTGGAAATGGTTCTTAACATGGCTCCAAAATAAATAAATCATTTTCATTCAAACTCATCTTAAATACAACTTTTTTTTTAAATTCTGTATTTGAAAGCAAAAGGGAAAATGTGGAGAAAGAAAAAGGTCATATAAATATAAAAGAGTCAGTCAAATGGTGTAGAATAACTCTGGTGACTTCAGTCTTTTGTCTTAGGCAAGGATATTATTTAAGCTCATTAATTCAGAACTCAAACTGATAGGTATTTTCTTTTTTTCAGTGAGTGTCTGGTTCAGAGCAATATCCCATTACTCCAGCTAGCAGAAACTAGTGCTAATTCTTCCAATGCAGATCATGACATTAGATTTGCATCAATGGGGAGAACCAGGCTCATCACAGTTCAGCTGTCAGCCTTGCAGATTACCTTGTCCTGAGTCTTGTGCAGGAGCTGAGAAGTGCCAGTGACTTCTGGACTAGAGAGGGACTGCAGGAGCCAAGTCTTCACACCAGACATCAGCATACCTCCTTTTGTAGCTGTGATACTTGCATTTATAAGGGCTTTGCTAAGCCTCTTTTTTCTGGTGCTGTCTATATAAAGCAATAGACTCAACACTGAGGATATGCACTTCTCGGTTGCGTCTGTGAGCCTGGGTCTGGAGTGGGGCATAACCTGTAAGAGGAGGAAAGCTGCCATCTCCAGTGCCTCTGAGGTACAGTATGGCCAGTCCATGCCCCTCAGCTCCCTCTTGATTCCTGCTAGAGGGTGCATCTAGGCCCGAACACTTTCGGTAAGACTGCCTCCCTGGAGGTTTATTTTCTAACTGTTAGAAACAAAAAATGACATGGGTACCTTGAAGTGCGATGCTGCGCTCCCTAACCCCTTTGAATGACACCTGCTGCCCCCGGCGTGTTTATAAAGAAGTTGCCAGAAATCTTTTTAGCCTAAAAACATATTAACTCTGAGACCTATGATATGCCCAAAGGACCAGAGTGCCTCACTCAGAGGTGTGGGCAACCATGGGAACTCCCCAGCTGGGCCTCAGCTGGGGCACCTACACCACTCACTTGAAGAGCAGCGGCATCCTTGGAGCACTGACCCCTCCTTCCTGAGTCATCAGGCCACTGATCACCAACCTGTTTGTTCCTCCTGCTCAGTTTTATTAATGTTGAGGGAATTCCTCCCCCCCATCGGCACACCTGGAAAGATGAAGTACATCCCTCCTCTTCCTCCAGAGAAGACTCTAAGCCTCAGGCTAAGACTCTTCCCTTGAGGCTTAGAGAATCACCTGGGGCAAAACTGAGAAATAGATTTGTCATTTCCTTGAGGAATGGTGATTAGAATGCTGTTCAGGGAAGGTGGCACTTATAATGATATTTTAAAAGTAGTGGTGGAACTGCATTTCATGAAGACCTTGATCCCATGGTATGTTAAGCTGCTCTGAGAAAATTAGTGGCTCAAGGCTTTCATGGGGACAGAGGCAATCTCCTTCTGCATCTCCTTTGAACTTAAGTATGCCTGATCAGGAGCCTTAAGTCTTGGGCAGTTTTGGGCATGGACACCTTTTGGACTTAGGACCCACCAGAGTGAGGCAACAACCAAGCCATTCGAGAGGTGGCCACCTCACTACTAAAAACCACTTTCTGTAGGTGATGCCCAAATTCCCAGGCTGGGCAGCCTGCTTGACTTCAGACATAATCATTCTTCTCTGAAAGCTCAAGGCACAACAAGGTGTGCCTCAATTATTTAACCTAGCACCTCTACATCAGGTTTTCTTTTTTTTCCCCTCCAGCTTACCCTGAGTTAGCTGTTGCTACTGGTCTATCCTCCTGCCTTTTGGGAGGGAAGAGGCTTGTGCCCTTCCTCATGTGGCCTTCAAGGTCCATCTGATACTTTACTGAGGTTCCCATGTTCTGCACCTAGACCTTGTACAGAGAGATATTAGCTTACTTTCCCAGCCTGTCTTTTTTTCTTTAACTGAAAGGTGCAACTCCTGAACTGCAGCTTCTAATGTCTGTGCATTACTCTAGATGAGGTCTTGCTGACCCTGTAAGAGACTTCAAAATAAAAGAACTTATTTTTTTGCATGAGTGTGATTTTTAAGTATTGAAATGTAGACAAGGATCCTAGCAAGGGAAATCTGAAATCTGATATGAGGAAAAGAGATGCTGTTTGGGTACACAAATTGGAAGCACTGATGTCCTTGCTACAGCTCTAGAGAAACCAGATCAGGTTAACCATGTGATCCAAAACATAATGGAGTGTCCGCGTTAATTTTAAAGACCTCAGTAAATTGGTAAGTGTCTTGAAGGATGAAACAGACATCCTAAGCTTGAATATTCGTCTTTGTCTCCAATAGGTTTTATACTAATCTAGCTGTGTTATAGGAGTTGGTGAAGCAACCGTCTTTCACTTAATATCAGCACCAGACACAGGACAAGACATACATAAATTCACTGAAGAAACAGAATCATCTGGGAAGAGGAACTTTTCTGATGCTTGACTGTAGATGCAAGGCAAGAGAAAAACGCAGAACTGAGCAGAAAGTCAGACCTACCCTAAATAAGCGTGACCCTAAGAAAAAGCCCAGAGGGGCAGGTTTGGAAATATGCTGTCTGGAAGAGACTTGGTAGAGGCACAGGAACTGTCTTTGTTTACTTAATCCCTCCAATGCCCGAAGGAACAGGGCTCAGAAATTCTATTAAAAACAGCATTACATCAATTTCTCCTAAGCAGAGTAATTTGCAAGGCCTCCACATTTTTGGCCAGAAAGAGACTTGGATTTGCTGTTTTGCAGCTGCTTTAGGATCAGGTTTTTAAACATTTTATAACTGCATCCTTTTCCCCCCAGTTTATTCCATTTTATCAGGCTTGTGTAGGGCTGCTAGATATTGTCACTCCTCTGCCAGGTTTGAAGATTTGCATGTTGCCATCCTGTTGAGCAAAAAACCTGTGCTGCAGGAATAAATTTTTTTTTTAAATTTCTTTGCTTTACCTGCACAAAACAGATTCAAGAAAATACCTTGTCGAACTACACGCAACGAACACCACCACGTGCCCCCTGCTGCACAGCCTCCAGCCTCCAGTGGTGACCAAGCCTGCCTTTTGCTGTTTGTAAATCAGTGGCTTGTATTGACCACTACATGTTTAGTCACTTATTCACCTTCATACAGATTGAAAAGAATGAAGGTTAAAATAGAAATGTGCAAAGGATTACGTAGCACCATTAAATTTAATGTCTTTTCTCCTAATAGATAAAACAATTTCTGTCTAAAATATTTTTGACTCAGTTGTAGACTATGGGAGCTAAAAAAGTCGTTTTTATGTTTCTCTGCTCTTTCCCACTTCAGATGCTTTCTTATATTCACTGTTTTATTTCTTTGCTTTGTATTAGATGGTTCCAACATTTTGTCGTCTTGTTCCTGTTTCTCAATGTTCCTAATAAAACCTCCAGCAATAAAAGAGCAATAAAAGATAAATTCACACTCACTTCTGGTGGGGTTTTATCATATATTTTTCATCCATTCCCAAATCCCCACCCCCAAAATGCACAAATAGGAAGCGATGATTTAAGTTTAGGGATCATAGCAGAGGGCACAGGTGATGATATCTCCCAACCTTTACTCACATGATTAGTCAAATGGGAATAATACTTGGAATTAGCTGCATAGGTCCTTATTTTGTAAGCTTCCTGCAAAAATTGTTATATATTCTATGACTTTACCATGGAATGACTAAACAACTGTATTTTTGCTCCAGTCATAAGTGTTATCACATAGGCTTAACACCACTCATAAAACTATATGAGCCACACATGCAAGGAGGGCTGAGTACACATAACAAAATCAGAATTTTAAAATGTCACTGTTAGACTTAAGACTCTACCACCTACAATTTGAAAATAGTCCTCTATTCCTACCCATCATTTAAAGACAGAGGGCAGGCTGCTCTGCCAGCCGGGTGACAGAGGCAGCAGCACAGGCGCTGTGCTCGGTGGCCCGGGCGCACACGGAAGGAAGATGTGGTGAGCTGCTTTTCTGATCAGCAAGCCTCTGTCTTGCACTTAACAGACTTGAGCTAATCAAGCCAGAGGTCCCAAGGAGTTAAATGCAGATATAATTCTTTCTTTCATAGCAGGCTGGGGATATCTGGGCAGGGTTCAGCCACGATGCTAAAATCCCATTCAAGCAGAAATGTCACGTTATTTACTTACTAAAACAATGCTCTTATTACAAAGACATGTTAGGAGTGAAAATATGACAGTGTCTATTTTAGGTTGTCATTGATGTTTAATTTGCTGTGACCTGAAGGTTTTCTATGTAGTCAGTGCTTTTTGGCCAAAATATATGACTGCAGGGAAATGAGTAAATGAGTGCCAGAGATGTTCTTTTTTTGCTATGAAAAGACTGAAATTGCTTTGTGTAAATGTGTGGAAAATGCTGATATTTTGTTTCTATAAATACTTCGCCTCCTGCGTGCTGTATTTCATTTGTGCTGTTTCCTAGGAGTATTTGGCTTCTTATCACTTCCACGCAGGGTGCTGAATACAAATGAGCTACGGTTTACCCAGCAACCAAGCTGTGGAGCATTTGTGACTGTTGTGCATTTCCTGAGCAAGAGTAACTACTGAATGAAATAGATTACCCTGTAGCCTTGCAAAACACTGAGGATTATAAAACATGCATTTAGTGGATAAATACACAGAGGAAAATGCACAGACGCTCTCTGTTTCTATATATACGACGTGCATGTATATGAATATATCTGGGTGATGTAAAAAAAAACTTGAAATAATCCATTGGTTTTAATAAGAATTTAAATACAGGGAAGGCAAAAAAATTCAAAGTTGCATTTCTTATTCTCTGTGACACCACCTACAACGAGGCTCCTTGTTTATGGAGTCTACAAACAAGGCTCCATTACCATAGACTCACGTGATCACAGGATGATTCAGGTTGGAAGAAACCTCAGGAGGTCGCTAGCCCAAACTCTGCTCAGAGCAGAGCCAGCTCTGAGGTCAGACCAGGTTTCCCAAGGCTTGATACAGTTGTTCCTTGAAAACTCCCAAGGACGGAGACTGCACATCCTCTCAGGGCAGCTGTCCTGCTGTCTGATTGTTCTCCTGAGGAAAACCCTTTTCCATATATCCAGTTTGAGCCTCTCTTGTTTCCTCGCCTGTTGTCTCTCATTCACCTACCATGCACCTCTGTGAGTGAAGACCCTGGCCCTGCCTCCTCAATGACCTCCCAACAATGCTGGGGGGCTGCTGACAGGTTCCTCCAAAGCCATCTCTTCCCCAGGCTGGACAAGCCCAGTTTTCTCAGCCTGTCCTCACAGGGAAGTGCTCCAGACCCTGGCCAGCCTGGGGGTCCTCTGCTGAACTCACCCCAGCTGATCATCCTCTTTTCTTTTATTTGAGGGGGTGCAAAACTGGACACAGGACTGCAGGTGTGGTCTCACTCCTGCTGAGTAAAGGGGTTTAGTTACTCCCTTGGACCTCCTGGCCACGATCCTGTTAGTACAGCTCTGGTTGCACTTGGCTGCTGTTGATGTTGGTGTTGGGGCACACAGCTGGCTCCAGCCCAGCTTGACCCCAGTTGTGTCATTGCAGGGGACTCTTCCTTCCCAAGCGCAGGACGTGGCATTTGTCCCTGTTGGATTTCAGGAGATGCCTGCTGGCCCATTCCTCCATCCTGCCCAGGTCCCTCTGGATGGCAGATCTGCCCTACAGTGTATTGACTGGTACCCCTGGTTTGGTGACATCCATGAACTTGATGAGTGCACTCATGGTGTCATTGATACAGATGTTAAACTGGACAGGTCCCAGGGACCAAAGCAAGGCTGTCTGGCTTGTGCTCCCCAGGTTGTGCTTTTGGCCTTTTCCAGAGACAGGTGCAAGATTTGCCTTCCCCCAGTTTCTGGGGACCTCACCTGCTCTCCAAGGCCCTTCAGAGGTGACACTGGCCTTACAAGGGCAGCAGCCAGCACAGTGAGCTGCCTTGGATGCAGCCCGTCAGGTCCCATGCACACCTATAGGCTGAGTCCTCCTCGAGGTCTCTGGCTTGATCCTCACCCACTGCTGGTCATCTCCTCCCCAGCCCTGCCCCTTGGCACTGAGGCCTGGCTTGATGGCAGCAGCTGGGAAGTGCCAGGGCTGGTCTGGACACAGTTTGTTGGAGCAAAGGGAGGAGCAGCCAGGTTGAGGTAACCCCTAGCACGTTCCTGCAGTGGGGTGAACAGAGAGGGCAGGCTCCCTTTGCCTGGCAAGGGAACAGGCTAGGAGAGCCGAGAGGGAAAATTCAAATTTTGTCAAGAACATTTTTGGTGAAAAGCCTGGACAGCTTTTTAAAAACTTTTTGAACAATGGCAGGAAGCTTTTCTGAGTTGGGTAATTAGCCATGGGCAGAGCAGGGGTGGGAAAAGTGCACTTGGAGTTACACACCTGAGGTCATCACCCAAGCCAGTTGTAGCGTTTGCTCACTCAAAGCCTGAGCGGGGACTTTGCGTTGCCTTCAGAAGGGAACAGCGGTGTAAGCACAGAGCTCCACAGCCCTTCCCATGCATGTGCCACTTCCTTAATTGCTAAAATACACATGTGGATATGCCTGATCTTATTACATGGGAATGTTCATACTGTCTCAAAATAATTTAAATTGATGCTCAGCTGCTTGACATAGGTAATATAGATGGACTTGGAAATTTTATCCTTTGCTTAAATTAAACTTCATTCTGTGATACAGTTTGCCAAATTAGACACAATAATGTTATGGTTATTGTAAGCGAGTGGTCTCCATATCATGATTTCCACCTACTTCATACTTGCAGTTTTAAACCTGCTTTCTTTGCTATCTATTGTACATTGGGATAAGCTTTTCAGTGCACTGGATTAGGTTGTATGTCGTAGTAAAATATAAATATATTTTATAGATATAAAACATTTTTTAACATAATGTAACATCATTAAACACAGAACATAGTTAGTGAAAATACTATTTACAACCTGTAGCACAGTGGTTACCACACATGATTTTCATGGGACTGAGATAAGAGAAAATGAAGGGAGGGACTCTCGCATGGAAGTGAGTATAAACAGCCTCGGAGGAGCCTCCTTCCATCCTGACACTCTCCATGTGGGCAAGACAAGTGGGAGAGCATCCAGTGATGAGCAATCCACCTTCAGGTAGTTGCTTTATGATGAAAGAGCTGGCAAAGGGGCAGAAACATCTACAACTATTTCAGTGTATAAATACTATGGTGGAAACAGAGTAGGACAGACTTACAAGGGCAAGAAAGGAGCAGGCAGGGCTTGACAAGGCCCATTCCCCTTCAGTCAGCACTGCCCCTTTCATGCTTCCAGCAGCATTTAGCATGTCCAGGCTGCAAAACGGATAAAAGCCACGTAGAAATTAGGAGGAAGATGAGAAAAATCTAGCAAAGATGGCACCAAATGCTATGCTGCCAATACACCCAAGCTGTTCTGCATCTCTTTGTGTAACCGTGGGCTGTTCTGCCTGTCCTCCTTTGCTGAAAAAAATGGGGTTTGACTTTCCTGAGGTTCAGAAAATATCATAGCACTTTCTAGCATAAATAAAGCTGTGTCAGATTAAGTCTGACTACTTCGAATAAACCTGGTGTTTACAACCTACAAGTTGAGCAATGTCTCTTGTGTGACAGACACAATCTTTAGCTTCATTTCAAATCCACAGAAGCCAGTGTGGGGTCGTTTTCAGGGAAACTGGGACTCCAGAGAACTGGTCCTCTTCTAAAACCCGGTGACTGTTTTTTCTCTAAGGGTGCTGTACCCAGCAATCCTGGTTTGAATGGCAAGGTCTGAAGTAGTTCAGTGCACATGAAATCAATAATCAGAACTGGGGTGAAATGGTCAGAGAACTGCAGTTGATCAAATGGCATTAAAATGTATTAGCTGATTGTACAGTTTGTCAGTAAACAGGTATATACAAGGGAAAATCTAGCCGCTTTCATCTTAATAGTCCCCTGACATGATTCCTACAAAGCCTGCTTTCCTGTCTCTTTTTGTGGGTTATCTGAAATTATGGGTTATCTAAGGATTTATTTGCAAGTGCCTATGCGTTTGAGGGATTGCAGGTTATCTGAGCTTTGGCCATACATGGAAAAAATAAAATAATTCTGTTTCATTGTTCTGTTTCATTGATTTCAAAGGACGTAATCCACCCACAAGTGGACAACTTTTTCTGTAGCCAGTGCTATAGATATTCTGACCTTAAGAATATAAAGGATGATTTTTACTTTCATTTACAAGTCTAATTTAGAAATATTTTTTTTCCAAGTTTAAGGTGGAAAGAGAAAAATTCCTTCTTGATTTCTGGGGGGTTAGGTGGTCAACTACCATACTAAATTTCACATAGCGAAATAGTGAGATGCAGTCATCTGCAAATATGAATATCTCTTTTTCTTGCATAATTGTCATCCTCTCTATGGGGTTTTTATTTTGCCTAGTGTCCTAAATAAATTAGACTTCTCTTATTCCGCTATCTGTTTGCATTTGGGTCTGTTTGCCAGAACCCTTTGAGAACTTTGAGCTCATTTGGGTTGAACCAGTTTGGGGAGGATGACGGAGGATGCAGAGATCACAAATTCCCACTGGCAGCCAGTGGGAAGAAGAGATGATGGGCAGGCACGCAGCACTCCACCGCTCCCCGTTCTGCTCACCCATCACAGTACCCAGCGCTCGGCAGCAGCCAGGTTCGGCACACCCAGAGCACTGCCCCAGCTGGAGGTACGTCCAATTTCTTGCCCACCTGGCAGGCACAGCGGTAGGACATGGGGCTGCTAGGAAGGAGGGCGACAATTGCATGAGGTACCAGGGAGGTGCAGATCCCAGGTGGGTGAGGATGCTGCAGGGAGGGGAGGTTCGGGGCGACGTGGGTACACAGCCTTAGGTCAGACTCCATGCATTTTGCTCTTCAAGGAGTAACTTGCAGCTCCTTTAGTGTCTTAGGCATTCACAAGCGAAGAAAGAGAAAGGCATGTGCATTTTTATGTCCACTACATTTTTATTCCATACATGGTGCTAATATACTACTAATACCTTTTCTCAAGAAGACTTACTGCAGGGTAGGACCATAGGTGAAGCTACATGTGAAAGCTTCTGGGGCTCCCCAACTTGCTCTGCCTGTTCCTCTTTCCATAGCGAGTCCCTTCCAGATCTGGAGGTTTGGAGCCACTGTGAATCCCTGTTTATGGGTCTTTTGGAAAACATGAAAGCAAAGACAGTATGTGTGACCAGATCCTCTTTTTCTGGTGTAATGTGAATAACACCTCCACAACACATGGCACACCACACACCTTGGGTAAAAGAGACTGGGGCTGGTGAGCAAGGTGTTACTGCAGAGGACTTACCAGCTCTCCCAAAGCAGGATTTAGCAAGCTGTACTGTTGTTTGACTTCTGAGGATATTTTTTTTAACATAGTTTTCATAAAAGCCTATCTTGTAGAGCTGCATTTCAGCAAAGAAAATTGCTTTTGCGCTTTTTTAACCGAAAACTGCAGTAACATACCAGGTGTGCGATCTGGAATAGAAATCTTCAGAAGTCAAACGCAAAGGACGTTTAATCCTGACCAAGCAGACTAAACATTTGGTACGAAAGCTGGAGAACATTCAAGATAATAATAATGTACTCTGCATGTTGCAGTACATCTCCTTTAGCAGTTGGAGTCCAAAAAGGTCACATCAGCCATGAGTGAAGAAAGAAAGAAAAACACTCAGCAAGATGAATATTGCTCAGAGCATTA